>NC_133619.1:66006453-67206453 GCF_048593235.1 Sminthopsis crassicaudata | reverse complement strand
AAATGAAATACCATATGTAAAGTGCTTTCTAAATCTTAAAGATCTATATAAATCCTAGTTATTATTATTCAGCATCAGCCCCATTGGATTATTAATGAGGTAAGGTTCTAAGACTTGCCCTGTCTACCTCTATCTAAATATCTAATGACTTAAAAGGCAAGAAAAAATATATTCCAGATGCAGCTCTTTCTCCACCTACTCTTTACTCATTTTAACCACAGAAATTGGTGTTTCCTAAGCATTCCAGAGCTGGAATAAGTTGGACTCTTGCCACTATGACTGAAATTACCAACTACAACATACAGATTTCAGAATAGGATGAGCCTCTGGAATCTCTCTGCTGGCAAAGTACAACAATTTTTTCAGGGAAAGTTGACAATCGAAACATCCTTGGGGGCTGTCAGCCAGGGAAGATACTCATGAGGAAAGAAGGAGAAAATGGGAGAAGTCCCAAAGTATTGCAGTCAGGTGAGAAATGAGATGTTTTGAGATGAGCCTCTTTCTGAGGTAGAGTATCAAGGTTAATGGGATATTATAAGATGGTGAAGTTTTCCGATAAATAAGCATGTCCAAAAACAAAAATAGGCAGAATTAAGTCCAAAGTTGAAAAAAAACAAGAGAATGGTTCCTTTTTTTTTCTTTTTTTTTCCTCTTGTGGTTTTTCCCTTTTGTTCTAATTTTTCTCTCCCAATATGATTCATAAAGAACTGTGTATTTAAAAAATATATATTTGTGTAAAGGTCCGGAATTGTAAAGGTCCAGTCATCTCTAAGTTATCCTTGGGGACTGCTGTCTCAACTCAATCTCCCAGCCAGACTCTCTCCTTCCAGCCTGCCATCCCAACTCTGTCCCAGACTTGACTACTACCCAGATCCAATGCTGCCCTCTTTTATACTCCCAGAGAATGGGCATGTGAGAACTCAGGGGCTTGTGGGAAAATTACCTCAACCAATGAACTTGCTCCGTTGTGTAAACTTCTTTTCAGAAGTTCAAAGGTGTAAACTCCCCCTAAAGGCCAGAATTAAAGGTGTGAATTCTGAGCTAGAGAATTGCCCAGAAAACCTGAGTTCTCACCTTGTAATCCTAACATCTTTGTACACATATAACTAGAAAAATAAAGAAAACAATAACAAAAGAAAAAAAGATGGAAGAGAATAAAGTGATTGTATTAGGAAAATTAAAAAAATTCTTTTTATCACCCTGCCCCCAGCTTCTCATTCAAATATAGTAGGAGGATTGATACTCACTACTCTGGTTCTTGGGGTCAGGAACAGATAATAAATAGTCATTTAATTGTGAAGCAAGTCTTTTATTCTGGCCAAGCAGGACATCTACAAGTAGAAGGCATCTACAATGAGCCCAGCATAAGAGGTTCCTAAATATATAATTTAGGGCAGCATTCACAAACCAAAAACTATTCAGTGTATCATTATGTAAAATAAATAAAAGAACTTTTAAAAAGTAGGTGGTTATACAAAAATATATAGTATACATGTTGAAAACATATTAATAGTTACAGGAGATACATAGGAGAGTTATCATCTTGATATTGCTAGTTGAGAGAAAACTGCCAGTCAGGCTAGATAAGAACTTTTCTAGGATTTTTCAATCCTCAACTTTTATCAGTTAAGTTTTTACAGCAATAAAAGGTGAAAAGGAGATACAAGAAGATGTTAGCTGTGGCATCTGATCTTAGAGGTCTCTAGGAGTCATTACAGCAAAATGGCTGATTCAGAACAAGATGGAATCTTCATATTGATGTAAGGTTATTTCTGAAGAGAGGAGGGTCTGTGTGTGGCATAAATATGTCAGGGAAGTCTGTGGTACAGTAAGGGGAGAAGACAGTTGATAAGGAATGTTAAGGTGAGGGAACTGAGGAGGCTCACTGGAAACTGCCAATCTCATGACATTTGCTAAAGTCAGTTTCTAGGGACCATCTGGGGAGGATAATTTTGTTCACTTCTTTCACAAAAGCAAAAGTCCATCTTTGCAATACAAATATTTTACCAGAAGTACTATGTGGCAGCAAAATATGGAGGTGAACATGAAAAAAAGAATAAATCTCTTAAACTTGGAACTCACTCTCCCACAAATATATACCATGTTTATGGAAAGAGTGACTCAAAATGAGAATGCAATGGTTAATGAGGAACATATGTAGGCATTTGTTGGCAAAGTCAACCCCTACTAAATGGTGCTGCAAAACCTGAAAGTTCTCTGCCTCCTGATAGTCCTAGAACTAGATTTCCAAAATCTGCTCTTTTTCACAGCCCACTGATTCATTATCAGGATCAAAGTTCTTGCAAATATTTCTTCTCTGTCTCAGTGTTGGACAAAGGTTTGTGACTTTGCTCCTCATTGGAGCACATTAAGACCACATGGCAAATGTGTAGGGTCCATCATAGAGATCTCTTCCACAAGCTGCATCTTGAACTCTCTTCAACTCTTGAATGCTACAAGCCTAATGGGAGGAAAAGAGAGATGTTCTCCCCCTGCTCAGGGATGGGGCTGAGATTTGGGGGATTGGGGAGAGGGTGTTTTCCTTCACAACTGCTCTAATTTATGGTAAAACTGACTGCTAGCTCTTTAGGACTCAGCTATTTAGAGATGTAGCTAAATTGTTTTCTCATCCAATTAGAATTCCATTTTCCACTCAATCTGAGAGGAGTTCACACCTCCTAAAAGGATTGAGACATAACTACATCTTTTATAGTTAGTTTAATACCTCAGTAATTCCTTATCCTATAATTATATTCTTGGTCTTCTTTGACAAAATCAACTGAATTAGGAGAGGAGAATAAGCACCTCCTTTCCTTATATTTGCCTTACACAATATCCTAAATTTAATTATGATGACTTATTATTAATTAGTATTAAAAAAGAGATCTCATGATTTTAAAAATAAGAATAACAGATTAAAAATATTAATATATTTTCTCGCCAAACAATGAGTTAAAAACTCATGTGTGTTTTTGTTTTAAGTGTTTAATTTTGTTTTAATTCATTGATTTCTGCAGTTCAGTATGTGATCCTATGTGTAAGTGGTTAAATTTGTAGACAACAAAGTTCAATTTATTTCAATTGTTGGTGTAGGAACAATATAGGTTAAAAAAAAAAACAGCAATATTTGATAAGATTTTTTATCTTTTTAAAACAACAAAAAAAAGAATTCTTATTCATATAACATTTCTGTGTATAAAGTATGTGCTTTCTGCTTTATGTCCCATAAAAGCAGATGGAAGAATATTAAGAATATTACGATGTGTTCAACATTTTAAATGTCCTATTTCTATTTCTATTACTTTTTTTTTTTTTTAACATCTCTCCCCTCTCTCAAACACAACAAGCCATCTCTTATCACAAAGAATAGAAAACAAAAAAGAAAGGAGATGGAACAGGAGTTATTGAAATTTTTTTTTTAAATGCTTATAAAAAACCAGAAGGATAGTTGAAAGAAAAAACAGATAAGTTTGAAAGCCTTGAAAGTTGAACTTATTATGTAAGGTATCACAAAGTATCAGTGCACTTTAAAGCTATTAAAGCATATTCATATGTATAGATATATTTATATACATAGATGCATATACATACATACATGCTAAAGCAAATTGAATTTATGTAATAAAAATTTGTAGGTTTACATTTTTTTTGAAATGCATATTTTCCTGGAAAGTCTTTAAAACCTTCACCCTTCTCCTTACCACCCACTACTACCCTACTACCCACACAAAAAAAAGTTCTATCTTTGGAAGTGTGACCAAAAACCAGAGCTAGAATTCTAAGATCAGGTTATTGAATCTGGCAAATTCCAATTAAACAAACATATGTGCCGCCTACATAGAAGTGCCTGGGTGTCCAAACACAAAACAATAATAACCAAAAAAAAAAAAAAAAAAAACAGGTTTTGATTTTAATGAATTAATTTTCTATTGGTGGAATTTACACACAATCCAGAGTTAGTCTTGAATAAATAATAGTATATTCTGCTTTTTGTCATTTTCATCTTTATAGTTCCTTAAAACTAAAGATAGCAAATTAAATTACTATAGCTATCTTACTATTACTATTATCATTACTATATATATATATATATATATGTATATATATCATTCATTCAATTATACTTTTCATCATTAACATAAAGTATTACATAATCCAGAATGAAAGAATTTCCTGATCTAATTACTCATAATTCACTAACCAATACTTGAATTTTAAAAACTAATAAAACATACTTCACCAATTCAGAAATACGATGAAAGATCATCTATCCCTATTTGGCAAAGAATTTTAAAGAGAGAATGTGGTTTGGTTTGTTGGTCATATGCTTTTATCTTGTTCATCTGTGATGGATCAAGTCCACCAATTAGCCCATTAAGTACATTTAAGCAAGTCTGCAGAGATAGAACTATAACATGGCTCCTTGATGATAGCTATGAGATTTTCATCCTTGCTGTTTCCAAATAGTTTAAGTACAGCAGCTGCTTGTTGTAATGTTCTGCCATCTCTCAGTTGTAATCCTTCTCTGGGAGGAGGTTTCTTTTCTGTAAATCTTTTCTTCTGTGAGCAGGTTTCTTGGGAGGCTACTGGAGCCTTCCCCTCCAAAAGTGTGGGATTGCTGGATTTGCGAATCCACAGGATGTCTTCTCTTTGCCGTCCAAACTCAATGTCCCACTCTAGACTGCTCTCCAGGCTCAATGTTGCCTCTTTTTATCCTCCCAGAGAATGGGTTTGTGGGAACTCCTACAGCCAGTGAATTTGCTTCTTTAAAGTATTCCTTCAAGGTGAAAACTCCCTTAAAGGTTTGAACTAAAGGTGTGAATTCTGAGATAGAGACTTGTTAAGTACCAACTTAGCACTTAGTAAGAACCTAACAGCTTGTGTTCCACATATATATATATGCATGCACACACCTATCTACATATATACATATGTATACATATTTCTTCCCTTAAGCAGCTTATGTGTATATATACTGCTTAAAGGTAAAAACTGAGCCCCTTCACCATAGCAGAGTATATATTCTTCTGGCTTGACTTTTTAGACTTCAGTTATATGCATCAACAAGCAGAGACCTTGTAAAAGTCACAGGTTTGCCACAAAAGTTTAACTTTGGTTCAGTGTAAAAATCATGTGAAAAACCACTTTGACTTCTACACTCCCCTGGTCAGAGCATTATGCTCATGAAGGCAACATCTCAGGTTTGATCTTCCAATGAATATGTTAGGCCTTGCAAATTCATGGTGCATCTGTTTATCACAAGAGGGAGCAAATTAGAGATAACAAAAATGTATGAAAATGAATCAATCTCTATCACTAAAAATATAGTCTCAGATTACACCCTGTACATACTAGATCAATAAGATCATTTGTTTTGCCCACCCCTTCTATCCACAATGACATAAGAATTATAAAGAGTGAAATTTGAAACTAAGTGAACTAAATATAATGAACTCTTCATACTTTATAATAATGGAAGATGAAGAGAACCTTTATATCTTAAATCTACAAGTTAATTCCAAAATTTCATTTAATTCATTAATTTTAAGCTAGTACTCTAACACATCTTTAATAACTGGTACTATTAATAAATATGAGAAATAGCATGGCATAATGAGTAGAGTTGACTTTGGAATTGGAAAGCCTGGGTTCAAATCTCTTCTCTGACATATACTGATTGTATAAGTCTGGGCAAGTCTCTTAATTTCTGTGTCTAAACCAGAGGTATCAAACACTTGGCTGGTGTGGGAGAGAGAATATAGTCCACAATATTAGAGGTGAACTTGACCTCAGAATGTGACAGATCATTGTGTTTTGGACAAAGACTCATCTCTTATCTAGATTACTCCTCAGTAGGGTAACAGGTTTTATAATTAAATGGGGGGAGGGGTGTCACAAAACTATGATCTGTTATCAGTAAATGCTTTATTTTTACCCCTATTTTATATACTTATATACCTGGGATCATGTAAAAAAAATTCTCAGTCTAAAAGGGGTCTTGAGTGGAAAAGTTTAAGAAGCCCTGATCAAAGCTCTGACAAAAAGGGATCTACTTCTACTCCTACTTGGCTAACATAATGGGCTGAAATTCACTTTAGATTAAATTCTTTGTAAAGTTCTTTAGTTGGGTGGCAGCAACAATTCCACTAGATAAATTAATCTAGGAGGAATAAAATTTTGGGTAAGGATGGAGATTTCCTTAAAAAAGAATCTGAATCTCCCTAACAATTGGTTATTTAATGTTAATTTCTTTCAATGTAGATCACAAATATACACATTTTTGAGAAAACTATCAAAATTGGGAGTTACATTTTTACCCCCAAACACTTCCAAATTTGTTAGCTAAGTACAGGTGGTTAAATGTAGTGATCTAGCTAAAGAATAAGTTGAAAATGGAAAGAATTGAAAACAGAATCATTAACAATTCTTTTAAACTTTAACATTATTCTGAATATGGGATCTAAATCTAATAACAGAATTTTTTTTCCTTTTCATAATTATTTCATTAAGATTTAGTCAAAGAAGGTTTTAAATCAATCACAAGAGTATAATGTCTGCATAGAATACTCCCTCATATTTCTGTTTAATAAGTTTAAAATTGTTTTAAAAAGACAAATTATAGAAAATATGGAATCGTGTGCTTTAGACAGGGCAAAGCGGGTTTGTAGTCAAAGGAATCAGATTCAAATTTTGGTCCTGATGCTTACTATCTGTGTGAACTTGCACAAGTAACTTCATCTCTCCTGGCTTTGGTCTAATCATCTTGAACAAGATGAGGTGAGATCTTTCAAGACAGTTGTGATAATTGAGTAAGGCTTCTTCTACTTCAGAGTTTGAATAGGCCTGAAGGACTCTGAGCATTGATCCAAGGGCACACCTAAGTCCCCTTCCTGCTATACATCATTTTTCTCCCCATTTCAATTAAATATGGGCAATTATGTATTTATTGCAAGTTCAATTTCTTAGGTAGTTCCTGCTTTTAGAATGTGAGACCCACAGCCAATGAGCTTTAGGTATTAAAGTGTTAACCCTGCCCATAGGAGGAGCTTCCTCCCTTCCATTATTTGCTGGATGGGTGGGACACCCTTCTCAAGAGAATGTATAATAAACTTTGCTTTGCTTCTAGAGGTCTCTCCAGCTTTTTTTTTTTTTTTTTTTTTTAAATGGTGCCTCCTCACCATTTCTGTACCACACAATCTGTAAAATGAATATGTTAAGAGTACATAACTCTGAAGGTCATACCATATCTAAATTAATGATCCTCCAGATTTAACAAAGTATTCAAAATAGCAGCATTTGGAGAATGCATTTTGTTATTTTCTTCATCCTAGACATGTTTAAATGCTCACACATACTAGATTTTTAAAAAATACATGCATAAAATGTGAAAAAAAAAATCTCATCTATCCTATATAGAGAGGGGGTCTTCTTAACAAGTCAATTATTTTAGGCAACAATGTAAATATTAAAAAAAACCCACCAAAAATAATTGAAAATAATTGAGAATTGTAAAATTACTAAGAACAAGTCTGGCTTCCCTAAGCTTTTGAAGAGGCAGGGGTTTGTGGTTGGAGAAATAATGGATAAGATAAGAATTTTTTGATATATTGGTGAATTTGCTGATTTTTTTTCTCTTTTTTAGATATCAAAATGATCTATTTAAAGTGCAATTTTGACCATGTCACACCCTTTTCCCCAACTCTAATGGTTCCTTATTATCTCAAAAATCAAAAATAAAATAACTCATTCAGTTTTCAAAGCCCTTTATAATCTGACCCTTGCTACATTCTCGGCTCTCTTATATTTTACTGATCTGTCTAAAATCTGTGATCCAAGGACACTGGCCTCCTTATAGTTTTCCCAATTCCTGACTCCACAGGCAATTTTATTGTCTATCCTCCACTCCTGGGATTCCTTCCCTTGTCATCTATGCTTCCAGACTTCTCCAGCTTCCCTTCAAGTTCAGTTTCTGCAAGAAGTCTTTTTTTTTACTCTTCTTAATTCTAGTGCCTTGCCTTTGAAAATAAATAAATAATGCATATATGCATTTATATTTACATATATACAAATATACATATATTGTTTCCATATTGTTGTTTGTATGCTTTTCTCCCTGTTCTCTTTCATTAGACAGTGGATGCCGTTAGAAAAAGGAGCTTTCACCATTTTTTAATGCTTCTTGACTTTACTTTTTCATTTAAAAGTTTTTTAAAAACTTCTTTGTTATAAGAGATGGAGGGGGAACAGCTAGATGGCACAGTGGATAGAGTGTTGGCGTCTAAAGTCAGGACACTTATTAACTGTATGATTCTGGGCAATTCACTAAATCTTGTTTGCTTAAGTTTCCTCACATGTTATATGAGCTGGAGAAGGAAACGGCAAACCACTCTAGTATCTTTGCCAAGAAAACCCCTAATGGGGTCACAAAGAGACAGACATGACTGAAATTACTGAATATCACTATCACCACAAACCCAATAAGCCTTTCTTCTGCTAGGAATTTTAATAGTCTTTCAATTAGTGCAGGTTTTTTTTTTTTTTTTTTCTGTTAGCCCATGTTTCCATTTATTTATTTTTAGTTTTTTGATCTCATAACTCTTCTCATGAGGAAGAACCTGGCTTTCTAATCATGAATCAGAGTGACAGTCTTTTTCCATTCAAAATGGGCAGGGCTTCCTCCCTCATCCTCAGGTTACAGGTTGATTTCCTGTAACTAAATTCAATGTGACTCCTTACTTTTTACTTTTTGTTTTTCTCTACCCTTTCTCCCAAATCTGGCTTTTTCTATAGTATTCTTTTTCTATTAACAATCTTTTCTATTTATGCAAAACACACAAAAAAGTTTTCAGATAGGTATGTGGTAGTTTCTAAATTCTCAATAAACAAGCCTTGGATCTAGATTTTCCACCAAATGAATTCACCTACTATTGGTGCAATGCTTTATAATGGCAGGAATTACAATTGCTCCTACCAATATTACCAATATTCATACATCTGATCTTGTGGTCAGTCCTCAACTTAGGAACCGATTATATTTGTTTTTGTCCATTCCTTATCTCAAAACACAATTTTTTTGTTTGTTTGTTTTTACTAGAAATTCAGCATGTCGAGATAAGATTCTTAGGCAATCACACAAAGCCAATCTATTTAATAATCTATCAGATCTGTAAAATACTAAATATAGTCCTGTGTTCTGAGTCTTAGAAACAGAAAATCCTGTGGTATAGAAGGAGAGTTGGTTGTTTTTTTTTCTTTTTTTTCTGACATTGAGCCAGCCCTAGGCAAAATTTTGAAATCAATGGTGCCTTTAATAGCCTCCCATTTCTCTTTCTCCAATCTTCTATCTCAATCTTTCTTTAGGCACCTATATCCTCATGAAACACCTTTTACTTCACTACTCCACCCTCCACCTCTCCAGGTCTTTGCCCTGCCCACAAAAAAACTTCATGATTCAAAACTACCTTCCTCAAACTCCAATTCAAACCTTTCATTTCTCAATTCATTTCATCATATTTAGGAATTAGGAGTAATGCAATCAGTTCCTTCACTATGTACAAATAAGAGTTAGTCCCTTTCCCTTACAGAAGCAGTTGTATTTTTTAAAAAGGAGATTTCATCTGATAGGAGAAGAAAATACCCTCTACCCATACAATTTGGCAACTTTTCTGCATTTGTCAGTCTTTGATATTTTAACATATTTAACATGTATTGGACTACCTGCCATCTAGGGAAAGGGTGGGGGGGAGGGGAAGAAGGGGAAAATTTGGAACAGAAGGTTTTGCATGGGTCCATGTTGAATGAATATGTTTTGTAAATAAAAAGTTATTTAAAAAAAATGAGTTGTTAAGATAGCTATTTGTTTAAATAAAACTTTTTCCTGGAAAGACTTCCCTATAGCCTTTGTTTGTTTATCAAATTAGGTTCCTATAATTGGCAATTTGGACAGTAGAAATGGCCAGAGCCAGATACCATACCAGACAAATAAATTTCAGCTGATAGGAAGGACAAATCCCAGGAAGTTAGTAGTGAAGTAACCATAGACAAAGTGTCCAGACTATATTCCCATAAAAGGCAATAAAAGTTTAAACATATCCTCAATTTCAGCTGAAACTTGACAATTTCTTCTACCTCTCTCTTATTATTTGACTAGCTATCCTTAAAAGAAGATCCCTTTTTACTTTCCATTTATGTCAACACATAAATAAGAAAATAAGAAAAGAAAAAAAAGAAAACAAAAAAAAATTAAGATGATTCTAGGCAAATCCAAATTCCCCCCAAAATATAGATATTTTGACTTTAACATGGCAGTACCCAAATCATTCACAAACCTTTTCTCTGCATAAAATGAGTTTATTACTGTTACTGTTGTCTGTAATTATATAGCTGTAGTCAGTATGATTACAATTCATTTGGGTTTACTCTCTTATCTCTTTTAACACTTCATATGACATCCCATATTTCTGTTCAGTATTCATATTTCTCATTTCTTATGACCTATTATACTATTGTATTTTTGAACCACAATTTTTTCAGCCATTACCCAGTTGTATACCACCTAGATTGTTTTGCTTTTTCAAATAGCATTGCTTGGAAATTTTTGTAATTTGGTCTACTCTTCCCTGCTTCCACCTTTGACCCATCCAATGATTTCTTTTGGCTACACTTTCAGTATTAGGACCACTGGGGCAAAGACTATGAATATTTTTATAATAATCTTACATTACATTTCTCAAAGACTGAAATAATTCATAGCTCCATTAGCATGTACTAGCATACTTTCTTATTTTCATATTTCCTGACATCCTGAATTGATGATTAAGGACCAAAGAGCAATTTCTGTTGCTCCCTAGTGATGGCTTGTGCTATTGATATTCATTTCCTGAAAATAAATGAACCTTATTTAACTTGTTGCTGACCTTGATTTTTTGGAAACACTCAAATCTTTTCTTGTTCATGTTCTTATTCTTGCTCTTCTATTTCTTTTCTTCTTTTTCTTTTCTTTCTTCTCATCCTATTCCTCTTCTTTTATTTTCCTTCTCTTTCTCTTCCTCCCTCTCCTCTACTTCTTCTTTTCTTTTATTCTTCCAACTTATTATATAAATAAAATGTTAAAAATATTTTTCTAAGCAAATAATATCTTAAACATCAAAAAAGTACTGGTTTAATAAAAATACTGTTTAAAATTATACATGTCATAGTTATAGTTCTGCTGTATTTGGTTCTGGTCAGAACACATGTACAGTATTATATTCAGTTCTGGGAACCATGTTTTATTAAGGGGACATTGGGGATATTGTGTAAGAAATTCTCAACATCTATAACTACTTGTCTCATCATTCTTTCCTTTAGTTTTAGACATCATTTAGTCATGAAGTTCCCGAATAATAAGCAACCTTGGTATGCAACCTAAAGATCTAGTATATCATTTGATGTACCCAGGATACTCAGTGAAAATAGGTCTCATAAATAAGAAAGTATATAATTTTCTTAAATATTTGTTGAAAAGCAAACATAAAGGAACGTAAATCCATTAAGTCTGTAAATCCCATAAAATACACATTTTAAAAACTATATCCATTCACAGTTGACATATCATGAGTTTTTATGGCAATAATTTCATTATAAATTATATAGATTTTGTTCCCAAATGAGTCTTATGTTGTAAAGGTGTTTTGACATCCAGTTTCAATAACCAAGAGTAAAGACAAGATACATTTTTGCAGCGTCTAGAATCTGGTATTTAATCTTATTTCTAAACTAGATTCTTTGTGGAAATGGAGACATGTGACAAATGGCAATTGTATTCCATCTTGCAATTGAGCATATCAAGCTTCCTTGCCTCAAGATTTTTCTTTTTTTCTATTTTTGAAAGGTTATCCATTTTTTGCTCCAAGGAAAACATTCAAGTTTTTTTTATTATTCCCTTATTGTTTCAAGTGATCCAAAATATTTTTCTTTTGCTATTGATTTTTATATGGAACTCTTCCCAGATGTGAGATTGAAGATTTTACTTTAACCTTGCCAACTGACCTTTTCTTTTCACACACTTATGAAATTGCTTTCAACTTCTCAAGACATGATATATTGTTGGAGTTTTTATTTTTAGGTTGCTTGAAATAAATTCTAAGAAGTTATATTTGGAGATATTACACATTCACCAAGTATTCCATATGTACTTAAAATGTGTATATGCACATGCATATTTATAGATATTATATATATATATATATGTATATATATATATATATATATATATATATACACACACATATACACAAATACTTTATTTCTATGGAAAATATATGTAATTAAAAAAAAAAAAAGAAATTCCAACTACAGAAATTGGAACCAAAAGTTCTTCACATTCTGGCTTTAAACTAAATTTCATAAAAGCTGGAAGGCTGTTTAAAAGCTTGTGTTTAGAAATAAGCCAATGATATTAATGTTACAAAGCTAATTGTCCTTGGAAGTGGAAGGGAAATGGCCACATGAGTCCTATTTGTAATGAGAATAGGAATTTGGTGTTATTAGGTGGCTTCTTTTGTGTGTAGAAGTTTCTGTTCCTTATGTTAAGTATATCAATATTTAATAAACATTTATTAAGTGCTTACTACTATCAGATGCTCTATTAAGAACTGTGGGGAGAGGGGAGGAATACAAATAGCAAAAGAGAGTTCTTGTGTTCATGGAGCACATAATCTAATGGAAAAAGATTACACATATACACGTATATATAAGAAAGCTGAAAAATAGGGTGATCTGAAAAGTGCATGATGGGAAACACAATGCAAAGTAATAGAAGTCTTTCTCACAAATTAAAGAACATCCAAAAAATAAGCTAAAAAACCTGTGAAAAGCTTAGAGATAGTTACATCCTTGATAACATCCTCTAAGCCATTCCCCATGCTGCCATGGCCAGGTTACAAATGTGTAAAAAGTTATAGAACAGGGATCATTCAAGAAATTAAAGCAAATGTAAGTTTCTGGTAAAACCTCTAATTAGGTGCTAAATCCAATTATTATTTCTATTTGTTGAAGTACCAAAGTCATTAGCACTTCATTCAAGTTTATATTCACAAATTTTAGCAACTGTGTCTGGTGAAGGGAGTTGCCAAATAATGACAAAAAATAATGATTTTTTTTTTTTTAAGTTGCCACAATTCAAGCAATTTGATTTGAAGTATACAATTAAGAATTTAAACTTAAACTTTATCCCTTTTCACAATTAGTGCCAGAAAAATCCCACTACATAGAGATTCAAGAGAAGTGTCTTCTAGTCTTAACTCTACACTTGCCTACTTACCACTGGTGTGATTTTTGACCAAGTTACTTAAGTTCTTTGGGTCTTATTTACTTTATCTGAAAAAATGAGAAGGTAGAATTACGTAATCTTTTAGGTTGATTATAATTTAACTTTTATATTTTGTGTTTTTATCCAACTCATGATATTGATAGAGTACAGCTTCTAGTAGTAATCCTGAGGTTAAAGTGCTATTGTTCTAACAATCTGTCAATGATTCTAAAATTTTCTGGCCTTAGAAATATAATAATATGGTTATAGATTTCTTTCCCTAGATTTTAGGGAAAATATAGCAATAATCCTAAAATCTCCTGACCTTACAGTGATATTATTTTACCAATCTGTCCATCAATGATTTTAAAGTCTTCTAGCCTTAGGACAGTCTTTCAAACATTGCTGACTGTCAGATAATCTGCTGCTCGGTGATAACCAAGTTCCTGAGACAATAATGAATTGACCACCCCTCAAACCTGTCCATAAGCCATAAAATTAACAAATAAGTAACATGAAGTTCTGGTCTCTCTAATTTTGACCTATAAATTTATCTTCTTTCTCCTGGTTTTTTGCTAAAAATTCTTTTGGAATTTAACCTGCTTCAATTGGCATTATAATTATAATAAACTTTGCCCCTTGATTTGGAGATGGGTTTAAGCCTGCAAATTCTTTTGAGACACCTCATGACACTGGTCTGTGACCCCCAACCTTTTAGGGTCTCCTTCTGAACCTCAACAATATGAAAATATTCAGGGATTTGTTGGTAAATATTGCTGCCAACATTGTTTTTGCTTATCTTTAATTCTCTAAGAGGACCAAAATATCTGGGAGAAGATATGATATACAAATGAAGTGAATTAAAGTGAGGGAGGCTGAGCAAGGTCACCTGCCTCACTTTTCCCTTTACAGCCATCTGGGTCCAGTGGCCATATAGAGATCTGGATGGAAAGGGAGATTGTGGCCTTTTTAAGCTAAGATCTTCTGAAGATCTTAGACTAAGGTTGCATCCATTTAGTGATTTAAGGCTAGGTAACAATTGAGGCAAAAAAATCTCTTTTACCTAATCCAAAATAAATAAATAATCAATCAATCAAACAAACAAACAAATAAATAAATCTGGGAGGGGAAGTCCCTCAGGGTTTCTGGCCAAAGCAGAAATGCTTGCTATTTACATTAAATCTGAGTGAATGGGGACCCAAAAAATTGATCAAAAGGGGCTTGACTTGGATCTTAACTATAGTCAATGAGAATCAGATTGGTTTTGGTTTAGGTCCTTAAGGACTAAAGACCATGCTGCCAGCATACTTATTAACACAAAAGACATTTTAATTATAGTTTATTATATGCTCAGTATAGGCTTATAATATCTAAATAATCAGTGAGCCATGAGTAGAATTTCCAAAACTCTTATGTTTTCTACATTAGCAGGAAGGATATAATTATACTGTTAACAGTGGGCAAAGGGAAGGAAAAGATTTACATATAAAAATGCAGATTGAGAAGTTCTACCTTAGGTGAAACAATTGATCAGTAAATGCCAGGGGATCTGTTCTGAAATTTGCAACTAGACCGAACACAGCATGAAAACATAAAGCTGATCCAGAAATTCTTTCATCATAGCTAGTTAATCACTTGGGTTAAATTTGTGGCGGTCTTAGCTAAATTTAAAAAGTATGTAATGGGCTGTTTCAGGCAAAATGATGGCTCTACTAAAATTCTCCTATGATCTGTACCTTTATAATAGAAAGGTTTTATGAATTCTCTCTTTTGTTTCATTCTCCCCAAATTGATTCTCCCTCGTGATTCCTGGAATCCTTTTATCTTTTTTCTTCTTCATTCTGAATGCCACATCACAATAGTTTCCTGACCCGTCTTCCAGCATCTGAGTTTAATTGGTGAACAAAGGGACATCCCTAAATTATAAGCTTGATCATGGCACCTTTCCCCTTCCCCCATGACTTTTTATCACCCCAGGATTGAAAATAGAACCCTCTATTTAGCTTTAAAGTTCTTTATAACCTGATTTATTCTCAAATTTCCAGTCTCTTTACTCTTTACTTCCCTTTATAGTAAACGCCTCTTTGCTAGTCCTAAAATAATATAGTGTTTTCCTAATTGGGATAACCCAAAGTCTAGAATTTTCTGCCTCTTGGCTTCCTAGGCCTCCTTCAAATCTCTGTGAAAATTCTACAATCTACACAAGATTTTTTTTTAATGTTAGTATTTTCCTATAGAGTTTAACTTCTTTTTATATCATATCTACATATCTTCTCTGTTGTTAGAATCACCAGGTATTTCTTGACTTGCTTGTGAATTGGATTTAAGTGAGAGTTGCACAAAGTCCTCCGTTTCACTCTTTCTTCTAGTTGTCAAAGATCAGTGGCAAGACAAAAGTCAAGTAAGATGCTGGCAATGGCCAGGGATGCCATCTCCTTGCTCTCACATTGCATGCAGGAACAATTTCCAGATTCTGATTGTATCTGGCACTGGACCCAGAGCCTTCCCTCGATTTAATCCAATTCACCTGCAGGTCATAGCATTACCTCCCTGATGTCATGGTCCTAGCAAACGATACGCACTCCACGGTGCAATGCCGGAGAAACTGAGGCAAGACAGAGATTAAGGTTTTAATATTTTAATAGTGGAAAATTTGGACTAGCCAAAACTAGCTGGCCGAATGGGACTCTTGTCTCAAAGCATCCATCAGCAAGCAATTAATTCCAGAGACTTATATAGGGCTCCAGCTATCAGGGAAACAAAGACAAGGGGATGGGGGGCAGAACACCAAGTGAGTAGGGGCAAGAGATAGTAAGGAGTAAGGAAAAGAGGGCATAATAATTCAGGGAAACAGACATCACAACAGCATTTGCCTTTATGGAGGTTATTCTAAGTTATTTCAATCCACCCACTTTTTCATACCTAACTCATCAATGGGTTTGTGACTTGTTGCTTCCCCTCAACCTGGTTTATATCATTTGCTGACGTGGATTTGCCAGATTGTGGCTGCTGGGCCTGCTACAGTAACAAGCATATCTTCTTGGTACATACATGTTTGCATGCGGTCTCCTCCATTAGATGGTGATCTGCCTGAAGCAGGGACATAGTTTACCTTCCTTTGTATCCCTAGTGCTTTACCACATAGGGATACGTACTAAGTGGTTATTGATTTAATTTAGCATTATCCAAATAACTGACTGGAAATTAAAATTCATATTCAATTCAATGTGGCAGAAGCACCGTATTGAATAAAGGGCCAGCCTCCGAGGCTCAGAGCGTTGCATGTACTTCCCACCTCGGATACAGTTGCTCATTTTGCAAATGAGGAAACTGACTTGCCCGGAACTCTGGAAGGGGAACCTCCTTCAAATCCAGCCTCAGAAACACCCACTGGGTAATTGAAGACGTCACTTAACCTGGTGCGTTTTTCCCAAGTATTTTTGTAAGCTCCTTGAAGGTAATAACCTCCTTCAGGCCCTCAGCGGTCCGGGCCTGGCGGAGTGGGCCCTGGAAAGGGGCGGGGTGCCTGGCCTCTTATTGGGCGCGCAGCGCTCTTTAGCACGGCACCTGACGTGGAGGGGGGCACTTAATAGATATTTATGGAGTGAATATCTCCATATATTCCTGGAGTTACGAATTCCTCAGTTTAAATCCTGATTCATTCACTAGCTGTGTGACAGCCTCAGTTTTCTGATTTGTAAAATGAGAATTTTTATTCACTCGCACTTGATAACTATTACAGGAAACACACAGAGGGGTTCTAGAGGGGTTTGCCCAGAGGAACAGTAAACAGTCTTTGAAAGGAAGTGAACTTGAGAGTTGCTGGCGGGAGAACCTGGAGGGCGGGTTCACTTTCTCCCCAGCAGCACGCGTGCGCGTCCGGGAGAAGCGCGTACCCGACCACGTGTCACGGACACATCTCCGTCCCGCTAGCCCCGCCCCACCTCCGCGCCTCCACCAATCCTGCCCTAATCCCGCCCTTCTCGACACTTCCGAAGCTGCCTGGCGGCAAGCGCCGGGTTAGATTGATTGCCCACGTGGGAGCGCGCACGCGCCACTCACTCCAGTGGGGGCCCATTAGGGAGCGCACGCACATCCTGCTCCTGCTGCTGCTGCCGCGCGCCCCGCTAGTCCGGGACCAAGAGAAAAAGGTCTCGCGCTTACTGCCCGATGGGCCCTACTTCTGCAGCCGCCGAGATGGCCGCCCGCCAGCTAGGTAAGAACCTCCCTTCAGGCCCTCAGCGGGGTCCCGATTCTTCGCTTCATCTCCACCCGGAACCTGGCCTGGCGGAGTGAGCACTGGGAAGGGGCGGGGTGCCTGGGAGTCTGGCCGGAGCTTAGGCCTGAGGTGGGGGAAGGGCGTTCCCAAACGGGACCCCCGCGCTGCTAGGGGGGCCAAGGACTAATCCCCGCTCTAACTAGAAGAGGGGCCCAACTCCGCCCCAAGCTTCAGGTCTGCTTCGTCCCCACCCTCCCAGACCTGCAGTTTGCACCTAGTTGTGTGCGTACCTTTCCCCTTTCAGACCATTTTTGTTCCGTGTGTTCCGTGCATATAATAGGCGCACAATAAATGCTCTTTGACTTGGCAGTCGAAACTTGGCAACACATCTAGGCCTTTCCTCTTGAACTTGAGATAAAGTTTCCTGGGTTGAGATTTACCCTTCCTCTGCTCGACCCTAAATAATAGATACTTTATAGACAGAATGATTTATGATCCTAATAAAAAGTCAAATGGTGGGGAGGAAAGGAGAAAGAGGAATATTAAAAAATAGTAAAAAACAAAAAACTGCTTTTGTTTTTACCAGCCTTGCTTAGCGTCTCTGACAAGACAGGACTGTTGGACTTTGCCAAAAATTTGACTTCTTTTGGTTTGACGTTGGTGGCTTCTGGAGGAACAGCAAAAGCTCTTCGAGATGCTGGTCTCACTGTTAGGTAAGATACCTAGCACTTTTCCTGTTTAAGTATTAAAAGATAGGGAACAGAGACTTTGTCTTAATTGTTTTCTCCCTGGAACATAGCATGTTTTGCAAATTTTGCTTTGGGAAATTTAGGGGCTCATGGAAGCAGATTAACTCCTAGGGAATGGATTGAGGCAGGTAGAACTTTTTAAAGAAAATATTTATTTTTAATACACATTGTTGGGAACACAATATGTGACTTTGCTTTACTTCTTCTGGTAGACCTTTTCTTCTCTTGTGAGAGGGTGATGGTGATTCAAGGAGACTGAGGCAGTTGCTGTTCTCTGACCTCACTGAGAGGTTGTTGTGTTGTGCCACCTTTCTCCACTTCCCTCTGCCTCCAGTTTATTTTCTCAGCCCACAAGCAACACCTATCTCAGTAAAGGCTGCTTTGCAACTTCTTCGGATGTTCACAGCTGTGGAGACTCTGGGAGAATTGACCTGCCCCTTACAGTGCACTTAGGCATGGCCCTTAACAACACATTGCTATATGAATCATGTTGGGAGAGGGAAAAAAATCAGCAAAAGGGAAAAACCATGGGAGAGATTAAAAAAGAGAAGTGAACATAGCATGTGTTGATTTACATTCATTCTCTATAGTTGGCAGGTAGAACTTTAGTGACTTCATCTTGATAAGCCCTCAAGCCACCTAGAAACCTAAAGCTGTTGGTAAAATATTCTTGCCAGCCCATACTCTTTTTATGGACTAGGTGGCTAATAATAAGAGAGGTGACATCTCAATTCATCATATACTTAAATGGCAGAAGTGGACCAAGAACTGAGTTCCTAGAGGAAAAAAAAATGACAAAAGTCAAAACACATTCTTCCCTCAAAGAGAGTTTAAGTTGTAATGGAAAAGTTACATAACCCAATACCCAAGTGGGGGGGGGGAGAAATATATACACATATACTTGAGGTCTCTGTGTTTTTGATATCCCTTTACTCATGTATTTACCACTATGTGCTTCAGGCCCACATTTCACCTCTCTTGAATTATGGCATTAACCTAATTGATCTCTACTTTCTTATCTACGGTCCAAATGGTGGCCCAAGGGCCTAAAGTACAGGTCTCACCAAGTTATCTAATTCTCTTAGTCTTATCTTACATTATCTTGAGGATCAAATGTAAACTCTATTTAAAGCCCTTTATAACCTCTTGCTTTGTACTCTTATGTATTTCTCCTCTTGCCAATTCCCCTTCTGCTCCAAATTATCCTTTTTTTTTCCCCCTGTTGCTCACACCTGATGCTGCATCTTCTCTTGCCTTGCCTTTGTACTTCCTGTCTCCCATGTCAGAGATTCTTTTCTTTATTTCTGCTTTTGAAATCCATGTTTTCTTCAGGATTTAAAAGTATAGAAAAAAATTAAAATAAGATACTTTCCTTTAAAAAAAGTGAATTTATATTCCTGTGTCTCAGATCTAAGTTAAACATGCAGAAATATAAACAATAAGAATTGTTAATGTATTGTGTTTTATAAAACAATATGCTTACTTAGAACTTAAACTTGAAATTGTTCAATTTGATCACAATAGTTCACAATTGTAGTATTGTTGAAAAGAACTTTCTATTGTTTTGGGGGTTTGGTCTGGGAATGGAGTCTGGCTTTTGAATTCATGCCTAGGTGATGGCATGGCATGCAGCCCTAATTCTCCTTGCTGTTTCATTGTTTTAGATGTATGTCTTCATTTTCTTCTGTTTGGAAATAGTTCTTAAGAATGAGCTGTTAAGTGGAACTAATAAACCTATTGTAGTCTATATAGAAATTCAGAAGCCTTTGATTACCTATTAAGGAAAAAATTTGGAATAATATTAAGAAAATGAGTACAGCATCTAGACCCCTTGATCTAGGGATCCTATTGCTAGATACATAATTCATAAAAGTTAAAATTTTTGGGAAAAAAGAGAAAACCTACATATACTAAACATTTTAGAGGTGCTTGGTGTGGTAGCAAAGTTTTGGGGATACCCATTGATTGGGGAACGGGTGAATATTATGGTATATTACTATAAGAGTATTATCCTGCCATAGAAATATATCCTACTATTAAAAAAAATGGTGAAAATGAAAAATGTAGAAAATAATGGGGAGATTTTCAAAATGCAAATAAAATAAGCAAAAACTTGAAATATTCATAATGACTATCAGCCATGTTAATGGAAAGAACAATATAATCAAATTGCTAATAAATTATAAAGAGCAATGTTGGTCCCAAGGAAGATAGGAAAACTTGGGCCACTCTTTTCTTTGTATTAGCTAGGGACTATGCCTTAAATCAAAGCCACTGATTCTCAGTGGGCACCGATAGGTCCTAGGTCAAGCCCCATTTCGTAATTGTTTGGACCTTCATTCACTCAAATTGAATATAAATAGCAATCATTTCTGCTTTGGCCAGAAACCCTGAAGAGCTTCCCTTCCTAGACTTAATTTTTTTTTTTTTTTTTTTTGGTATTTGGTAAAAGAGATTCTTTGCCTCAGTTACTACCTAGCCTTAATCAGTAAATATATGCAGATTCAATCAAACTGAGATGTGTTGAAGACCTTAGATTAAAAAGGTCAAGATCTCCCATTGCCTCCAGGGCTATCTCTAGTCATCCTGATCTAAATCTGGCCACTGGACCCAGATGGCTCTGGAGGGGAAAGTGAGACAGGAGACTTTGCCCAGCCCAACTGTAGGATAACTTTTGGAATAATCCTGTATAAGGAAATATAAATGTAAAAATAAGATCAAGAACAAATTTTTTTTAATAAAAGGAAAATAATTTCAGTTTGAAAATAAACATGATTCAATGAGAATCCAAACCTTATGTATTACACTTTATAAATTTAATAGTACCTTCAGATCTTGGAAGAGTGTAAAATACAACAGGTTTAAAAAAATTCTAGAAAATGTTCTGGTAGGAATTAGGTTTAAACTAATCTTAACTACTATTCCACAATGAAATCAAAATGGATGGTCTGAATATTAAAAGATATAGCATTAAAAATGAGAAGATCAGCAGATCTTATATCTATGCAGCTATGGGTAGGATATGAATTCCTAATTCTAGGAGGAAATAGAATCAATTATAGAAGATCAGATAATTTTTATTATGAAATTAAAAATCTACATGGGAAAAATGCATCTAGTGCTTGATTGGGAAAAGATATTTATATCAAATGTTTCTGAAAAGGATTTGTTACCCAAGATAAAAAGAACAGCAAAGAAGAATGCAAACTATTAAAACCATATGAAAGAATGCTCCAAATCATCAATAATAAGTAGGTCTCACCTCACATCTAACAAACTGGCAAAGGTAACCAAAGATGGAAAAAATGTTTCCTACATATCAAAATATTAAATAAAAACACTTTGGATAGTGGCAAAGAACTAGGAACAAAGTGCATACCCTTTGATTTTTGTGGTAAATGAATATAATTGAATTGCTATGCTATAAAAAAGGATGAACATGATGAATACAGAGAAACATGGAGAGACTTAGTATAAAGTAAAGTAAGCATGCCAGGAAAAAAAATTAAACAAAAGGACTACAACAGTGTAAATGGAAACAACCATAAAACAGTTAAAAGTATACATTGTGGAATTGTAAAGAACAACATTGGCTCCAAAGAAGCTATATGGGAAGAAGATATAGCTCGGTCTGCTGCTTCTGCAACGGTGGGGGAAAAGATCCATGGATATGGAACAGTAGCTATAACACCAGGCTTTTTTCAATGTATTAATAACTTTTGCTGAAATTTTTCTTTTCCTTTTCTTAAAAAGTTTTTTGCTATAACAAGTAGCTGTACAAGAGCAAAAAAAAAAGGTTATGTGGGGAAGTCTAAGTGATATAAAAACAATAAATATTAATAAAGATCCATTTTAAAAATGAGTGTTCATTTATATAATTGCCCCAGATGAAACTTTAAATGTTTGTGAACCCATCACTTGTATGATTTGTTTTAAATAGAAACCCTTGTCTTTTTTTTTTTTTTTTTTTTTTTTAACTTCTTTCTAGAGATGTTTCTGAACTGACAGGATTCCCAGAAATGTTAGGAGGACGTGTGAAAACATTGCATCCTGCAGTACATGCTGGTAAGTACTTGTTTGGTATGCTTATAACTAGAAATGTATAAGAATAATTTCCTAGGAAATTCTTGAATAGTGTACTTAAAAGCATTAGTGAATAGAAAGAATGGAGTCATCCTCAATTTTTACTTTCTCTTATCTGTTATCAATTGGAAAGTTTTTTCAGTTCTTCAGAATCTCTTGCTTCTCTTTTCTTCACTCCACTCATATTGGTACTATCCTAGTTGAAGCTCTCATCACTTCAATAACCTCCTAATTAGTTTCCTGTCAGTCTCTCCCCTGTCACATAAGTGCAAAATTGATATCCCTAAAATACAGCTTGCCATTTAATGCTCTTAATAGAATGGTTCCTTGTTTTCTTTTCTTGTCTTATTTCACATTTCATCCATTTTCTGCTTAATTGGATTATTTTCTTTCATTTTGTGTCCCATATTTTGCACACTCTTGGAATATACTCCTTTACTTATAAGCTTAAGTCTCTTATCAACTCTTCTTGTGGTAAGCCTTTGGAGTGTACATGGAGCCAATATCTTGTCTCCAAAGGACCCTGGAAGCTACTAGAACTTACTTATCTTACTTTTTATGATGCTATTTTGTATATCCCTTCCCCATTTCACTCCTGAAGACCAATTGATGTAATAAACCAGTGGTACCTTTAAGGTTTACTTCCTCTCTGTACCCTGTTGTGTTTAAGGCTTTTCTGTGACTCCATTTGCTGTATATGCCTATCAGGTTTTATTTGTGAATTGAGCCAATAAGATTACTTAAAATATTTCCCTTTGCTTTGGTTGTTACTAAATATGAGGAATAGAGGGAGAGAGAAAAATGATTTGTTGAGGACTCCTGAAAAGTGATTACTATGATGCTGATTTTTAAAAAATAAGGTAAGATTGAAATAAGTAATGTTTTGTTAATTTTATTTTTTAAAATTTCTCAGGAATCTTGGCTCGTAACTCTCCAGAAGATCAAGCTGACATGACCAGACTTGATTTCAGTCTTATAAGGTAGCTTATTAAGTGATTATTCAGAAGATCAGCTAGAATAATGATAAATAAGAATAGGCTTCTTATCTCATAAAATTTTAGAACTCACTTGCAGTTGCTTCTGTTTCTTTGTTTAATGATCACTTAAGCATATGTTTATGTGTATGTACATACTGTCTGGGTAATCTAGATATAAGAAATCATAGAACCTAAAATTGCTGAGAAAATTTTGATTATTATGTTATTATGTGAACTACATTTAATTTTAAAACAATTTATTGATGACTCATTTTGACAAAACATTCTTCAAATAAATATCTTTCTATTCCATGAATAACAGTATTTTTTGATTAAAGGAATATTATGTTCTTGAACTTTAACAGCATAGAAGGATTGACAATTCTTTGGCCTCGGTTTCATTTCCTCTCTGGGTTTAATTTCATTTGTGGTGAAGTGATTGTACATATAATTCTCTTCTCCCCCCTCTCCTCCCAGGGAATTGGGGTTAAGTGACTTGCCCAGAGTCATACAGCTGGGAAGTGTTTCTTGTCTGAGGTTAGATTGGAACTTTGGGTCCCTCTGACTTCAGGGCTGGTGTTCTATCCACTACATCAACTAGCTGCCCCTACTGTTCTTCCAGTAGAAATGTTCCTTTATTTCTGTTAATTCTACTTGGTATTTCACATGGCATCATGATATTTATATATCACATCTTATTCAGCCATATCTGTTGTTTACAGGTTTTTATTTTCCCAAGTAGTATTGTAGACACATAGATACACACACACACACATACATGTATATTTACACATATATAAATAAAAAGTTTTAAAAGATCTTTATTGGAGAAAAAGTTACCTCCATTTAAAGTTTCTCTTGGCTATCTTAACCAGACCATCCAAACAAGCTTCTCTAAATAATTTAAAGTCATAACTTAGAATTAACAACCTGCCAAAGAGGTCTTCAGTATACAAAGTGTTTTTAAGTCAAATATAACACAAATTCACAAATTAGTATGAGTTGTCATCAACTCCCTTTCAGGGAGAAAAAAAAATCTAATTCAGATGTATTTTTGTGGCTTATTTGTCCCTATGAAATAAAATCCTGATAAACATTTTTTTTTTTTTTAATAAATATACAAAACTTTTGGTTACAGTAGGGTAATTTAGATGTTTCTATTTCTAAGCTCATTTTAAACATTTCCCAGTTAAGAAGGAGGATGGTATTAAGAGGAGGGATAAAATAGGTGATTAGGGGTTGAAATGAGGTTCTAGAAATATACACTATTTGCTTTCAAAGAGAGGCCCACAAGAGCGGGGAAATGAAGTCCAATTTGTTATGAAAGGATAAAGATTAACTTAAATTGAAAAGAAAAAAATTATCCAAAAGTGAACTGATATTACAAATAATGGTATGACAGAACATGCAAACAGTATTCCTTTCTGATGCAATGACTAATGATGACAGGATGAAGTTAACTTATACATGGAGTTGAAACTGGAAAACAGGAAGCACAATTGTTCTCAGGATCTTACACTTTAATGTAATTAAGAGGACCAATTAAAACAATGTGTGGGCATATTTTCGTAAATATATCTTTTCTTGCTGTTGCTATTAGAATGTTAGCCCCTTGTCCAATTTGGTATGTTTGAACTCTTGAACTCAAAGATGAAATATTTTTACAGTTGAGGGGACTGAGGCCTGATTTTGATGCTGATTTTAGTCTATTTAGTCTATTTTTTAATGTTGAATGTTTTCATTTTTTAAAGATTATAATTTTTTTAGGTTATAAGAAAATTGATAATGTCCATTTTTGGTGAATTCTAATTTTCTTCTACCTTCAGAGTTGTTGTTTGTAATCTATATCCCTTTGTGAAGACTGTGGCTTCTCCAGATGTAACCGTAGAGGAAGCTGTTGAACAAATTGATATTGGTAAGATGAGGAGAATTTTTGAGACTATGTAATGGCATTCATTATTACTGAATAAAATTTCCTACACATCTTAGTCTGTTTTTGGAAAAATTTTAAAGATGTTCTAATACTTTAGGTTTTAGTGAATAGGTTTTTTTTTTGTTTTTAAATAGCAGCTAGTCTTTTCCCAAGGGATGAAGTTAAAATATTTCATTTAAATGACTTGAGATTTTATTTATTTTTAAAAAATGATTTTTTGGGTAAATAAAATTGACATTTGATACCTCATTGAAGGTGGAGTAACCTTACTTAGAGCTGCTGCAAAAAATCATGCTCGAGTGACAGTTGTATGTGAACCAGGGGATTATGAAATGGTTTCGACTGAAATGCTCAATTCTGATACTAAAGATACTACTATGGAGACTAGAAGGCAGTTGGCATTAAAGGTATGAAAACACTTTAAAAAGTTTTTTGAAAAATAAAAAGGCTATCTTACCATATAAATGTCTGTTGTATTATTTTTGTAGGCCTTTACTCATACTGCTCAGTATGATCAAGCAATATCAGATTATTTCAGGAAGGAATATAGTAAAGGAATATCTCAGATTCCTCTAAGATATGGAATGAACCCTCACCAAAGCCCTGCACAGTTATATACAGTGAAGCCCAAACTTCCTCTTACAGGTAAAGTTCTAATTTTGTGTTTGTTTAGTCTAGTTGTTTCTGTGTATACAAAAATTTTGGCTTTAATGTAGCCTTTTGTGAAAAACCCAAGAGTTTTTTATTTGTGATAAATCCCCCCCCCTTTTTTTTTTAAACAAAATGTCTTTGTTTTCTTACATCACCACAATTTCTCTCAGAGGAAACAAATACTATTTTATAAAGTCAGAAAAATAAAAAAAGAAAACCATTGTAATTTATTACTACATTGAAAAAGTCTGAAAATTTGTACAATTCACAATATTTGTGACCCTCTAACCTCAAAAAAAGGGTAAAATTGAGACTATCTTTTCAAATCTCTTTTTTCAAACCATGCTTATTAATATATCATTTTACAACATTCAATTTTGTGGTTTTTTTTTTTTTCTTTTACATTGCTGTAGTTACTAGGATTTCTTGACTCTATTTACTTCACTCTGGTCAGTTTTACGTATGTATTTTCACACTTCTTTATTTGTCAGATTTGTGGTTTCTCATAGCAGAATAGTATTCTGTTAAATTCATGTGCCACAATTTATTTAGTTATTCCTCAAATTGATGGGCATCTGCTTTGTTTCCAAAGAATTAAAAATATCACTATTATGCTTTAATGGTCAAAATAACGGTTTTTCTCTTAGTCTTTGTTTTTGTGGTTTCATTTTCCTCTGATATGAGTAATAGTGAATTTATAGCTTTATTTTTCTTTTTAAATATTAAAAATTTTTCTCTTCTCATATTGCTATCACTTCCCAGTGTCTTTTCCATTTCCTCCCAGTAGAACTATATAAAAGATGTAGTCAGGCAAAATAAACAAAACAAATTAGCCATTTTTGAAAGCTTGTGCTTTGTTCCACACTTGTAATATACCACCTCAAAGACATCATTCATTTTTAGTCCTCTGAAATCACAGCTAGCTATTACCTTGATCATTATGCATATTTTTTTTATATTCCATTATGTTCACATGCCACAATTTTTTCAGCCATTCCTGGTCAGTAAATATTCAGGATCTTTTTCCCCAGTTTTTTGCTATTTGGTAAGGTGCTTCTTTTTCTTTCTTTCTTTTCTTTTTTTTTTTTTTTAAAGCTTTTTATTTACAAAACATACATGGGTAATTTTTTCCAACATTTAACCTTGCAAAACCTTTTGCTCTACATTTTCCCCTCCTTTCCCTCACTCCCTCCCCTAGCTAGCAGGTAGTCCAATACATGTTAAATATGTTGAAATACATGTTAGATCCAGTATATGTATACATATTTATATAATTATTTTGTTGCACAAGAAAAATCAGATCAAGAAGTGAGAAAAAGAAAACAAAATGTAAGCAAATAACAACAGAATAAGAATTCTATGTTGTGTTCCACACTGTTCCCATAGGCCTCTCTCTGGGTGTTAATGGCTCTCTTCGTCAATGAACAAGTGGAACTGGTTTGAATCCTCTCATTGTTGAAGAATCCATCAGAATTGACCGTTGTATAGTCTTTTTTTTTTTTTTTTTTTTTTTTTTTTTTTTTTTTTTTTTGCTGAGGCAATTGGGTTAAGTAACTTGCCCAGTCTCACACAGCTAGGAAGTGTTTTGAGGATAGACTCGGGTCCTTTTTTTGACTTGAGGGCTGGTGCTCTATCCACTGTATCACCTAGCTGTCCCCACCATGTAATCTTGTTGCTGTGTATAATGATTTCCTAGGTCTTCTCATTTCATTTATGTAGGTCTCTCATTCTCTCTGAAATCATCCTGCTGATTGTTTCTTACAGAACAATAATATTCCATAACATTCGTATTCCATAATTTATTCAGCCATTCCCCAACTGATGGGTATCCACTCAGTTTCCAGTTTCTTGCCGCTACAAAAAGGGCTGCCACAAACATTTTTGCACATGTGTGTTCCTTTCTCTCCTTTAAGATCTCTTAGCATGTAACATGTATGGGATTGCCTGTCATCTAGGGGAGAGGATGGAGGGAGGGAGGGAGGGGAAAATTTGGAAAAGAAGTGAGTACAAGGGATAATGCTGTAAAAAAATTACCCATGCATATGTACGGTCAAAAAATTAATAAATTAAAAAAAAATCTCTTTGGGATATAGGCCCAGTAGAGACACTGCTGGATCAAAGGGTATGCACAGTTTTGATAACTTTTTGAGCATGGTTCCAAATTACTCTCCAGAATGATTGGATCTGTTCACAGTTCTACTAACAATGTATCAGTGTCCCAGTTTTCCCACATCCCCTCCAACATTTGTCATTATCTTTTTCTGTCATCTTAGCCAATTTAACTGGTGTGTGGTGGTATCTCAGAGCTATCTTAATTTGCATTTCTCTGATCAATAGTGATTTGGAACACCAAAAAGGTGCTTCTTTAAATATTTACGTGCACATATTTTTTTTCTCTGTTTCTTAGGTCTTTGGGGTATTTACCTAGTAGTTATAGCATTAGTTTGCTTCTTCATTGGTTTTGCTATTCTTTTCATGGTCAGTCAGTTTAGGGACAAATATAGAATTTAGTAAAATTAAAATATAGTCAGATCCTTGCCATATTTAGAGCCATTATATATATATATATATATATATATATATATATATATATATATAAATAAATGCATTCACACACATTTCCATTTTCTGTACTAAAAAAGCACTTAGTATATATGAGCACATAACAAATATTTTAAAATACAAAATAATTCCATCTCAAGAAAAAGCAAGCTAATTGTGCCGTGACTAGAATCACTCCATTTAAGACATATTTCACCAGCAGAAAAGAAAGCAATGCATTTTTGAAAAGGACTGTCCAAGAAAATGTTTATAATTTATGATGTTAGAATTTGGACATAAAACTTTATTAATAAATTCTTAATTTGAAATCCATGGTTTTGTATTAAATGAATAAAAAGTTGAATAAAGGACAGTTAATTTCTAATTATCTATAATTACCAGGACTGTGTAACATATTTTCATCTTCCTTTAATATTTCTTACTACAACCTGTTATGTGCTGCTCCTACTGTATTGCACATAATCTAGAATGCATTTAAAGAAAAAAAACTAAATTTATTAACATGTAATACTTTCCCTGCCTGCCTCCCCTCAATTATTAAATTGTAGCCTACAGTAGATCTCTTCCTCCTTTCCCCCTCAAATCCTTGGTAGTTGTATTTGGTCTAATTCAGTTTGGTCTAAACAATAAATTTGTTGTCAAATTTATTGAATTTAAAACACTATGGTCTTCAAAAATTTGTGATTTCATTGTAATCACTCTCAATTTCTTGTGGGTGGGAACTTAGATGTGTCTCAGTGATAACCCCTAGTTACTATGGACAATTCATCAAATTAAAGATAATGAATTTCTCCACTTTTAGATAAGCCAGTCCTCAGATAGCAGGCTTTTTTATGCGTATACATCTTATGGCACTGACATAGTACTTAGAAGCTTTCCAGTTGGTAAGCTGTGCCATCATTTGGGTTATATAGTACTGAGAATGCTAAATGGGTAATTAATCTCTGAGCTAGAACTTGAGTGAAAGATTGGAAAGGCAAATTGGTGAAATCAATTTTTCAATCTGTGTTTTTTATTTTTAACTTTTTAAATTACTAACCCTTGGTGTTGGAATTAAGGGTATTTCTACATGACCTCTAGAAATGTCTTGGCGGATGTTATGTCATTGGTTGGCAGAAAAATGTACTAGTGCTTCAGTATTTGAACATTAGACTAATTTAGAAGAAAATAAAAACTCATAATCACTGATATAACCTCAAAGCTCTATTTTAAGTTTAATTTATCCAGAAGCAAGTAATGATTTTAATAACTAGTGATTTTATTTGAAACCTTATTTATTTTGTTGCTTCCACTAGTATTATCTGGGAGGCATGTTAATATTTTACAGTTTTTTTTTTTTTGTTTTTTTTTTCTTTTAAAAGTGAAAAAAATTCATAATTCTATTGGCCTTGATTTATAAATTTGCTTTTCTATCTATATTTGGAAAAATCAACAGGTGTCATTTAGTTCTTCACTAATACCTACCCTTTTATTTTCTTGTTATTTATGTTTTCTCTAAGTTCATCTGTTTATCTTTGAGCAATTTGTTCCTAAGTTGTCAGCATCATTGTTTGTGTTTTTTAAATCTTTAATCAACTGTGTTTCTTCATATAATGTACATCTATCTACCACCTTCCCCCCTTACACTACTTAACTCAAAATTGAGAAAAAAAGAAAATGTATTTGAATAGATTTTTCTTGGGAAGAGTTGGGCCTTATTTTTCTCTCAGAATAAAAATCCTATTTTTATTTTTATTTTTTTGATTTGGGAATGATTTAAGAATTAAACAGTCTTAAATACTTAAATCCTGTCACTTGTTGGTTTTGGATATTAGGTATCCTTCGTTATTATTTTTAATTAGGTAAAAAACTGCAATTTATTTGTAAGATCAGTAGTAGTTTTCTTGTTAAAGTAACAACTGGGTGCTATTTTTAGTATAGCTTTTACTTCTACATCAAAATTATTTTTATGTATATTTATATGTATATGTGTGTGTATATATATGCCCAATAAGGAAGAGGACATTAAAAGAAATATGCTTCCTATTTAAACTTATCTGGTGTTTATACTGTATTTCTGTTTCATATGCAGTTCTGAATGGATCCCCTGGGTTTATAAACCTGTGTGATGCCTTGAATGCCTGGCAACTAGTGAAAGAACTCAGAGAAGCTCTAGGCATTCCAGCAGCTACCTCCTTCAAGCATGTCAGTCCAGCAGGTAATGTCATATTTTAAGCCAAAAAAAAATTTTTTTTTTGAAGTTTGAATTTTTTTATTAAAGCTTTTTATTTTCAAAACATATGCTTGGATAATTTTTCTTTTTTTTTCTTTTTTTCTTTTTTTTGCAGAGAAGGGTTATACTGTATTTTTTTCCTTTTTTTAAAATCTATGTTTTATATATATATTTTATTATAACTTTTTATTGACAGAACATATATCTGGGTAATTTTTTACAACATTATCCCTTGCACTCCTGTTCCAACTTTTCCCTTCCCTTCCTCCATCCCCTCCCCTAGATGGCAAGCAGTCTTATACATGTTAATTATGTTATAGTATATCTTAGATACAATATATGTGTGCAGAGCCAAACAGTTCTCTTGTTGCACAGGGAGAATTGGATTTCCAGGTAAAAATAACCTGGAAAGAAAAACAAAAGTGCAAACAGTTTACACTCATTTCCCAGTGTTCCTTTTCTGGGTGTGGCTGATTCCATCACTGATCAATTGGAACTAAATTAGATCTTCTCTTTGTCAAATATCCACTTCCATCAGAATACATCCTCATACAGCATCATTGTTGAAGTGTATAATGATCTCCTGGTTCTGCTCATTTCACTTAGCATCAGTTCATGTAAGTCTCTCCAAGCCTCCTTGTATTCATCCTGCTAGTCATTTCTTACAGAACAATAATATTCCATAACATTCATATGCCACAATTTACCCAACTATTCTCCAATTGATGGGCATCCATTCATTTTCCAGTTTTTAGCCACTAAAAAGTAGCCAAAATTTTTTATCCCAGCAATGCTTAAAATGTATTTTTTGCATTCTTATTTTAGTTTTTATCTTTAACATCTAGAGTACTTAACTGCTAATAATGTCTATGCTGCCTGAAGCCATCTTTTCCATGTCTTTGTTACCAAGGACATTTTAGTTTATGGGGAGATTTTGTCCAAAGAGTAGTACAAAGTATTTCACACATTGTGAGATTTATTGTTTAAGTGCTACTGTGACATAGAGAGGGAAGGTGACATAATTTATCAAATTGATCAGGACGTAAGACAGGAAATTGAAATGAGATGAAACTGAGGTCATAGCAGTTTATTGGACATCAAATTTACATTCTGTGTTTTTAGAATGACTGAAAAATTAATATAAAACAAATGATTAAGAATAAGATGGAGAAAGAAAACCTGACCTAAAGTAGGATAAATGTAGAACCAAAAGCTAGATGGACTGAAAAGGAACCTTTGCCCTTTATTTCATACAGGTTTCCCTCTCACCACTTAGATCCAGCTTGTAAAAATAAAGATGTAGTTGAAGGAGATGATCTCACCTTCTTATTATGCTAATAATCTAATTGGGCTTAGATCCTTTTTTGTTGTTTTTAATTAGGTATAAAGACCTGCAGTTTATTTGTAAGATCAGTAATATGTTCTCAAAGTAACAGCTGGGTGGTATTTTAATATAGCTTTAATTCAGTAAGAATAAAAATCCTACTTTTATGATCTAATGGGAGCATTGTGTTCCTCAGAAGTTTAAGAAGGGGAAGTGTCTAAATGAGAGATGATTCTTTACTATTCAGTATTATGAGAAAATTAAAAGTATATGGCAGTGGATTTATTTGTCCCTGTAGCCCAAGATCATGGATAATCATTTCTTTAGCCCCCAGGCTAAACCCACTAAAACTGTTTAATTCTCCCTTCCTAGTCACATTGATCAGCTGGTCCCTTTTCACATGGACTAAACAAATTTGAATTTGAATAATTAGAGTTTGTAATTCTAAGTAAAATTTTTGAATGGTTTTATGGATTTGTCCACCAGGTGCTGCTGTTGGAATACCACTCAGTGAGGAAGAGGCTAAAGTTTGCATGGTTCATGATCTCTACAAGAGCCTTACTCCATTGTCAACTGCATATGCAAGAGCAAGAGGTAGAAGCATCATAATTCTGGAAAGGAAAAGTGCTATTTATCTTGAATAGTGTGATAAGAAATTAATGATACCTTCTTAGTATGATTTCAGGTTGTTAATTTTAAGTTTTCCAGGCATATCTAAACATATTGCTTAGGCGAACTTGTAGATTTATTTCCAAACTTTACCTTAAGATCTTAATGAATTAGTATGATACAATGGAGACATTTTTAGCAGAGGGTTTCACTGTGTATGTGACATTGGGCAAGGTACTAATCTTTTTGAGCTTTACTTTCTTCAACTGCTGAAAGGAGGATAGTTGAATTAGTTTTTTTCAAGTCTAATTTTAAATATTTGATATTTTGTGACCTTAAATTCTGCTGGTTAATTGTAAAGTCAACGCTTATAATGTCACTCTTTTGAAATTCAGTGTGGTCCCCTTTAATGATCTATCATCTAATGTTCTGTTTACTGAATAATTTGATGTGAGATAGAAAATGCCTTCATGTTCTATTTTATTAACTTAGAAGTATTTTTTGTGGAATCTTTTTGTGCAAACCCTTTTTTTTTGAGGGTTTTGAATAGTTTGAAAGAATATAGTGTTTGGGTAGGGAATGGATTGTCATTCATATTTGTTGCTTCAGTAATGATTTGTGTTAGATGGAGTCTACTATAAATGGAGTGAGATGGTGGCAACAAATAAGAAGATTGAGTCAAAGAAAGTAAAAGAATGGGAAGGAACCTCTGTGGTAAAGGGACCTAGAGCCAGAATAAGAAGGTTGTATTTTGTGCTATGAGCAAGACAGTAGTGTGAGGAATGGGATAGAGAAGAGCTTAGAGGGAGGGAGAGCAGTGTGAAAGTTCTTAGAATAGTCAGACCAGTGCTGAAAAAGGCCAAGTGGATGCAAGCAAGATTGTGGGGGTAAAATCACAGGGGTACATCCTTACTATTGGCAGGAATGTTTGCAGTCATGTCACCCAGCTCCTTCATGGCCCAGCAAGATTATATGATTCATGCAAGATCACAGAGACACTAAGTGGCAAAGCCGGATTCAAATCTAAAAATTATAGATGACTAGTCTTGAAATCTTGTCAACCAAGATTATAATGCTGCTACCAATAGAGATTGGTTAGCAAGAAAAAGGCTCAGATTTAGGGAATATGTGAATATGAGCTTTGGATTTGTTCATTACAGTTACAGGAAATGTTTTTCCTCTCCAGATGATATTTTATAATTCTTATTTTGATTCCAGGAACTTATATATTTATATTACCTATATTATATTACCTATAGACTTTGTGTAGGATAGCTTTTAGCAATTTTTTTTTAAGCTTAGTAAAGCTTTTAGTATTTTGGAAAATGTTATCATTTTGTGTTTTATTTCTAGGAGCTGATAGAATGTCATCCTTTGGTGATTTTATTGCTATATCTGATATTTGTGATATCACTACTGCTAAAATCATCTCCAGAGAGGTTAGTAACTAAGATTTTTGGTCATTTCTTCAGTAGCATTGGCAGATCTTTTAAAAACTTCTAGAAATTTTACTTACAGAACACGCACACAATTTCTATCATTTACAAATCAATAATATTTTTTGTCATTTACTATTTTTCAGTTACCATATCTTGCTGACTGAATTGTTACAAAGTTAAGATTTGTTCTAGAAATTAGCAGGGGGATGAGTAAATTTGTTTTCCATCAAATTCTTTGATAATCAGTTTTGAAAAATAACTGAATCATTTCCAGTGTTAATAGTAATTTAAAAAACTTTCATAAGTGGACTTTTGAATGTGTGTTAAACCTTAGACTTAAAGTTAGACTTTAAAGTATAAAGTAGCTCTTGATAGTAACCAAATATATACCTTTGAGAGACTGAGCAACAGTCAAAAAGCACTTGTTAACCATCTATTATGTGCCATGTGCTATGGTAAGTGCTAATATACTAATATAGAAAGAACCTTATAAAACCCCTGAGCTTACTGAAAGCTCACAGGAGACCTAGAATAATTCTTGGTTATGGGGGTAGGAGGTTGAGTAAGTGTTTTATTAGAAAACAAAATTATATTTGCTAGTTCTCAGCTATAAAGGAGTAAGATTTCTAGAAATGGAGCAGTGAGCTAGAATACAGCTGAGGCAGCAAACAGATTTAGGTATCTCAAGTTCTTGAGCACTTATTGAATGAAAGCTTTGTACATTAATCTAGTAACTACCATTAAAATAAGTGAATAATTGATTTTTTTTTTTTTTGAGGCTGGGGTTAAGTGACTTGCCCAGGGTCACACAGCTAGGAAGTGTTAAGTGTCTGAGACCAGATTTGAACTTGGGTCCTCCTGACTTCAGGGCTGGTGTTCTATCCACTGCCCCACCCAACTGCCCCTAAAATAATTGATGTTTATAATAATAGTTCCAGCTTATCAAAAAGTTTAATTATCTTGTTCTTTCTTGATGCTTTATTGAAAGTGGCAGTTAGCTGGGTATGATAATTTTCTGCTATATTGCTACTGCTAGGTTGACTGAGGCTAATTGCTTGGGATTGGGAGTTCTTATATATAGTAAGCTAAATTCAGGCATCTGTATTATTGTTGTTTGCCCTATGTTCTCAAAGAGGACCATGGCATAAAGAGATGATGCTATGACATGCAAGTGGATTTAAATGAAGATGGGCTTTGTTAAGTCATCAGTCGCTCTCTCCAAATAGGCCATCTGTGTCCAGTGGCAAGATATAGATCAAGATGACTGGAGATGGCCTTGGATGTAGTACTAGGCCTTAAACTAAAGTCTTTAACAGGTCTCAGGTGTTTGTTTTTTTTTTAATGGAATTTGTGTATATATTATTTCATCCCAGGAAAATGTAAACGTCTTTTAAAAAAATTTTTTTTAAACTTTAATTAAATTAAATTTTACAAAAAATTTATGCATAGGTAATTTTTCAGCATTGACAATTGCAAAACCTTTTGTGACAACTTTTCCCTTCCTTCCCCCTACCCCTTCCCCCAGATGGCAGGTTGACCAATACATGTTAAATATATTAAAATATAAGTTAAATACAATATATGCATACATGTCCAAACAGTTATTTTGCTGTACAAAAAGAATCAGACTTGAAACAGGGTACCATTAGCCTAACAGATCTCAGTTTGACTTGAAGCAATGCCTAATCAATGACTAAGGCTAAGTAGGAAATGAGGCTGAGAATGGCCTCTTTTAACTAGTTTTTTTTTTTTTTTTTTTTTTTAATCTACTCTTGGAGGCAAATAATTAGTATTTACATTCACTTTGATAAATCTAATACCAGTGTGAGTTGGGAGGACCAGGCCCATGCCGTCTTACCATGAATGGCTATTTTATATTCTCATCAATAAATGTTCCATAAAATGTCTATACTGCACACATCAGGCTTTATGCAACATATTACAATACTAAGTGTCTCTCTGTTTTCACCACCTACTTCCCCTTTCTTTTCTTTAATGTTTTTAATACAATCTTTTATACCATTTTCCCCATGCAAATATTTAATACATATGTTTTTCCATTGATTGTCCTCTGGCGTTAACTGATTATCTTTGGTAATAGGGAGCAGTTTGAAGTCACTAAAAGTGGATAATGTACATTAACTTCCTATCTGTATTAAGAGAAATAGACTGGACAGAGTAGGCCTTTTCTATACTTATCAAATCATTTAATAATTCAAAAAACATAATGAAGTTGCTATATAAGCAGGGTTCCCTGAAAAGCACTAAGCATAAATGGGGGAACGCAAAGGTAAAGTCAAATGGAAGGTCTGTGACTTCAGTTAAATTAAGTATGGAGGTGATAGCTAAAGAGAGATAACTTTCTTTAGGGACTTAGAGTGAACTTTATGGATTTAACTGAGTTGGACTGGAATTGAAAAAGAAGATTTCAGCAGGTTGCACATTGTGCAGAGTAGTAGTTCCAATGCTTATTAGCACATCACTTTATACATAGTTGGTGCTTAGGGAACTTTTTTTTTTTTTTTTTTTTTTTTTTTCATATATTCATTCTTCTGGTAGTTTGAATTTATTGGGACATGTAAGTATAAGACTTTGAAGAACAATTAGTTACCCACTTTGGAATAGTTTGTGATAGGAGGATACATTGTGAAATAGGATTGGGAGGATAGTTCAGAAACAAATGATAGAGAAGGCCCTAAGTGCTGGATTAGTGATTGTGTTTTATCTCATGGAGACCAGAGAGCAATTAAAGGAATTCACAGATAAGATGAATTAACTGTGTGAAGGTTGGATTTGAGAATGAAGAAGGCTTTTGCCGAATTTCAGCCACAAAAATAATATGAATTGATTTTTGGGTGATGGCAATGTAAAAGAGAGAACAGATCAAAGTGTATTCTGGGGTTAGGATCAGCCAGATTTGGCAACTGATTAAGGATGAAAATTAGACTTCAAGAGACAATGTGATATGGTGCAAAGCACACTGGATTTAGATTTAAGTTTGAATTCTGGTTTTCCTGGGAATTTCCCTGGAATCTCTAAATTAAAGAGAGCTGGGCTCACTGACCTTGAGGTCCTTTTCATCTCTAAATTTATTCTGACTTGGAGGATCAGAAGACATACACAAGTATTATGGGACAAGGCAGGAACTCTTTTGAAGAAGTGCTAAGTGACACATTTCTAAGGATAAATGCCTAACAGAAACATAATACAAGAGTTTATTGCTTCATTGGTTTTTCTATCTAAGAATGAACATTGAAATCAGAAAAAAAAAAGAGTGGGAAATGTTCAAATGAGAGATTCTTTTCCACCAGGAGAAAAAAGAGTACTCATTTCAGAAGACAGGTGAAAGATAGATTTTTTTTTTTTATATTTATAATTTATATACAAAAAGTAATTAAAAAGTCCTATGGTAAATAAGGTGATTTCCTCTTGTTTTTCTAGGTAAAACCATCCTTTTTTTCCCTTTGTTTATTTTCAGGTATCTGATGGTATTATTGCACCTGGATATGAAGAAGAAGCCTTGAAAATCCTCTCCAAAAAGAAAAATGGGAATTACTGTGTACTTCAGGTTAATGCATTCAATTTTTTAAAAGTATATTTTGCTAATCTCTCCTTCCCCTCCAACCTATTGCTTCTCCTGTAAAACCCCCTTATGAATTTTCCCTTTATTTTTATGTTCCTTGATATTACTCTGTTTTCCTTTAAAAAAAATTATAATCCTCTTGCCTTTTTATGGTTATCTACTTTTATATCCATAAGACTCTTCCTCATCTTTTAGTCCATCTGGTTATATTATTCTCTTGTCCTCCCAAAAAACTTTTTCATAACAGAAAATGTAAAAGGATTCCACATGAATCTTATTTAGACTACTTTCAAAATGTTACATTGGCTTCTTGGTTATCATTAGTGTTGACCTTTCTTCTACCAAAATTAAAATTAAAAGATTAAAATTAAAAATTAAAGAACAAGGTGAGGAAAACACCTTATAACAAATGAGCATTGTCTAGCAAATGGAATTCATAAAACAGCTATATCACATCCCCAAATAAGTATCTCTTTTTGGTTCATTTTTACTGTCATTTTTCAGGAAGTGGACAATTTACTTCATCATAAGTTCCCTGGAGATATGGGAATAATCATTGCATAGATTGAACTTTTTAAGTCTTTGAAAATATATACATATATATATTTATGATGTCTTTGTATAAATTGTTCTCCTGATTCTATTCATTTTTCACTTTTGTCAGTTTATACTACCCAAGATTCTCTGAAAACTTTTTTTTTATTTCTTACCTTCCAGCAACATTCTACTACATTCAGATTCCATAATTTATTTTAACAATTTCCTAATAATATAAAGAGGCAATATAAAGTAACTCCTTAGATTCTACTCTGTGTGCATCCACCCTCCCACACCACCCCTATCCCCATTCTGATTCTCTTTTTCAGTCTCTCTTCAGAATCAGGAATAGATTTTGCTTATTTGTATTCTTTCTGATGCCAATCTTATTTTATCCCTCAATTATTTCCCTATTGAATTTGATATATTTTATATAGTATAAAATGTGTGTTGAATCCTGCAAGAGCTTTATATGATGCTCTCTTCTCTATCTCTTTGCATATTCCTTTTTTTTTTTTTTTTTTCCGGCAAACCCCCCTCCCCCTCTTTCTGAGGCTGGAGTTAAGTGACTTGCCCAAGGTCACACAGCTAAGAAGTGTTAAGTGTCTGGGACCACATTTGAATTCGGGTCCTCCTGAATTCAAGGCTGGTGCTCTGCATATTCCTTTTTTCTCATTAACTACACTTATGAGAAATAGCATGTCCATCCTTTCTCCTCTTTATATTAGTGTATTTCTTTTGCCCCTTTTCCCCCCTCTTCAAATCCTTGAAATAGAGCCAATCCAATTCTACAACTTTTGTTTTTCTTACTTAATTCCCTCAGGCTCTTTGAAGACATTAAGGTACTTTAAAGACCATGTTTCTTCTTCTGTGAATATTAGTAGTATGTCATTAGTTCCTTCCAGAAATAAATTATCTTTCTAGGATTCTTTTGATTTTTGTGTTTGTGTCGATGTTTCTTTTTAGCTTTAGTCTTTTCATCAGAAGTACTTATAAGTCTTATATTACATTAAAAATACTTTTCTTTTATCAAGCTTAAAAAGCAGAGTTGACAGTGAGAAAAATGAGAGCAAAATCCAAAAGAATTAAACTTTATGTTCCAAATTATAAAGGCTCGGATAACCAGTTGTCATCAAATGTTTATTAGATGTTTTGTGTAATTAAGAGGATTACTTTTTATGTCATTATCTAATTTTGGTTACTGACAAATCTTCCTTGTTCACTTTTGAAATTACATATTTTTAACTTTCTGCTAATCCTTGGCAAATAGATGTTTGTAATGTATTTGGTTTATCTTTTCCTTTACAAATCTTAAAAGATTTATAATTTGGAGAAATATAAAATTCATTAACATTGTTTTAAGTAATAGGACTGAATTTTGCATTACACGCCTGCTGAAATGATTTGATAAATTTCCCTTATGATAAGTGTGCCAGATTTTACTTTGAGTTTATCCTACTAAGAAAGAATTGTTTTAAGAACTATATATTTCCTGTTATTTTACTAAAATCATATAAGAAGAAAACTTTAAATATTCATTGTTTTTAGATGGACCCTTGTTACAAACCGGATGAGGATGAAATTCGAACTCTTTTTGGATTACATCTAAGTCAGAAGAGGAATAATGGTGTAATTGACAAGTCATTATTTAGCAATATTGTTACAAAGCATAAAGATGTAAGTTTAAAGTATAGTTTAAATTGTATTAAACATTTTATCATAGATGTTAAAGGATTGAATGATGGATTTTTTTGGGGGGGGGCAGGGGAATATGTCCCAAAGGGTCAGTTATTTGTTTTCTGTGGGAAAAAAAAACAACAACAAACTATTTTCTTAGTTTCTGCGTCCCATTTGTAGTAAAGACCATACTCTAGAAGCTTGAAATGTGAATTGAATCATTCTGTGTAGCAGTTTTCATTAGAAACAGTACTTAGTGTTTAAGCTTTGACAATGGAGGAATAAATCTCTCTCAAAAGCCATCTACACCATGAGACCAGGAGCTTCATCTTCGGTTTCAAGTTTTTGAAGATAGCTTCTCCTAGCTTGGAGAATTAGGTAGAGGTGGTAAAACACAGGAATCTGTTGGGGCTGGTCCATCTTCCTATTACTTCATTAATTTTTCTTTCACAAGACCCAGGCATTGGCCCACTAACAAATATGGTCTTCCTGTAGTCTTTTGTTATAGTGTTAATAGTGCTTTAGTATAACAAAGGGAAAAGCTATATGTAGTTTCCCCTTTATTTTCACTTAAAGTGTGGGAGGCCACTAATTAGAACTTTATTTTAATTTGATCCTGTCTCACAAAAAAATGTTATTCAGAAATGGGTCCTGTTGTGTGTATGTGTGTGTGTGTGCGTGTACACACACAAGAGAGATATTAGTCAGTATTTGCATTATTCATTGCCTTACAAATTTCAAAGAAATATTTATAAGGATGCAGGTATCATCTGAGAGTCCTCTGAACAGCTCCTTTGATTTCTTAATATTGAACCATATTTTTTATAATTCTGCCTGTATATCCTTCATCAGATATGAAGCCATTAATTGATAGTTATATGTATTGACTTGTTTGGGGATATTTAATCAAGGTCTTAGTAGAATTTCTCATTCTCATCATTTGAGATACTTGTTTTGTAGTGTTTTTATCTGTCTTTGCTCATCAAGTTGTAGCTAGGTAGTACAGTGGATAAACTGCTTGAGTTGGTATCAGATCAAGATCGGATCTGGCCCTGAGCACATTACTTCTCAGTTGTCTCATCTATAAAAAAGGAATAATAATAGCTTTAAGTTTAAATGGGATAACATCTATAAAGTGCTTTGCAAATCTTTAAATCACTATTTTAAGTTATTATTGTCTTTATAAATACTAAAAGGCACAGTGACCAAATGTACCCCAAATGTTTCTTATTTCCTTTGGGTGCAGGATGAAATCAGTTCCATCAACTCATTAGCCATTTACTCACAAATTCTTTGTCTTCTAATTTCATTAATTACTAGATTGCCAATTTGGATCATTTCAGTTTCTTCAAAAGTATGTTATTTCAGTCACCTGACATTCATATAGCAAACAGCTAATGTGTGCCTCATACATAATGTGCTACATCTAGGAATACAAATAAATTGATTGAATTTATTTATCCATAGTCAGAAACTGCATTTTTAGAGTATCAAAGTTAAATTTATGTTTATTCTCCCCTTTTCTGCCACCAGTACCAAAAAAAAAAAAAATCAAATATTCTTGCTTTTCTTTTTATTCCCTTTGTAGTACAAAAGGCAGCCTAACATCAAGGCCAACAAGTTCTAGTGTGTAGTCCGTATTAAAATGCTGTAAGGCATTTTTAGAAAAGTAAAAAGTTCTGCCATGTATAGAGTTTTCATGGTGTTAACATTTTCAGGTATAGATGGTTTAACTACTTTTAATAACTATAGATAAAGAAAAGCCAAATCTTTGCTTCTTTCTTTATTTTCTAAGTGATTTGAAAACTGCCTGAAATTGTTCATGCTTTAGTTTTTTTGTGAAATAAAATAAAGCTTAAATCTCTTTGCTATGATGATAAATTAAAGTTTGTCTGAACTATTTTTGTGAGTTAATGATAAAGATATTCATTCCAATGATGGTCATTTTTTAAAATTAAAGATATTTATTGGTGGTCTGTCTTTCCTTTTCCTTTCTGGCATCTCTCTTACTTTGACCCTAATTGAAAAAAGATGTAACTTGGTGTGAAAAATACATACAGAAAATGAACTCTCTGAAGATGAGATGTGACAAAATGCCAGGAAGAGTTTGGTTTGAGGCATGAATTATAATATAAATACACACATATAAGACATCACAACATTATGTAGATGGAGTGCTTAAAGGTTTTTAAAATTTCTATATATTAAGCCACATTTATTGAGTTCCAAAAGCAATATATCCTCAAATCAAGTATATATTTTTTCAGATCAAATAAAGTAGTTCATTTGATTCCTGAATAGATAAGGGCTAGCTATAAGTAATCTAATAGTAATTTACTGCTTCTGCAGCAAAAAAAACCAACACAACTATTTGTACCATTGATTTCATCTACTTTTACATGTTACATTGAAGGAATAAGACACAATGAGGCACTTTAATGCGTTTGTGAAATGTAAAATTGTTTGTTTGTTTGTTTTTCAGTTGCCTGAGTCTGCTATCAGGGACCTCATTGTAGCTACAGTTGCTGTCAAGTACACTCAATCCAATTCAGTGTGCTATGCTAAGAATGGTCAGGTAAATTGATTAAAGAATGGCCTACTTTGTCACATCTCTTTGGGGGACAGTGTAAAAATCAATGTTCTTTCTAATGAGACAAGATTTATTCTGTACCTTGTTTTACCTAGCTGCCACATTAGTGTTTATTTCGAAATAATGATATAAAGAATCTTTTGAATAAGTACTTTTCAAATAAGTACCATCTTTTCTTGTTCGGCCTATTAACTAACATTCAGTGATCCTAGAGAAACCTCAGGCTCTGTGTATTTGGATTACATCATGATATTTAGACTTCATTCTGAAATAAATATAAATTTACTCTAAATTTTTTTATAAATATGAATTCACTCTAGAGAATTTTAAAAATAAACCTACTTATGTACCACAGATGTGTGAAAACCTAGTTCCAGAAGCTCTTTGCTTCATTAATATTTTAATGCCCAAGTCCATGAAATAATGGCACATTTACATACTTGTATTTTCCTTCCTTTGGCCTTCAATGTATTACCTGTAGAGAGTATCTCAGAGATATCACAATGATTTGAAGAGCTGAGAAAAAAAGAGCTGCATGGTTTGCATTTAGAAACTTTAAAAATATATATTTTTAAAAAACAAAGCATTGTCCATGGCACATGATTGTTTTGTGAGGAAACACTTCTTGTAAAGTTACAATGAAGATTTGAAACATCTAGTTGACACTAATATTGGAAAAACAGCTCAGAAGGAAAAAAATACATTGTCAGAATTCTTCTGGCCTATGTATATAGTATTTTTGTGCATAGGTGTGTATAAATAAAATTAATCTGTTTTTAAAATGTAATTAGCTAAAGCAGCTAATCTTTATCTTCATAAAAATTGATTTTTTTCCTACTTCTGAGTTGAACATAGTTGTGGACATCAATTATTTAATTTTACTAGTCTTTATTAACAAATAGACATGGTGCATTTTGTTTGTGCTACAAGGTGAAACTTAATGAATGGATGCTAAGTAATTTCATTACCGTGCTGTTTTCCCAGTTTAAGGTTTTGACATCTGTTGCTCAATAGTTTTCTTAAAAAATGTCAGGTGTTTCACGTTTTTCTGTTTTCAGTGTGTATTCTTAGTTGCAATGCTTAAATTAATGAATCTGAGTAATAAGTACTTGAAAGTACTTTATTTTTCTGATTTTAAAATTTGTTGGTCTTCAGACTAATTCATTACAAACCCAATCTTTATATAATTTGTCTTTTTATTGTGTATTTCTAATTTGCATATTGCAGCTATTTTAAAAATTATATGCATATAAAGTAAGGATGTGAAAGAAAGGCTTTTTGAGAAAAATCAATAAACTTTTTTGTGAAATATGTTGTTCATTTTAACCAATTGACGTATTTCAGGTAATTGGTATTGGAGCAGGTCAGCAATCCCGAATACATTGTACTCGCCTTGCAGGAGAAAAGGCAAACCATTGGTGGCTTAGACATCACCCCCAAGTGCTTTCAATGAAATTTAAAGCTGGAATAAAGAGAGCAGAAATCTCTAATGCTATTGATCAGTACGTGACTGGCACCATTGGTGAGGTATGTACAAGGATTCTCTCCATGGGGATTCTTTGCCATGTGTCTAGATATTGTTTTTGGAATAAATGGGTGGAGCTATAGATAGTGATCAGACTTGGAGTCAGAAAGACCTGAGTTCATCACTGGCCTTAACCCGATTTGCCTTAGTTTCCTCATTTCTGAAATGAACTGGAGAGGAAAATGTCAAACCATTTCACTATCTCTGCTGAAAAAATCCTAAATAGGGTCATGAAGAGTTGGACATGACTGAAACAACTGAACAACAGGCCACACCTTCCCCCCCCCAAAAAAAAAAAAAATCTTAGAGAAACAAGGGGGAAAGGCATTTTGCCAGCAAAGTTTCTCTTAACTAGAACATGTTATATGTGTGTTTTTGTCATGCATTTCCATTCTTTTTTTTTTTTTCTTTTTTATGGATCGCTCACAAGGAAATGCCTAATAATTGGTAATAATTATAAAACTACTATTTTTTTCATGCTTTCTTGGTTTTAACTAGGAATTGATTTTAGTAATGGGTATTGTGTTAGATTAAATGAAGTAAAATAAGTTTATAGTTTTTAATTTCTTTCTCACTGATAAAAATCTACTAAGTATTGAGATCCTGTGATTTACATTTCAATTATTTGAATGTGTTCTGTCCTCCTAAAGTATTAGTATTCATTCATTAAAATGTCAAATGAATAGAAAAAAAGAAAGGAAGCAAGTGTTTATATAATGTAGGCACTAAGTGGATTCCTGAATAATTCATTTAGAGTGGTACATTTGAACTCAACTTTTCTCTCTCGTTGGTTTGTCTTTAATAAGGAAAATTTGTATAACTGTCATTATGTGAGGTTAGAAAATAATGATACTCTCTTGTCATAAAATATATAGTTCACTGTAACTGCCAAAGAAAATCTTTGAAATTGAATTTTTTTTTTTAACTTTAGGCATTTTGCTTGCTATATCATTTTACCTGTTGCAACCCCAATTGATCAGATTGCTGGCAGCTTATTGACCTTTCTTCAATGCCAGAAACTCTAACATAGTTAATATTTTTTTTAAGGGTAGAAAGCCATCGTTTAAAACACGAACTTTTATTAAATAAAAATACTGTGAATTCCAATAAAGTTCATGTTTTGAAGCTGCTTACTTAAGAAATTGGTATGGAAATATAGTTCATGATAGTGAATTGTAATTAGATTTCTTATTTTTCATTTCTGATAACCCTTGAAAATTCTTTCTAAAAATTCTCGTTTGTGAGCATAGAGTACATCTACATTACCTAAACAACCAGAGATTAAAGAATAAAATTTTAATAGGTAGATTAAAAGTGTATATAGTTATGACTTTATTTGATTTATGACATAGAATTGCATTGTTAAATTAATAATTTTCCACACAAAAACTTAGTGACATCAGATATGAAAGAACTCCAGATCATGTAAATGGGATTGTGAAAAGAATGTTATCGTCCCTAATAGGAATGAGGCAAGATTGCATTGTGGATAGAAGGCTGGTCCTGGTATTAAGAGTACCTATCTACATTTACATCCTGCCTATGTCACATACTGGTGATGTGATCTTGGGCAAGCCTATTAAACTTTTTTTTCCCCTGCAATTTAGATTGTGGATGTAGATCACAGAATTCTATGTTTGGTGGATATTCCTATGTCAGTAAAGTCTTGGGTCCAGATTAAAATAAATTAACAAAGTAAAAATGCCAAGGAGAAATTCCTAGAAATTTTTTTAATGTTTGGTAAACTTATCTTTTTTTCTTTTTGTAGGGTGATGATTTGGCCAAATGGGAAGCAATGTTTGAGGAAGTTCCTAAACTTTTAACTGAGGTAGAAAAGAAGGAATGGATTGATTCATTAAAACAAGTGTGTCTCAGCTCCGATGCCTTTTTCCCTTTTAGGGATAATGTAGACAGGGCTAAGAGGGTAAGTTCAGTGGATAAGAGAATATTTTCAGAATGTAGATTTTTCAAAATTGTTAGGGTTTTCTTAATTTGCATGTATAGGTACTGAATTGGCAAGAAAATGTGTGATATTTTGTTATACCAAAATTATACTATTAATCCTTGATTAATCTGATTTATTTGAGAAAATTTACCTTATAACAATTTTTTTTTTTTTATTTTTTTTTTTTATTTTTTTTTTTTTTTTATTTTAGAGTGGTGTAGAGTTTATTGTGGCTCCCTTGGGTTCAGCTGCTGACCAGATTGTAATTGAGGCCTGTGATGAGCTTGGAATAACACTCATTCATACAAATCTTCGACTATTTCATCATTGATTCTGATGCATACTTTTATGTATTATTTGCAAAAATGTATCATGAATTATTGTGAACACACATAGTCATGAAAAATTTTAATGGATATCTTTTAAAAACAAATTTTAATGCTTTATCATTTTTGGAGTTTTGAAGTTTTGAAAAATTATAGTAAGAAGCATTATCAAAGAAATTAAATCATGGGAATAAGTTTTTCATATCTTTTAATTTCATCTTTGAGGACTGAGCTGCTGCTGTGTGTGATCTCTATTGTATATCTTCATGTAAAAATATAATACATTTCAGCTATTTGGAAAGCCACGTATGTATATTTATTTGAACACAGTTAAGAACTAAGCAAAAAAGGACTGAGTAGCAAAAGGATATGTTACAAATTCTTCATTTTCCCTTCAGGATCTTACTCACATTTTATTTAATCTTTATTTTATATCCAAATAGATTACATGTTTGTATTTTCAGACACTAATAGATCTAACAGATGTCGTCATTTGATTTCTAAGGTCCCAGGAAATTTGAAAAAGCAAATTAGAATCAACTGGACCAGAAGTAAGCTTAACCTCCCATTCAAAAGAAAAATTGCCATTTTGGTAGCCTGTCTGTTGAGATAGTTATATCTCCTTGTATTGCTTTCTCACTTTCTCCCTGTCCTTTTTTAAAGGCAGAGAGAAAAGTGTCACCTAAACTTGCCATTTGATAGAGCATCTATCACCTGAAGAGTTATTGTATATTCACTCCAAAACAAAGTGTGAAAGCAGTAATAGCTAAAGAGTGATATGATAATTTGGTATATAGAGAAAAAATGGGCCTCATTAGGCAGTCCCAGTGCTTTAAGACCCAAGTTGACCTTCCTTTGATAGTTTTCATTTACATCTCTTGTAAAAGGGCCCTTTTGGGCCCTCTGAATAGACTTCCTGTAGAGATACAAATGGATGATAGCAATAAGATGTTTCTGTTTCTGTATTAAAACTTGGACACATTTCTAAATAGTTTGCCTGGAGTATAGGCAAAAAGAAAACCTGAGATTTTTCACAAAATTACTAATGAAATTAACAATATTTTAGTTTTGTGTTTGTTTTTAAATGTAGACTTTGATTTCTTTGGTGTAGGAAACTCCCATCAAAGATTCTGCCAATGTGGAATGGCACTTGTTCTGCAACTTAGAGTGTTAGAACATTTCTGAGGTACTGAAAAGTCAAGTGACTTGACCAGGATCATGTGCCTATTATATTAGGACTTGAATCACTGCTATCACTTAGAAGCCTTCTCAACATCTGCTGTGCTGAGATGTATTTAATAAATGCTTTTTCATGATTTATCCTTTAAAAAAATCTTAACTTTATTGGATGGAAACAAAGTTCAGGTTCTACTGAAGTTGATAATCTTTTTCAAATTAATTCAGCTGAAATGTACCTCACTTTGAATTATCTTAGCACTCTGTAAACATTTTCTTTCTTTTTTATTCCTAAGGCATTTGGGGTTAAGTGACTTGCCCAGGGTCACACAGGAAGTATTAAATTTGAACTCCGGGCTGGTGATGTATCCATTGCACCACCTAGCTGCCCCTCTGCAAATATTTTCAACAGTTAAGCATATAATCAATCTTTATTTTATCTGTGGTATGTTCATATTTCCAGTTTGTAAATAATTTTAACATTGAGAATGCCACATACAACATGTGACTGATCCTTGCAACATATTTTGGAGTTAACCTAATAGAGATAAAATTTGACTTTAGTGGTCTCTATTCAGTTCTATTTTTACTTCTATTAAGGGTGTATGTGAATTTTTATCATATTTGTTTTTCACATTTTGCTTTTATAATTCCCATACTCTTGTGATTCCTTTCAATTTTTAAAAAATATATTTTTTGTGAACTTTGAATTAAATGCTTTTGTTACTTAGCTATTTTTTTAGTTCATGAAAGCTTGATTCTGCTTCTTAAGAGACACCATTCTTCACAATTTGATGTGGACTCAGTGGTTCTAATTTTCATTTATCTTTTTAGGCTCTTTGAACTGCTTTTCTTTAGCCACTCTTTAGACTCACTGTCTGTTAAAACTGACCTTTGTAATTATAGTTGTTTCTCCTCTTTTGCATTTCTCCTTAATGATAGGAAAATAATACAATTAATTTTAGTAGTTTTACAACACTTAAAAGATCCTTCATCGTAGCAAAGAAGTACCCATACTTTAGGAATATAAACACCAAAAAAAGTATAAATGTCACACAGATCAATCAACATTTCTTAATGAAAAACACCCTTTTATGTGCTAGTTATTTTGTTAGTCACCAGGAATACAAATATATGTTAGAAGTTTGTTCTTGGGGCAGCTAGGTGGCGAAGTGGACAGAGCACCAGCCCTGGATCCAGGAGGACCTGAGTTCAAATCTAGTCTCAGATACTTACCACTTTCTAGCTGTGTGACCTTGAGCAAGTCACTTAACTCCAGCTTCAGGGGAAAAAAAAAAAAGTTCACCAGAGTGCTGGGGAAGAGTAGTACATGTACATGGTTGAAATAACTATGAGGTGCAAAGTAATACAAAGAAAGAATGGGAGTAGAGATTTAAATAACCACAGAAATTGGAAAGATGAAATTTGAAGGAGGTAAAAGGAAATATGATATAGGAAATAGGCCAAGCCAGTTTGTGGAGGACTTTAATTATCAAAAAGGAGTTTTTAATACTTAATTTTTCCAATTAATTAAAAAGTTTAAAACATTTTTTAAACAAGTTTTCCCCCTTCTATTCCCATCCCTTTATTGAGGAGGCAAGTGATTTGATAGAGATAATACATGTGCAATCATGTAAAACATTTGCATAAGTCAGGCAAAAGCAAAAAAAAAAGTATCCTTTGCTCTGCATTCAGACTCCATTTCTTTCTCTGGAGATGGACTGCATTTTTCACTGTCTTTTGTAATTGATTTGGAACATTGTATTGCTGAGAATAACTAAATCATTCATAGTTAATCATTGTACAATGTACTGGTTTTGTTCACTTTATACTCCTTGACATTTCTTAGAGCACAGGTATATTCCATCATCATCATCATCATATTACTACATAATGTGTTCAACTATTCCTCAATTGATGGCTATCCCCTCAATTTTCAAGTTTTTGGCTACTGCAGAAAGAGCTACTGTAAATATTTTTGTACAGATATGGCCTTTGCCTTTTTTCTTGATTTCTTTGAGATTGGACCTAGTAATGATATTGCTGGGTCAGAAGGTTATACATGGTTTTATAGCCTTTTGTGGGTAGTTCCAAGTTCTTCAGAATAGTTGGATCAATTCTCAACTCTACTAACAGGCATTAGTATCCCAATTTTCTCACATCCCCACCAACCTCTGCACTTTTCCTTTTTTGTCATACATGATAGATGTGGGGGGTTGCTTTAATGAATATTTCTCTAATCAATAATGACTTAGTCATTTTTTCATGAGTATATTTGCTTTGATTTCTTCATTGAAAATATCATCATGTCCTTTGACCATCAATTGGAGAATGACTTGTATTCTTATCAATTTGATGCAATTATTTATATATTTGAGAAATGAGACTTATTAGAGAAACTTGCTATAAAAATTTTCTCCAGTTTCCTACTTTCCTTCTAATTTTGACTGCATTAGTTTTATTTATGCAAAAACTTTCATCAAAATTACCTGTTTTATATCTCATAATTCTTTGGTCATAAATTCTTTCTGTATCCATAGATCTGAAAGGTAAACTATTCGATGCTCCCCTGATTTGCTTATAGCATCATTCTTTAATGTCTAAATTATGTTCTCATTTTGACCCTATCTTGGTATAGGGTGTGATGTGTTGGTCCATACCTTGTTTCGGTCAAATTGCAAACAGATATTTCTGTTTTATCCTGGAGATAGTAATGAGGTTGTTAGAGCTTGAGCAGAGGAATCAGGCCTCTTTTAGGAATAACTGTGGCAGCTATGTGAAGTCTTGAGTTAAAGAGGGGGAAAGATGATGCAAAGAAATAGAAAGCTGCTGTGTAGTCAAAGCAAAGTGTGATGAGATATCCACATAAATGGAGACTAGGGGATAGAGGCAAGTGATTTTAAGGCTTTTTTAATTTAAAAAATTTGTCATTTAAAATTTGAAGATTTTGAAGCTGATAGGGCTCAGTGACTAGGTGAGTGAGTGAAGGCCTGACAGTAACATCAGTTGCAAAACTTGGCTAAAAGATTGATTGGCTTTCATCATGAAGAGGAAAGTGAAAAGAGAACACTGTTGAAGTTAAGGGAATGCATTCCAGACATGGCTTGGGTTCCATATGTACTAAAGTCAAATTTGGGAAACAATAGTCCTATCAGTTAGTATGTATGCAAGAAGGGGAATAATGAAATACTTAGAGAAGTGGGAAAGTTGGTGTGGTAAATACCAGGCTGAATTTGTTTCATATTATGAGCTGTTTCATACATTGAGCTACTTTTTTGGCGGGGAGGGGGAACTAAGGCAATTGGGTCACACATCTTTGAAGTGTTAAGTGTCTGAGATCAGATTTGAACTCAGGTTCTCCTGACTTCAGGGCTGGTGCTCTACCCACTGTGCCACCTACTTGCCCCAATTGAGCTATTTTTGATGAGAAGAACGACATAATCAGGTCTATTCTTTGATAGTGATTGTTGTGGCTGCTATATGAAGGATGGACTGGAAAAAAGCAATTTGGAAGCCTTTGCAAGAAAAAAAGTGATAGGAGCTTGTGCTAGGGGGAGGTGTTTATAGTGGTCATCTAAAACTTACATCTTAAAGATTTGTGAAGCACTTTAAAGATGTCTTATTTAACTCTTACAGCAAACTTAGGCAAAAGGTACTATTATGAATAACCCACTTAAAAGATGAGGAAAATAAGGTGGCCTGGATAAATGACCTGTCCAGAATTGTACAGCTGGTGAGAAGGGAAGTGATGCAAAGTATGAATGTAGAATCGATGAGACTTGGCAACCAAATGGATAAGCTGGATAAGAAAATGAATAACTCAAGTGGCAAATTAAGATAATTGGAAGGATGGTGGTACCTTTGGGGAAAATGATGGTGTCAAAATTTAAGAAGGTTTAGGACAAACATGATAATAAGGTTATAGATGACTGATAGATACAGCTAGATGGTGCATTGGATAAAACAGCTTGGGGCAATAAGACTTCATGAGTTCAAACCTGGCCTTAGATACAATCTGTGATTCCAGGCAAGTCACTTAACCTTGTTTGCCTCAGTTTCCTCATCTGTAAAATGAGCTGCAGAAGAAAATGGCAAGCCATTCCAATTTCTTTGCCAAGAAAATCCCAAATGGGGTCCTGAGGAATTGGACAAAATTGAAATGATTCAACAACAGACAAATTATGACCCTACATGGGAAACTTAAGGAGAACCAAGATTTTTATTTTTTTTTCCCCCCTGAGGCTGGGGTTAAGTGACTTGCCCAGGGTCACACAACTAGGAAGTGTTAAGTGTCTGAGACCAGATTTGAACTCGGGTCCTCCTGACTTCAGGGCTGGTGCTCTATCCACTGTGCCACCTAGCTGCCCCGAGAACCAAGATTAAAAGCTAGAAGAGACAAGTATTCAGAAAGGTTGAAATATCAAATAGAATAGGGGCTAAGGAAAGGCTATTGAGTTTGGCAGTTAAATCATTACCTATGGATTAAATTATCATTTCCATGCAGACGATTACCAAATATGCATATTCAATCTTCATTTATCTCCTGAGTGCCAGTCTCACATTATGAAATGGCTGTTAGACATTTTGAATTGGATATCCCATTGACATTGCAAATTCAAAATGTCCATAACCTAATTCATGTCTTCCTAAACCTATCTCCCAAGCTTTTCTATTACTGTTCAAGGCTCTGCTCACCTTCCATTTATACAAGTTTACAATTTAAGTATAACTCTGGTTTTTCAGTCTCATCTTACTTAGCACGTCACTAAAGTTTGTTGTTTCTATCATCATATTGTTTTTCGGATGTCTCTTTTTCTTCACTCACCCAGGCTTGCTTCTGGGCTTGGCTACTGCAGCATCATCCTACAGTATTAGGCCTTCCTGCCTCAAGCATTTCCCTTATGACAACCCATTTACCCTCTGCACAACTGCTAAAGTGGTTTTCCTACAGCACAGGTTTGATCTTTGCCTCCCAATAAATTATTTAATCTTTCAGATTAAATATAAACACTTCGTAATAATCCTGTCCTTTCTTTCCAGTCTTCTTAAACATTACATCCCTCTATTACTCCACTGGTCAAATTGCCTTCTTCACTGTTTACTTGCCTTTGGTACTGCTGGTTGTCCCCGTTCTCCCCCCCCCCCCCCCACACACACACACAGTATAATTTCCTACACTTCTGACTCTTGGAATCTCTGGCTTCCTTCAAGGTTCAACTGATACTACCTTTCAGAATCCTTATTCCCAGTTTGAATGCTTTCCTTTCATCCTCCATTCCTCATATAAAGGTTATTAACTTATTTTTACAAGCATTTATTATCTGGTCCACTCTCCCACCATCCTCAATTGAACAATAAAAAAAAATGTAATCCTCATAAATATGTATAGTCATATAAATATGCTCTGTATCCCTCATGTCTTCCCAGAAACATCATCTTGACAATATTCCCTTATATTTATATACAATAATTTATATAATTATTCCCCAGTAGGTAGATACCCCCTTAGTTTCCAAATTTTAGCTTTCATAAAGAATTGCTATTTTTGGACATGAATCCTTTTCCTTTGATCTTGGTGAATAAGCCTGGTAGTGGTATAGCTGGATGAAAGAATATGCACAGTTTGGTCCATTAGCTCTATCAATAGTACATTAGCATGTCTTTTCTCACAGAACCTCCAACATTTGTAATTTTCCTCTTTTGTCCTACTGACTTCTGCTTTGTACTAATTCTGCTTGTATATATATATGTATGCTTATGTCACTTGAGCATTTATTAAGTGCTGGCTATGTACCAGGCACTGTGCTAAGTCTGAACCTTCCCTCAAGGAGTTGACTTTGCAATGGAGGAGAAAACATTTAAATAACCAAGTATTTGCATGATATATAAGTAGATACTGGTATTTGTCCTTTGTTTCCAAGGAGGACCAATGACTTGAGTGTGATTTAAGTGAGGCAGAGTTGCACAAAGTCCTCAGCCTTGCCCTCCCTGAGTCATCAGTTTGGTGACAAGACGAAAATCGAACACCTGGCCATGACCCAGGAGTCGGGATGACTGACCTTGGTATCTTCCGTGACTGACCAAACTCTAAGCTTGCTTTAGCCACCTTTGTGATTGTTGGAACAAATTGTTCACATCCATCCATTCCACCAGAATGGCAGTAGAGATCCCCTAAGTCACTGATGGGTGGGAAGCTTGTGGGCCACTCTCCAGATGGCTTCTTGGAATCACTGGTGAGAGTCGGATGAGCAGGCCCGAAAAGGATCAATGATGTGGAACCCCTCAGAGCAATGGATAGTTCGTTCTTTGTTCTTAAAGAATACCAGTGACATCAGAAGGGTGATGTCTTGACTTGGCAGTGAATTGAATTTTAGGTGAGACAAAGTCATCAGCCTCACTCTCTTCTCCATAATCCAGTGGCAAGACACGGGGTAGAACTGGTGATGGTCTTGGATGCAGTGGGAGACTTAGGCCTTTTTAAGCCAAAGCCTTTCGAAGTTTTCTGTTTGAGGCAATGCCCATTCAGTGATAGAGGCTAGGTACACATTCAGGCAAAAGATGGCCTAGTTTGACTTCACACAAACACACACACACAAATCAGTGCAGAAGACGACCTTCCAGGTTTCTGGCAAAAACAGAAAGAATTGCTATTTACACTTGCAATCAAAAGCCAAAATACAAATAAATGAGGCTGGGGCTGGAGCCTGTTGGCCAATTAATAAGAGCCAGAGTGTTTTGGGTTTAAATCAAAGTCAAGTAGTTCCATTTGACTCTCAATGGGCTATAGCCTGGTGTACCAGAACTATATTTCAAGAAAATATAAATAAAAACTACATGAGAAGAAAAAAAAATTATCCCCCAAACTTGTGAAGAATAATCAAAATTTATAATAATTTCGACAGAGGACCCACACATAATGAATGGTATGGCAAAGACTGAATTATATAGTGACTCCTCCTATGGTGGTGGAAAAGGTGGAGGAGGAGAAGTAGATATGAGTAGATAAAGGTAATCTGAAAGCATTAGTAGAGGACTGGGAAAACCCACAAGGAACCTGGGAAAACCCACAAGGAACCTGGGAAAACTGGCTTAGATCTGGAGGGACAGCATTCCAGAAAATGCAGACTCTTGCTATAAAGTTATGGAGCTGGAAATGTAGTGTTGGTCACTGACAGTAGTCACAGCAGTGTCTGTACATGAAGTGTAGGGAGGGGCACAAAATGTAAGTCTGGAAAGGTAGGGCAAGGTCAAGAGTTTAAATGCCAGAGAAGTTTACCATATGTATGATTCTAGAAGTAAATAGGAATCACTTGACCTGGCTTGGAGAAAAGAAATGGTAGCTATGTGAGTAATGAGGAAAAGGGCACATGTACCAGATGTAAAAGGAAGAAGGACAAGGATTGGCAATGGATTGGATATCTGGGAGATCCAAGCCTGAGTCATTGTGAAGATGGAGCTGTCTTCAATAATGGGAAATTTAAAAGAGGTGAGAGTCTATGGGGAAAGATTGCGAGTTCTGTTTTCATTTCACTAAGTTCCATGTGCATATTGCTATACAAATTGAAATGTTTTAAGAGAGTTTGTGGGGTGGGATTGGAACTCAGGGAAGAAACCAGAACTGGAAATACAGATTTAAGAGTCATCTGTATAGAGATGATTAATGAACCCAGAGGAGCTGATAGAATCACCAAATAAAATGATATAGAGTGAAGGGGGAGCCTTTAGGGGACATCCCGGTTAATGGAACAAAGAGGTTGAGAATGAATAGCTGAAACAAGAAGAGAAGAAAAGAACCAAGAGAACAGAGTCACAAAAATCACCAGAAGAGAGCAATACCCTGAAGGAAATTGTGATCAAAAGTATTAAATGTTGCAAAGACAGTAAGAATGAGGAGGACTCAGAAAATGCTCATTGATTTGGCATTCTTTGGAGAGGGCAGTTCGAGCTGAATGGTCGGATCAGTCCAGAAGCCAGAGTGAAAAGTGTTTAGAAGGTAATGAGAGAAGAGAACATGGAGGAACCAGTTGTAGACTGCTTTCTTGAAGTTGTTTTGCCAGAAGGAGAACCTATGTAGAATAAGATGTAGATCATGACAATGAGAGAATATGCAGTTCTGGAAAAGATGGGATGGGACGAAGAGTATATCTAAAGGAGTTTGTCTTGTCAGGGAGAAGGGCCATTTATTGTATGAAACAGGAAGGAGGAAAGAGGGAGAAAACATTAGATGAGGAGGGAAGAAAGTTCTTGGCAAAAGCTCTGAATTATATAGTGACACGTGAGGTGAGATCTTTGAGAGGGAGTGAGTGCTTGAGAAGAGGGGAAAGTTGAGGAGAAATGAGGTTTTGAACAACTGATGTGGAGCATGGAGGGCATAATAGAATGCTGTTTTGAAACATCAAGGACCCACTTAAGAGAACATAACATTAATTTGTAGTGGTGGACTGTCAACAAATTTCCATGCTTTTCTCTACCACTTTTCAGCAGTGTCAACAGGAGTGAAAGTGGGAGATGGTAGGAGCAATAAAGTGTCTAGGCTTGCCAAGGAATAATGGACACTAAGATAAGGGAGTGGGATGCAAAGGAGGACAATGTAAGGTTGAGTTGGTTGACCAAGGGATTGAGAGTCTTTCAAGAAACTAGAGTTTACTGCAGTTTAGAAGTGCCATATTCCACAGATATTGTCTTTGCTTCATCTTTCAATGATAGTAGCTTTAGAGCTAATCTTTAATTCTTCATCCAATAAAATGTAAACTTCCTAATGGTAAGAATTATCCATTTTTTTGCATTTGTATCCCAACTATCAGCACAATCACTGATATAGATAAGTGTCTTAAGAAATATTTGTTAAATTTAATTGAATGACTTATCAAATAGGTGGTCAGCCTATAAATGATGATTTTTAAAGTATTATTTTGTAATGATGATCATCATTTTGTAGTAGAATTGAGATTAATATTATATAGTGATTTCAATTAAAACCCCCAACGGAAATCTCAAAGGATGTTGCCAAAGCCATACAAAAAAGTAGAAATTAAATGATCAGATTTTGTCACATGATAGAAAGTATACTGTTTTAAGTCTAGTAATTATAGGATCATAGAATTTCAGAGTGGAAGGGATCTTGGACCTAATCTGGTTCAATCTGCATCCTTGTCTGAGATCTGTCACATAACTAACTGTGCCTAAACCCATTTTTTCATTTTTTATTTGTCAAAAGAATATATTTCTACATAATCTCAGGTACTACATTTATCATTACTAGATCTCTTGTGTCACTTTTAAAAGACTTCAAGGCAATCGGAACATTCTTTGTGCCTATTTTCCTAGCTATAAACCCAGGATAATTCCTGCCCTTTTTATGCCAACATTTTTGTATGAGTCTGATTAGCCATTCTTGGACAATTTCCTTTTCTATTCTTTATATTTCTAGCACCTAATACAATAATCCACATACAAATGTTTGTTAAATTGAATATACTAAGCATAAAGTATTCACTCAAGTTATTATTATTATTATAGTTATTATATTTGGATTAAAATTAGTAACTTCATAAATAACTGAATTCTTTTAATCCTGCTCCAATTCTTCCCCTTTTTTCTACTTCAAAACCTTACTTTAGCAAGTAAAAGGTAGCCAAGGGCCTCAGAGAATAGAGGACTGGGTGGAGAGTTGGGAAGATCAGTGTTTGAATCCTCTATCCTATACTTGCTAGATATGTGACTCAGGTCATCTCACCTTTTTCAGCTTCAATTTCCTTATCTATTAAATGAGAGAATTAGATTCCCGTTTTTCAGTTAGAGGAAGGCCTCCCTCAGAGGAATCTCTAAGATCTTACCTAGCTCTAACTCTGTGATCCTATGATTTTAGAACTGTTAAGTGATATATTTTTTTAATTATAGTTTTTATTTATCAGATATATGCATGGGTAATTTTATAGCATTGACAATTGCCAAACCTTTTGTTCCAATTTTTCCTCTCCTCCCTCTCCCCCCTCTCCCCCCCATGGCAGGTTGACCAATATATGTTACATATGTTAAAGTATAAATTAAGTATAATATAAGTATACATGTCCAAACAGTTGTTTTGTTGTACAAAAAGAATAGGACTTTGAGATAATGTACAATTAGCCTGTGAAGGAAATAAAAAATGCAGGTGGACAAAAATAAAGGGATTGGGAATTCCATGTAGTGGTTCATAGTCATCTCCCAGAGTTCTTTCGCTGGATGTAGCTGGTTCAGTTCATTACTGCTCTATGGGAACTAATTTGGTTCATCTCATTGTTGAAGAAAGCCACGTCCATCAGAATTGATCTTCATATGGTATTATTGTTGAAATATCTAATGATCTCCTGGTTCTGCTCATTTCACTCAGCATCAGTTCATGGAAATATCTCCAGGCCTCTCTGAAATCATCCTGCTGGTCATTTCTTACAGAACAATAATATTCCATAACATTCATATACCACAATTTACTCAGCCATTCTCCAACTGATAAGCATCCACGTAGTTTCCAGTTTCTGGCCCCTAAAAAGAGGGCTGCCACAAACATTTTGGCACATACAGGTCCCTTTCCCTTCTTTAAGATCTCTTTGGGATATAAGCCCAGTAGTAACACTGCTGGGTCAAAAGGTATGCACAGTGTGATAACTTTTTCAGCATAGTTCCAAATTGCTCTCCAGAATGGCTGGATGTATTCACAATTCAACTAACAACGTATCAGTGTAAGTGACATCTTTTGGAAGAAGTAAAGGACTTGGTCTCCCTCCTTCTATGAATGTTGAATTATAGAAATCAGGTTTTGTTTTAAAGTTCTATCCTGCTTCTGGTGCAGGATTTGCTTCATTTTGGCCTAGGAGTTTCCAAATAACAGTGTGATGGAAATGGGACATTGTAGAGATTCCACTTAAAGCAGATAGTTAAAAAGTCAGGAAATTTAATTTTTCTGCTATGGTAAAACACAGATTGTTGCTATTCAGCAGGTCATTTCGTATTCTTGAGGCCCCATTTGGGGTTTTCTTGACAAAATTACTGGAGAGACTTGCCATTATCTTCTCCAGTTCATTTTAAGATGAGAAACTGGGGGCAATAAAGTTAAATGACTTGCCTAGGATCATGTAGCCAGTAAATATCAGAGTCATATCTGAACTCAGTTCTTTCTGATTCCAGACCCAAAATTCTATTCCTTGTACTACCTAGCTATCCCTGAGACATTTACAGAATACTAATCCCACTAATCCATTGTCACTAATCCCACATGCCTGCTCTAAAATATTTTGAGAATTCTTATAACTCCAAAAGGATTATAATTTGTAGTCTTTTGAAAATGACTAGCAGAAAAGTTTAGTAATAATAAACCTAGTACCTGAGTTTACATGAAAACATTAGATTCTTTTGGCAAATAAGAAAAGAAAAAGTTAGTTTAGGCAAGTAGAGGACATGCCTTCAGATATTTAATTGCTAAATACACTGAGAAACACTAACAAAGGCATTTCCAGATTGTGTCTTTTGGAATCAAAACCATACTCTTTTACCCTTATTCCTTATAGTATTTTCTTCTCTCAATTAGTTTATATTTAATATAGTTTTCGTCTGTAATCCAAAAAGAGGCACATTATTTAAATTAGGAAAGAGAGAGGATATAGCTATGAAAATTCCTTCTTGCATTTGGGGGAGTTCTTTATACTTTTCAAAGAACATGAATTCTTTCTGAGTTTATGAAAAAAATCTGGAGTAGGTCAAGGTCATCTTTATGGTTTTACTTTATCTTTAAATGTTCCTAAGAACATGAGAAGTCCCAAGAGGGAAGGGTTTTTTTTTTTTTTTTAATGGTTCACTTGTATCCCCTGAAAATGGGATTTTATAATTGTTGCTTGCTTCTTCCCTCAACATAGTAATGGGAACTTACTGAATAAGAAGCAATTTTAGCACTTAAATGTGCTGATGGGATGTTTCTTAATCACTTTAATGAGTTTCATACAAATAGAAGTGGAATGGAATTTTCAATGGAAACATAATTAAATGGAAAAGTAATCTCCTATACTTGTAATTTTCACCTGATCATTTCTTTCTTTCTTTTTTTTTCTTTAAAAAAAAACACTCTTCTCTGAAATTGCACCATGGGCTTCTAGTGATATTATTATTATTGAAATTAATTTGCACAGTTCACTGGGATCATTGTAGTAGACAGACCCATGGGTGCCTGTCTATTAAATGAGGAACCTCAGCATAAATCAAATCTTTACTGTGGCAAAAATGTCCTTAGAATTATGAGATTTCTTCTTCCTTCCTTCCTTCCTTCCTTCCTTCCTTCCTTCCTTCCTTCCTTCCTTCCTTCCTTCCTTCCTTCCTTCCTTCCTTCCTTCCTCCTTCCTTCCCTTCCTTCCCTTCCTTCCCTTCCTTCCCCTTCCTTCTTCCTTCTTCCTTCCTTCCCTTCCTTCCCTTCCTTCCCTTCCTTCCTTCCTTCCCTTCTCCCTTCTTCCCTTCCTTCCCTTCCTTCCTTCCTTCCCTTCCTTCCCTTCCTTCCTTCCTTCTTCCTTCCTTCCTTCTCTTCCTTCCTTCCTTCCTCCTTCCTTCCTTCCTTCTTCCTTCCTTCCTTCCTTCCTTCTTCCTTCCTTCCTTCCTTCCTTCCTTCCTTCCTTCCTTCCTTTTCCTTCCTTCCTTCCTTCCTTCCTCCTTCCTTCCTTCCTTCCTTCTTCCTTCTTCCTTCCTTCCTTCCTTCCTTCCTCCCTCCCTCTCTCTCTCTCTCTCTCTCTCTCTCTCTCTCTCTCTCTCTCTCTCTCTCGTCTCTCTCTCTCTCTCTCTCTCTCTCTCTCTTTCTTTCTTTTCTAAAACGCAGAATCATAGCCAGCCCAGGAAAGTATTGCTTTGCATTGGAAATTTCTTTATGTTTTGGAATTCTTTATGTGACATTAAAGCAGTATTCCAGTGGTAAAGTCTTTTTGTGTGCTGCTGAAGAGCTATTGCTTTCAGGCTGTTTTGGCGATGAAGAAACTCTTCCAGAAAAAGGTTTAGTTAGACCTGCTGAGAGACATGTTGAAATGGTATTTAGGATTTGTTCTGAGTTCTTTTGGCCAAATGATTCTCTAATATGAAGTCTATCAAAACAGATTTTACTGTAGTGGGGACCTCTAAAGGCCAGCTAATTTGGTCTGTAGTTCTGATTATTTAAATGTGGTCATCGACCTATTATTGAAATTATTCATTTTCAATGGCACTCCACTTACTTAAAAAAAACTAGATTAGCGCTCTGGAAAGACAGCTTGTATCGTTTTCTGAAATGGGGAACAAGTTTGTGGTTTGGGTTGCAGAGAGGCAGAAGTCTCCGTCCTGTTTAATTCATTACATTGCAATCCAACCAGTTTTACCCAAAGTACTCTTTAGGGATATTTTTAGCTTTGTGGTAAAGCTGTTTGAGAGGAACACAACTTCCCATCCCAAACTGCTCTTTCATTAAGTCTGTCAAAAATACATATGCATATATATTTTTAAACAGGGTGGAGTAGAAGTGTATCTTTTCAAGATTAAGGGGAATGGACTGTCTCTTCATAGACAGAGGTAATGTAGCTCACTCTCTACCTCCCATGTTATGGAACATATTCTTTGAACTGTTTTTCCTAGTTGTAAGAAGTGTAGAGAGCCAATCTAGGTTCCCTTGTGACCAATAAAATGCTTGTAAATCTGTTGACTGAGTTTAAAGGAGACATTTAGGAAGAGGAAATCTAACTGGCTCATACACACAAGGATTGAACTGGAGTCTGAGTTCCTTCAGATAGCTGAGCTATGGTTTAAGGTTTAAAGCTTATTTAGTCAAACTGTAGTTCACATTTCAATTAATCCTCTGTAATTTTTGTAAATCATTATCAGCATTTTGTAAACCATTCATGAAGAGTACAGAGAGGCAGCAGAGTATAATGAACAAAAAAGGTCATGTCAGGGAATTATGATCTTTATGGTTATGATCATTGTCATGGTTCCAATCCAATCTCTGATATAAGCTTGCTGTGTGACTGACCTGTATGATGCTATCTCTAGTCAACTACTAGGCAACTCTCTATAGGAAGATGAACTATACAACTTCGAGGAGGAAGTGTCCTCAGCAGGTTCCTACACCAATGTAGTCACAGATTCAGATACCTTCCCCTTCCCTACCAAACTCTCCCCCTCCCACTCATTGAATATGTGTATTTCTGGTGACCATCGTGCTGTATGTGAATTGTTATCCTATTTAGCCTTAGACTATTCTTCTTTAAAGACTTCACCACTGGCTGGAGGGCAGGCACTGTTACCCAGTTGTATATACAGAGAAATTTATTAACCAGTGTGTCTCACCAATCTGAGAATATAAATTTGCTCACTTCTATTCTTGCTTCTGTTTACTATTTCTGAATGGCAAAGGCCAACCTAATATTTTAGAAAAAAGCTATCTTTGAAAGTATAAAAGACTAATTGGTCATGTTGGAGGAAACTCCTCCTGATCCTCCCATATTAGGATCATGTAACTAGGAGGGGCCTTCTGAAGCCATCTTGTCTAATTCACCCATTTTATAATTTATAATTGGGACTCACTAAAGTTAAATGATTTGCTCATGGTCACATAGATTGTAAATGTCAGAGGGGAGATTTGAACTCTGGTCATTCGATTCTAGAACCTGTGGATTTTCCACTATACTAAATTACCTCTCTGGTAGAAATAAGTAGCAAGGCAAATAGAAAAAAAAATGAAGTTTGCATTCTAATGTAAGTAACCATGCTGCCTAGCTGCCCAAAGGTACAAAAGAGCTTGTACTATACAGTTTAGAAGAGGTGTTCCACCTTCCTTTCACTAATCATGTGGAGAACAAACAGGAACATGGTGTAGTAAAAGGACTTGACTTGCTCTCCTGCTCTGTTACTGTCTATATGATCATGGAGAAGTCTTTGGAGGAAGCTGAACAGTGCATTGGACAGATCCTTGGGCCTGGAGTAAGGATGGAGCAGGGTTCAAATGTGACCTACAAGCTATAGGACTCTGTGTAAGTGACTAAATCTGTTTGTCTCAGTTGTTTAACTGTAAAATGGAAATATAATTCTCATGAATGTTGTGGGGATCAAATGAATAATATTTGTAAAGCATTTAGCAATATGCCTGACATAATAATTAACTTTTGTTTCCTTCCTTAACTTCTCAAGGCCTCAAGGCTCCTCATAATAAAATAGAAGAGTTGAATGAGATAATCTCTGTTTCTTTTTGTCTTTGACTCCCATGATTCTAAGTTCTTTAAATGGTTGCTATATTTCCAAAGATGGCCCTTGAATCTGGCTTGATAAATATTTCGATTTGAGTGGCAGTTAACATTTGAAAATTATAATTGATTACAATCAATATGAAGTAATAACATGCTAAGATGATTTGGAAGTTATATCATTGAAGAGAGATTAAGTGACCAAGAAAAAGCAGATAGAGCTAAAATTTTATTTGAAATGTATTCATTTGAAAAATCCATTTGAATATATCTTAACCAGTTGCCCTTTTGTCAGAAGTGGTACTACTCTTCTTAAAGTTCTTGATTTATAGTGGGAATTCAATAAATATTTGTCTGCTTGAAAATAATATTCATGAATATTAAGTTTTAATTTCAGGGGATAGGCAGCATCCTGTAGTGAAAAGAAGCAAACCTTAGAGCTGAAAAAAAACCTGGATAAAAATGATGTTTCTGATTCATGTGTGACAGAAAGATATAGACTAAAACAGCTTTCTACCCTGACTCCAGGTCTGGCCTCTTACTATTAGACCATAGAAATCTATTATTCTTAATTTCCTCATTGAGGCCATGATGCTAAGTTATTGAAGTTATTTTCAAGACACCTTAGTGAGAAGAGAAATACTCAGACTTCTCCCTTAATTTTCTTGCACAAAGAAGAACCTGGGACTGCAGAGCTCTGGTTTGTAAATCTTTTATTAAAAGAGTTGTCTTTCCACAGTAGTAAAGCTTTGGCACTTACAGTATAAAAAAATAATCACCAACCATCATTACACCAAATTCCTCTTGTCAACTGTGTACTAAGTGTCTCCAATACAATTTTCTTTTTCCATATTGAAAAAAAAACCCTGGGGGGAGTGAGGGAATTGATAAATAACAGGTAAGAGAGAGCTATTGCTGGGAAATTACTAGAATCATTTAGGAAACAAAATTAAGACTGTGCATATTTTAAATATCACAGTGACAGGGAGATGCAGGACCTTCAGGATTGCAGGCCACACAGTTAAGTGACTGCAGAAGTGTTTGGTGACTTTCCTATAAATTTCAATATGTCACTTCCATTCACAGCATTTTGGTTGGTTCCAGATGCTTCCCTATAACTGACCTACTTATCCTCAACCAAATCAAGAGTCAAAATCAATGCACTTAAAATACTGAGCGGTATGGAACACTATAAGGGCAGAGCTGCCAATGCCCTGCTGCCAATCATGAATAAGAAAAGTCTTAAAACACTCCCAGGGTGATGCTTGTAGAAGCTGTGAGCTGAGCTTAAGCCGGGGAAGTTGCTCCAGAGCAGAAGGCTTTTTAGTGTTTACTTTGAAAGATGGGTTTGCTAGCATCACTCCAGTTTGGACGGTGTCTCAGCGGAAAGTTGCTTGCTCTTCAGGGCTGTAGAAGATTACTTTTCTAGGGAATCTCGTGAATTTTCTGTGTCTGCCTGTACATCCAAAGGCATGAAACACTCAATTGGGCAGTTGACATTCTGTTCAAAGGGAGGAGGGGGAAAAAAGCTTAGTAACAAATATAGAAAGGTGGCAACAACTTAAATCAATTATAATTTCCTTGATTTGTGTTACAAACTAGGGTGCTCTTCACCCAAACTTGCTTTTTTAAAGTCAAAGGTATTTTATTCATGTGTAAAGAAAGTGATGGTTTTAAGGGAGAATCAGGCAAACAAAATGTCTAGGATTTGCATACTTACAGCATAAAAAGTCAGGGACTACAGGCATGTTAACACATAACTCATATTCTATAGTTAAGGTTTACAAAGCACTTTCTTAAAGAGTTACTCTGTGAGTTAAGTGGTGCAAGTAATATCATCCCATTTCACAGATCCAAAACAAGAGCTAAGGGAAGATGAATGATTTTTCCATGGGTCAGGCAACTAATAAGTTTCATACTCAGGGATTAAACCCAAGACTTCAAGCTCTAAGCTTACCTCTTTCTCCCTTTCTTTATTCCTTCCCCTTTCTAACACTCAGACTGCTAAATAATAGTAATAGTAATAAAAGACTAGAATATGTAATAGTAATAAGTAGCAATATAATAGTAACAGTATAATAAAATATAAAATGCTTTATAATATAGTAAATAACATAATTGTAATAAGTGACAAATAATAATAATAAAAAATAAGTAGTACATATGAAAGTAATGTAATAAAAGTAATAATATAGTACTATATATAATAGTAATATAATAATAAATCATATACATGATAGTAATATAATAATAGTTATAATAATAGTAATATAATAAATAAAATAATACTATGTAATAATGGTAACAACTAATGATAAATAACAGTATATATAGACAGTATAATAAAATAATAAATAGCACATATAATAGTAACATAATAATAATAAATAGTAATAGTAATAAGGAAGACTCATCCAGATAGAAACTCCCAAGGGAAAAGGCTTGGGGACTGTATACTCACAGTATTTGTTCTCTGATGGTATCTCTGAGAATACTGGGAGTAGGAATGGCCTGCGGAGCCTTCAGGTGCCGTTTCTACTCCAGGCCTGCGGCAGTTGTCACAACGCCAGCCCTGTGCAAGGAGACAGAGCAGCATGAAGAGGGGCTTTTTTGATAATACTTACATCCTGATTAAGTTCTGTTTAGGATTCGGGAACAATGTAAAAAAGACAGGGGTCAAAGGAAACCTCAACATTAATGTTTCCTGTGTTTTCTTGTTCCCCTTACAAGGAAGTTTAGTGTGTCAGACACCCCAGATCTATATTCTTTCTCCCCTTCCTAAAACAATCCCCCCTATGTCCTTACTCTGTTCACATTCTACCTATTTTTCAGGTTCCAATTCAAACTTCACCTTCTTCAAGAAACCTCTCACAACTAAGTCATAGAAGAAACTTTTAAAAGATCATATGAAGAGACCTTAAAATTTTTTTATAAACAAGAGACCTAGAGAAGTGATATAACTTGCTTAAGAACTTGTAGCAAATTAGTGGCAGAACCTGGATGAGAACCGGTTAACTGCTCATATGGCACTAATTTTGACAATTCAATCTAAGTCAATTCAACAAACATTTAAGTGCTATGTTTAAGGCGATGTGTTAGGCATTGATGATATAAAAATTCTAATAGGAGAGATACCATGTATAAAATGAATATAAAGTAGCTTGGGGATTAGGAAAGGCATAATGTAGAAAGGAAATCTTGAAGGAAATGAGGGATTCAAATAAGAGGAAAGCCGGAAAAAAATACATTCTTTTACTAGAGGATGACCAATTCAAAGACAGCAAGATGAGACATAGAGGACTGGGTATTCAGAATAGTTAGTAGGCCATTAAGGTCAGTTGTAAAGAGGAGAGTAAGAAAATTGGAAAGATAAGAAGGGGCTGGATGTAAGGAGCTTTAAATTTCTTAAAATTAGAATTTTCCTATTTAAGCTTGGAGGGAATAGGGAGCCACTTAGGTCTATTAAAAAGGAGGTTAGAGTAACATGGGCAAACCTGGGCTTTAGGAAAATCACTGGCAACATTATGGAGGATAGATTGGAGAAGGGAGATCAAGAAGGAGGCAGGAAGACGGGTAATGAGGGCTTGAAAGAGACTAGTGGCTGAGTGAATGGGGAGAAGGCTGTTTTTGAGAGATGTGAAAACAAAAATGATAAAATTTGGTAATTGTGACTAGATATGTGGATATTGGATATCCAGCCCAGTCCATATTCCTCTTTCCACCTCTGAGATCTTGAACTTCTAATCAAGTCCAGAGAGTTGACCTCTTACTTTAAAATTTTATCCTATTTCTTGCATTTTTTTTATTAATCGTAATTGGATTGTTTTTGTTATTGTTTGTCCTTTGTTTCCTTAGAGCACAATACTACCAGGGAGGTGATGTCATCACATACAAATGAGTTGGATTTATGTGAGGGTGGGTTATGCAAAGTCACCAGCCTCACTTTTTCCTCTGGAACCATCTGGGTCCAGTGGCAAGATATATACATCAGGATGAATGGCGATAGCCCTCAACTGGATTATAAGCTTCTTGAGGAGAGATGCCATATCAAAAGTATCTTTGGTATTTCCTCCTGGGGAGGAAGTAGAAGATTTAATTGCTGCTTAATAGCACAGGGACAATTAATACCGGAGCAGACATGTGATTGCTACTCAATAATACTTTCTGATTGCATGAAAAAGCATTTTCTTGCCTCTCTCATCGTTTGCCCCCAAATACTCCTATAATGCTCAGACGTACCTGCTGTCCACCAAAACATGTGCAAGAGCAGATGGCCCCGAGGTACTCCTTTTGCCATTGTTCCCCTACATGGTATGTCTTTCCATCATCATAACATGTGGCCTCATCTGTTTAAAAAACAAAACAAAACAAAACATAACAACAATGCAGAAGTATAAGCAAGACTTAGGAATTTTCATTTGATGAGTGGCCATTGGGACTCTCAACACTGATTTCTTGCCACCAGAAAGTAGGGCTTCCATGTGGGGCACTACAGGTTCTATGAGGCTACCCATCTTCCAAAAAATGAATCTTCCAATTAAATGGGACTAAAGAGGTGGGAAGATATGTCATTAAAAAAAAGTGAATGCAAAGATGAATAAAAATTATAATATGGCTTCCATAGAACATATATAATATTCAAAATACTCCATGCTAAAGAGCTTCATAATAATCACAAATCATTTCTCATTTCTAAAGCATGTTGGCCCCTTCTTAAATGACTAGATTAACAAGCATATTAGTCCCTCATCCAAGGAGACCTAAAGTTCCCAATCTTTCCAATGAATGAGATGGTAGCAGTTATAACCAGCTATGACAAATGGAAGTATTTAACATGGCACTAAAAACAATCTGTTACTACGTACGAGGATCACACTTGAATTCTCCTTTTCCATTTCCAAGACAGGTGCAGCTCATCATCTGTCCATTCTCTCCTTGGCGATCCCACTTGTCGCCAATCTTGTAGTTCACACCATTATCATGGCACCATTCTGAATAAATGTGAGCAACAAAAGGTAAGTATTATTTGTGACTGGTTCTTAGAACTGGGAAAATCGCAGGGAAGAACACAGAGTCATAAAGAAATCTGTGATTATAGCTTGGTCCCGATTACTATGGATAATGAATACTCTTAAGTGGTCTCATTATGTGAATTCATGCTACATATTTCCATTGAGCCGGAATCAATGATCATTTCTTATATAATTTTAATGTCCAATAGAGTGAATTCAAATCAGGGGATTCATGTCTACACTTATCGGGACCTAGCTAAAGTCATTATTTTGTGGGATTTAAAAATATGTAAATTTTTAATTTGATAGGCTCCATTTCACTCCATTATTGGCAGTACAAAAAAAGAAAAAGAAAAAAGAAAAGAAACATTAGTCAGTGATTGTCACTTGAGTGTCTACTTGTAGGGTTTAAGGAACAGATTATAGACGAATGTTTCTTCTAGGGATTCCAGAGATGAGTATGGGTTAAAATTGGATGAAAAGAGAAAGAAAACTAGATCTGGTATTTTCAGGATTCTGTAAATTACAATCTATTTCACATAGTTGGAAGGAAAGGAAAAACATTTAACATGTAACAGAAACATAAGATCTAATAATAATACCTGCAAATCAAAGTCTTATTCTGAAAACTGTATGCTTGGAGGTACTTTTATACATAATTCATTATAACATATCTTAGATGCTCTTTTACCCATGAGATTTCTATTACACCAGAAACATAGTTGAAAGGACAGTATAGAACTATAGAGTCTTCAATTTATTCAGCTCTTGTAGGTCCTCCCTGCTCACCCTTCAAGTTTTCTTGTCGTTTCAGTTGTGAGATCCCATTTGACATTTTCTTAATAGAGATATTAGAGTGATTTACTATTTCCTTCTCCAGCTCATTTTACACATAAAGAAACTGAGGCAAATAAGGTTAAGGATTTGCCCAGGGTCACACAGCTAGTATTTGAAGTCAGATTTGAATTCAAGTTCTCCTGACTCCAGGTTCTTCTTGCTGATCCTTAAACTTTTAAGAGGAGATTATTGAACAGTTATGGCATTTGGTCAAAAATATTTAAAGGGAGCTAAAAGATGATCTGAGAATATATAGAATGCATTTTCCTTAGTCCTACAGGCTTAGGTAACAAAACTTACAATTAGAACATTTATAGCATTAAACTAAACAAAATTAGTTGTTTTCACATTCCTGAGTTTTTCTCATATCTATACGTCATAAAACACTTGTAACTATGTTACTTTTTTTGTTTTTCAAGATATCCATGACGATCTGGATTAAATCATCTCATTCATATTAAAGTAAAATGCTGTAAAGATTAATTTAAAAAAGTTTAGCTGGCTCAAATATAGTTTAGTTGCATATATAGGTAATGATATGTAGTAAGCTTTTAAACAAGTTCTTTTTATAATTATGGAGAGTGAATGAATTCATCCATATATTTTGATCACTCCATAGAAGTTTGTCTACTTTCATAATAATTAAAAATTGCAAAATTAATCCTTTATACAGCCTCCCTCCAGTGCTTTCATGGAGCAGAGGAACCATTAGGTAGTGACCCTGAGACCTACAAGACTATGATTGTGGATCATTAACTCTGACAGTATTTTCCCAAACCAGGGAAACTTTGCATGTGCAATCATGGATAGTTTGTAAAATGCTTTCCTTAGACCAGACTATTTAAGTTTGAAAGGAACATGAATTGGTTGATTGCTGAATATAATCACAATTTTCAAAGACCATTTATGAAGTCATCAGAAGAATCTTTCAAATGTTGAAGCAAGTCTAAAAATTAAATACTTGTCAGCAATGATAAAGTCTTCTAAAAGTTTAAATAGCAGAAGTAATGTCCTGGGAAATCCTGATGCCAGCCTCTAATGGTTCTGATATAATAATTTGAAATGATGATTATATCTCTCAATTTATCTCAACTTTCATACTTATATTCCATCTCTTTACAAGGTTATTGTGATAATCAAATGAGCCCAACTGAACAAAAGACTCTGACAAATAAACAAGTCATAAATTATTTTCTTCTTTTAGTGTTGTTAATCAAGTGTTGAACTCCTTTAATTGTGTGTCAGCAGAAAAAAAGGTTGCGATTAGTTACCAACTAATCTTTGATAATGACATCCATGTGTGTGACCTCTTGATTTATTGCAGTATTCAGCAAGCAGCATTTCCCATCATTCTTTAATGATGCAAAATATTGCTTTGAACTAATTTGCACCATGTTTGGAACTGCCAATGTTTGCCAAACATGCTTACTTGGCCCATTAGTACTAATGCATGAAATCTGTAGAAATGGATGAACAGATAGATAGATAGATGGATGGATGAATGGATGGAGAAAGCAGGCTACTCACTAGATGAATCACATCTGAAATGACCGCTGCCAAAACCTAAGCATTGGCACCAGAGTTTAAAGCCAGAGTCAGATAATCGCTCCCATTCCTCTCCGATGGAATAGTGAGTGACAGTGAATGGATCAAAACATGTGTCATCTGTAGGTTGGTTCAATCCTTCATTAACTGTTCAGGAAGAAAAGGGGGAATAAAAAGAGATGAGTTATGAGTGTTTTTCAAATTACTGAAGAATAAATGCTTAATCAAGCATTACAATCTGAATGGTACTTATTAATTTTTATTCTTACTTCTAATGCACCATTAACTTCAGTCATGTTTTTTTGAATTTGGCAGAGATAAGCATTGATAGTTTTTCCAAAGAAGGCATAGTACCTTTTAATTTCTAGTGGCTATAAATTTGAATGACCAGGTCAGAAAATGTAGAATGTAGAATATATTTTAGTAAAATTACATTCTTAGCAGGACAAGTCTGAATTCTGAATAAATCATGATAAAAATATTATCAACACATTTAATGCTATGGCGGCTAATAAAATAAGCTATTCCAAATAAAAGGAAATGGAATCTGAGGGATTCAGGCAAAAGTATTAAAAATTGAGGCTGGTTGTTAGCCCAGTCCTGAGTTTCCTTAAAAACTTAAGCTAAAGTGATGGATGCAAACAAAAATGTATTCCAAGTTATTCTCCACTAAGTGTGAAACAAACTTACTGTGATTTTAAACTTAAATTGGAGATGCTATGGTTCTTTTCCCACAGAATGAATCAAAAGGTAATAGTATATATTTGAAGTGTCAATATTTAAAAAAGACATCATTCTGGAAAAAAATTTTTTTGGCATAAACTAGTTAAGTCTGAAAGTTCTCAAAGCCAGGGAACTTGGCTAGAACCCAAGCTATGCCTACTAGGGTGGAGAAATTGGAAAAGGTACTGAAGTAATCTGTAGTATCAACAATGAATCTGATTTTCTGAAAACAGCTAGAAGTTAAAATTCCCTCATGTTCATAGTTCCCTCAGAAAATGATAGGCCCATCATGATATTCAAGAGGCCTTTATACTGTTAGAAACACCTTTCCAGTGACAATTCTACTGGGAATAAACATGCATACCCTTCAGATAAATATATAATTATATGCAAAATTTATAATTAATTTTTCAGAAATATTCAACAATACATAGGAAGTATGGCTGACTTCTAAAGTAGCAACCCCATTCTTAGATGAGGAAATGGAATAGAGTTTAGAAACTAAATTGGCCTTCAGTAAATCATAACTCCTTGAGATCTGTTACTTCATATTCTCTGTTATATATTAGAAAATCCTAATATTAGAAGATTCAGGAATCCCCACTCTGAATATTCCTGGACTTGTGTCCAGCGTTATGCTGCCAAGAGAGGCTGAGATATAGCCAGTAAGTTAAAAGAAAGATTAGGGGGTAATTCAGAGAAATGCTAAACCCATCAATAGCTAACTGGGATAGTCTTGTTGATATAATCAGAACAGAAATAAAACTGCCCTAAAAGAAAACAGTATATTTTACAGAAAGGAGTAAGTTCATTTTGTGCCAGGAACAAATATTTCAGATCTGTTCAATCACAGGAAACTCTAGACCAGGGGTGGGGAGCCTTTTTTAAATTTTTTTGCCAAAGGTTATTTGGATATTCACAACATCACTCATGAGCCAAAAAAAATCAGCTTATAGAACTCAAGAAAGAAGAGGTTGCTATGCCCTGCTTTCAGTCATCATACCTGTGGTTGCATTAGTAAATGATTTAGCTGGCATTATACGGTCCAGGGGCTAGGTGTTCTACACCCCTGGTCTAAAACTTCACTTCTCTGTGTTTTTTCCCCCTGAAGCAATTGGGGTTAAGTGACTTGCCCAGGATCACACAGCTAGGAAGTATTGTGTGTAAGACCAGATTTGAACCCAGGTACTCCTGACTTCAGGACTGGTGCGCTATCCATTGCACCATCTAGCTGCCTCTAAAACTTTGCTTCTAAAAATGAGGAAAATATTCCAAACTTGAGACCACCTGAAAGGAAGGTATGCTAAAACTGATATTTTACATGTATTCCTAAAGAGGGCATTTGAAGAGAAAAAAATTATCAAACTAAAGTTAATTTATCTGTTTGAAAGTTCTTCACCCTAATTTAACCTAATCCATGTGTACATTAACATTCAAAAGTGTTTTTTTGGGTGGTTTTTTTTTTTTTAAGTTTTTGGACAGAATACCTCTGGTACTGATGAAAGGAAAGGACTCTGACCACATGCTGTAAATGGAAACATACCAGAGTTGCCCACTGTGACCATCTCTTCCCGAACTTTGTGTCTCCTCTGGTTTTTCAGGGCCTCCACTATGATGTTGTAGGTAGCCCCTCGGGTAAGGCCGGTCAGTGTGGCACTAGCTGAAGTTCCAGGAACTCTGAACTGTAATTATCAGTAAATCCAAGTGGAGCAAAAGCATTATAGTGAGGAATAGACTTGGCTTTTCCTAAAGGAATAGTCTCTCAACCCGCTCAACATAAACAGGAGAAGAAGGGGAATGGAAGGGCCAGGGATGGGGCAATGCCGTGAAGGGAATGGAATGAAGTTATATAGCATCACAGGTTTCTAGAAGGCTCTTAAAGGCCAGTTAGTTCAACCTGCTTATTTTATAGATGAGGAAACTGTGGCCCAGGGAAGTTAATTGACTTGCTCATGGCACTCAGATTGTAAACCTCAGAGGCAGAATTTAAACTGTCTTCTGACTCTCTCCACTAGAATCTGCTATTTTTTGGGCCAACATCCCATCAAGTGGGAAAACATCCCTTTTGCCTTAGCAGGATTCTTTCCCAAAAGTCTGTTTCAAGTAGTCAGCCAGTCAATCAATAAACATTTATTAAGTGTTCCAGACACTGAGCTAAGTGCTGGAAGTATAAAGCAAGGCAAAAGACAGTCCTTGTTCTTGAAATTAAACCAATGCTCTTCAAAATATTGTAGAAAATAGGATCCATGATCTTGCTACCAAGACATAATTTTAGCAAATAAAATAATAAATAAATTTGTTTAGCAAAATGAGAAACCAGGCCTGGACTCTGGCACAGAACTTATCAGCACAATCCCATGTCTCCTGGCTTTATATGGAGAATAGCTGTCAGCTTCTGATACTGATTGTGATTATGATATATCTGTGCATCCTCACAAGCCCATCTCCTCACACCCTTAACTTTTTCAAAGTGTGTGAACTCTGGCCAGATAGTCAATACAATTTAATAAAAACTTGTTAAGTTCCTACTATGTCTTAGTACACTATGCTAGAAACTGAGGGGAGGGAAAATGGAAGTACAAAGATAAAAATTCCACAGCCCTGCCCATAAAGGGTTTGCATTCTGTTAGGGAGAGAAGACATATATATCAATAAATATAATGCAAAGTAGTCTGTTATGGAGCAAAGGAGATAAAATAATCTAGGAAAATTTGAGGAGGGAAACAATCCTTTCATCTAGGGGAAAGGACAAGAGTCAAATATAAAAGGATGCCAGAAAATTTAATTATAGGGAAGGGAAGGTTTTGCTACTATTACAGTCACATATAACAATTCCTCGAGCTGCTTTTGTATTATAACCTTGATAATACACTCGGGAACAAGGTCAAAAATGATTATTTCTTTCTCATGGATGTCTTGATGGGAATCTGCATGGGTTTACTACAGAGATGGTATTTTACTCATTCTTGAATAACCGCAAATTCAGATAGAATTATAGGGTTTTAAATGATCTGTCAATCAAGACCCCTAGATAGATGAGAATTACACTGATTTAGCCTGCTGAGCTTCAACAGTTCATCATGGCTTCATTCTCTTTCTTTATTTAAGACTAATGATCCAATGCTGGGAAAACACAATGGGATCACACTTGGGGAAAGTGCCAGATCCTAACCATGCTGTCTTCCCAAAGGCTTCTGGGAATGAAGCCATTTGGAATTAGGTCTCATGACAAGGATTCAACTATACTAAGTTAAATCACTTGGTTTAAACCTTCTGTAGTTTCAGTGCAAATGACAAGAAAATAAGCAATTACCTGTAAAGGTTCTTCATCAATGCCAATAGGATGGCATGAAATGATATATTCAGAACTTTCCTGGAATGGTGTCCAAGAGATGGTAGTCTGAGAGAGAGCTTCTTGTCCTGTAGAGGCATTTGGATTGAGCCCAAGAACATGAGGATATGGAAGATGATCTGCATCCCCCCTGGGGATGTTAGCAATCTGAATCTCCTCATCTACATTCGGTGGGTATGGTCTCGGCCTATGCCTTATGGGGGTTGCTGCTGTGGGAGGCGTAGTCCGCCTAAAGCCATGTTCCTCAAAGATCATTTGTTGCCCAACACTAGGTTGCTGGCCGGTAGTGCCTGGAAGCTGTATACCATTTCCATTGTCATACCCAGGATTTGTGATGAAGGGGGTCTTTTGAACTGTGGAGGGAACATCCAAGATCTCTGGTCCATTAGGGTGTGGAAGGGTTACCAGTTGGGGAAGCTCATCTAGCCAAAGAGAGGTTAGAAGCAAAGCACATCAAGCTCCCGAAAATAAAGCAGCATTAATCATTATCAAATCAAGCAATAAGAATAAACTATTTTCCAATATGATCAAAGCCACTCATAAATTAGCAACTTTCAGAATCACAGCACACTTTTCCAAGGAGAAATCTTTATGATTTTCCCAAAAGTTTCTTTATAGCTTAGAAAGAAAAAGTGTTAGTATGAATTCTTCATACCACTTAGTCAAAGCTCTGAGCCCCTGCATCCCAAAGAAGCTACCTCTTCTCAAATTTAGAAAAAATAATGTATAGGAGCATAATCTGCATCATAATTTTAAAAAAATCCATTTGAGAAGTACATTGAAAAGATGTAATTTCAGGTTATAAATGATGGATGATAATTAGGAAGGTTCAGCTTATTGAGTTCCATAGTTTCCCAAGAATACAAATAGTAAATTAGATAAATATATGTTTCAATTGGTTTTAAAATGAAAAAAAAATTCTCAGTTAAATATAAATGAAACCTTTTGTTCATAAAAAACAAACTGGATAATCAAACATTCTTCAACATCAGGACTTCAGAGAGGGAAAAAGAATAAAGATTTAGCAGTATCTTTATCCATTTCTTTAACATTTTAAAATTTGATAGGGGGCTCTAAAGAATCCAACTACTTGGAGATTTTGTTTGAATTTGCTATTAAAGTCAATATCAACTTCTTTTATATTTCATACTGCAAAGGAACAAAAAACGACCTGTAATGTATATTGAAAAATTGCTGTTACTGAGAGGGAAGAAGAGATCAAAGTTATGCTGTTAAAAAATAGTAAGTTAGACACGGCCTTTTCAAACTGCCAACATGATCATTCATTTTTAGTCTTGGTTAGAATTCCTCTTGACAACCAATGCTTTCTTTACCTGTCTTTTTTCTTCCAATCAAGGGTTCACTCTTTTGATTGTTCTTCAAGGCAATAACATAGATGGTGTACTCAGTACCTGGTTCCAGCCCTAGAGGAGAACAAAATAATCAGATTATCTCCTTTTCGGAGAAAAGTTTCCATGAAAAGAAACCTTCCAATGTTATATCTACTTTATTATTGGAATTTTAAAATGGAGTCAGAGAGGTTTTTGTATTGAGTGACACACAGTAATGACAATAATAATAGCTTATATTATGAATTGTTATTATCTAATTTGATCATGCCATTATAGAGAAGCCTAGATCTCCCTAGTTAGATAATAATCCTAGCTAAACTGTGAATTCCTCAGTGACAAGAACTGTAACTCATTTCTTTTGTAAAACACTTGGTATAGTGAATGTCCTGCAGAACCCAGAAACTGCTTCCAAATAATGGGTAGTGAAGCATTAATTTAATGTTCCTGCTTGGAAGATATAAAGACATTTTTGCATATTTCTTTTCCATGGGACATGTTTGCCTCCTTGAATTCAGGGAGAAAAAAATAGTACTTGTTCACAAAAACAAAACTTAAACTTCATGGAAGTTCTTAAATAATCTTTGAAGAAAACTGTGACTAATATGGAAATATGTTTTACATAATAGCACATGAATTAATCATAGCAAACAGCCTACCCTCTTTGGAAGAGGTGAGGTGAAGGAAAGAGAGAGAAAAATTTAGAACTCAAAATTTTGTAAAAATTAATGCTAAATATTTTCTGGACATGTAATGGGGGAAATAAAATACTATTTAAAAATAATCTCTATAGAAATTATATGACTTAATTATAAATAAATGTAAGGAATTCTAATGGGGTCAGTGGTTTTTAGTTTGTCAATAATGTGTGGTACTGTTGAGAGAATACTGGAGCTTTCATTCAAATATGATTGCTTCCAATTATTACCTTGAGTAACTAACTTAATTTTGGCATCAGTTTCTTCAAATATACAGGAGAAAAAATGAGAGCTTTGGACCACATGACTTCTAAGGTTTCTTTTAGGTTTAGACTTATGATCTTACATTTAACGAAAGACCAGATTAATTTACAACAGACCATCTCCCAGCAATGGTATTTGGGATATAGGAAAAATCCCATGCAATGCTATTCTAAATGGTAAGCCAGTTTTTTCAGGGTGCAAACCATTAAATTTGAGCCCATTGATTAGTATCTAATGATCTTGACTATCAAAGATGATACTTAGATTATAATGTAATAAGAACTTCAATACCTCAAAAAAAGGTGTATTGCTTGAGAGATCAAAGCTTGATAGTTATGGAGAGAGAATGGGATATACTACTTCTCTATATTTCCATTCACTTCACTCAGATATTAGAATGGAACACATTGGGCATCCAGAAAACCATTCTCATCATGGCCACAAATTGAAATTTGTATGGGACACTATGCTTTAATTATTCAACCAGTTAGTAAGTCAATAAGCATTTATTTAATACCTATTATGTGCTAGGCACTGTGATAAATATTGGGAATATAAAGAAAACAACTCTTTCCCATAATCCTTGTACATTCTAATGGGGTTAGCAACATGTAAATAACTGGGTACATATACTATATATGCAGAGTAAGTAGATGGATCCAACTATTGTAAAATATATATAGTGATGGCACTGGCATCTGTCTTTCAGTAGTCATGTTAGATCACTAGGTCTGGGAGGAAGGATGCTTGGTGGTTACATGTCGAAAAATTTTTCTGGGTAAATATAACTGTTTATTATATTTATACATGTAACCTTAGTGCTTGGATAAAGCATAGAGATCATTTAGTCCAACTTCATATAACAATACAAAGATAGTAAACCATTTGAAATCGAACCTTTTATCTAGAATTTAAAAGACTGGTTTTAAGTTAGTGTAAATAATTTGCTTTGAAAAAATCCAATTGTTGTCATTGTGATGAAAGTGCCATAAAAGCTTTTTACTTAACTCATCATTATTTGGCACCGTATAGAAAGGTGGCCCCAATCTCTAGGGCTGCTCTTATGATTAGATGTGCAATATTGTTAGAAGACACCAGATAGTGACTTTTGTACCCTGTAGTTTTTATCATCAGTATCCCAGAAGAATAATGTCACTAAAGGTCCTTCTCTAGCATGTCTGCAAGGAAATGCTTACACGTTTGTTATCGATGTGGCAGATTTCAGGGAACAAGACAGAAAATTCTCACTGGAGACTAGACATACCAGTGATAGTAGCCTCTGTGACCCCAGGACGAGGTCGAGGGACCACCTCTCGGGAAGGTGACCCAGGCTTCTCATACTTGATGATGTATCCAGTGATCCGAGCTCGGGGTGGTTGCCATGAAACAAGCAGTGAGTTAGGTGTTGTTGTGAGGAACCGTAGGTTGGATGGTGCATCAATGGCTGAAACAAATTTAAGTTGGAATGAAAAAACGAATAGCCATTGAATGAAAATTAATTCACCTTCTCATATCTAGTTACCTAAACATACACAGGATTGGTATTGACATTTTCCATAAATGATTAAGGAAATGAAATGTAATAAAAATATAAAAACTTATCTACTTTCTCAGTATCACCACTAAAATTTACATTTTTAATACATAAAAACAAATGGGGAAACTATAGAAAGTTTTGAAACAGAAGAAAATTGAACAAGAGAAATAGTTTGCATACTAAATAGGAATATGAAAAAAGAAAATATATTCTCTAGCATAGAGATGAACGGTCAAAGATCAGAAGTGTATGTTAATGGACATATTATGGTTACTTAATTTTACATGTACATAACTATCAATGTATGAAAATATGGCTTCACTGTCTAAATTTCAGTACAAAATAAGGAATCATTCAATTAAAAAAAATGCTTACCAGTTGAAGCATCAATCACTACAGGTGAGCTTCGGGCATTGTCATTTAGAGTGTAGAGGTGGATCTTGTAATCAGTGCCTGGTTGTAAACCTAGAATAGGAATTTAAAAAAATCTCTCTGTGTTCTTACATTATAATTAAAAAACAAAACTTCCTTTAATTATATGGATTCTAACATTCTCTTTTCCTTAAATAAGCAAGTAATTGCATGTCAGATCCATTTTTAAATTAGATAATTAGGTAGGATTATTTATATAAATTATTTGGGGCTGGTGTATATGTGTATGTATACACACACACACATACACAGCAAGGGAATCATAAATGCAAAGAATATTATGGAATAAGAATCTTAGGCAAGAAAATCAAAACCAAATCTCTCATTAGGAAATTCTTTAAGTGCTTTCCCCATCCCCTTCTCCCCCCCACAGAAACAATCAGAATTTTACAGCTGGAATTGACCCTACTTCTTCAACTTTCTCTAGACATGTTTGCTCTCTTGTTTAAATTTCATGCCTTTATTTGTAGGGTCAACTCTATTAATCCTCACCACTAAAGGTGGAGTTAAGAACATGTCACCAATTAGCTCATTTTTGTTTTAGTAGCCAAATGCTTAATACCTTAGAAAGAAAGGATAAGATTGGAAAATATTCCCAACTTAAGGTTTAGGTCCCTTCTTTGGATCAATATTACAAGAAACCAGTGTTCTGGAGGACATGATTTTGTGCCCAGCATAGAAAAGAACTCATAATGAAGAAAATAATTGAATTATAAACTAAGTAGTCTAAAGATAATAATAAAATACAACCAATTTAAGTCAGAATTTTGCTTCTTTTGGTCCAGAATGATGATTTGCATTGATATAGAGAAATCCCAGTGAGGGGACCTCTTCTATAATGCAGACCACTGATTGTTCTACAACTCATACTATTAGAAAGTTATGTATGACATTTAGAGATTAAATGATCTGAAGAGTCATCCAACAAATCTAAATCTTCTCAATTTTCTGAATCCATTTACATTAAGCTGTGTCTCAGAATAGTATTGGTTAATATACAATACTAATGCTTTATTGATTAGATAAAACCAGAGACTAAAACTAGCTTTCTTCTTTCTCAGTGAAACACCATCTGGAAAAGCATTTTTGTAGGTCTCATCTAGAAACATGGAAAAATATGTAAGTCTCTTCTATTTTCCCACATTAACTTTTTTAGATTACTTTTTTTGACAAGAAAAAGGCAGGAACTCTCAATTCTCACCAGTAATGGTATAGCTTCTGATTTCAGGGCTGATCGTTCTCTGTACAGGACTTTGACCATTGGAGGGGATAGCATCAATCTGGAAACCTGTGATAGTCTCTGTCTTGGTTCTCCAGTTGAGAGTGATGGTGGTTTCAGTAGCATCTGTCACACGGGCTCTACGTGGAGGACTGACATCTAGATGACATCAAAGTATATGGGTTTTTAGTAGTTGTCATATCCACAGAAATGGTGATTTGGAGTTGTTTTTTAAAAATATATCTTATTATTCCTTAATATGTACAATTATAAGTATTGCAAAGAGTAGATTCTTAGGAGGTTGATATCTTATGACTGTGATGTTAAAATCTAGTCATCATAAAGGGAAAATTAGTAACAATTTAGGAAATTGACATCAGCACTTCTGAGTCTTTCTATGATGACAATATTCCATTATTATTGATGTTATACCAAAGGGAATAATGAATAATAATTAATATTAATAGATAGTACACTAGTATGCTGTTTTTATTCTTTTCAAAATGTCATATGTCTTCTAACTCATTTGATTCTCCTAATAATCTTATGGAAAAAGTAATTCCCTTCCCCATACAGATGAAAAATGGAGCCATACTTTTAACAATGTGGTGATGGAAGGGAATTCTTAAAGCCTTGGGATGGAAAATGCCAATCACATCCAGAGAAAGAATTATGGAGACTAAATGTGGATCAAAATATGGTTTTTTTCACCTGTTTGTTTTTTTTTTTCTTTCTAATTTTTTTTTCATTTTGGTCTGATTCTTCTTGCAAATATAGAAATATGTTTAAAAGGATAACACATATTTAACCTATTGCTCGCAGTCTTGGGGAGGAAGGAAAGAAGGGAGAAAAGGAGAAACATTTAGAACACAAAGTTTTGTGTTGAATTGAATTGAATGTTAAAAACATGCATTTACATATATTTGGAAGAAATAAAATATTTGTTGAGAATAAAAAAAGAAAAAAAAAGGGAAAAAAAGAAAAAAAAAGACAAATGGAGCCATCATAGGAATTCAATTGCTTGTATCTAAGATCTCAGAACTAGTTATCAGATTTATCGATAGAAATCAAAACATGAACTTGTATTTTTAGTTATTCTAGAGATTTAGACAATTTTGTTCTCTATGCCCAATGTTATGAACTCCCCGATACCTGTACCATATTAGTCAAACAAAAGTATTTTATAATAAGTATCCTATCCGGTAAGTTCTGGGCTTGTCTGCAGCTTTGTCAAGAGACTTTGCTGTAGTTGCCAATGAGTTTTTTTTTTTTTTTTTGAAGGGAAATGGTGGTGATGGTTAAGAAAAAATTATAATCCTCAAAATAAATTTATTTGTAGGAAGTCCGGCATCTCCCCCACAGTTGAGTACCATGTCCCTATAGATTTAGGTGTCATTTTCATCTTTCTTACTTCCTACATAATCATGGATATAGGAAAATCTGAATTACTTACTCTCCAAAGTAGTAACAACACCCTGTGCTGGCCTGCTGGTGAGAGTATCCTTAAGAGCATAGACACTGACTTCATATTTAGTTGATACCTACAAATAAAGAAACCACAGGAATATGAACATTCAATATTAACAATGTAATCTTTGGGAAAAAATAAAAAAAATCCAGAGGAAATTTGAAGATATAATTAAATCTAGCTAGGGTCCTAATAACCAGAAAAATAATGTTAGGAGATGTGTACAAATGCAGCCTTTGTGAACTTTGTTTTTAGTTCTATAATGATGATCAGGGCAATTTCTCAACTAACATCTAAAAAATTTATTCCTGTGGCTAAGCACAGATAAATTGCAACTTTTACACTAATACCATAATTTTAAAAAATTACTGGAATATCTACTTGAAGTGTCAGTCAACTGACATTTTCATGAACTAGAGAATACCAGAAGTGGATGGTCCTGGATATCTTCTTCTGCCTGCTTTCCTTTGATTTTTTTCCTTGAAATAATTCAAATCAGGTTTTATTAGAACACCCTTTCTTTGGAATTCTGTGACGCTACTGGCAAAGAAGCATTTTTTTGTGGCAGTTTGTATACCTAGAGGAAGTTGTAATGGGAGCAGGGTAAAGTGAGGTGAATGCCAAAAGGATGTTACTGCCATCATGACAGATGGTTATACCCTAGTCATTCCAAAGTCTGTTCTTTTTTTGAGGCAAAGTTCTTAAAATTCATCCTTAGACTATCTGCATTTAGGCCATCAATATAATTAATGGCTGGCTCTCCCATCTTTTCAGAGATAATGTGGGTGAGAGAATAGGTGGGCAAGAGAATCAGTTGAATTGAGAAGTCAGTAATAATCCATGATTCTCTATTACCTTCAGTTTAATATCCCAGATACAGTTGGAAGAGCTGATGTTCTCCTGAAAAAATCCTACTCGGTATGAATTGCAGTTAAGGATGTATATAATACTTTTCTACATTGAGAAAATAGCGGGAAGATGATGTATTTGGAATCTCACATAGCAATCTGATCAGACATCAGTAAGTTTTGCTCAAACTGTTTTATGTCATGAGAATGTTCAGAAGTGACTGGTATATTGGGAAATGCTAAAATAGGGTAAATATAGGGTATCAATTATAAAGAATGAGTGCATGCAAGAAATAATCTTCATCTGAAGATGGTATATAATGCAATTTCAGCTTTATCACAAAATTTAATCCTTCCCTCTTTGGCATAGTATGGCCTGACTTGGACCGAGAATTGACCTTAATTTTTTTTAACACTCAAGAAGAGAGAAAAACATGAGTTACCATTAGTCCTGATACCACCACTGAGGTGCTATCTGGAGAAAGGTTGATTTCCTTCATTGGTCCTGTCTTTTCTTTGGGTGTCACTCGCACTCTGTATCCAGTGAGTTGAACATTGGGTGCTGTCCATTGTGCTGTCAAGCTGGTTGGAGTAACCTGAGTGAACTTCAGGTTGGTTGGTGAAGGAATAGCTGTCAAGATGGTCATTAGTTAGAAATTATCTTGCAGAAACTAGGGGATGGGCAGAGTCATAAACATTCAAGGAAGCAAAACGAATTGATCTGTGAAAGGCCTGAGGTAACAGATCATTTTTGTGAAATAGTTGGGGGCTTTTTTGCTAGGGAAGAATGTGCAAATTTTATGGAAGATTCAGACCATAAGAAAGGGCATTTTGGAGCATGTGACTTTTTTTCCCCATTTCCACTGAATCTTAACACCAAGGGTAATTGCCAGCTCCCTGAAAAGAAGTCTTAGATGCTGGTCATTGTGTTCTGTTTCTCATAAAGAAGTATTTACTTTTTAAGAGACTGGACACAGCCTACAACCTATGCATCTGTTAAGCCAAATTAATTTAGGAGCCAATATCATCCTCCCCCCTTTTCCATTGGTGTATAAAGATAATAATGATTCAATTGTGGAGTTATTCCCCACATTTTTAAGCATATATGGATGTTTAAAGTTTCCATTTCTTATGGAGAATTCTTGACTAATTTTGAAGCATTATCTATGGTACAATACAGGCTAGTTAGTTAGATTGACTTCAGACAAATAGATTCAGGGGCCAATTTAATATATCACAAATTTTCACAGCACCTCAAGACCATACCTACAAGCTTTCTCTGTTTCTATGTTCATGAAACAGAAAGGAACAAGTTGTTTCCAACAACTCCCCAAAATTTTAATCTTTGTTTTCATTTTGTATGCATATAATCAATGCTCCTTTAAGGAGATTAGGTGATCAAATACCCAGCAAATTACTAATTGAAAAAAAAAACCACCCCAAAACTTACCCTTGTTGTCTCAGAAAGATGCTGTCAAGTATTTTTTTTTTAAAAAGAAAACAGTAAGCAGATATGATGTCAGGCCTTTACAAACATAGTGAAGGCAAAGGCAAACCACAAGGAAACATGATTTAGGAAATAATCCACATATTTTAGCTTGAAGCAAAGCATCAATTTCTAGTCTGCTGCTTTTAGCTCCTGGTCTTGTGCACAAGCCATGCATTTTCTAGATTTCCTTGTATTAAGCATATTTGGCTCTGACCTCACCTAAGCATCCTAGTAGACCACCATTTCCTCCTCCAAAGAGAAACAGTTGGTTCCTGTTCTTGCAGAAGGTATTTTTAAAAAATTTTATTCTTGAGATGAGCACCAGTTATTTAAGGCAGTGTCTTTCAGTTAGCAGGGCATAAAGCCACTGTTCCCATGACCACCTGAGTGGTGCAATGAAAGGTATACCTGTGGACTGGATTCCAATCAGGGGCTGGCTCTCCATATCATCGTGCAAGGCAACAACACTGACTGTGTACTCAGACCCAGGCCTGAGACCCTGCAGTTCTGCTGTTTCTTCTTCACCATCAGGGGCAGGAAATAGCTCATGGATTCCATCCTCAGGGCTTGAGTAGGTCACCCTATACCTGGAAACTTGCCCCTGTGGGCTTTCCCAAGCAATTTTGATGGAATCGACATCCACATCAGTGAATGCCAGTCCTTTAGGGCGATCAATGTCTGTTAGGCAAATTAACGATGAGAGGTTATGGGAAAAGCAAGAAGGGAAATAAGCATTTTATAACGTGCAAAGCAGTTTTGCAGATACCATTTCCTTTTACAAATTAACTCCAATCAAACAAACCACTATTAATTAAATGGAATATTGTTCAACAGTTTCTGAAAAGATTTAATTTTTTTCTGATTTAAAAAAAATTTATTCTTTTAAACTAAAAGCCAGGTGCACATGGATAAGAAATCCAGACACCCTATAAAATATACCCACAATTAGGATTTTACATACCCCCTTAATTCCAAAGTAATAATTCTTTTTATTTCCTCATTTCTTTTTTGCAATGTGATGTTAGTTTTACAGACCAACTTTTTCTATGCCTTGAGGATGGTAAAGATGATTTCCAAAATGAGTTTTAGATTCTTACACATGTTTCCATGTTTCTCCAACACCTGTTCTTTACCTCCCTCTATCGGGTATTTTCACTGACATCATCTAAGAAACACTTCACATTTTATTACTAAATTTACTACCTTTACTGCTAAATGGAAGGACAAGCAAGCACATAAATTCAATTTTACCATCCAGACATAGAAAATGAGGTCCTGGCCAGAAAAAAAATATTTTGTAGATTTGCTAAAGCCAAATCACATTCTGCCAAGGCCATCTGAGCAAAAGGAATCTGAAGCAGCACCTAGCTAGGGCTGTTTGGTGACATTGCCCCCTTCAAATGCAATATAGCGCCACTGAAAAGAAAAATTGTCTGCTGAGGGATCAGCTGAAGATGTGAACCAGTAGACGGCTGTTCTAGCAGCAGAGATGTGCATGGAGCTTTTGGATACCTAAACACAGAATTTTACCTCTGAAATTGAAAAATAAGTTAGATACGTACTAGTGACTGCTGTCTGCACCAGAGGCTGACTCTCTCCATTTTGATTCTGAGCATAGACACTAACCACATATTCCACTGTGGGCTGTAGTCCCTCAATGGTCATTTCTGTTTGATCTAAAAAAAAAGTTCACATAAGACTCATATGTAAGTAATGTATTGTGACACATAATGTAAGTGTTTATGCTAGTGATTAAAATATTGACAAATATTACCTCAAACTGCCAGAACAGAAGAATCTGGGATCAAAATAAAAAAATTTAAAAAGGAGGAGTGGGTAGTTATACAAAATTGTCCTATATGGCTCCACCATCCAGTGAAAGTTTGGTATTGTTCTTCCCAGTACAAGGATTTTCATTTCTTAACTCCATTGACAAATGTATATATTATTAGATAATTTTGTCTAATTAATTGTTAAACCAATTGAGGAAAGTAAGAACCTACTTAACTTCTGAATTATGATCACTGATATAACTTTCTAGATGGTCTTCTTAGATTCTGATTTGATATAGCACATAAATATGTTGTTGAATTGTGTCCAACACTCCATGACCCCATTTGGGGCTTTCTTGGCAAAGATACTGGAGTGGTTTGTCATTTCCTTCTCCAGCTCATTTTACAGATGGAAGAAATGGAGACAAATAGGGTAAAGTGACTTGTCCAGAATTATACAGCTAGTAAGTGCCCGAGACTAGCATTAGCACTCTATCCACTGAGCCATCCAGACCACGTAAATATAGGTCTGGGAAATTCTGGCCAGGGCTGAGAAGATGGCTAATCCAATCTAATCAGCATTAAGTATTATGTGCTGGATGTATAAAGACAAAAGGGAAAGAAGTCCTTCTCCCCCAAAACCTTACATTTTATTAGGAGAGGAGCTTGTATTTTCCTAAGGAATACTTACTTCCCTTTGCTCTTGGGATGGTGGTCTTGTCAATCACAGTGGACTTATATGCTTAAAGATATTATATTCCTAAGAAGAGTTATTCAGATGCAAAGAGTAATACATATAGTATCCTGACACCACTACTGTGGAGTAGGATGGCAAGAAATATGAACTTTCTGCTCATAAATGAGCACGCTCTGTCATATTATAAGACACAACAGTGAAAAAGAAACTGGATTTAAAGTCTGAAGATCTAGGTCCAATCCCAGTTCTGCTGTGTCCCTACCAGGACACCAGTAGGTGATCTGCTACCTATTTCTTCATTTCTTTTTTGCAATGTGATGTTATTTTTACAGACCAACTTTTTTCTATGCCTTGAGGATGGTAAAGATGTTCACCTAGAAAGGCTTTAGTTTTCTACATAAGGAAATAAGAGGGTTGAACAGGGTAATCCAAGTTTACATTCTATCATCCTATGTATCTAGAAAGGAGAGATTGTATCTTTGTATTCTTCAGTGTCTATCATAGCACTTTTCAGGTGGTAATTGCTTGGTACAGTCCAATTTAATTGAATTAGTGACATTTATTTTGTGAAAATAATGACTGAATCTCCTATCTTTATCCTGCTGAATGAGAAACTGAGATTGCTCTTACCTGGGCCAGTCGTTTTTGTTTTAGATGGTCCAGCGCCATTTTTGGGAGCAGTGGTCACTCTGTAACCAGTGACTGGGGAATTTGAAGGCAGCCATCTCACACTGATGCTGTTGTCCTGCACATCAGTCACTTGCATTTGTGATGGTTTATCAATTTCTAGGAAAAAAACAAAACAATATAAAAAAGTGAGGAAAGCCTGTCAGAAAACAAAGTGAGTTTATACTTTGGCACCATAATGTTCAGAATGATGCTTGCTCAGCTATGGGCTATTTCCTTTCCTCAGGCCAGTTGGAGGAAAAAATGACAAGAAGATTAGGTTATTTTTGAACAACTAACTTTGGAGTTCAAGAAATCAATGCAAAAATTAAACCATATTTTTTTCTGGTGGAATGGGATCTATACACAAAGCATATTCAAAACAGCTGTTATCCTTCCTTATTTACATTTACTTTCAACTTCAAGGTACTCATGCTCTCCATCTAACTTTGGTCTTAGGTTGGTACTATTTATAGATGGGCTTTACTTCTCAAGAAAGTTAACAAAATGGCTATTTGCTCAATGGCTTAGGAGAAAATGAGGTCAAAAGATAATTGGAACTATATTAATAGAAATAAATCTGCAATAGCTTTAGAATGGTTTGCACCTGTTCGGTATGAAATGGTCACGGGTTTGCTGCTGGCTGGACTGTCTCCACGACCGGTTACTGCATACACAGTGATGGTATAATCTACTCCAGGTTTAAGGCCAGTGATGGTGGCTGTAGATTTGGTGCCAGGCACAGTGAACTCCTGCACAGGGCTATTTCCTCCTATAGGAACAAAGTGGTAGAATTCAGTGGGACAAGTTGGGTAAAGGGATAAAATCTGGTGAATCAGTATTTCAAAGACAGAAAACTTGACTCATTCACTTTTCAAAAATAGATAATTATTTTTGTTGTTCAATTGTGTCCAACTCTTCATGACCGTTTTTGGGGTTTTCTTAGCAAAGATACTGGAATAATTTGTCATTTCCTTTCACAGCTCATTTTACAGATGAAGAAACTGAGGCAAATAGATATTAAGTGACTTGCCCAGGTCAAAAAGCTAGTGAATGTCAAGTTTTCCTGACTCCAAATGCACTTTAACCTCTGTACCACCTACCTGCTCAGGTAATTATAGTTCATGTCAACTAATGAAGAAACTAAGGAAGATGGCAATGATTTAAAGTTTTAGAACTCTAACATTGGTCTTGGATTAGGGAATGGAAAAGCCTTGGATCATATTTCTTACCATTCATCTTAAGTAAAGTGTAAGTGGATACTATTTTGCTGTCTTACCTGTTTCACCATAGGTGATTCTATAATATCTGACAGTAACTGCAGGTGCATCCCAACGAATAAGCAGGCTAGAGGGGGTAGTAGCAATCACTTCAAGGTCCCTTGGAACATCAGAAACTGAGAAAAAATTGAAAAAAGTTCCATTTTCATTAGTTTCAAGCACTACTGAGATTTATCATTATGTAAGTTTGCCAATACTTTAATGACAGTTTCAACATACATTTTTCACAAATCTTACATAAGCATGTATGAGTGAAAATGAATCGAGGGTCAGGTAATCTACTAGAGGTCTGATAAATCAAATGTGTCAATTATTTTAAAATTTAAATCCATGAGAAGAACTATTGCTAGGGGCAACTTAAAAACACAACAAATTTTGTATAATTTTGACAAAACTACAGATCTTGTTTGTATGTATAAATACCTATATAAAAATTCACTCTATAAACCTCTTAGGATGATAGAATTTACCATCTCCATTCCCTAGTTCTATCCTTTGTCTATCAAACAGTCTGGGGCATATAAGACAAAAACCCATTTCATGGACATGATATAGGACAACCCCCTGAGTTTACCTACAATTCTGGATTAGCTTACCTGTTGACTGTTGGCCAACCAAGGGGGCACTTTCCTCTCTGCCATTGACAGATACAATGCTGATCACATATTCTGTGCCTGGATTCAGGTTAGTAAGTGTGATGGAATTTCTTGATGGGGGAACCCGGTCTTCACGAGGTCTTCCACTAGCATGTTCAGGATGGTGGCGAATTCTATAGCCAGTGTTGGGGGCTCGTGGAGACATCCAATGGACAGTGAAGGAGTTGGCAGTTATATCAGAAAAGTCAATTCCAGTTGGGGAATCAAGACCTATTTTCCATCAAAAGAAGGAAAATATTCAGGAAGGAAAAAGGAGTGCTAAGGGAAAAAACAACCAGCTAACCTCATTAACACAATAATAATATTCCAGGTATGATCTATTGAATAAAATGATAAATCACTCAATCAACACTTAATGAGCATCTAATATGCACCAGACCTAGGGCTAAGTGTTGGGAATATAAAAGATGGTAAAAGACTCTGTCTCCATGAGCTTACAATGGGGAGAAAACATGGAAACAAATAAATACAAAGTGAACTATATACAAGGTAAATAGCAAATAATTAACACAGGAAAGACATTAAAATTAAGAGGGAAGCTCAGGGAAGGCTTTCTGTAACAGGTGGAATTTTATTTAGAACTTAAAGGAAGCATAGGAAGTCACAGTCAGAATGGGGGAAGAAGAACATTGTAGACACAAGGGACAGCCAGAGAAAATGCCCTAAGCTGAGAGATGGAATGTTTTATTTATGGAACATCCAGGAGACCAGTGTCAATGGATTAGAGTTGATGTTGGGAATAAAGAAGTTAAGATTTTAGGGGGAAAGATACCATATAATATATAAATGTTAAGACAATTCCAAATTGGAATTGTAGATAACTCCAGAACCATTTCCACATATCTCTGAGATATATTTATGGATTGACAGTTGAATATGGGCAAGTCTGAAAAGCTAGAAATTCACTTAAAAAGTAAATAATGAAGTTCTACTAATAAACATTAATTTAGGAAGAACTAAAGTGTTAACTAAGGTCTTCGTCTTGATGTCCATACTTTTATTCAGTACAAAAAGCTGATAGAAGAAACAACGACTAATAGGAATAATACTGGACTTGGGGTTTAATGTTTTTGTATCTTTAGATATCAATGTGCTTATGCGAATTTTTTGCCTCTCAAAGCCTATTTCCTGAGACATAACTTTAAGATCTCTTGTAGTTCTAAAATCCTATGAATTTTGGAGTTCAGAACTCAGACTGTTGCAGAGTCTACCATTACAAATCCAAGTCTTCAAAACTCTCTGGACTTCAGTTCTCTCATATATGAAATCAGGGATTGGGGGAAGATCTGAAAAGAACCTTTCAAGCAACTAATAGTTTGTGATTGTATTCACCTGAAACGTTTTACCTAAACTATACCATGTACTCTATTTTGTAATTAAAAGTGATGAAAAAAGAGCTAATATTTAAGAAAAGGGAATATAGTCATTTGAATTAGGACATGACAAACTGAAGTAAATGCTACCTGCACACAGTTAAAGAAGCATTTAATTTGGTGAAGGAAAATTTAATTTAAATCTTTAGTTTGATGAAGGGAAATAAAGACCTTATGTTTTTACTAAAGAGAGAAAAAGATGGATACAAATGGGAAAGAATATGGTTAGTCATTAGAAAGAACTTTCTGATAAAAAAGAAAATAAATGCTGATTTAATCATTAAGAAGGATTGTAAAAGCTTTTTTTTTTTTCTGGAGAGCATAAGAAGAAAGATAATAATTAGCTTCTGGAAATTGCTTATTTTTAATCTGCCACCCATGAGGCAAAACTATTATGGACCCACTCCGTTGGACCAAAGGGATTTAAGAATTATTCAGCAAGAAGTCTTTTCTACCCAGAGTAGTAAGAGTAAAAACAACAACAAAATAGTAATTGTAACAAATCAATTGATTTTGAACAACAAAATAGTAATTATAACAAATCAATTGATTTTGTTTTCATTTGCAATTAGCAAGTGTCAGCAACCTGACTGAACTGAGTTCAGACCTTGCCAATATAACCTACCTGTTTTCTGTCTTCCTTTAAGAGGTATGCTCTCATGTTGTTCATAAACACTGGAAACACTGACCAAGTACTCAGTACCAGGAAGGAGATCTGAAGAGTAAAAAGAAAAAGATCATTTTCAGCTTTGAGCTTGAAAACAAGGTTGTCATACATATTCTCTGAAACATTTCAACGGATGAGAAAACAAATCCTTGGTCAACCCATTCTCCCCCTGTACATAGGAAAGATCAAGTGTTTTTACATATGACACTGACTCTGGAAGTTTTGGGGAGAGTGGAAGCTTATCTCCCTTGGTACCACATTGGAGATAGATCTGTTCCAGCAAAGGCACAGTATTCTTATCACTCAGTAACTAAGCCACAAAAACATCTTTTTGAGAAGAAACCTTTCTCTGAAGGGAATTAAGACTAATCCCATACTTGATGGGCCATTGTGATTGTCTTGGATTTTCCTCTTGTAGCTACCAGAGGGAGGAAGGTATAAGGTGGTAAAGGAGAGAAGCCATGTTATGTTGAAAATAGGAATAGAGATTTGTGCCTGTGTTTTTATTGTCATAAGCAACTCCTAGAAGAAGGATTGTTTTTACCAATGCAGGTTAGCACCTCTCCAATTTATGATCTTAGAAAGTTGCACAAAACACTTATCTATTCAATGATTTGACCAAGGTCTCTTGGTCAGTATATGTCAGAGGCAAGACCTGAATCCAAATCCAAATGTCTTTGAGGCCAGTTTTACATTCACTGACAAGACATCTGTTTGATACTATGTTTGATATGCAAAAACAAATATAAAATAGTCCCTGCTTTCAAGGAGCTTTTGTTATTCTGGGGAAGACAGCATGTATTATATACATGTAGAACATACAGAAAATAGATAGTGGATATTTTTAATGGATATTTTAAGTCTTTCTGTAGGAAATAATGATAGAGTTGAACTTCTAAGGAAGTTATTTATGTGTGAAAATGCATACATGGTTTTTATCAATTCCCATCCCCAAGGCTGGGCTGCCCTTCACTACTCCTGAGGTCCCTTCCTTCTCTCAGTATGATGATTCTATGATTAGTACTCCTCTATTGACCATTGCCACATCATCTGCAAAATGCAGATTAATAATAATATATATGCCTAAAGAAGGAAAATATTTTGGGGTTTCACCTATTTCTAAGATTTGTGATGGGATTCCTATATGTACCTTTCCTTTATTCCAGGTGTTTATTCTGAAGTACCAATTCAGAAAAGGTTATTTGGTGGTGATGTGCTGGATTACAAAGAACTTTTTCAGTGCACTAAAAAGTACCACAACAGGGGACCAGTGGTAGAAAGAAAAATATATTTTCTCTTTTACACATAGAAAATCTGAGGCTTTTTCTGCAATAATAAGCAGATTTTCTCAACATGTTGCTTACCATAAATGGCATAGAACTCATATGGTATTGCACCATTATGATTAAATTTAGAGTGATGCTTCTCAATCATATGAAGACAAATAAAGCTAGTATTCTTCAGTGATCCTTTCATCTCCCCAAAAAGCTCCCCAGGAAATATTAAGTAGTTTTTCAACTCAGTCTGTTGAAGTAACTTTAACAGTAAGTAACATGAAAGGACCATGATGGGAAGTGGAAGTAAAGTTGCCAATCTCTAAATATGTTGGAAATATAAAAGACACATTATTATCTGGGTCCCTTGCCTAGAAGTTCAACTTTCTTTGGCTCACGTAGTAGTTTTAGTTATAATTAGAAACATACACATATAATTAATTCTGTTTGCCTCAGTTCCTCATTTGTAAAATGAGCTGGAGAAGAAAATGGCAAAAACACTATAGTATCTTTGCCAAGAAAAGCTCAAATGGGGTTACAAAGAGTTGGACATGACTAAAATTACTGAAAAAACAGCAATGTATATGTATGTGTAATTATAACTGAAATATATACACATATAGGTATTTGTATATTTCTTTAACCTTTATTAAAAATTCTTATTGGAATTTAGTTAATTATTTTTTACAACTTCTCATTTCATAGCTAGTACTATTTGTTTTTATTTCATGCCAGAATTACACACTGCCTCTCAAAGTCAGTTTTGCAAAATGTTACTTTCTCTGAGTTCTTACTGCTGAAATATCTAGCTAACAGATGCTCACTACAGTCTGGATTTAAATGTCTATCCTCTTCCTTTAAAACAAGCAAAGATACATCTTATTGTATCAAGTTTAAATTCATTTAGTCATTCTAAAAAGTTCATTCTGAGTTTTCAAGTATTAAACATATGGTCCAATGACATATTTTTACTTAATAAAATGGATATGGTGACAAAAGTTTAGATCTATTCATTTCTACCAAAAATATTTGGCTCAAATCTTACATAATTCATTCTGATATTAGCTTGACTTGCATGTGGTTCTTTGGTTTATATCTTAAATCCTCACCACCAGAGTTTTCCATCCCTAAAGAAGCTCTGCCAGTATACTCAGAACCATACCAAGAAAGCTATATACACACATAAAGATTCACATAATTATCTGCTTGGATTTAAGAATTGAATTTCTAAGTATTCCAACAAATTTCTTGGATTTAATTACAATTATATTGGGATGCTGCTAACGTATTCAATATGTTTTTTTTGGACTGGCTCAATTGAATCACTTACTTGTTAGAACCACCATGTTGTCTGAAGGAGAAATGCTCAACTCTGCGACATCCTCCTCATTTTTCACAGGTGAATAGCGTACCAATAGGTTAGTCAATTCAATAGATGGGGGTGGAGCCCACGTCACACGCATGGTGTCTGGGCCAACATTGGTGAATCTCAGGTCAGTGGGAGGAGGGACAGCTGAGTTCAAATAAGAGGGAAGAAAAGTTAAATTGAAGAATGGAATGCAGTTGAAATGAAATAACAAGGAAGTTTAAAAAGTATATTTCATGCAAAAAAGGAAAAAAAAGACAATCAGATTCATGCAAACACTTTTCTAATCTATATAAATTTCCACTACTGTTATTAAAAAAAAAAATCACACACAGAATACTGTTAGGCTCCTTTAACCTTTCTGCCATCTTTTATATTTAGAACATGAATTTTACCTATTTTGCAAACACAATAACAGATTTCAAGTACATTATCAGTGCCATTGGAGACACTGTTAAACCCAAGGCTAAGAGAGGCTTAAGTTGCCACACAGCAAAGAGAGACAGAGCAGGACTTCCAAATACAAATGCATGCACATAGAAAGAGAAGAGTATCCTGGATGTGCCCATGACCGGTCCATCTACAGCTACTGGTATGGCTATATTTTCTGAGTCAGTGGGTTCTACTCATGCAAAGAGGTTCTCAGCATGTTGTTTTTAAATTTATTATTATTATTATTATTTTTACCATGCACAGCAGAGAACCTTTACAGTGCTGCATGCTTGTCACTAGCCTTTGGTTAAAGAGTGGTTTTCTTTCAAAAGAGGCATTAAATGTGTTCTTTGACTCAATCAATGTGAAAGGAGAAATCACAGAACCTTGCTGGGGAGCAGAGAGGAGAACAGACCAAAATATTTAGAAAACAGTCATCTGGAAGCAGATAGTCCTGAGAGCCTAGGACTCAGATTTGTGAGGAGCAGCATGCCATTAAGCAAATATAACTAATTATGTCATCTAGACATAAATATAAAAGGCATCAGATATATTTTCTTGCTCTATATAGTTTCAAATAGAATCTAATTTCACGTTCATTTTAAATATATCACATCTGACACCATTATCTGCCTCCTCTCCCTTTCTAATCCACTTTACCCAATGTATATTCACCCTTATTTTTAATGTTAGCATTGACTTGGTTCTCCTTTGAAACTGCCACATCTTTGACCAAAGCAGCTGGTACCAACATGCAACACCATCCATGTCTTAAACACAGAAGTTTTCAAAATTCACCCGTTTGTTGTGTCAGAGTGGTAGGGGCACTCTCTCCGCCATTAATGAGAGTGATAACGCTGATGTCATAGTCAATGCCAGGCTCCAGCCCTGTAACTGTGTAGTATCCTACTGAGGAGTCCACAAAATCTTCAAAAATAGGGATACCTTCTCCTGCCGCAACTACTGTGATGCGGTACCCAATAATGGTGGAGGCGTTTAGCGGGGTCCACCTCAGGCCGATGCTTGAATCGGTTATATCAACAAAGCTTAGGTCAGTGAGTTGGGGTACCTCTATTGGTTATAAAGCAAAAGGGGCAAAAGGAAAATAGAGGCAAAAAAAGAGGAAAAATAAAGCAGTGTTCATCAGGTGACAAGTAGTAAAATTGATAGAATGCTAAAGCAATGATGGTAATATGCAAACTTTTCTTGTCAAAGTTATCTAAAAATGATTTCCAGATCAGCATTTTTTGGCTTCTTTCCAGCACAAAATATATTACAAACTGCTGTTTTTAAATTGCTATGAAATTTTTTAATCCCCCACCCCAACTGTATAGTTTGAACCCCATAGGTTCATAAGACAATAAAACTCTTTAGGAAGCTAAAACTATTTCCAGAATCCCAATATCACATCTTCAACATATATCAGTTACTAAAACAAGAAAAAATGGAACCCAAATCCAAACTCTTTTGGAGTAGTAACATGAAACTTGTTTGGAAAAGGCTTGTTTGATTTTTTTTTTTTTTTAAGAAGGTTGCTGGAAGAAAAAAATGGAACCCAAATCCAAACTCTTTTGGAGTAGTAACATGAAGCTTGTTTGGAAAAGGCTTGTTTGTTTCTTTGTTTTTAAAGAAGGTTGCTGGATAGATTTTCTATGAAAAATTGAAAGCAACACCATCCCCCATCATGCTGAATTTTACACACAAAACTTGCCATCCAAAGATGAATCAAAGCAGAGAACAGATAGGTCTAGTCTATGTGCCTTCTCCACCAAATTATATGCATATGCTCAGAATCTGTGGTTTTGTCACCATTCTCAGTGTGGAAATTCCCTTCATCAATAATGCTTTTAATCTCTCTTTAACTTGATAGATAAATAATAGGGAATTGCCTGAACCACAGAGGCATTAAATGATTCGTCACACATCTAGACAGCATTAGAAATGAGAAAGGAACTAAGGTCTTCTAGACCCCAAATCCAGCACTCCAGCTGGTATCACATATTATCTCTATGTTTAACATTGCCATCAAAATAAATTATAATCAGTAAGCAATACTTTAAAAATGCTGAAAGGCAACATTCCAGGTATATCTGTCCAATGCATGGCACTTTGTAACAACTTCATTTTGGATGGATCACAGCCAAGGGAACTAAACAGTATGGCTTATACTTTCCTCGTCACTTTTTTGACCAAGAAAGTCATGTTTGTTGGTTTTCATAGCACACCTTGAAGATGTTCTCTTTACCCAGCATAATATTTTTAAGTTAAAAAAATATATATATATAGGCTAAGAAGTTACAAGATATTGATTTGTTTAATAACTGAGCTCAAGTTAGGGCTTAGTTTTGGGAACAATTATAAGTTTTGCAAAACATGTAAGAAGAGTTATCTGTAAAATAAAGCTGTAACAGGATGCATTTACCACATTACTTTTAGTGAATATTGAATGTGCACAAATAACATCATTTTAGTAAAATTTCCACTTTAGAGAACAGTGCAGGGTTAATGCCAATATTTGCTATCATTACGCCTCTGCATCAGGTATCTGTAGGAGCAAATAGCGTCCCAAGAAAGCACAGACATTTAAAGCTGCATTATCAGCAAGCATTTGTCCAAACAGCTGGTGTAATTTCTTGGCTTGGTGAAGAGACAAAAAGTTAAAAAGCCCAAACATACCAGATATACAGAACCTCTTGGGGATCAAGGGCTGAATCCCCACTGCTATTGAAACTGCTCGTTTGCAATCAATAGCCACAACTACAGTTTGTTTTGCCATTACCTGGAATGACGGTATCGGAGATGGGGACACTTTCCTTGTCACCTTTGACAGTGTACACACTGACATTGTACTCCAGGCCAGGACTCAGATTTTCAAAAGTGCAGGAACTCTGATCTCCATGGACAATTTCTTCCAGAGAATAGCCCTCTCGGCCATTTGTAGGTGTTGTGGTTATTCTATACCCAGAAATGTCTAAATACAATCAAAATATAATAGTTAATGATTAAAGTATTAAACTCTCAGAGGCTATACAATAGATATCTAACAAAATAAATAAAAATGTAATAGAATGTAGATAATATTAATGTGGATTTCTAAATCATTATGTATGTTTGAGTATCCCCCCTGTTCAATTTGAGCTTGACATTATTGCTATAGAAAATGTACTTTTAATTGCTTCAATAGAGCATTATTTATCTTATGAGATGTTATATATCTTAGCTCCCCCATTTCCTTTTTTATAAAGAAATGAGTTTAAATTCTGGAGCATCCTACCAATAGGACTGGCATTCAGAAGCCCATGGAGAAACTGCATACCCATTGTCTGAGAACCAGACAATTAAAGTTCATCAGCACAAATTTGGCCCCTAGGGAATGAATCTTGTTGATCACAACAACTCATGAAACCATCTACTAAATCATAAGATGATCATGGTCTCTTTCACTGAAGGAAGTCCTTGCACATGAATGAAATCAGAAATGGATTCACATACTGCTTCTGACTTTTACTACCTATATGATGCACCTCTCTGGGGCTTGGTTTTCTCATCTGTAAAATGGGAGGAATTGGACAAGATGGCTTTGGAGGACTCTTTTGATTCTAACTTTTTGATCTTCATACCCAGAAGTATAAGTACTATCACTTTGCTCACTTACAAAATGAGAATCATAATCATATCTGCCTTAGAAGGTTGTAAGAATTGAATAAGATTGATCTATATAAAGTACATTGCAAACTTTAAAGTGAAATAACAGTCAGTATCATCATTTATACCATTATATCAGCGAAGCAGAGGACATCATCAAGTAGGCTAATAATTCCCATGAAAACATCTTTTCTTGTTTTTGCTTATATTTTACCCAACTATGAAATGAATAACAAAGGTTTTTTTTTGTTTTGTTTTTGGCTTTGTGTTTGGTGAATGGGATATAAAACAAAAAAATCCGTAATTGGATAAATTTTTTCAGAATACATTTTATCAGTTACATTAAGACTGATCATCATTTTTATATATTTTAGAAATAGAATATATTTTTAAATTGTTCTTGTGTCCTAGGGTTGCTTAGGTGGAAAATAAAACTTTTAGGAATACAATATAAGGAAGAATAAAAAATAATTGATATAAATGGCTACCACTGATTTTTCCTCATCTTGCATATTTTTTTAAAAAACCCAAAATATAGCCTTTTCATTGTCCCATTATAGAAGACAAGGCCCCATTATAGAAGACAATTCAAGGGAAAATTTTCAAAATGGTGACAGGGAATGGGCTAGTTAATTCTCAGTAGTGTGTGTGTGTGTGTGTGTGTGTGTGTGTGATACCTGCAGTAGAAGTCTTGTGGATAAAACTCATTTAAGCCTTTTGAAAAATCACACTTATATAACCACTTGATCAAATTTTCAGTGATGAATAAAAAGCATATATAAATCATTTCAGTTTCAGATGATTATCTGCAAATTTGCTCTTCATATGCCAAGCTATATTTCCATTTCTCTTGCAATAATACTTAGCTTTAAGACAAAATAGAAAAAAAGAGGCTTTCTGAAACCATTTCATCAAGTTTTAGAGAATGCTGGAAAATAGTTCCTGCCTTTCAGATGGAATTGTATCAAGTTGCTGTGTGAACCACTCATAATCAGGGAAAAGTGGAGTCTATTCAGCTATGGAACCCAAAGACATTTATTTTCCCATTGTGGATGCCATCAAGCTGAAAGCATGACCCTCTCAACTCTTTTCAACTCTCATGAGCACTTTGGATTAAGAAAAGAATAAACCACTATAATTCTGATTATGACTCTCTGTATCTCTTCTCACACTTTTCTAATATCCTCAGACTATATTCCATAGGTGATCCCCGTTTCTGCTAATAGTCCCCTACTAAAAACATAATCATGGATTTAAATCAAAATTGTGAAACACATGCCTCATTCCTGAGTGTAGGCCTAACTAGATTTAAAGGTAGCTGAATATATCTAACAAAATAAATAAAAATGCATTAGAATGTAGATAATAATAATAAATGGATTCCTAAAGCATTATGTATGTTTTAGTATCCCCCCTGTTCAACTTGAGCTTGACATCATTGATAGAAAATACACTCTTAAATGCTTCAATAGAGCATTATTTATCTTATGGGGTATTATATATCTTAGCTCCCCCATTCCCTTTTTATAAAGAACTGAATGTTTATAATTCTGGCTCCACTATTCTATGGAATCAAAACAATGAATTAACTTCTTGTCCCAGGAGACTATTTCTTTTATTTTTATTGCTGTCTCCAGTATCTTTTTACCTGGGGTGGTGCTTCTTTCCCAGGAGACAGTTAGGATTCCAGTGTCTGGGTTTGAATCCAAGTGGAGGTTGGTTGGTGGAGATAGTGCTATACAAAACAAGAAAGTTAAATTGTTGAAAGTTAACATACATCATTTGGATCATTAACTTGTTTTTTGAGAAGACAGGCACAGGATTACAGAATTAACAAGTAATTAACAAATAACAAGAATTAACAAAAAATCTCCAGCTTGCACTCTGGGAAAAATTATAGAAATCCTAATATTCTACCAGATATATGTCTTATGAACAGCATTTCTCTTGGTGTTGTAGACTAAAATTCTGTCCATGAATGGAATATATGTTACCTTTTAGAAAAGACAGTACTGAAAAATAAAATCTCCTTACGTGTAACCACTTTCTTTACAATTGGAGCATCTTTCTCCTGACCATCTCGTAAGACAGAAATAGTATATACATATTCCACCCCTGGAGTCAGGCCAGACACAACAATGCTTCCAGACTCTGAAGTCACCTCACGAGGAGCTTCTCCACCTTGACTTGGTCGTACACCCAACTGGAAAAAATATAAGCAAAAGAATATAACTGTTAGCTTATCTGTAATATCAAGTAAATTCCTCTTGTTCTATGAGTTATTGATTCAAGATCTAAATTCATATAACTTCATGTAACATGGTTCCATTGGGAAATCCTAGAAAGAAACAGATAATTGGACAAAGTACACAAGAAAGTGGGTTTATCCATTATGGTTTGAAATTTAGCATGTTTATCAGTCAAGAAGATAATGACTAGAAAGACCAAAATGAGAATAGAAAGGCAACATATTATAATTGAAAAAAACATTGAACATTGATTCAGGAAAAGAGTTTGAATGTCACCTCCAATACTTAATAGCAACATAAACATAGGAACATCAACAACTTCCTCTGAGCTTCAATTTTATTGTATGTATAATAGCTATGATAAAGAAACAATCTACCTCATAGGATAATTATGGGGCTCAACAATAAGATAATGTGCCTAAGTTACTATGAAAATGAAGTATAAAATTTCAGTTATTATTATTATAATCCTTTCCTATTGGGAAAGATACATTCCCAAATCCTATGGACACTGATGTAGTTGGGGGGGGGGTCTCAGGGCAAAACCCAGTGTCTATTTTTTTTTTTTTAAAGATTGACATGTTAGGAGTTCTCTTGCCTTCTTGTGTTGTCTCTATCACTTACTAGCCTTATGGCCTTGAGCCTCACATGAAATAATATTTATAGAGGCTTAGCACAGTGTCTGGAATATAGTAGGCACTTAATAGATGCTTGTTCCTTTCCATTTTCTCTTTCTATTTGCTTCTTACTCTGAAAAAATGGAGCATAATGCTACTTCTATCTAATTCACAGGAGTGTGCTAAGGAATAGATGAGATAATGTGTATGAAAAAGGCTCTGTGAACTGTGGTATCCTATGAAACTGCAAAATATTTAATTTTCATCATTATTTGATGGCCAGAGATTTCTTTAACTCTGTTTTAATGAAACCTATTCATGAACAGAAAGCTTTTTGGCTGTAGGTTAAGGGACAACAGCAGGTGTTGTACCTTGTAGAGAAAAAAAGTAAAAACCCAAAGATTTTTTAGGGATATATAGTACAAAGACTGAGCTAGAGAGGGCCCCTTATCTTGTCCAGGCTGAAAGTACAGAGGATTATTGTGATCCCATTGTGAGCCTTTATTGTTAATCTCATTATTGACTTTCACAGGAGCTTTTCTTACCTAGGCCAGGCCTTCTGCTCCTGAGAAATTAACTATATTGGTGCCAGACTTAGTTTAGAAACCCAACTCAGTACTCCCATTAGCAAGGATTACATGTGTTCCCCATTATACTTGGTCCCAAACACTTTGAAGCTGTGAATATTCCTTCCATTACAGAAAAATGTTTTACAAGTGAAGAATCCAATATTGCTTTGAAATTTTACAAATAATAAAAATTTTGATTTTAAATTTAAAAAAATTTTGATATTAACATGTTATTTTATCAGTGTTAATTATGGGCATAGGCTTTTTATATAAAAAAAATTTTCTGGAAGCCAGTATGGAATATAGAGGAAGTGTCAGATGGCACAGTATTTGCATGAATATCCATATATTACCTCAAACTCTTAATGATTTAACACAAAAAACCTCAAACCCCAAAATATTACATAAATATTACATAGATCAGTACTGATCTATGGTCAATTATATTAAAAATTATTCTAAAACAAGAATTTAATTATAATGATGATGATGTTATTCATTGGTTTTCAAATATTCCTTCCCTTAAAAAAAAAAAAGCTAAAATATTAAATCAGCCATTTACCTAGAGGAAATTAGTTGTAATATGTAATGAGAATCACTGAACAAAAAACTGTTAGAATAGATAAAAATGTTATTGTCAAAGGATATTAAGTGAATATTTCCTGAACTTATGGATGATACTCATGTAAATCATTATAGATGCAAATTTTCTATATTTTCTGAAGTCTTCATTTTCTTCTAAAAATAGAGACAAAATATCAGAGTGCCTCCAGAGGTCTTTAAGGTTAAAATACTACTCCACTTACCTTAAAACCGATTCTTGGAGCTGGTGTCCAGGTGATGATAATCGTTGTTTCAGTCACTTCTGTATTGTAATGAGGAATGGAACTGGCAGGTTGCACTGTAGAGTGAAATAAATCAATGAATAAGCCACGTTCAAGTGTATCTACTCTAGACTTTGAAATCCTCTAGCACATAACACAAACTTACATAAATATTTTAAACCCTCCTTGGAATTTTACAACCTTAACTTTAATATTCTATTTGTCTTGATTTCTTAATGGCCAAGGCAATTCTGGTAACAATATATCTTCTTCTATATGCTCCTTTTAATTAAAAACATTTTCTAAGTCAAGTTGGCCACAAGAAATAGTGACTATAATTTTAGAGTTCTCATGTTCAAAGAATAACTAAACAACAAGCATGTTACTTTGTAGATTAAGATTTTTTAAAAGTATTTTAGTAGCATACTACCTCATATGGGCTAACAGCTTTTTAAAAAAAATCATCCTTTTGCTTCTTGTTTTGGATGCAGAGGAACCACAAAAGAATTTGTGACATTATATTACCAAAATCTTAGTTGCTAGCTAACATATGTAAAGTGGGATCAAAGAGATAATATTGTTAAAACATTTAGCATGATACTTGGAATTTAGGAAGCATTATTTAAATGTTTATTTTCTTTCCTGTTATATAAATGTCAATAATGATGATAATGATGACATAGTCACAGATTTTGTTTTTTATAGGACATTTTCTACTCGGATCATGCAAATATTAAAATCTCGTTATTATCATCACTTCCCCTTGAAGACACCTTAATATTCTTATTCAAAAATAGCATCTATTTGATGATTCTAAAATCAGAGAACAGAGCAAAAGTTATTTTGAGACTCCTAGAATCTTCACCACATGCTTATTTCCCTTAGTAGAGACCTGATGTTTACAATAAGAAAAGAAAAGGGCCTTGTATAAGTATGGCTTGAGGTAGACATTTCCAACAGTCTTAAAATATCACCCCACATTTAGAACTTGTGAAAAGATCTGGATGGAAAGGTAAAAGGAGGTTTTTAATGAACAGAGCAGGCTCTCCCATGACTCATCCTTTCCAGCTCAGATGAAGGAAAGGCAGCTCATCTCTAAAACGGAGAGAACCACTCTTGGATTCAGTGAGGTAAGTTCTCAGTGAGCGAGGTGGCCAATTTGAAGGATGTCCAATGTATTAACTGGGCAGGCCTGAAGGAAAATTGTTAAGCAGACAAAGCTTGTCTTTAGCAGCAGCCTTCTCTCTGTCCTATTTGGGGAAATCCCTTAATATTGGCTCAAATGACTTTTTTTTTCCTATGCTCTTACTGTTTCCAATATAAAAATCTGCTCTCGTGAAAATATGATAAATCCATTCCCACTCAAGCATTAGTGACTGTTAAAGGCTTTAAAGATTGTCCTTCTTATAGGCATTTTTATTTTAAAAAGGGCAGAATAGCTACTAATCCTGCAATCAGGTCACAGTAAGTGGTTACTTAGTATGTCTACAGCTAAGAACCAGTTGGTGTGATACTGAAACTCAGCAATGGTGAATTCCTTTTAGACAATAATGCCATCTAACATTTATAAGAGTGATATTTGCCAAAGGATATCTGAAGTAAAAAGTGACAACTTTCTGTTGTGATTTCCTCCTCATGTGAACAAGGCTCTAACATTGGTTATCTTTCTAGAACTTTAACAGGCTCTCAAACTATGGTTTGATAAGCAACTTGTGTTAAGAAAATAATTCAGGGGAAGAAAAAATCCCAAACTATACACACCATGATATCAAACAAAAACTTTGACTTGGACTATACGTTATAGATTCTAGCAGCTTTGCTAATGCCTAATCAATAATTAACTAGTAATTAATGCTAATTACTGCCTAAAGGACATATGTACCTGATTATTCTTCTAGGAGAACAGACTTGGAATCAGACATAAGAGTGGATTCATATCCTGCTTCTAATTCTAGCCTAGGTGGTCTTGGGGAAGTCACATAACTGCTCTGTCTTATGTTACTCTTGAGTTTACGAAGTAAGAAAATGTTGTTATCTGTTTTGTCACTCTGGTATCTACACACAGTAAGGAAACCAGAACTTACATGTATCCTGCCAGAAACTCAACATGGAGTAGATTCCATTTACAAAAAACAGCTCTTACCTCTACCATCTTCTATCTAGTACCCATCTGAAGCCTTAATTTGAAGCCTGAACTATTATTATAATGCTATTATTAGTCCCCTAAAAATGATTTTTTTTTGCTTATACTCCGCTACCCTAAATATATTTCACAGTGATGACAAAGTTATTGTCCTATGGTAGAGATCTGCTCATATCACTCCTTTGTTCAAAACCCTTCTCACTACTGCCTTTTTGAATACAGTTAAAAATTCTTAATATCTCTATTATTTTTTTTTTGTTTGTTTTAAGGTCCTTAACTACCTGGGATCACTTTACCTTTCTTAGAGCTTCCCTCACCTCCAGCTAAACTGGGTCTCTCAGTACCTTTCAAACATGTTTCAAACTTCTTCAAAGCATCTTTAGTTTTGACTGTACCTTCGATTTCTGAACAAGCCACTGCTCCTTCACATTTGTGAGAGGTCTAAAATGTTCTCTACAAATTGAGGTGAACATTCAATCACCAGTCTGATAGATTAGATTGCCTAAAAGGATATTTGAAAAGCTTCTATGTTGACATGTCTGCTTTGACATAATTGAAACCGTTTTTCCTTTAATGGAGGCTGTATCTAACAAAGAAAGGCCACAAAAACTTCTATTGTGTAAAAGAGCTCTCAGAAACAAGCATGATAGTTTTCTGAGCATTTTAAAAACCATTTCTAAAAAGTTTTTTTTTTTTTAAGCAATCTTAGGATACTCTTCTCTCTTAATAGTATAGTTCCCGTAGGTCATTACAAGGAAGAAATTGATCCTTTGGTGATAAATTACATAATAGCATGGTTAGGAACACTGAATTATTGATTTTCTCTTATAATAAGGAATCATTTAATATGATTAAATGGAAATGTCATTTTCATTGAGTGAAGGTACAATAATTAGGGGTGAAAGTAAGCTACCTGACCAAGCCCCATTCATCAAATTTAAATGTGGGATAAATTTTGAAACACATTAGAAATTCCCAGGGAAGGAATCAGTTCACACTTGAAATGATTTTAAATAAAATTCTAGTCAATACCTGTACAGTTTATATTCATGTACAAACCTATCTCCAATTCCAATTGCGATCAATAGAAATCATGACAACATGGGCTGCAGCTGAGAAACTCAAAGGTCCTTATCCTGGGAAGTCTATTTTCATTAGGTTAAAAGTGAATCTTATTGACTAAAAACAGCACATGTTTAATGAAGGCTGCCTGTCACCCATCCATTTCATTCCCTTCAATGAGCATGATCTGCTGAAAGCATTTGGAAGACAATGTACATCACTCATGCCTATCAGAGGTTTTCAATTTGCCAAGGAAAAAAATGAGTGTAGAGGCTGCCATATTTCAAGATACTCATCTCAATGAACACGTAGTGTTCAGCTAGAAATAAAGGTTTACACTTCCCTTTGTAATGTCAATGGGAAGGCACTTAATAGAAATAACTTTGTGAATACGGTCCTTTATTATAATGTCATTGCATTTAGGGTGGTAGATTTAAGACCATTTTCTATAAAACAATTTCAAGAGAAGAGCAGATGTGCATATGCTCACAATTTATTGTCCAGTCTTTATTGCTATGGAATTTAAAAGCCTTTTAAAAAATCTGCTGTGCTCTGTAGAAGTATTTTAATCTGCTCCTGATAATGCCATCCTAAATAAAAGAATGAATTGTTTCTTGGTTTGGCTATTCTGTTTGCTTTTTATGCATAGTATTGGAGGGTTTGAATATCAGTTTGAACATTACAAAGTCCTTTAACCTCTCTATGCAAATTTTTTATATCTTTTAAATAAAGATAATGATATTCCTTGTACCTCTTATAGTACTCTTACAAGGAAAGAGCTTTGTAAACTCTAAAGCCTTTGAGAATGTAATTTATCTTTATTACTCTTCAGTGTAGCTGTTAGCCCCTGTCTTATACCCATTGGCTAACATCCAGTAACTTTAAAATATTAATGGAAAGGCATGAATTCTGATTTTTTCTTTATTTCTCCATATCCTGATCTAACTGGTCTTTGGGGACTTATTTGGTTAGAAAGGATTATAGAATTTGAGAGGTAGGAAGGATCTCAGCAGCCATCTAATCCAACATATACACAAAAGGAACTCTCCCTGTGCCATATCCAACTAGTGGTCATCTATTTGAACTGAATTCAATTTTCAACCAGTCATGTAACCATCTGTGCTATAAATTATGTCCCAGTATAAAATGCATTAATGAAAATACTTTCTTTTGAAAAATGACTTTGCATATAGGAGATCTACATAATAGAATTTGACCAAATCAATGTCACTTGTACAGAGGTTTGACTTACAGGTAGTGAAGATTCCAGTTTGCTTAGGACTTTGTTGATTGCCTTTGACAGCCACCAGGGAAGCAGTATACTCAGATCCTGGTTGCAGATTCCTCAATGGATATTGTGTGGCAGATGGTCCCACATTATATTGCTTAGGTTGGTTTCCCCTAGTAGGGCTCACAATCAGTCGATATCCTGCTATCCTGGCACGAGGTGGAGTCCAGGTAACCAAGACTGTGGTGTCAGTCTCATTGACAAACCTTAAGTTAGTAGGAGCATCCAGTTCTAAAAAAGAAGGCAAAGGAATGAATAAGGAATAGGGCATTTTGTTCAGGCAATATTTAAATGATCAATGAACTAGAGATAGCAACATACACCTATCCTGACAAGGTTAAAATTTTGTGGGCAAACCAAAACAAAAAAGAAATACCAAGTCTGTTTTTACCTAGATGGATAAGTGGCCCAGAAAATAGAGAGTTGGGATTGAAGTTACAAAAAAGGCTCGAATTCAAATTTAGCCTAGGCACTTTGTTATCTGGATGACTCTGGCAAGTCATTTAATTTTTCCTCAGCCTTAATTTCTTCATCTTTGAAATGGAGATAACAACTTACCTCCTAGTGTGGTATTTGAGATACTTGTACAAATTTATACGAACAAGATATTTGTGAAATATTTTGCAAATCATAAAAATTTCCATAAACACTAGAAATATAAATATAAGTATCATGATTACTGTCTTGTAATCTCCTATGTTAGAACATAAGTTCCATGAAGATAGGGACTGTCTTTGCTTTTTCTTTGTAATCTCAGAACTTAGCTCAGTTTCTGGTACATAGAAAAGGTTTAAGTTGTTGATTTATTTATTGATTGACATAGACACTTTACTAAATATCACCTGGGGCTTGTAAAACTGCTGCTATCCCTGAATGACACTTCTTATTGTATTAATTACAATGTATGATTTTCCCATCATTGTATACACAAAATAAAGGAAAATAAATCTATTTTATGATAGAAAATTTCTATTATATTTCTTTTCATATTACTTGGAGAAATTAAATATTTTCTTCATGTGACCCAAGTAAAGATAATACTTTTCACTTGTAGTAGTATAGTTTAGTACCTGCCTTCTGGGTTAAGAACTATTCATGTTGAAATTTGTGGATGGTTTAGCTTCATGATTATTTAGTGTGGGAGTTTTAAAGTGTGTGTGTGTTGTGTATGTGTGTGTGTGTCTTTGTCTATGTGTATGAGAAAGACAGAGACAAAGAGACAGAAAGAAAGCGAGAGACAAAGAGATACACACACAGAAAAAGAGAGAGAGAAAGAGAGAGAAAGAGAGAGAGAGAGTGAAAAAGAGTGAGAGAGCGCGTTATGTGCTCCTCTGGTAGTGAAACCTACAGACTCCTCGGAATAATGTTTTCAAATCATAAAATTAAGTACATAGAATTATAAGGGAAACCACAATCATATTGAAAGAGTTATCAAAATATTTAAAAAATTTGCAAAGCCCAAGCTAAAAATTTCTGGCTTACCAGAAAATACCTGGGTTGTAGAATTGGAACAAGTGGGATCTAATTCGAGATTTGATGATTAATCACTGTATGACCTTAAATCTTTTCAGTCTCTTATGTGTTAGGCACTGTGCTGAATATTGGGAATATAAACAATGGTGAGATAGTGCCTACCTTCAAGGAACTTGCAATTTAATGGGAGAGACAACATTCAAACAAATATTTACAAAACAAAGAATAAACAAGAAATAATTAACAGAGGAAAGGAGCTGGAATTAAGAAGGTTTGAGAAAGGTTTTTGTAAAAGAAGAGAGAGAGAGAGAGCATTCCAGGGATGGAGTCAGCCAGAGAAAGTGTCTGAAACTGAGAGATGGAGTCTTGTTCTTGGAACAGCCAGAAAGAAAGTCGGTGTTGCTGGATCAAAGACTACGTATTGGGGATTCAGGTGTAAGAAGATAGAAAAGTTTGCAAAGGGCTTTGAAGGCCAAAGAGAGTTTTTTATATTTGATCCTGGAGATGATTATGGAGCCCTTGGAGTTCATTGAAATGATAAGACTTGTGCCTTAAAAAAAATTGCTTTAGTGGCTGAATGGGGGATGTTCTGGAGTGAGAAAAGATTTGAGGCAGACAGACTCACCATCAAGCTCTGGCAGTAGTCCAGGTGTGAGATGACAAGAGACAGTACCAGAGTAATGACAGCATCAGAGGAGAAAGGGGGTATATTCCAGAGTTGTTACAAAGGTGAAACAAGCAGACTTCGGCATCAGCTTGAAAGATCATGAGGAGTCCAAGATGACTCCTAGTATATGATGGTTTTCAGTAAAAGGGAAATTGAGGGGAGGGATTACGGGGAAAGATAATGTATTATATTTGGGAGATATTTAATTTAAAATGTCCATTGGACATCCAGTTTAGGTTTCTGCAAGGCAGATGGACATGCAAAACTGGAAGTCAGCCGAAAGGACAGGGTAGTTTAAGTAGGTTTAGGAATCATCACCATAAAGATGATAATTAAATCCATGGGAGCTGATTAGACCAACCTCTCTTGGTTTGTTTCTTTATAAAATGAATAGGTTTAAATTTATAAATTCTAAGCTCCCTAACAGCTTTCCACCCAATGATTTTCATTGTCCAAAATTTTAGGTCCTAATTTGCCTTTATAATATCCCAAACAACCACTAAAACTTTCAGTGAAAGAAAGGTTAAATGGCAATTAATCTTCCTGTTTAGTAGTAAGCTGAGGTAAGGTCCTAGCTATATTTAACCATTGGTATATTTTGTATTAAAAGGGTCTGAAAAAAGGTTTCCTGTAAAAGATAGAATTTTAGTTAGGACTTAAAGGAAGCCAAGGGGGTCTATTGGTAGAGATGAGGAAGAAGAGCATTTCAGGAATGAGGAACATCTCTCATGAAATTCTATTTGACACACAAATACCACCTTATATTTTTATATCCTTTACACGGTTCATTATAAAGCTGATTGTAGTGATCACCATCCTAACAGCAAGATTTGCAAAATGCTTTATATATACATGATGTTCTCACTTGATCCTCACAACAACCCTGAGTGGGTTATTATTCCCATTTTTATTATTATCTCTATATTTTACAGATAAAGAAACTGAGGCTGAGAGGGATTAAGTTACTTGCCCAAATCACATAATTAATAAATAACTGAGGCAATATCTGAATCCAGGTCTTTGTTACTACGTGTCTAATTTATAACTATAATCTTAAAATAGTTTTTTTTTGTTTTCAAAATACATACAAAGATAGTTTTCAATATTCACCCTTGCAAAACCTCATGTTCCAATTTTTTCTCCCTCCCTTCCCTCACTCCCTCCCCTAGATAGCAAGTAATCCAATATATGTATGACTATAATTCTAATGTTACAAAAGGGCTCTAAAATTTGCTGATCACAATGAAAACTAGTTTGCAAGTAGCAATAGATGATAACAATAATAATTGTGATGACATTAAGATTTGCAAAGTGCTTTTCAAATAGATTAATAGCTAAAAGAGACTCTAGTAATGTGGAGTTCCCTTCTTTTATAAATGCTTTGTCCAAGGTAAGACACTAACTACCAAAGGACCACCCAGGATGGCATGCCCTCATCAAAGAAAATTCTGTGCTCCATAAGCAAAGCAGAATTGCAGAACTCAAATGTGCGATGCACAAATTTAGAGACAACTTCACTTCGAATGTTCATGTGGACTATTTGTGTCCAACCTGTAGTAGAGCCTTCTGAACTCTGAACTTCTGATCAGCCACAGTGATGAGCATGACCCCAACAAGGACAATAACCAACCAACCAATCAAAGTCAGATGGCAGAATCCAATTCTGACTTACTCTAACTTCAAATTCAACACTCTTTCTATTACATCAACTGACCTCAAAGGTTTCATATTGTACTTTAAGAAAGAAGAATTTGGGTAACAAAAAAACTTACTAGTGGTCTGTTCTCCTGTCAGTGGAGTGCTCTCTTTTCCATGGTTCACTGCAAAGATCTTGAAGTAATAGGTGACTCCAGGGGAGAGCCCAGTGACCTCAGCAAAAGTACTCCTGCTGACTGGCAGCGTTTGTCCATGCTCCCCAGGAAGATTGACAGGGACCACATCCACCCGGTAGCCAGTCACTGCACTATCAGGGGGGCTCCACATGATGGTGACTTTGACATCTGTCACTTCCACAAACTGCAGATCCTTAGGAGGAGGAACTTTGTCTAAAAATATGAAATGAGGGATCAATAAACTGTCATTTAAAATCACTGTTGAAAATTTATAATATATATTTTTAAAAACAATATAAAAAAAAGGAGAAAGGAAGAAGATACTATAAACTTCTTAAAACCGAGGATTATGTCTTTGAATCCTCAGGCTTTGTACATAGTTGGAGCTTAAAACAAAACTTGTTGAATTAAATTGATTATAACATTTTCCACTAAAAATGTTTTCCCATTTTATTGTCATGACTTAAGTTTTGGCCTCTGATACTTTTTAATTGGAATGTTTAAATAAGAGAATGTGTTTCCAGAATTTATATTCCCAGCCAAAAAAAATCATTACAATGACATATATTATGCTTTTTCCTTTTACTGAACACTTAAGAGAACTTGGTGTACATCTGCCTTACCTTTAATACTTTAGTAAAGCTACAGAAGAACTACATATGGTTCATTTTTAGTCAGAGATAACTAAGAGCACATAAAGTGGCCATTTTAGCTAAAATGTCACCAAAACTACTTGCACATATGAGGCATTGGCATAGAGGTAAAACTCTCCTCCAAGGACACTGCTTTCTTTCTTTTGCACAACACAAAACTTACTGAATAAATAGTATGTTTGATAATGTCATCACAAATTGAATGTTACCTGGACGCTGAACTCCAGTGGTTTCTTGCTGAATGAAGATGGGAGCACTTTCTTGATTTTCTTCCACAGCATAAATAGTGATGTTATATTGAACCCCAGGTTGCAAGTCACTAAGAGTTACAGAATTAGCAGTTTCTGGGAGATTGAGCTCTGTGCTGCTTCCTTCAACTGATGGGGCATAGACTATTCTGTAACCTATAAGACCAAAAATAATGTAATGTATTTTTCCTTTAAGCAAACAATTATTTGATAACTTTTCCTAATTTTAGAGATCACAGTCCTTCGATTATTATAGGCTCTTAGTGGGCAGGGACTGTGTCTTTGAAGCAGTGCCTAACACAGTGCTAAGCATACAGTGATTTAAAAAATGTTTGCTGAATTGAACTGAATAATGGTATCATTTGCAAAAAATGACCATCTGTTCTTGCATTTTAACACAGGAGCAAATAAAAAAACCAAAAAAAGAGAGAAAGACACTGAAGAATTTTAACATTTTCCTTAGACAAGCAATTTCAATCATGTATTTTCAATCAATTTCAATCATGTAATTTCAAACAATGTAGACCTGCAATTTCTCTGCAATTCATAGCCTGAATATTGTAGATCAGGGTGCTGAGAAGGGAAGTTCTTGATCACACAGCTAACATGTGTCAGACTAAGATTAGGCCCCAAGTCTTTCTGATCCTGAGACTAGTTTTTTTTTTATTTTCTATACAACAATAACTCAGAATATACCATATAAAGGTTCATGTAAATGCTCAAAAAGAAACAGCAGGGTTAAAACTTTTGTAACAAATAGTTGTGCTTACTGAGCTTGGAATAATTTATTATATAAAGTTACTATAAGATTTTTAAGGCCAGGGATTTTTATTATATTCCCAGCCTTTAAACATAGTAAGTACTTTAAAAAATGTTTGTTAATCATAATGGGTTGAAATAATGAAAGGAGAATCTCCTTTTTAATTCTTCTTCCACAGTTTTCCTTTGAATTTGGTCTTTAGGGGAATTACCTACTTAAAATAGATTAGAAAAAAATGCTATAGTGAGGAATAATGAGAAAATTTTTAAATAGCCTGTAGAAGGCCCAGTTTCATAAACAACAATTTTGCTTTGTCACCATCTGGCTTTTTATACTATATATGGTTGCTATGTATTAAGATCTTACATTTGGAATATATGTCTATATGTAGTATAGTGTGTGTATGTGTGTGTGTGTGTGTATGTGTGTGTGTGTGTGTGTGTGTAAATTGCAGGAGACATGCAATTCTATGTCAGATAGATTAAAAGATCTTCAGTTTGCATCACTTTTTTTTTTGTTGCAAATAACCACATTTCCAGGGAAATCCTAAATTATTAAAACATCTGCTTAACCTTGGTTCAAAATTTGCTCTTTTGCCTCCCCTTCTCCCCAAACTTGGAAGAAACCCTTTTAGTTAAAGGCAGAAGAATTAAACTGACCTGTGATGGGGGCCTGTGGTCTGCTCCAGCGAATGACAATTGAGGTGTCATCTACTCTGTCCACTGCATGGTCAGGAGGAGCATCAGGTGCTGAAAAGTGAAAGGAACAAGGAAGAAATAAAGACATGTCCTCAAAATCAGAGATTTTGTTTTAAAGACAAAGTCTTAGGCAATTGTAAAGTCCAAGCATACCTGTTGTCTGTGAGGTAGACAGGATCAGATTTTGTTCTCCTTCTTCAGAGATCTGATAGACATTTACAATATATTTGCGTCCAGGAAGCAAGTCAGGAATGTTAACAGAAGTGGCGGTGCTTGGAAGATCTTTGAAAAGAAAAACCAAATTTCATAAGCAGATTCTATTCAAGAGCAAAGATAGGAGTCTATCCCAATGCCAACTGTCCTACCATAAAACCCATCAATTTTGATGCACGTAGAAGGTAAAGTGGCAAAATACCTTTTACTCCTATTATTATGATCATTTTTTAAAACTGCAAAACTATTTTAGGGATAAATAATCCAGATTATGCAACCAATAGCAGAGCTAAAATAGAACCATAAATCTTCATTTTGGGAAATGATATGGTTTTCCTTCTAAAATAAGAGTTCCTAATGAGTGTGTGTGTGTGTGTGTGTGTGTGTGTGTGTGTGTGTGTGTGTGTGTGTGTGTATCATGAACACTTTTGGTTGTCTGATAAAACCTTTTCTAAGAAAAATGTTTTGAATGCATAAATAAAATACATAGGATTACATGGATATGAGCTTGGAATAACTTATATGAAGTTGCTTAACAAGTTACTTAAGAAGTTAAGAATGAATGCTCTAAAATATTTTTTCTATTTTGTTTCATCCCATATTCCCTAGAATGTCCTCTTCTATGTCATGACTGATTACCCAATTGTTGTTTTTTTAACCTCAATGGTTTAGACGCTAGTTCTTAAACTAGTTCATGGAATCAAGAGAATTGTCCAGTTGTTGTGCGTGCACTAACTCAATAAATCCTACTTGAAGAATAAGTGGATCAATGAATTAGAGAGGGGGAATGAGGCTTTCCAGGATTTTAGTGGAAAAGTGTGGTACATGCATAAATGTCTATCTCTATATGTTTACAATTATAATATAATGCAACAAAATGCAATTTCAGACTATATTAATCAGCAATTTCAAATTCACACCTGTGTACTTTTTGCCTGATGCTCCCTCTCCTAAAAATGGTATTTTAAAAGAGCCCCCCCGCCAAGTTATATAATGAGTCAAAAGCAAACTTACCAAGGTACTGTGGCTCATCCCCTTCCTCGCTCAGTTCATACTCCACCCGGAATCCAGAGACAGTGTCAGAGGCTGAGACCCATGAGACCACAAAGCTGCTGGCTGTAATTTCCGTAACAGATTCCGAAGTCGCAACAACAGGAGAAAATGGTGTTGTCTCTCCTGTGACTGTGTTGGCTGGATGACACAGAAAGGAAACAGGCTATACATAAAAGAATATCTATTCTGTTACCCCAGAAACTTTTATCCCTCTCCATCCCCAGGGAAAACAATGGTAAAGAATATTTCTGGAGGAATTTGGGCAGGAAAGGGAAGACTACCTTGAGAGCCCATTCCCCAAAGCTTTGGGCAGAAATGGCATAGGCTGGAGTAGAATATCTTGGTAAGAGCTCATTCCCCAAAGCTTTGGGCAGAAATGGCATAAGATGGAGTAACTTACTGGACACAGCAGGGTTGGTGCTGGTGGTAGTGAAGTCAAAACGAGTAACTTCCTTGTGTCCGTAGTGTTGTACACTGATAAGCTGGCCCTCATAAATCACACCAGGCCGTAGACCTTTGATTGTGTAAGAATTTAAGTGACCAGGAATAGTAGCCTCTTTCCAGCGATTTGGAGAATTTTTCTTTAAAAGAAATAAATTAAAACAAAGAAGGTAGTATTTTAAAAATCTCTTGTTTTCCTCAAAATTCTGCTAAGATGACACTTTCTACATTGTCATTTCTGATCTCCTTCAGTTGCTAATGCCCTTCCTCTTAAAAATGTACCTTATATTTAGTATACAATGGACATGGTGTTACCAGTGTTAGAATGTAAGTTTCTTGAGGGCAAAATACTTTTATTTTCTTTATCCCATGTTTCTTTGCTCCAGTCCACTCTTTCAATAAGGGGCTAAACTCCCACTTTGTGGTTTTGGGTTTCCGAGTGGCAAGAGCTCTATTATTTAGGTCTGACCCAGATTAACCCTACCTCATTCTAGCCACCATCATTCAATGTTGCCAGTGCTTGTTTGTTCCAAATTAGGACTTTAGCTTTTTGTCTTTGTGTCTCTAATGCCTCATACAAGAAAACATTTAATAAATATGTATCTTTTCTTTCTTCCTTCCTTCTCTTTTTTCATTTCCCCTTCCTTCCTCCATTCCTTCATTCTTTTTTTTCTTCCTTCTTTCACTCCTTGCTTCTTTCCTCTTACACACTCTATTGTTATTTTTTTTTATCTTGAGTTTCTAGCATAGTGTCCAGCACATGATAGGAGCTTAATAAATGGTTGTCAATTAACCAATTGAATATAGGCAAATATACACAGGGATATAGCAATGAAATAAATTCTCTACTGAAAAGCATCAGGTCCATCCCCTTTTATGAAAATTATTACCAAAATAATCCTTATGACAGGAAGAAGGGGTGGGCAACTGCAACAAGGGTACTTTCATTTTTGCTAGACTATTTATTTTAATTCAGAAACTTAATATGAACAATCTGTTTTGACTTGACTAATTTTATCTCATGTTTGATATCAATATCACTATAACAGAAATCTTTTATTTTGAGATGAAAGTGACCAAAATATTCCATTTTTTAAAGAGTTGGCAAGACCCAACACAGCTCTCTTGCTTTAAAGGGGGAAAAGGGAGAAAACAGAGGGTCTACCTGGCTTAGAAGAACAGTTGTCTGAGTTGGTATAAAACCTACTTCTGGGGTCATCATAAACCAGGTTCATTTGAACTAGTTCAAAGGGAATGAATAGTCCTACAAAAAGTGGTTAGGCGATTTTGGACATGTCTGTAGAAGAAAGTCAGCGATTCCTGTTTGTTTAATTCTTTGCTGCTGTTTACACATCCATATCCTGCCCAAATTCATTCATGTGGTACTCACCACACAAATCTGAGCCGAGTGATAGATGTGGAGTGTGGAACCAACCTTACTTAAAACAGGACATTTGAATATATGCAACTAGACCAATCTTGGCAAGGCAAAATATTATTTGAAATGACTAATATCTGAAGAAGTCTGACCAAATCAGCCAGTATATAAATACTTCAAATATTCAAATGTCCAAATTAGTTGAAGAAATGAGAATAATCATAGCCTTCATCAATCTTAAAGCTTAGCTCACATTTTCAAAAACAAAAATTATAGCTTAAAGCAGGCTATGTACTACAGTATAAGTTTCATCATCTTAAATTTAAACTTTTCTCTCATCATTGTTGTACCTTAAATTCAATGTTGTGTCTTTAATGGTGAGTATAAGGAGAAAAGACTGAGAAATGAGCTTTCAGTTGGTTCAAAAGGAGAAATATTCATCTTTTATTTGTTATTCAAAATCTGTTTCAAAGTTATTAAAACTGTAGCTCTTTAAAAAGCCTTCCAATTTTAAAAATGCCCTAGAAGTTGTTCTCTTTTATACATATTTAATTCAACCAAGGTTTTAATCTCTGAGAAAATGTCACAGTCAAAAGTCCAAATGTGGAATAAACAGAATAAAATATATAAAACTGGCACCACAAAGAAAGGAAACAGTAAGTTAGTTTAAAGCAAACTTTAAAAACTTTGCAATTTCTGAAAACAAAACAAAACAAAACAAAAAAAAAAAAAAACCAACTCCATAGTATGGTGTGGTGGAATAAGAACCCTGCACTCCAGTATACACCTTTTATTACTTAGTCATATAATGTCAAACTTTAGTTTTTTCACTTATCCAAACATCTCAAGGTCAATAACCTCTTGAAATTTGGAACTTGAAAGAACTTTGGAGATCACAGAACAATAGATTCAAAAGAAACATTAGAGATTATCTAACCTCAACCTGTTCATTTATATATATATATATATGAGAAAGCTCAATTTCATGAAGAATACATAAATAAAGCTACCAATCCAGAATTCTCAATTTTCATCTTAGTCAGTTTGTCCATTTATAAGTCAATTGCTAAATAATCAAGTGGATCATGAATAGTAAATCCATATTGGTTAGTTCAATTACTATGTTACAGATTTGACATTAAAATGAATATAATGAATATTCCATGATCAATCCACTAATCACCTTGATGATAGTGAAAACTCCTAAAAAGTTCATTTACTTGATAAAAATGGTACCAGATTGCTGAATACAGTACTTACAGGCTTCCATCTGAGAATGTACTTGGAAATGTGAGATGGTTCAGGTGCATTCCACTGGATAGGATGGGAATTAGGCTGACTGGGGTTTTCAGTGATGATTACTTGGACTGGACCAGTTGTGCCTAAAAAAATGAACACTTGGCATTTTCATATCCTCACAATTCAGAATTAATGCTATTAAACTTAATAGTCAATAAGTATGGCATGATTTTCCCACTGTCCTACTCTGATACTCATCAATAGAGAGAGGTGACTTTAGGTTCTTAATACCAGTAGATTACAAGCTCTGGAAGCCTCTTCAAAGTCAGAAAAGAGTTCAAGTATGGGCTAAATGATGGATTGTGAGCATCATTTCACTTGAGAACCAGCCTATCTAGTTTTGAAAAAACTCATCACTAGGAAGTTGGCTAGAAGATATATTTTGAAGTAAATTAACTCATAAAATTGTCTGGTCAGGTATGGATGGGGCTGTGATTTGTTTCAGTGAAGGGAATGCCTATCTCAGTGAAATAACAAATGTTTTAAAGTATATACTAGTTAAAGATAAGATAGTAAGCTTTTATGAATCAAAATGGATTATTGCATCTAAGATAAATGATATGTGTGCTTTTGTATTAGAATTTTCAGGGTTTTCTATTTTATAGTAATTCAATAAATACTTTTAAAAATATTAAATCTTGAATTTCAGCAGTCTCACTTTCTCAAAGGATTATTCTTATCATGAGAAATATAGCCATAGTATATTAAATTGCCAATTACTATTTCCTATATCATTATTGCCACTTTTACTTCTATAGACATGCAGTGTATAGACAAATATACCATGAAAAAAGTTGGTGAGAAAATGGTGAAACATTACTAAAACATTCTGGCATGAACTATGTCCCCAAATCTATAAATAACATACAAATACTCAAATTTCTGAATGTGGTAGAATTTTGGGCAAGAATTAAAGACCTAACATTATTTCTAAACCTTCTAAGCAATTTATAATTCATGTTAGAATTTTTCCAGGTCTCTTTTTTCTTCATAGGAAACACATCCTCAAATTGCACTTTGTTGTTCAGATAATGAAAGCACCAGAGACATCTCTTTTACTCCCGCAATCCAGAAAACAATTAGTAACTCTCCAATTCAAACTATAAAATATATGGCAAATGTGACAGTCTCTAAATCTTGTTAGACATGGCTAGTAAAACATATGAGAAAAACACTAGGGATCCCATTTGAAGAAATCTGAAATTAAGGGAGAATAAGTCAAGTTTTTAGCGTGCTGACATCCCTACATGGAGAAAAGGACCATCTGGAATATGTATGCTTACAAATCAGAATATAGCATACCATCTTTTTTCATGTTCTAGCTTTAGTGAATCTAAAGCTCATTAAGACAAAATTGAAAAGCTCTAATCTCTTAACCTTTTCCAGGAGGTAGGTTTTTTTCCCCTTTAGTCAAATACAAAAAACATATGACTGTTTAATAAAGAACTTAACTAACTTAATGACAGGTCTAAAGTTGTCTGAAAACACCAAAAAAATCTTCATTTCCAAATTTAGTTGTTATTTTAGCTGTTCTCATCTTTTTATACTAAAAGCATAAGAACAAACATACAACTTGCATACCTGTATGAACTCAGAAATCCACACACACACACAAAATCCACCATCAATTTGGGAAGAATTCAGGGCTGGTTAAAGACCAACAGCTACAATCTTCTCATCTGTATTTCATTTTGTTCACACACTTCCTAACCATTCAACTACCAAATGTAGGGCAGCAAAATCCTTGGTTTCCCAACATAACAGTTACATAGTGTCATGGACTAGCAAGATACTTTCTTAAGCCATTTGAAAGATATCAATGGAGCCAAGTAGAAATCCTAAGGGATTCCAGGAAAAGATTCCCAAGATGGAATTGAGTGTTGCTTCCTTGAGAAGGAAATTTATCAGAAATGGCTTGTTACTTAAGGAAGGAAGTAAAAAATTTTACACATGTTTGTTGAATGAAAGAATGTATCTAAACATCCCAGGAAGAACAGAATCTTTATGCAGAACTGTAAAGGTATAAGCTATACAGGGCTAGGAATGTTTTTATATTACATTAATATCTGGGAATCAAACAGAGGATGCCAACATATTTCTTGTGTTTGGCACTCATGTTGTTTAAATGCTAAGAATTTGAACTACTTATTAGTGGATTTCTGGTCCCCTTCTTGCCACTGAAATTCAGTACATCTTACTTTCTCCTCCAACTATGAATCAAATGGTTGGCAGGACTGTCATGTGTATTTGCTTTGGGATTTAACAGGGAAAAATAAAAGTAACCAGAATGGTGATATTTCCCCTTTTGCTTCCTTGCCTGCAGTCAAGTTTGACCAGGCCACCATGGCCAAATTCAGGCTTTGCTGAGGAAGGAAAGCAAAACAACTGAGAGGAGAAAGGAGACCAAGAAGTAGCTTTAGGCTTCTGGCTTTCTCCTTTTCAAAACTTCCTCCGAATAATTTTTTAAGAATATAAGTCTGACCATATTATTCCCCTACTGTGAAGTCACCAGTGACTATTTCTTTTAGGATTAAAAAAGCACAAAATCCACAATTTAGCACTTAAAACTTTTTTTTGAGGCAATCAGGGTTAAGTGACATGCTCAGGGTCACATAGTATCTGAGACCAGAATTGAACTCAGATACTCTTGATTCTTAATATCCATTTCATCATCTAGCTGCCCTTTTTAAAAGATTTTTTTTAACAAGCTGGTCCCAGCTTCCTTTTCCAGGCTTATTTCATTTTATTTTCTTTGATACAGCTCAAGTTAAATGGGTTTATTTGTTCCCTGAACTTAGCATTTCATCTCTCACCTCTGCACCTTTGTACTGGAATACTTACCCTTCTCTAATCTACTCCCTGGCATCCTTCAAGAGTCATGTCATGTATCATCTCTTCCAGGAAGACTCTAGTGATCACCCTCGTTTTTACTGATATATTTATCTTCAAATAGTCATATACGTACCTAAGTGTTTCTACATTTTATGTCACCAGGACAATGTAACCCTCAAGGGCTGGGATTTTTTGTTTGTCTGGCTTGTTTTATTTTTGTATCCACATAGTACTATTTCCTACACATAGTATGCATTTGTTGAGTTGGATTTAATTAGAAAGGGATGAAGCATCCTCAGAGGATTGATAATCACTTAAAAGTGAGGGATTAGAACTGCAGCAGAACCCCAAGATGTTAGTGCTCTCCTTACCTTATGCATTGGCCTGGATTTTTTGTTCTTAGTTACATGGGTAAATGGACCTTAGGGTCAGATGCTATGTTTAAATTTTGCAGAAAGCCAGAGGGAATATATACTTAAGTTAGATTTACACTTAGCATATTAAGGAGGAAATAGATCCTCCATTAACCAAATTGCTTATCAACTACCTCCATTAATTTTCTCCTTCACCATGGCAGAGATGGCTCTGAATTTCTTACAGGTTATGCCAGGAATACAGGGTCTAGTAAGTCTGAGCAGTTAGGAAGGCTCCTACTATAAATCCAGGGTCATACTATGAAGACCAGTCCAGATAGGCTCAGACAAACTCATAACAAAAGGGCTGGCCACCAAGGGGTGATTTGTTTCTTTTGGCAATATTACTTTGTGAAGACCATTTATTAAAGTGGGCTACAATTATAAATTGGTAAATTTGCAAATTGCAAACACCTACACTGGTACAATCACAGATCTTCTGAAGTTCAAGTTGGTGCTTACCAAAAAAGCCAATGCAATTGTCATTGTATTGCTTTAATACTTTCCTGTTTTATATTGCACAAAATCTAGGGTGTGGGATGCCTGGAGGTTTGTGCAGAGCTGAACCATGTGGATTTTTATGATTAGTTTCATGAAATGTGTTATTTGCTACAAAGTGTTAAAAGACAAATGCCAGTCTATTGAATTAACCATCATACCTTTGCTGTTACTTAGCTGTTACCTGCCCTATGCTAAATGGCTAGATGTTTTTAATTGATGAAGTCTCTCCATTGTAACCCACATTAAAAAAAAAACAAAAAACAAACAAACAAACAAACAAAAAAAATTAAACTAAACCTTTCATAGACTCTACTGACCTTCTTGGTCCTAATCAACTAAACTATTAAGATAGGAGAAATTTGCACATTTTTTAAAACAAATTGTTTAAATAAAAACCCACAAAGATAACTTGGGAGAAGTTAAACATTTATGAGTAAAACAGGATTTTTTTAATCATTACAAAATCTCTTCCTTTAATTTGCTGAACTCTGTGTTTTCCTACTTGCTTATTTACACACCAAATGTCTTATCTTCCTTTGGTTTGTTCACATAGAGGACTACACAGAATTCTTCAAACAGAGGAAACTCAGAGATAATTTGTTACAGGAATTTGTACTTTGTTTGCTATTCTATTTCTTCTACAATCCTAACAGGAACTCTAGGTAAATAATGGAAGTTCCTTGAGGTCATAATCTATGACATAGATCTCTATGCCTATTACAATACTCTACATATAGTAGCTACTTAACTTATCTATCTGTCCATTTGTTCATCTATCTATCTATCTATCTATCTATCTATCTATCTATCATCTCTCTATTCATCCATCCATCATCTACTTATTGTTTCTATCTACTCACCTATAATATATCTTTCAATCATCTATCTATTTTTTTCCTACTGAGCCCAAACATGGTTTGATATACTGGATTATTTTAAAACATGGAGATAAACTAAATACCTATGTGCATATGTGCTTAGCAGCATAGATAAGGGGAAAAAGCAACTTAATGCCTCTCTCTCTCTCTCTCTCTCTCTCTCTCTCTCTCTCTCTCTCTCTCTCTCTCTCTCTCTTTCTCTCTCTCTCTCTTTTTTTTAATAATCCATAAGATATTTGTTATCTTCTTCAGGAAAGGAGAAATGTTATTCTAATGGGTCTCCAGTATATTATTTCTTCCTCATTTGTAGTTTCAGATTTTCCCCAGTTTTACTTCAGTCTATGTAAATTAACAAACAACTATGAAGAAAAGTCCATCTTCCCTACTTTTGATGGTTTTAGAAAACCATTACAATAGCCTGTGGAGCTATAGTACTAATAACATCTTTTTTATGTTTTGTGTGGAAATAAACAGTTTTTTTCCTTAGGTCCAGAATCAAATAGTTGTATAAATGTGCATCTAGATATAGATGCACATAGATATTTAAATATATAATGCATGAGCACTGCTTGAACTTGAGAGATCTGGGTAGGTCCTATTTAATAATGGTTCTCCCTTGCTTGCTGTGTTACCTTTGGTCAATCACCTTGCATCCCTGAGCCTCGATTTTTCCCATCTGTAAAATGATGTGTTTGGAAGCAACTAACTTAACAAAATGGTTATTATGTGTAAAATGAGTGAGCTTATCTAACTGATCCCTAGGATCACATCCAATTTTAAATCTACACAGTGACTCACAACAGGGATGGGGAACCTTTTTTCTGCCAAGGGACATTTGGATATTTATAATATCATTTGTGGACCATGAAAAATTATCAACTTATAGAACTCAAGCTGTAGGAAGTTATTGTAACCCAGCTTTCAGCTCACTATCTGCAGTTGCCTTATCAAATGATTTCGTGATGCCTTACATAACCTGTAGTCAAGATGTTCCCACCCCGACCTATAAAATAACCACAGAATTCTAAAAGTTATTCTGCAAAAAAGGATCAGAGATTGAAAGGGGACCTAGTGGATCATCTCTTCTACCCTTTTTATTTTACAGACAAGCAAATTAAGGTTCAGTGAAGGTTAAATAATTTGACAAAGTAGCAGAGTTAAAATTTTAATCTAGATTCTATCAAATTCAGCAATTTTTTCATGGCTTATATACTTTCAAAGATATATAAGTATATTTGAATATTTACTATATTTTCACCATTTTTATATTTAGACTCAAAAAATATTATGAAACATGTCACTAGTCTGCAGGAAGTCATAAGAAATCTGTTTGTCAGATTTTACATTTAGCAAATTAAGGAAAGAATAGAATCTCAATTATCCAAATTACTTATCTGTTGTTATGATTAAACCAGTTCCCTGGAGAGAAGTAATTTAAGACTGGAATTATCCCATGCTATGCTTCATAAAGCATAAATTTAAGTGTTTGAAATACTTGGGAGCCCAGGAAAGGAGATGGTCTCCTTGTTTTGCATACTAAAGATAATACCACATGGTCACTATTTAGAATCACAATGCTTTCCATACAGTTGTACTTAAATTAATGGTTGTTGAATTTTAAAAGTGAAAGTTATTGAATTTCAGAGCTCGAAGAGATCTTTATTTAGTTTAACCCTTCATTTTCTATAAGGCTCAGAAACATAAAGCACTTTATTCATAGGTCATACAGCCGAAGCTAAAAGCACCATATGGTTCTTCTGACTCAATCTATATTGCCTCCTTTATATCTTACAGCACACTCAATTCATCATCATGGAAAATTTTAATTAATTTAATCTCCTTTTCCTCATGAATTTCATCTCTTCTAAAACTTCCTATGAATGTGTTTGCCTAGCATAAGATGTTCAAAAATATTCTTGTTCAAATTCTGCTATATTAACATCAAAGTACATTTAAATGGGAATAAGAAATTTTGGTCTTAATTCTGTAATTCATGAGATTTTATTGTAATTCAGTATTAACCAATGAAGAGCAAAAAAAGCTCTAATATAGTCTCAGAGAAATCAGCCTAAGAAGGTCGGTCATGTCTTATGTCTCTCTCTCCTAATAAAGACGCAAATTGGCTTTTGTAAATCATTTGAGGGCAGCTGTAACTACCCAGGTCACTCAAACACTGACTGATCATAGGCACTTTGACCCAGATTTCATCAGGATAAACTGAGAAATATTTGTTCCTCAAAGGGGAATTAGATAGGAACTAAAATCAGAAATGTGGGCTGACATAGATTGCCTGCGTTATATTGAATTTTAATAAAACTATTTGGAGAATTGACCCAGTGTTACATCCAAATTCTTTATTTCTGAGAAATAGTTTATATAACCTGACTAGATGCCTTTAAACAGTAAAGATCTGCTTTAAAGTGGAAAATTTGCTTGAAATGGAATTTTCTACATGGCTAAAACCTAAACTATAGGAAGACACATTTTTATAACTTTCAATAATCATAACTATCAGTGAAAAATCATTCTAGGATTGTGCTGGTTGATTATTAGTTATTTTATAAAGTAATAAGGAACCATATGGTTTTGTTGAAGGAGCATTGAATATAAAATCAGAGGATCTTAGTTCAGCTACTATAACTATATGATCTTGGGCAAGTTACTGAAAGGGTTGGACTGACATTCATCATAGCTCTAACTTTATTTTGTGATTTTAAGATTTAGAAGTGTACTTAAAGTCTGAGTGACAGTGATATGATAAAAGTAATATTGGCTTTAGAGTAAGAATTATTGTTGATGTTCTGTCAACTACCTCTATAACCCCGGTCTCAGTTTCCTAATAAGAAAAATGAGTAGATTATTCTGAGGTCTCTTTAGGCCTCTCAACCTATAAAAATATATTTACAGGCTAGGTAATTTCCTTTTAATTGCATTACTGACATTTTGAACAATGTAACTATTATTAATGAGTCTTACCTGGATAGGTCTGTAAAGGTTGGCAGTGCCATTCTCCAATTCCCCGGCCATAACAGTAGCACTGATATCTAACAGCATGAACGTATTTCTCCCATGAATCTCCAATCTGGTAGAATGTACGGGTTTCTGAATCCTGGCATTGGTCTAAAATATATACAGATAATAGAATCAACATTATATGTATTTGCTCATAATGTTTTCCAAGACCAAAGACCCATATTAAACCTTGAACATGCTGCATTATACATTCAAATTTTGAATTTAAAACCGTGACTTCTATCCTGATTCATCTTTTTTTTAAAATTAAAAACTCTATCTCAAAATACATAAAATTCTTTCTTGGACAGTCATGATAAAAAAAAAAGGTTGCTTATATTCTTTGGTGGTTTATATATTGCTAGACATAGGTTCCTTAGGGACAGGTAATGCTTTTTATTTTATCTTTATAGGCTCAGGGCCTTGCCTAGTGAAAATGAATTTTATCCCCTGTTATCACAACATGCTTACAATTTGAAAATTAAAAACAAAAGCTTGCAATAATTCTAGTCCATATCTTTTCTTACTCTCCCCCATGCCCCCTAACAGTGGCCTCTTCATAAGGTAAACTGAATGACTTAGTTTATTAACTCTGTAGTGCTTGCCAAACAGCTTCCCAGAACACCTTATAAGCCCCTCTTTTGGGTTTAGCAATCTCAGATCAAACAAACTGATCTTATCACCAGAACAGGGTTTGTTTTGTTAGTTAAAAAAACATTCAAGGCTGCTTTTTACATGAAGGAAACATGGGCTTATGGTCTTAGAAGCCAATGAACACAATTCTTCTAAGTCTCAATTTCAACATTCTAGGGATGATATATAAAAATAAAAATCTTCAAGAAAAAATATATTTTAAATACCTTTAAAGTATTGTGCAAATCATTACAATGGACAGCCAAATAAATTTTTTTTTTCTGAAAACAAAGATTGGCACGATTTTTACTTCTCTCCCCCCCCCCTTATTTAGGAGATAATACACTAACCAGGTAAGGAAAGAATGTACACAGTTTTGGGTCACATGTTTCCATTGCCCCAACTAGGCAGTTCCCCTACTCACACCATTGAGTCTTGATAAGTAAAAGTGTATTGCAAAATAACTGTTGGGACATGTATACATATATTGTATTTAACTTATACTTTAACATATTTAACATGTATTGGTCAACCTGCTATCTGGGGGAAAGGGTGGAGGGAAGGACAGGAAAAGTTGGAACAAAATGTTTTGCAATTGTCAATGCTGAAAAATTACCCATGCATATATCTTGTAAATAAAAAGCTATAATAAAAAAATGGTAAAAAAAAAAAGTAAAAGTGTATTTAGTTCCTAATGACCAATGGCCAATTCAAAACTATAACTTCTCTTAGTTATCTACTAATAACTTCAATCAACTTAAGTTATGTCATATCAAACAACCCATGTAATCATTCCAAACTCATATTTGGAAGATGGGAAAAATTTGATCACCTTGAACCCTTTCAATTATTAGGTATAATTTTAATTTCTGAGGGAAAACATATATAAGAAAATTGGTTAGTATTTAACTTACCAATGGGATCACATTTCCACCTTCCACGGCCCTGGCCAAAACATGTGCAATTCAGCATATGACCTTCTTCATGACGCTTATGGAATGTATCATTCACATTATATGTAATACCATCGACAATACATTGATCTATGGAGGAAATATCAGGAAAGATTTGGTCTAGAGCCAGTAGGGCATTATGAAAAGAAAGCCAGTTTTAGAATCAGGAGAATTTGGTGCAAGTCCTTCTGCTGACACATCCTGGTTGTGTGATCCTGGTTAGGTCACTAAACTAAGAAATGTTTGGATTTTTTGCTAATCCATGTCTGATTTTGGAACTTCCACTGTTCCATTGTCATATTAGAACTTCCATAGACTGATGAAATAATAATAGATCTGGAATATAAAAAGTTTATACCAAGATTCCCTATGCTGATGAAATGATAGATCTGGAACAGGAAGAATAGTATAAAAAATAAAGTTTTTACAAGGAAACAAGAAAGTTACTCTTTCTTAGAGTAAATAATTTCCTCTCTTATTTAGATTCCTAATCTACATGGTATTTTGTTTGTTTGTTTCTTACTGGTATATGATGAACATGAAAAGGGTATTAAGTGATCACCTTTTGGTTAAAAAACAACAATGCCACAAAAAAAAAACAACCCCATATAATATACTTATTTTTTCCCTGTGAACCTGATGCAAAGGATTAGAGTTAACATAATATACACATTTGAGAAGCAAGAAACAAATGTGTGCTATATTGTGAAGTTATTTTTTCACAAATACATTCCCTATTTTCTGAAAAAAAATTTCTTCCATTTGCCTGTTTCCTTTAATTCTCTTTTATAATAATGTGGCAGTAAAAGAGGCCAGATTTAAAAAAAATAGGTATGCAAATGCCTCTATTATATGGAGCTAGCATATTGTAGTAGAAGGAGTTTTGCTGTATAGAATCAGAACCCTTGAGTTCTAAGTCTGGCCTGGAAATTCCAAGGTCCACTGTTAATGTACAGATACATACTAACACAGAAGAGTATAGAGAGAATAGTGCTCAGTCCAAAGCCCCTTTGGGTAGGTAGATATGAATAAAAGCAAAAGAGGCACTGGGCTAAGGAGCATGATAGTTGTCTTTTGTCTCAAAGCACTAAAAAGCTAGGGCTGTTTTCCTAAACAAGACATTCCTCATCTATATTCCTTTCCATTTATCTGTTTGAAACTGGATCTTCATCAGTGGACTCATAGCAACAGTGGAGCCTTTTGTTTTTTCCTTCTCTTTTAACCTTCAGAGTAACTCTACCCCTTTCTAGACATGATTTCAATGGTTAAAACTAGTAGGAGGATGATCAAATGTCTATGTTCTGCCCTTTGAAGTCATTTTTTGGCTTGGTCCAAGTGCTCGCACACCAGGGCATCCCAGAATCGCTGAGCCAGCTAGGTCATTGGCTGTCTGCCCCATTTGCTTCAACCAGCACCACAGACTAGAAGAACAGCATTTCAATATAACAGAGCAACCACGACCTTGTTGCTGGCCTGCTTACCTCTGAGTTGTGAATACGCCACACAGGTCCATTCCCCTCGACCATTTCCTACACATGTGCACCTCATCATATGACCCATATCATGCTGTTTGTCCCATTGATCTCCAATGCGATACATGACTCCTTCATTGGTAGTGCAGATCTCTTCATGGGCTATTTGATAGAAAAATGAATGATGATAATTTTAAAAAGATTGTAATCTCAGAAGAAACCTTTTTAATATTAGAAACAAAAGTGGTTGATTCTTTCTTGTAAATTCTATAGAGTAGACAAGTAGTATAAAAGCCCCATATACCTTTCAAATATAGACAAGTTAAGGAAAGTAGAATTTCTACCTCAGATCTGTAAGTCAATGAATTGACCTGATACAGACCCCAAATCCAATCAGGCTTAAGACTAGAGGATGGCAAAAGGATAAAGGATATCTACAAACTTCTTCCTGCCAGTAACCTGTGTATTAAAAGAACGACCATAGCATTTTTTCTTTTTGTATTAATTAATTATAATCTAATTAATTCAAGCATAAAGGGAAATTTTACAGAATAATTCATAACTTCCACATCCAGCTGAATTCATATTGAAAAGTTTCTTGGGACCTAAGTGGTAGATTTGAGCTGAATAGAATTAGCTTTCTTCTTTCAATGAATGCATACTAAATGATTTATAGAATTCTTGTATTCATTCACATAGTTCATATAATGGGACTTTCCAAATATGAGCCCTAAAATGTAGAAATAAAATATGTTCTAATACATTAAGACTGTACTGAAGGGCTCCAATGTAAGTAGTAGTCCCCCTTTTTCCTTCATGCCAGTCAAGCTTGTTTCTTCCAACTTGATGTTGTAAAAATGAAATATGGAACACACTAAAAGGGACATGTGAGTCAAAGTGATTGCTACAGTCTTCAACACAATAAACAAGGTAGGGTTTGTATGTAAACTATGATAATGATTATATTAGCAAAAAACTTATACAAAGTATTCAAAGGTATGGGGAAAAACAATGCAAAAATCTTACTTTTAGATTTTTAATTCTAAATATTCTTACCTATTACTCAGTTCTAAGAAAAACTTTTAATCATATCTTAAAGTTATATAAATAAAAATGACCAGATAGATACATATTTATATGCACATATAGTTATAATAATGGACCTTAATATAGTTCTTTACAGTTTTCACAGTATATCTCATATGAACCTCTCAACATCTCAGTGAAGTAGGTACCCACCACTAGTTTCCAAGGTGAAGAGCTCATCTTACCAGCCATAGGACAGAATCCAAATTTCTGATCAGCATCGTAGTTGATGGTGGTTCCACACCATTTCATGTTGTCTCGCCTTCCCTCTGAAGTACAGTCGGTGTAATTACGGTTGTTGTACAAGAATGGGAAGTGACACAAAGCACCATTGGAATTGCCACCTCGAGTCTGAACCAGAACTACAGAGAACAAGAGGAGAAAGAAAAAAAAATAATGTAATCTTAGACCACAAAGAATTACTATACAAAGATTCCTCACTCCTAGGACTTTGCTTCAGTCTGAATGACGTTTGGAAATATGGGGCTCATTTTCTTTATACATTCTCTTCACCTTCAAACTAGATTTAAATTTCATTATCACTCACATCTACCAAGGAAAGAAATGTTAAAATAACAGCTTTATATAAAACTCTAACTTTCAAGAAAATTCGCTGTTAAAAGCAGAAAATGAGCCAAGACATGTAGATATTCTACTTCTGTATTCCTCAACTCTCTGAGATTTTCTATGGATTATACTATACATATCTTTAATAGCACTGCAATTATAAAATGCCAAAATAAATGAATTAGAAAGGATTTTTCTTGTAGATGCCATTCTCTCAAGGGAACTGGGGGAATGTCAAAATACTGCTTGGTCTTACTGTTAGTTGTTTTAACTTTTGACTTTAAAATAGTTAAGTAGACCAGACATCTGAATAAAAGTAATACTTCCAGAGTGGCCTAGTCAAAGATAAATTGAAAGCAAAAAGGTAAGCATTGTGCTTGATTTTAGACACCACATTTTAGGTGGAAGGACTGGGTCTGCACATACCCAGTGCCTGCCTAGCACAGAGTAGATGCTCAATAAATGCTCAATGACTGTTTGATTGATCAAAATGGTAAAGGGGGCATGAGATTATGCCTTCCAAAAACCAGCTGAAAGACCTGGGGAATTTTTAGCCTGAATGAAAGGAGACTAGAACATGAGAGTCATCTTCAAGTATTTGAAAGTGTGCCATAAAAGAGGGCTTGTTCTGTTTGTGAATAATGGGTAGAAGTAGTCAAGAGGCAGATTTAGCCTTGGTGTTCCTAGCTATTAATGCTTCCTAAAAGTGGAATGGCCTAGTGGAACTGTGTTGCACATCTGCTTCCCCATCCCCAAGGATGTTTCTAATCAGAAGCTGGATGACCACTTATCAGAAATGTTCCAGAGAAGACATTTATTCATCAAAACAAGGGGATCTTTGAAGTGTTTTCCAACTCCGAGAGTCTATGAGTCTATGTAATTTAAATTTAAAATAGTACCAACTTCACTTGAAAATGAAAAACTCAGAATTTTCATATTCTCTTCTGAATTCTACTTTTGGGGGAGGGGGGATACTCACCATTCTGGTCTGTACAGAAAGAATATTTCTGGTCTTGTTCATAATTTGAAGTGGTACTACACCAAAGATGTCCATCCTGACGACCTTCAGTTGTACAAGAATAGTAAGTTCTGCCATTGTATGTGAATGGCAAGACACATGGTTCTCCATTGGAATTGCCACCATAGGTTTGAGTTACAGCTGCAAACAAAGCAAGAAAGAGTTGCATCTTACCATAAGAAAGTAACAAGAGACAACTTAGTACCCCCTCCAGTTTACAAAAGTGAGACACTGAGTTTAAGTGATCAACTACTTAATTTCATATGTAATATTTTAATAGACAATGTAGAATTTTGCTTTAGATACTGCTGCTGCCTTGCTTTGCTTCCCTTCATTAAATGTTATTTGCTTCCTAACTGTCCCTCACAAACATTTGAAGGATATGTCCTTTTTTTGGTCTGTACGAGCAGCCTGTAAAAGATTTTTAGGAGAGAGGGATGCTCTTTTTATTTGCTTTTTTCATTAAAAAACCCAAAACATATATTTGTAGGTATGCTAATAAAAAGAGAAAAATCAACATGTTGAAAATTTTAAAATAACTTATTTTAAATTTAGGAGCTACAAAAAGTATTACTCTATAGCCTTTAGATGTTAATCATAAAATACTAGGCAAACCATGACAATGAACTAAACTTCAAATGTATGACTCACAATGGATTGCCACACCACTAAACTCAGACTGATTGCTGATATGTCTCTGCTCACTGTATAAAAAAACATTGTGATGGGGGAGAGCTGGAGAGAGACATTTTGCAATGTCAAGGATGGAAAATAAGCATCCCTCCTTAAAAAGCACTAGCTTTTATCCTTAAGGTGAAAATATGCAATTTTCATGTAGATATACAATTTTTGACAACTTTCATGGTATATATTCTCATATAAAATGGTGGGAAAAACAATATACACATACTCAGGGATCTATGATCTCATTCATTCAGAACTCAATTCATTTAGAACTCATCAATGTTTCCTTGTCCTGTCTTCTGTTGTCCATAACATCCCATACTTGGGGTCCCTGGGATGCACTAGTAGAAACGACTACTCCCAATTGTGTTGGGACAATAAAAAGAATTTACATCATCAGCTATCCAAAATTAAATATTAGGAAAAAATATATAAACTATATATACATATCTATGCATATATCTTAATCATTAGCTATTATATAAAGGGAAGTCAGCTGTAATTATTGAATTCTACTTGTACAAATCCACTGTACACAGCTGTGGCCAGAGTCATGCTCACCGGTTTCCTGGCAGCTGACACCATTGCCCAGACATGTGCATAACATCTGTTTGTTTCCTTGGGTCTTGAGCCACTGCATTCCCAGAGAGTAGACCACGCCACTATCAGTGACACAATGACCATATGGAACAGGCTGGGGCTGAGGCTGAGGCTGGTACAGTGCTGTCCGAACATCTGTGACAGAGCCGGGCCCTAAAAGGAAAGTACGTGAAAATTAATATTAATAATAATAAAACTAGTATCTAACATTTACACAGCACTTTAGGGATTTGCAAAAATGCTTTACATATATTGACATTTGATTTTTAAAAAAATATTTTATTTTTAATTTATGGAATAAAACAAATATTTTCTATATTATAGTATAATAATAATAACAAAAGATTATTTTTAATAAAAATTATTGCACATAAAACTGCAAATCTATTATATATAGCTTTCTAGTCCTTTTAAATATAGAATAAGATTATCATGTAAATTTCTTATCCCCTTCTTTTTTTTCTTCCTTGAGAGAAAAGTTTAAACTATTTACTAAAGAATAATTAGTATGATACAGTGTAAAAAGTATCCTAATAAAATGGAAGCTTCTTGAGGATAGACTAAAACTATGATAGGTCACTTAGATAGACAATCCTTTCTATTGCATTTGCTCCTCTTAACTAAAGTATTCCTTGAATACTTTGATGCTAGACTCAAAGTTGCCTTCCATGAAAGGAAGGGAAGTGTGAATATATGTGTGTGTGTGTGTGTGTGTGTGTGTGTGTGTGTGTGTGTGTGTGTGTGTGTATATATATATACTCACACACAAAATAAGAATAGAAATTCTTCTTTTCTAAGAATAGAATAGAAATTCTAATTGACCTATAATCTGATGCAAAGATCTATTCAATTATATCTTTAACAAGCAATCATTTGGAATTTGCCTGAATTCTTCCAGGGACCATTAGCCCACTATATCACATGTCAACTCATTTCATTTTGAGACAACTCTTATTATTGGAAAGTTCTTCCTGTTGAGTTGAAATCTAACTTCTTGTAACTTTGATCGATTTGCTCTGTCTTATAACTTCCACCAATTTGTTTGGTTTCTACCCTCTTGAGCTAAATAGGATACGACTTATTTTTTTAAAATGTAGGTCCTTATAGATATCCGCATAACTATCATATTCTTCTTAAAATTTCAATACAAATTGCCAAGTTCTTTTAGCCAACCTTCAAATAATATTATTTAAAACTTTTTAAAGATATGACTCCAAAGTTAGAATGAAATACTTCATGCATGTGCAAAACATGATGGCATAATTCTTTCTCTTGATCTGAACACTATCTTGATCTATGAATACAGGTGAATCTAAAATTTTCACTTAGAGCAAACTTGTTATTCATAACTGAACTGGTAATCAATGAAGTTTCTTTTTCATATGAATTGCTTTTAAGCCAATCTCCCTCATTTTGTATTTAGGCAAAAATTGATATTTTAGATTGGACAACTGGACTTTCCACTGATCCCTTTTTCATTTGACCTTAAAATGTTAGATTTAGCTCAATGTTCCAGCCATTTTACAACATATTTACATGTTTCTTACCCCAAATATTAAGTAGCCCTCTTATTTATGTCCTCCACAAGACTTGTAAGCATGGGTTTTTTAAATTTTTTTTTTTTACAACTTTTTCTAAATTACTGATAAAAGTGTCTAGCAGATTGAGTCTGAGAACAGAGTGCTACTAGATACTAATGGGAACCACCTTCTAGGCTGTTACTGATGGCCCATTGCTCTTGACACTAATTCATCCATCTATGAATCCAACTGTCCACTTATCTCTTCTCTATCCTTATGTCTTCTCCATGACAAAAATCATGAGGACTCTTGCCAAAGGCTTTGATTTTCAGCAATATTGACATTTCCTTTAACAGTCTAGTCATCTTATTAGAAATTATTGAGTTCACTTAGGAATGTCTTGTTCTTAGTGAACTTATATGACTCCTAGTGATCTCTCCTTTCTTTTTGAAATGTGCACACACCATCTGTTTTAGGAATCAGTCCAAGAATATTGCTAGAAATTGAAAGCAAATTTACTTGTCTATAGTTTGTGAAATCCCCTTTTAAAAAATGTCATGTTGGGGGTAGCTGAGTGGCACAGTGAATAGAACATTGGCCCTGGAGTCACAAAAACCTGAATTCAAATTTGCCCTCAGATAATACTGCTCTGTGACCCTGGTCAAATCACTTAATCTGATTGCTTCTTAATAAATGAATACTATAATTTTAAAAAAATATATTGCCTTATTTTTTATTATTCTTTCATCTCTTCTTTTCCTTACTATTCTAAGATTATTAAAAGATTCTACAACCTTATTTGCAAGTTTATTCTCTCACTATTTCCTCATTTATCTTGCACTTCAATTCCTTTTAAAATATTTTGGTTCATTCATCTACTTTAAAGATATTTCTTATTGATAGAGGAAATGGAAGGAGGACATCGGCTTTCTCTCCTTCACTGATCTCATACAATGGTCCTGCATTATCCTTGTTTTCCTTTCGGTCTAAGGATAGTTTTAATAGCCTCTTTTAACTAATATTCTTTAATATTGTTCATTTTGATCTTTTTGATATATTAGAATTATCTTACTCCTGAATTCATCTTTCATTTTAGGTCTCCTTTTTATTTTTTTGTATACAGGTAGTATGGTAAAGTGGAAAGAGAAATGTAATTTTTTAGGCAGATTAATAATAGCACCTGCCTCCTGGGATTGTCATGGAAATTAAAAGAGATATTCTTCTGAATTTTACTTCATGTATGTCCATTCACAGGACTGACCCTAAATAAGTTCATGGGCTTAAGTCAATTTTTGATAGATTTATATCCACAACCTCCTTTCTTTATGTACCATCAATGAATGTAAGTGAATGTGAGTCAAAATAATAAAAATACTTTTTTTTCGAGCCTGATCTTACATATCAGAGACTTCTTAGAAAAGAAAGAAATCCAGTGACTATGAAAGACACAGAAATCTAAGCAAATGGAATTCATATCTTTAACTGAATGATTATTAGTGGACACATGGACAAGGTTATATTATTATGAATTTAGAGCTAGAAAGAAACTCAGAGGTCATTCAATCTCTTTCATTAATAAATGAGGAAATTAAAGTCTAGAAATGTGAAGTAACTCTAACCCACATTCTCTGACTCAATAAAATACATTTGAATTGACATATAAAGACAAAGTTTGATGCAGAAAATCAATTTGAGCAGAAAGTGGGAACTTGTGTCTTTTATGGCTATATTTCTTTGTTCCTATTTTGACAAAATAGTGACCCAATGCAGAGGTTTTCTTCCTTCTTTATCCTGGCCAAGTCGTTTAGTCGTTTAGTCCTATTTGTCTCAGTTTCCTCATCTGTAAAATTAACTGGAGAAGAAAATGGCAAACTACTCCAGTATCTTTGCCAAGAAAACCCCTAATGGATCACAGAAAATTGAACACAACTGAAAGATGACTAAATAACAACAAAATGGGGTTTTTCCAAATTTATGAAATGACTAATGTCAATAATGAAGGTAATGATTATAAATTTTTAAAGATATAATGGACAACAAAATTCAAAGGCTTTTTCATGTTGAAGAGCTAAATATCAAAAGAAGGAAACAGGCTCTCTTCTGAGACCAAGAAATTGAAAGATATCTATGTAGACATTTACTTTATTGTAAGGGAGGAGCCAAGAAAACATAATACAATAGATCAGAATCCTACTCTTATCTCTAAGAAGAGGAAAAAAACAACACTTTGAAAAGTAGAGCAATTCAGAAAAAAGATGAAAAAATAGGTTTTGTTTGCTTGTTATTTATACAAGTGAATAAATTGTTTTTGTCTACTTGTTTATAAAGATAAAAAATTGTTTTTGTTTGCTTACGAAGTGGAGTATTTATGATTGAATTCGTGTGAGAGTGAATGTTTTTCTGTTTACTTTTTTTTCTCCTGAGGCTGGGGTTAAGTGACTTGCCCAGGGTCACACAGCTAGGAAGTGTTAAGTGTCTGAGACCACATTTGAATTCGGGTCCTCCTGAATTCAAGGCAGGTTCTCTATCCACTGTGCCACCTAACTGCCCTCCTGTTTACTTTTGATTTGTGTGGGCCATGAATTGGGGAGAGAGGAAAAAACAGTTTCAAAAATTCATTATAAAGTCATTTATCATCATCATCATCATCATCATCATCATCATCATCATCATCATTATCATTAGTTTCAAAAGAGCAATGTAATATAGTAGAAAAATGGGTGAATCAGGAAGCCAGAGTTTGGATGATGCTTCAGAAACTTTGCAACTGGCCAACAGTCAAGAAGTCTTTGCTCTTCATTCATCTTAGATTTTTCATTCTAGAATAGTACAACTCTTTTAACTATCTACTCTTATAGGTATTTGAGAGGGGGTGGTTCAAGCAGGTAGTACTGTGTAAATCTTAATCATATAAATATATACAGATATTTAACTATTGCTGTTAAAAATGAAAAATTGATATTTCAAAAATAAACTTAAGCAATTAATCTGTAATCCACCTAGATGTTCCAACTAAATGTTGGAAACATAACACTAAAGAACTGTTGAGGGCAAGTAAATTCAGTGGAAAGGATAATTTTCATACATATTTTTGAAAATGGCTCTATAATTTAAGTTTTCACTCTGTTGGAAGGCATCTCTTACCTGTAGCAGTTGTTTGCAAAGATGAATGTCTTTCACATTTCCACTCTCCCCTCCCATTACCAGTGCAGATACACTGAAGCAAATTTCCACGATTGTCTTTCTTGCTCCAGGTGTCTCCAATTCGGTAGGATGTCTTGGTATCCTGATCGTTACATCTATCTGCATATGAAAAGCAAAAGAGTATTTCAATGCCCAGATCAGCCCCCAACTGGGAAATGATTAGTATTTCAATTACTATACCGGAAAACCCTACAATAGCCCAACACTGCATGACATGTTTAAACTCTGCAAGAACTCCAGCACTCAGTTTTAGCCTTCAGAAAAGACAGAATCAGTTTGGTAAGAAAGGAGAGCAGTAGGATTTGACTCTCTTCCCTTTTCAATGGCTGGAAAAAAGTTGTTGTTTTTTCCTCCGATCATGTAGTAACTTGTTATCTTTTTCAGACTGGTCTCTTTTCTAAACTCCCTTTCAGGTTTTAACTGTTCTTTACAGGCTGATTTTTCAACAAGAATCTTAGGGGAATTAGAAACAAAGAAGACAGCAGATTCTCTTTAGGCCCAAAGGAAGCAAATTCAAAAGACAGAAGTGTTTCTTTATCCCATTTTTATGTAGAAACAACAGGGGACCAACAACCTTTTAGACACCAATTGCTTTTCCCCTCCAGACAATACTTTCCAAATCCCAGAAAAGCCATCTCCATTCAGTGGTTTACAGCTAATGAGGGGGGTCAAACATTCTCCTAACTCAGGGTAAAGAAAGATAGGGATCACTATTGTATATTAGCAGCAAGTAATAAAGCAATCACTAGTCTATATGTTGGAAAGATGGAAATGATCAAAGACCTTGGCTCATAAGATATAGTTTAAATATAAGGGAGAAGAGCTTTAATTATGCTGCACAATTTCCTGGCATTGACTTCCCAAACTTTATGGAAAATTGTTAGATTAGGAAAAAATGAATTCAAGCATGTTTGATGCATAGTGTCATGTATTCAGATTAGATTCTTCTTTGGAAAAATCCCTAGAATTAAGGTAAAAGTTCAAATCAGTCAATCAGCAAGCATTTATTAAACCTCTGTCATGCATGATAAACACTGTACTGGGGCCTGAAATTCAAAGACAAAGAATAAATGATCCCCACTCTCTAGGAGAAAATATTCATCTTCCTCCCTCCATCCCCCACTTCCATTTGGAGCTACATTGTAATACTGTTGGATGAGTGGAAAGATTTGGAGTTAGAGATCTTGGTCTGAGCTATGGCTCTGATACTTTCTACCCAAGTAGAACAAGTTACTTCTCCTTTCTAAGCTTTTTTATTTGTGAAATGAGGGAATTGGATTAGATAGTTTCTAAACTCCTTCTCAACTCTTAATCTATCATTTCATGAATTCCTATAGTTCCTTGCTGGTACTTTTCTTATAGCACTTACAATATTCTCATTTTTATAATAATTTTTTTGTATATGTCTCATCTCTACTAGACTTGTCTTATTCATTTTTCATATCTCCCACATAAAATGTTAAATAAAAGCACTTAATATTTGAATCGTTTTTCTCTCTCTTGATATCCTTCTATTCCCCTTATAATTATAGAAGAGTAAAACATTAATAATGCAATTTTTTTTCTTTCTAGAACATCCCATTTACTTTTAAGCTGGAACATCACAATTAGGTATGGAAATTCTAACAACTATAATTACAAAGGATTTGTATGGTTCAAAACCATGACATAATCCAATTTCAGTCAAAAGGACTGATCAGAAGAGAGCAAATATTGTAGTCTACAATTTGCTATGGTACACATTGTGCGTCCCCAGCACCTAGGCTAAAGGTTTGTCACATGAAGGTTCACATCACTAGGTGCTCCACAAATCCTTCTTGCATTAAATTTAGAGCTTGAAGAGACCTAAGAAATCATATGATTCAACTTCCTCTTTTTACAGATGAGGAAACTGAAGAATAAAGAGCTTAAATGCTTTGCCCAAGGTTGATAAGAGTATCAAAGCCATAATTTTAACTGAAGTCTTTCCGACTTCAAATGCAATACTTTTTCTTCTGCATAATGACATAAGATGTCAAAGCTTGATTTATTGCCTTTCTTTTGCTTACATGGATCAAGAAATCAAATTAAGAAGAAAAAGCCCTCAAAAGATAACTATATCACATAAGATTAAAAACTATATATATATATAGGTTTAGAGTAGTTAACAATTTTACAAATTGCCCTGTGATCTATTTATTTTGCAAAACCTTACAGTTTTTATTAGTTCAAAGCTTTGAAAAGCCTTGAGTTCTAAGACAACATGTGATCTTTAGGGAAGGTAAATGACAAAGATTGTGGAGACCAAATTTTTTTTTACAGCTTGTTTTCAAGTCTATTAAAGGCCCCAAAGAAGAGAAGTCATATCTCACTGAAGTCAAACATTTCAAACAACTTGTTTTGACTTCCAGGTTAATTTTTTTCCAAGCAATTAAGCCAAGAGATAGAGGCCATTCAAAGTTCAAATCCCCACCAAGAAAGCTCACATTTTAGGGCTTTGCTTCTATTTGCTAAACCTTAAATCTTCCAAATTACAAAAGCAAGGAGATATCAGATAAAGTGAACCTTTTCCTTCATGAATGTTTTTGATCTGGAACCTACTTTAACATATTAAAGAGGGATGAAGATCATTGATGATTTCCAACTGAAATTATCAGGATATCTGAATAAATATTGAGGTCCCCCTTCTTTGCAGATGATCAGTTTCCATGGATTCCCTTTCAATAATGAATAATAATTCAATAATTCTTCTCTGAATACCATCTTTGTTTTGCTTGTAACATAGATATTGCAAACACCGCTAATAGACGTTTCCTACAATCAAAACCTGAAAATCTATGGAAATCTTCTAAGAATTACATGAATTGCATCTTCTCTCAAAGAAGGCAGAAGAAACCTCTTTGTTCCACTGATGACCCACTGAAAGTTTTGATTCTCAATAAAGGCTAAATGAAGGCTAGTACAGGAGTAGGAAAATGGAACACTGAGCATATGAAATGAATCTACAGAAGTCAGAAGGGTATATAGTAAGAAGGGAGAAGAAGAAGATTGGTGATATTATTTTCATTTATCTCCATTTTATTAAACTTTTGTCTAGATATTCTGGGACACTCTGTCCAGCTTCTGTTCTAAACCAAATGCTCTAAATACTCAATTATTTTTCATGTGCTTTGCTTATTCCATTCTGAAACAAGGGAGACTGTGGGTACTTTGACTGTACATAATTCTAAAAATTTACTGACCTTAAACTGCACCCAGGGAATATCTGTTTAACCTGGAAAACAACTCTATTTGTCCAGAAGTTAGTTCATCCTTCATTCTTCACTCTATTATCAGTGGGCTAGGTAAAGTAGCTCTGGATACATTCTTCTCTTAAGACTTAACCTTAAATGTCTGAACTCTGGGCCAAACATTTAAATGTCTTGAGCACTGATCAGATGTCTACCCTTAAATATTAAAGTTCAAGAAATAAACAAACATACTTCTAGAGGTACATGTGATACGTCCACTGCCTTCTCCTAAACAGGTACAATCCACCATCATCCAGCCTTGATAGGGCTTTTCCCAAGTCTCTCCAACAACATAGGAAGTCCCACCAGTGTTATCATAGCATCTTTCAGCTGTGGAACAAAAAGAAAAGAGTTATTTGGAATTGTGTAACTCCCTGTAATTTAAAGTGTAAAGGTCAGTAGAAATCTAGTAACATTTTTTTTTTAAAAGAAGAAATCCATTGCCAAAAATCAGGTCTTAGGTGCACAATAACCACCAACAAAAGAGGCTGTATACAAATTTGGAGATAGATTATTTTACTATCATATATATATATATATATATATATATATACATATATATATATATATATATATATATATAAAACAGATTTTCTGCTTTTACCCACTGGGTATTAAGATGTTTTGCCATCATTTCTAAATTAAAGAATATTATTTTCAACAGAACTTTAAGTTAAAATCAATTTATTTTTGAAAATGGCTAAAAAAATCTAAAAGAATAAATTTTACTCTTCATTGGAAAGGTCAAAGTCTCCAATTTTTATTTTAAAGATCCTCTAATTTTAAAAATTCCCTCTAATACTTGAGTAAAGGTTTCCATTTTTTTAAAGTCCCTATAAAATTTCAAGAAAAAAGTTCAGGAATGACATAGTACAACATTTTGTGTTTTAAGGATCCATTTTTATAAAGATGTATAAAAACTCAAAACCTTGCAACTTTCCAACCTTATAAATAATTTAGCCTAAGGGAGTGTTGTGAATCTGATAGAAATCTGATACCTGATAGCAGAAATATTCCTTTCTCAGGCAAATGGCTTCTTGCCACCCCCAATTCTGTCTGGATGTTTTAGGGAGAAATATCTAGAATTCTATCATTCTAAGTTAATGTGATACACTTATACTATAACTGGGAATTAGAGGCTCTAGCTGTGTTCAAATATTCTCTAACACTTACTACCTGTATGAGTCAAATTAAGTCTCCTAATTTCTCTATGTCTCAGTTTCTCTTCTATAAAATGAAGTAGTTGGATTAGATGGTCTCTGTGAATTCTTCCAATTCTATACATCTATGATCCCAATCACTATTTTATCAATTTTACCCAGCAAAATAGAGGTAAAATAACATCTGAAGTATGACTTAACTCCATTTTTTCTTCAGGATATGTCTTTGTCCTATCATCTCAGTTCAATGAAATACAATTCTTATCCATCTCTCCTTGAAAGCTGGCCCCTTTTTTCCACTTTTGAAATGTCACATACCTACAGGTTTGCAGGTCCATTCTCCTTTTCCATTCCCAAGACAAACGCACTCAAGCATGTAGCCTCCAGTCTCATGTGGGCGGCGCCAAGTATCACCTATTTTGTATGACTGGCCTCCTTCATGACATCTATCTGTTGTTTTTGTTAAAAAGGAAATTCAATTAATTGTTTGTTATCATGAGGGCAAGAAGAACAGGCATTTTTCCATTGCATTTTCCATGCATGTAAACATGTAACTTAAAAACATATCATTTTTATTTGTAAACATGTTAATTTATAGAAAGCAAAGCAGTATAGTGTCATGGAAATATCAGTGTATCTGAAGACCTAGGTTCAAATGCCATCTCCTATTTATAAGATGTAAGATCTTACTCCTAACACTTTTGAAATTGTTTCCTCAATGTAAAATGGAGATAATACAATTTCTACTTTATCTCACTGGGTTTTATGAAGAAAGTGCCTTATAAGATTATGAAAATGCTCCAGAAATGTGAGATATTAATGAAAATGTCTACAGTTTTCCAACTGTCCTTAATTCTTCTAGTCATTTCACAATGAAATGCCTACCAGGTAACCTGAATGGTTGATGAGACCCCTAATGACAAAATATATCTCAAATCTTGCCACTCTTTGAAGATCATAAAAAATCTAATTGCTAAAATAAGACTGAAGTAAAAAAGAAAAGAAAAAGATTGAGGAAGATAGGATGAATGATTCCCCTCCACACAAACAGCTGTGATATAGCTAGGTTGATCCTAAATCTAATTCTGACATAGAGAACACTACACACATATTATCTCTCCTTTCTGGAATGGGCAGAAACAATACTAGGGAGTTATTTTCATGCTTATCTCAGTCTAACAAACTTGAGAGTAGAATTACAGTTCTGAGGAAAGCATCACAAAGGCAAACTTAAGAGTATTATAGGTTCTTACTTTCCAAGAAACATTAGATTCATTGATAGAAAAAGCACTGTTTTTGGAGTCAGGGATCCTGTGTTTAAATTCTAGTTCTTAAGCTTATAGCATATGCTATGTTCTGCAAGTCATTTACTTTCTGAGGCTCGGTACCTGAACTATAAAATAAGGAAGTTAGACAATAACATTGATGGAATCTTCTATGTATAAACTGATGATTCAAAGTCAAGGAACTGTAGTAGACATGAAATATCCTTGGACAGAGAGAGACACACACACAGACAAAGACAGAGACAGGAAGAAAAGCAGACAAAAAGGGGAGGGGGAGAAATTTTTGAGAGAACTTAGGTTCTTAAATTTAGATGTTTCCAAATTGAAGTATTAAGAGAAAGACATAAGTGAATGCCTGAATATGGTGTCTCAGACTTTTAAGTTCATAAAGATAGAAATACACACACACACACACACACACACACACACACACACACACACACACACTCAATATCCAATCCACTTTGTGTTCAGAAGCCCATATCCTAGTTGAACAGTTATGTAAAAGCAGTCCAGAATGCTCATGGGAGTCCACAAAATGGATCATCCATTTTGCAAATAGTAGAAAGTTGTCTGTGATTGGAACTGAGTTCACACTTGTAGGGAAATTTGTACTTTTTTTGAATGAAAACTTTTTCAGAAGACGTTGGGTGTTAGGAAGAAAAGAAGTCATAAGAAGTGTTCCTTACTTGCAATGGTACAGCTGATTCTCCCTCGGCCAGCCCCAATGCAGGTACAATCCCAAATCATTGAATCCTTTGGGCGCTCATAAGTGTCCCCAACCCGGTAGGTGTTTCCAGTATATTTGTCAAAGCATGTTTCTTCAGCTAAAAAGAAAGATTAATTTTTATATTCCTAGAATCCTAATTCTACAAAGAATTTTCCATTCTATTAGGAGAACATGGCAGAGTGAAAGCAAGGGACAAGGTTTAAGAAGATTCAAATTCTCCCTTTGGTTCAGACAGTGCATCTAAGGCTTTAGATCTCAAGCTTTTATTTTTTTAAACTACTTGATTTTCATTGTAAAAAGTAGGTGCCATATAAGGTATTGTGCTTTTGACATACTCCATGCTAGCAGGGAGGAGGTTTGAGATATACATCAAACTGAGTGCTATACATAAGTCTACAGTTTATTGATGTCTATTCTACCTCTTCCCTCACTGGCAATCAAACTTATTATTTGATCTTATTCCATGATAATCCCAATAATGCTTCTTTTTGGTGAGTTTTGACATTCTTAAAGAGAAAAAATATTAACGATTACAAAGAGGAAAAGTTTGTTTTAAGAGATTGGAGGTCAGAGTTAAAGCTATAATTGACAGTTTTTGAAATATAGGGGTGTATAATTCTCCTAATATGGTTTCTGGTCTACAAAAATTACTTCTCTGCAGTTTAAACATTTAAGACTTTAAGTTGCAGAAAAGATGTCATCCTGCATGGGTAAGGGAGTTTCCTCAGTTGGGAGGTCCCAAAGAATTCACAGGTCCAGGCCTTTTCCCTTACATTTTTAAAGTCTCCTATCTCTTCTCAGTGATAACTATTTTATCCTGTGGGCAAATAATAAATATATTTTTCATCAAGATATATCATAGAAGACTTAGGAAGCAATTTATTCTATTTTTTTTAAAAAGTAAAAATTACTTTTGATACTATCACGCCTAAGACAGAGATGAGTGTACAAAGAGAAGAAATATTTTCAGATGTTAAAGTTATAGATTATAACACTAAATAAACTCGGAATTAAGAAAAGTCCCCTAGAATTTAAATTTGTAATTTCTGTCGAGTAGCTCTCTCCATTTAACAAAAAGAGAATAACCATCTCTCTCACTTACGTTCAGGTTTGCTCTCACAGTTAAAACCTCTGCTGCCTCCATAGCAGGTACAAACCAGTGCATTGCCCAGATAAATTCGTTCCCATTGTTGATTGATCTGATAGTGTTTTCCATTGTCATAACAGCCAGCTGCAAAGAATTCATAGGAAAAAATGCATTATCTATTACTGACTTTTCATTTCATGTCTGGAAAGGGAAACTTTTCTGCTCAACTCAATTGACAATAATGAAATAAAGAAACTAAATAGAACGAATAAGAAACTAAATTAACAATGATGAGACGTGAATAGAAGTGAGCCTTCAGAGCACCAGGAAAGCTGGAGAGAGAAAAAACTAGCACCTCATCCAAAAGCAATGAGTTTAAAAAGTTGTCTAACAATCATTATTTAGGGAGGCGGGATGGCATTTGGTTGCTACTGACTAAAGTTATTTAGTGAATGATTTCCAATTGGTTAGAAGTGAAAATGTCTCTGAAAAACAGACAGTTGGACTAACAGACTAAAAAGAAAGAGTTCCCTTAAGCCATATTGACATTGTGGAGATAAAGGGAGCAATGATTAATGATAGAAACATGTCCTACTCAGCACGTTTTAGTGGTTTCCAAACATTGAAAAACTTCGCCCTCAAAGCTGGAAAAGAATTCCATTTTCCTTACACGGTGAAGTATCTCCAGAGGCTGAAGGCAATTTGAACCAAATGCCCAAGTTTCAGAGTTGGCTCTGTAGCAGTAGCAGATTTTGCAGGCATTCCCTCCCCACCTCTTCCATCTATCCTCCTTTTATCTTGACAACTTTTCACCAATTAAAAGTAGGGAAAGAGGAAAAGGCAAAGTGTCCATAAGAGCCACCCAAATCCTGAACGTTCATTCTGAGAAAAAGCCAATTGCTCAGATTCAGCCATAGAAGACCTAACTAGATGGAAAGGAATCCAAGCTATAGGAACGATGGGCTTTCCAGTGAAATACACTCCCCCAGCCCTCGTACACCCATTCCCAGGAGTAGAGCAGCAGCAAGCCCCGAATGTCCCAGAAATGTCTTTATGCCTACGCCGGGGTCTCTTAAGAAATCCATTAACAGACCCAGAAAAGTTTCTTCCAGCAAACTTTGGGCGGACCTGTCCCATCCTGGGAGAAAGTCTTTTCTCTGAGTAAGTTACTCACTTTTGCTTTGGGCGACAGCCACAGGGGACGGAGGCTGAATCATTTGCTGAGTTTGCCTCCGGCTTTTCTTCGACTTTGCCTCTTGCACTGATGTTCCCACACATAGTGCAAGTAGCAGTAGCAGCAGCAGCCGCCGTCCCGGGACTGGGTCCCTGTGCATCTTGCAAAGCGGGAGTGAGAAAGACCCTTACGGAGACTGCACTCCCACCCTAAGTTTCTGGTTTACTTTGCAACCCGCAGAAGAACAAGTTGCATGGAGCACTGGCTTGCCCTGGACTTCTCCGAGAAGATAGGGAACCAAGGGGTGGGGAAGGGGAGGGAAAAGGGACTGGGGAGAAAAAAAGAGGTTGGGGCTGCTGCAGGTCCCGCTGTTCTCCAATGCAGTGCGCCCTCCTCAAACCTCTTGAACCCTGCAGCCCGCTCCAGCGGCACAGCCAGAGTGCGCTGGGGTTTATATGGGACCCTCTACTCCGACCCCCGCGAGGCCACTGGAGAGTCGGGGTAGGTGGGACCCGCCCGATTCCCTAGCCGGGGCCAGCGCCTCTCCGATTGGTCCAGGGGCTCATGACGTCACGGAGGGAAGGCTCTGCCGGGCCGCTAACAAAAGAGATGCTGATCGCGGGCCAGGCTGTGGGGAAGAGAACTTTTTTGTTTCCTTTAAGAGTCGCCAAACTTTTTTCCTCTCCCCTTCCCGCCCTGCTTCCCCCGCCTTCTATGGTGGGGAGCAGGAGAAAAGTAGTAAAGTAAATGGTGCGAGTTGTGTAAAGTAAGGGTGTTCCAATTTTTTCTCCTCTCCTCTTCTCTTCTCTTCTCTTCTCTTCTCTTCTCTTCTCTTCTCTTCTCTTCTCTTCTCTTCTCTTCTCTTCTCTTCTCTTCTCTTCTCTTCTCTTCTCTTCTCTTCTCTTCTTTCCCCCCCTGTCTCTCCTCTTCTCTTTTTTCTCTTCTTTCTTTTCTTTCTTTCTCTTCTTTCTTTCTTTCTTTCTTTCTTTCTTTCTTTCTTTCTTTCTTTCTTTCTTTCTTTCTTTCTTTCTTACTTTCTTTCTTTCTTTCTTTCTTTCTTTCTTTCTTTCTTTCTTTCTTTCTTTCTTTCTTTCTTTCTTTCTTTCTTTCTTTCTTTCTTTCTTTCTTTCTTTCTTTCTTTCTTTCTTTCTTTCTTTTCTTTCTTTCTTTTCTTTCTTTCTTCTAGTTTAAGAACATTGCATCACCTCAGCAGAAAAAGTCTGTTCACTGCAGTGGTATTTGTGGGAAGACAAACCAAAGTCACTAACCGCTTCCCTTCTGCAAACTGAGCAAGAGCCCAGAGGTTACCCACTGTCCCAGTCCCAGCCTGATCATTCTTGGCTTTCCTCATACTCTTTGCTCACTTTGGGCTGTGGTTCTGGATTTAGGAGTTTCTCTCTCTCTCCATTAAGTATCCTTCTTGTTCAGCTCTTCCTTTCTCTGTGTAAATGTCACACTTGCCAAAGTGTGAATTCTGAACAAGTTGAAATGCATGGACAAATGACATCTATTGGAAGTCTGGGAGTGAAAAAAAGCTTACTTATTAATTTTTTTTAATATATAGGAAAGTCTTCCTTGTTAAATAAGACTTCATGCCATTTTCACGGGCTAAGAGTGAATAAGGATAAGCAGAATCAAATAAACTGCCTCCATTTTCAAGAGAGAGAAAAGCAGAATGACCCTAAGACAGAGACATTCTATATTTATATAAAAGATGTACTATACAAAAAGCATACAATCATCTTGACTTATAGAAGAAAGAAGACTGGACTTTGATTAGTTGATCAAAACACATTTATTAAGTATCTGTGTGCCAGAAATCATACTAAGTGCTATATTAATCTGTCTTCAGTTCAGATCTTGGCTCATAGAATGAGGAAAGGACCTCATATGCCAGCAAGTATAATTTCCCCCATCAGGAAACTGAGGAAGCAAGAGATTAGGATCTTGTCCGACATAAACCTTCCTGACTGGTTTCCAAGACATAAATGCTCATGATGAAAATTTGACAGAAGGCTTTCCTGGATTTGCACAAGCTGGCCCCAGCATACCACTGTATGAGGCCAGCTTTGTGATCAGTTTTTCCAAATTCAGATGGACTGATCTTCAAATAATAGAAGTATGTCCCACACTTAATGCCTCCTTAGCTGGTAGGAATATCAATGCCTGGACATCATGGAGATAACCTTAGAAAGCCCTGGGTTACTTCAGTGTTCTGAGGGAACATAGGAATAGGACATTAGTAGACATTCTTGACAACTCAAAATCATTTGGATTTTAAAGGATTTCAAAGAAGAGTCTACAGCCTCCTCTCATAATCCCTGATAGACTTACATTAAAAAGGTATGTTATGTTTTCTTCAGGGACAAAATGTCAGTTTGATTGGTAGTAAGTAACTATTTCTTCAAGATATTTCTTCCCAAAATCCCACATTCAGCCTTTTTCATACTGTGATTCTAATGGTAGGGTTTAGAAAATACTCAGTCTATTAAAATGATAAAACAAAAAGCCTTTTGTCAGTGATAAAACAAAAAAAAGGTTATAGTCCAAAGGGAAATATTCCAAAGGGAATTAGTCAAATATGGGTTTCCTACCAGTAGTACAAAATAATCTCTCTCATGGGGCAACCCACATTTTAATTTGGAAGAGCATTGTGGAGTTTCCCAAACTTAGAATACTTGTTCACTCTCTGTCTGGTCTGAGTTTTTTTGGGTTCTCATCATTACCTGACAAAACAGTGTTTCTCCTTCAAAAGTAAAAAGGCTCATTGTGGAAGTTTTAGTAAGTTTCTGGGAAATTAGGTATTCCCCAGCAAGGATACCTGGAAATCTGTGCATAAGCACAATAAACATACAGCAGCAAGTTTACTTAAAATACATAGATTCTGGGAGAAGGTAATCAGTGGTCAGAGAAATATTTAGTGAACTAAAAACATGAGAGTTTGAGATATTTTCTCTTTCCCAAATTCATTAGAATATACATATATATATGTATATATATATATATATGTATGTATACACACACACACACACACACAAAATTCAACCTCCAACTCTAAAACTAAGAAGAAACTTCTACAATTCCATTGCATGATTCAAAAGATTGAGAAATAATCTTTCATTAGCAAAAATGAAGTAATATTTGACTGACTTATAAGAATGTCAAGATAGTTTTATCCTTTTATATACTTAAATATTCTTCTCCTTCCTTTTTTTTGTTACACTATTAGAAATTGATAAATTTAGATAAAAAATATTTTGTCCTCGTTTTCTTTTCCTACAAAATCACTTATAACTAAGGTAGTCTAACTATTGAACTAGAAAGATAATTAAATCCTAAAAGTTACATTGATTCTTGGTTTGTTGTTCATACTGTTCATAATTGAGATGCATAGTCTCTAAAGCTTCCTTCTTAGGAATTCTGAAACATATTTTTACATGCCTTATTATACTGTGGTAAACAACCTTACCTCTCCCCATTCTTTACATGGGATATCATTGGGCTTATTTATTTATTTATTTATTTGAACTCCAAAAAGAAAAGCTTAACAGAATGCAAGGTTCTTTTTTTTTAATTGCTATTATTTTATTCATCCATTTATTCACTCATTTATTTATTTATTTATTTATTTATTTATTTATCTATCTATTCATTCATTCATTCATTCATTTATTTATTTACTTATCTATTTATTTATTTATTTATCTATTTATCTATCTATTCATTCATTCATTTATTTATTCATTCATCCATTCATTTATCTATCTATCTATCTAACTATTTATCTATCTATCTATCTATCTATCTATCTATCTATCTATCTATCTATCTATTATTTATTTATTTTGCTGAGGCAATTAGAGTTAAGTGGTTTGCCCAGAGTTACTGTCTGGGAAGTGTTAAATGTCTAAGGTCAAATTTGAACCCAGATCCTACTGACTTCAGGGCTAGTGCTCTATCCACTGTGCCACCTAGCTGCTATATTTAGTTTTTAACCATCTTGATTATTTTTTCAAAGCTACTTCTATTATTGACAACACAGAAAGGATGCCCTGATATTTTTTTTTTCATTTTCTTAAGAGAAAGTTTTTCCTTACTCATAGACTGGATTTCACCTCCTATACTATATACATATTGAGACAAATGACTTGTTGGACTAATACTAATTTTTGTCCAAAGCAAGCTGAATTTCAATGTCTTTCAGAGCACAGGAAGACTTTTTTTTATTTGTTTGTTTCCAGTAAGTGTAACAAGAAAAGCTGTTTGTGGTTTCATTGTTTTTAATTTTTGGGTGTAAAGAAGTTAATGGGAAGGAAGAGTAATAATGTGCTTCTAAATTTAATTTCCTTGAATTTTCAATTGAAGATTATGTTTAGCATATATAAGACTTAATATATGATAAAGACTTGCCACCTTATCACCATTCAATCCCTAGAAAAGTATAAGAGCCAAACAGTTAAAATGTTTTTTAGAAGGATCAAAATATATTGAGAAATGTTGTTGTTCAGTCATTTTAATTGTGTCCTACACTTCAGTACCCCATTTAAGTATTCTTGGCAAAAGATACTGAAGTGGTTTGTCATTTCCTTCTCCAGTTCATTTTACAGATGAAGAAACAATATAGTGAATTATCCAAAGTCATAGAGGTAGTTAGTGTCTGAGGTTCAATTTGAATTCACAATTCTTCCTGACTCCAGGCTCAGTGTTCTATCCACTTTCCATGTAACACCTAACTTTCTGAGTCAAGGAATAAATGTGCCAAACAAATGAACAAAAAACTAACAGAATGTTATCCTTTAGGATAAGGGCAGTTTCCTTCTTGTCTTTGCATCTCTAAGCATACAGTGCCTGACACATAGTAGGCACTTAATAAAACCTTATTAAATTGAATTGTTAGACTCTTGCTATTTTTTAATTGAAAATTTTAATTTTATCATAGGAGATATAAATCACAGGCAATGTTCTTGTCCCTGAATCTTTAGTTCATAAATATTTAAACTTAGATGATGAATTATTTCCTGATTTCAAGGAGATAGTAAAAATGTGACCTTTCTTTCTTGAATATGTTTGTATTCCATCCTATTTTTAATTTGTTAAAGGACAGGTGATAAACAAGATGACCCCTAGAGGTTCCATTCAGTTCAAAGGACCTATGACCTTTTTACAATACAAAACACAATAAGTGCTTCCGTATTAGGCTTCATGAAGATGAATGGGTGTGTGTGTGTGTGTGTGTGTGTGTGTGTGTGTGTGTGTGATTTTCTTTCCTTTTGTTGATTTTACTAAATCCAAAGATCTTTCTATTGCCTTTCCTTTAAAAGCCACTTGTTGAATATAGGTATTGAGCCTGACCATATAAAGAAACCCATGCCCTGTTTCTGTGTTTTGAAGATCTGAACAACTTTATCTGCAACTGGTCTGTTGCTTAAAATAATATGAGAATATACATAAGAGAGTTTGATATTTTGCTTCAAAAGTCAGGCAATTTTAATTTAATTGGCATTTTCTTTATATGTTAATCTATTTTAATTATTATTATTAAAAAAAAAAAGCCTAACCCATTCCTTAATTTCTTAATAGATTAATTCTTCTGGTCACAGCTAAGTAACTCCCAGCAGATTTTGCAAAATTGACATTAATCCAATAAAGTTTAATTGGCTCCTGTACAGTGTGTCCCCAAAGTCTTAGTGCAATTATTTTATAAAAATTGAAAGTTGCATTAAGACTTTTGAGATAGTTTTGGGTCCAACTCTTAAATATGATTCTGACATGACAACAAACAGGAAAACCAAGTCAAAGATATTTGTTTTTGGTTTTTTTCCCTGCAAAGCCCCCAGATCTTTAAAATCTGTCTCTATCCCCAAATACAATATTTTAATATTTTTGGCCACTAGGGCTCTTGCTATCACATGGAATTAAGTCCATACTCATCTTCATTGTAAAAATGAAATTGCAATAGTAGTAATGATGGTAAAATTTGTCTAACACAGTGAATAGAGAGCTGACCTAGGAATCAAGACAACCTGAGTTCAAATATGCATTGGCTGTGTGACCCGATGCAAGTGATTTGACCTCTGATTGTCCAAGACTGTGTTAAGAGTAGAAGTTGCAGAACCATTACCCGTCTGTATTGGTAGAAGAAGTTTCCTTACTGGACTATTGCCTACACCAGTGAAATAGTACATTTGGTTTAAAAAATGATGATATCAAACATATTGAGGAGCAACTAGATGATTTAGTAGAAATAGTGCTGGGATCAGATTCAGGAAGACTCAGCTTTTTGAGTTAAAATCTGGTCTCAGATTTTAATAGCTTAATAGCTGTATGATCTTGGGCAAGTCACTTATTGCTTATCTCAGCTTCCTCATCTATAAAATGAGCTGGAGAAGCAAATGGCAAAACACTTCCATATGCCCCCCCCCCTAAAAAAACATATAGAACCATAAAAAATTAAACATGACTGAAAAGAACAAGCATAGTAAAGGTTTACATAGTACCATCATTTTGGAGATTTAAAGATCCTTTGAATTAATTATTGATGTCTTAAAACATCAATAAAGGGTTAATGTTATTTTCAATTTTGTCATGCAGAAATTAAAGGTAGAGACAGATAAATGGTTTGGCTATAATCACACAGTCACTAGAGAATCCATAGATCAATCAATCATAAGTCAATAAACATTTATTAAGAGCCTACTATGTGCCAGGCACTGTGCTATGAATTGGCAATAGAAGTAGAGGCAAAAGATAGACATCAGAAGAAAAGTGACAATTCAGCTTTCTCAACTTCTAATCTCTCCCCTAGAATTATTGAATAAAGTAACCAAAAGATGTCATAGCCATTTCCTGTGGTGTGAAGACAATCCAATACAGTCCCACTTTCTACCATCTCAGCCAAAGTTTGAAGCTTTCTTTCTTTCTCAGTTCTCATAAGCTTATTTTTGATAGCAAACAAAGCAGACTAAGATGCTACTAGGTTCTTCCTTTAGTGGGTGTCGTGATCACTTCTCCATTTCATTCTTAGGAATCTCCCTTCAAGAGTCCACAGCTCATGTTGCAATTTTCCTTCAGGGCAGATCTACATTCTCACAGAAAATGGACTCTTGGGAAATTTTAGTATACTCATCCTTGATGGGTGGAACTTTCCCAAAAATATTGTCCTTTTCTCAAACATGTCCATGTAATACAATAGTTTGGTAGAGGACAAACTACATAAGGATATTTATCCACTCCAAGGATCCTCACTGATGAGAAAAGGTGATTTTGAGTGGTAGTTTCTTGGGCTACTACTATTTTACTTGTTTGGTCAGAGATATGAAATAATTGAGGTGATAGGAGAATAAAGCAACATCTGGATTTATTCTTCCATCTTGTTCCTTGCTACTCCTTGAGTCTTAGGTTCTCTGCATTTCTCAGTTTGGTGTATGCTTATAAAGATATGTTACAAAAAATAATTTGCAAAGTTTTTCCTGTGTTTTCATCAAGATACTCTTAATTAATGGATAAACCATTTTCCATAAATATTTTATAGAGATGAGGAAGGAGGAATATTTAATAGCTGTGGACACCCTATCCTTCTCTCTCTTTCTCCTGCTACTCTTATATAGTGTTGTTGACAGAATCTAAATGTGGTGATTTCACTATCATTTCTGATCCAGACTGATCACTATAAATATTGCAGCAATTCCATTAATTTTGAATTTGTTTGCAGTCCTTTCAATTCCACCTTCAAAAGCTCTCAGATAATTTGGCTTGCTGGATCTCACACCAAACTCTCTTATTTTTTCTTCCACTACCTTTAATTAATCTGTGAGGCAAGTTTACTTCTATTTTTGTCATCCTCCATTATATTTAAAACATGATCTTCTAATTCAAACCCATTTTGTCACTGGCTGTCACATCTCTCCCTGATTGATTAAAAAAATCAAATATTCTCTGGCTGAAGCTGTTCCTAAACAATTTTGGCCTTCTTACAATACCAACTTTTACACTGGTTGAATTTTTCTTAGAAATGGTGATTGGATTCTTTTCACTTTTATACAGTTTTCATTATTCTGTCAATAGCTTATTTAAATAGGTCAAGTGGGAGCTTCTGTGATCATACATAGTTTTTTTTATCTCATCTTTGTCCTTTCCTCTAATTTGGTACTTAATTTTGACTTTTCCTTCATTAGTTGATGACATTATAAAAAGTGGATAATTGCTTCTAGATTTGTTTTTTCCTAACTGTTAAGTAATAGTTGGTTTTATTTTTCAAAATATTCAATATGTGCCATTTTCTCAAATATTCCAACTCTTTTCTTAATTAGGATATTAATAATAAAGTACTGGCATGGGATTTTAAAAAAATGACCTATAATATAAGACTTTGACTTCTTTCATTTCTTTTTTTAGACCATATTTTTCAACCTTTTTTACCTTTCCCTCTGTAGGAATCCAATGGGTGTCAATTAGGCACTAAAACAAAAATAGACAATATTGTGCTGCTTTACATAATTTTAGAAATTATAGAAATTTAATGTCAACCTAAACTTTAAAACCTCATGAAACCAAAGTATTTGGATCTGGTGAGTATTTAAAAAAATCTTGTGATGAGCATTCTTAAAGATGTTTTAGTAAAATTTTACCTTTCCACTGACAAACATTTTGAAGAAGAATTTGTAAGTTTATCTTCTAGTTTTCCTCCACAGAGGATGAAATTCCTCATTATGGTGTGATGGTGACCCTGTAGGCTGTGCCATCTGAGCCTAAGCCCTGAAAAGCTGTATCAAGCAAGCAAACTTTGATTGTGGGCTTTTACAGTGGACTGTCATCTGAGGCTGCCTCTAGCTAAATTGGGAGAGGCTCACCACTGGAGGGTTAACCACCAAATGATGACATTTTTGGCTGCAATAATTTATAAAGACTGTCTACTGGAGTATAGAGAGCCTGTGACTTGTGTTGATGGAGGTAATGCCCAGATTCAGTGAAATCATGGGTTTTTTGGTATAGCCAAGTTTCTAGTTTTGTAGCAGACAGATCATATTTTGCTTTTTTATTCTTTCTCTTTTTAAAGGTATCTCTGAAAACTTTCTAAATCTCTTAACTAATTTGCTTCGGAATATGCTCACACAAATCTTAATTGGTCTTCTCATATTCCTTGTACAATCAAATTATGAGGCAGTGTAAGACAAATACTCTGCAGACTAAATACTACAAGCTCATATAAATTCTAGTCAATATAAGGTAAATATAGAGGAAAATTATAATTAGCATGCTTAATTATAGTTAGCCCTAATACAGATGGCTCAGAGGAATTACACACTTCAATCTGAGCCCACAATATGTCAAATGAAGAAATGTTTCCCTTCTTGCATAAAAATTTTTATCTTTGTTTTTCTTTCTCTTCCCAAGCCCAAGTCTTAATTATGTCTTAATGAGAATTCCTTAGACAATATTCCAACTCAGAAACTTGACCTAAAGTTCTCCAGCATTTTTGTACATGGTGATTCTGAATTTTTAGCTTACTATACTTTGATAAAGTTAAAAACAGAAAACGAGGGAGAAATTCATATAATGACAACAAAGGGCAAGATATCTTGGGTTTCTTATAAGCTGAACTGATATCTAAGTAATGTTAAGAGACATAAATAAAAAGATCTCCATCACCAATGTAGCCCCCTTAGAATATGGCATCCTTGGGAAAATAAACAAAAATCACAAAAGATGGAAAGGCATAAAGAGGTTATGATCTGCACAGTTTGAGGGAGTAGGCCATAGATATATGCTGGAGTCAGCTTGGAATAGAACTTAATTGTTAAATTTTCAGTATGAACATTTACACCTTTAAAAATGCTACAGATCAGGGTAAGTAGGTGGCAAAGTGAATAAAGTAATGAACTCACAATCAGGAAGTCTCATCTGCATAACTTCAAATCTGGTTTCAGACACTTTACTAAATATGTGACCCTGGGCAAGTCATTTCATGTCATCTGTAAAATGAGCTAAAGAAGGAAACCTCAAATGAGAGTCAATCATGATTGAAATTAATGACCAATACAACAAAAGCAAACTATTTTCTGGATTTCACTCAGGTAAAAAATTTGCTGATTCTCATCAAAGACTTAAGCAAGTGATGGAGAAAATGTTGATAATCATATTAAACTTAAAAATGTCCCGTGTGTACATTCAACTGCCCCTCCCCTCAAGCTGGTTGTTAATAATTTACTATTGTACCTCTGAAGTAGATAATCCTGTTATTCCTTCCTAATGAATCCCCTATCTCACTCTTCACAGAAGTTATTCAATACTTCATCTCAACTCAAATTTCCCACAACTTCCCATTCCCTACTCTCTCGGCTGAAAATTCCACCTCTTATTTTATTGAGAAAGTGGAGGCCTTTTGCCATGAGCTCCCTCTTCTCCCCTATCTCAGATGTCCCCTTGACATCATCACCTCTCTCCCTTTCCCTGAGTCTCTGACCAAGAGAATGTTGTTCCTTCTTCCCCTTTCCAAGGCCATGACTTCCTCCATTCATCCTCAATCATCAATGTGTCTAACCTTTAACCTCTTCCTATCTACTAGTCCCTTTATTGCCTCACTCAAATCTTCACTAGATTTCATCAAAATTTCAAATTTAAATCTTATATCTTTCCTCCTTTTCTCAGTCAAACTTTAAAAAAAAAGTCCTCTCTCTTCTTCCTCCCTTTTTTGGAATCTGTATTTCAACCTTATCATTCAGCTGCTTTCTCTCTGAAGTTGACAGTGATCTCTTAATAGCCAAAAGTGATTGTTTTCTCTCAGAATTTATACTTGTTCACCTCTCTACTAAATTTGACTCTGTTGACCTCCTTCTCTTCTTGGATCTTTCATCTTTGGATTTTCATGATACTATCCTTCCATTTCTCTTCTTACCCTTACAATACTCTTCCATTTCCTTTGCTGACTTATCACTGACATCCTATTTTGTAGATCCTTCCCAATGCCTTCTTCTGGGCCCTCTTTTTCCTTTACATTCTCTATCTCCTTCTCTCAGTGAACTCATTAGTTATGTTAAATGCAATGGATGACTCACAGATCACAATATATAGCAGTAATATTTCCCCTGGGTTCCAGTTCCATATTGCCAATTGCCTATGGGATATTCTTTCTAACAACTTATCTTTCCCTCTCAAACCCCTTCCTTTTCCAAATGTCCTTCTATCTATCAACTACACTACAAGCCTCCCATGGTTTAGTGACTTAGTATTATCTTTGATTCCGCATTCTCATTCACCTCATTGATCCATTCAGTTGCCAGATTCCAATGTTAAATCTTACCCTCATATCTCTCACATTTGACCTCTTTTCTCAATTCAAATAATCACTGTCTTAATTCAGAAGTCCATCCTCTGTTGCTTATATTAATCCAAGTAATCTAATGGGCTTTCTGCTTTAAGTCTCTTTGTACTTCATTCTATTCTCCACACAGCCATCAAAATGATTTTCCTTACGTACCAATGTGATCATATCAATCTTTTACTCAATAACTCCTTATTGATTCTAAAATCAAATATGTATCCCACTGTTTAAAGAACTTTAAAGTCCTCCAGAACTCTGTCCCAATGTTATTCTAACATTATTACACATTGGTCCCCTTTCCACACTCCAAGATACAGCCAAATTGGCCTTCTCCTTTTGCACTCAGGACCTCGAACCTCTCATCTCTGTGCCTTTGTGTTGGTCATCATCCATGCCTCAAGTGTACTTTCTCCTCACCTTTACTTCACCAAATTATTTTATTCTTTGAAACACAGCTCAAGCAAACTTCAGGAAGCCCCTCCAGATCTCTCCAACTGCTAATGTTTTCTCTCTTTCATGACCTTATAATTATCTACCTTGCACTTATTTATATTTATTTTTTTGTATTTGTTCTGTATATAATTAGTGTTTAATAAATGTTTTTTCATCCATTCATATATATTGCATGGACTTCATCTCTTCCCAACACATGGAAATTTCTCAAGAAGACAGCTTGTATCAACTTTGGTGTCTGTATCCCCAGTACCTTGCATAGTGCTTGGCACATACTAGTTTCTTGACAAATACTTGACTGAATGATTGAGTATCAGTAATATCACAGGTCTATGAATGGTATCAAAGTAATGAGAATGGTTTGGCACCTTAGTAGAGTAAAAAAGTTGGAATCAGGAAGAGCTGAGTTAAAATCCTGCCTCAGGTACTTGCTGTGTAATATGGGGCAAGTCACTTGATCTGTGTTTTCCTGGGAGGCATAAGAATAGTGAATAGGAACATTGGACTTGGAGTCCGGAAGGCCTGAGTTCAAATATAACCTCAGACACTGACCAGCTGTATGATGTTGAGGAAGTCATTTGACCTTTAATTGCCTAGGAAGCAGTTAGGCAATATGGATAAAGTGCTGAGTCTGAAATCAGGAAGACCTGAGTTCAAATTGGCCTCAGAGACATATTACCTGTGTGATGCTGGGCAAATCAATTAACCTCTGTTTGCCTTACTCTATTGGAGAAGGAAATAGCAAACCATGCTAGGATCTTTGCCAAGATAAGCCCATGGACGATATTGGTAAGCTATGGTCCACCAAGTCACAAAAAGTTGGGCATTATTGAACAATTCTTGTTATTTATTTAAGAGGAAGAAGGAGCTAAGTAAACCTTTTTTTCTTTTAAGTGTTTTTTTTTCCAGAGGCTTTAAAGATCTGACTGTTATATGTTGAATTATTGCCAAAATAATTTTCATCATACAGTATTAAATTTATACATTTCTTGTGATGGAGACTGGCATTTTCTGAAGGAGTTTAAGACAATCTATTAATTTCCTTTATTTTGTATGGAATGATATTTTCAAGAGGTTTTCATTATAATAATTCATTTGACTTTTTATTTTAGAATTTCATTTCAATCTACAATCTATGTTAATCTATGTTACCAGTCAGTTCTTTTCACATAAACTTGATTTCCCTGGAACAAAATGTCAGTCACTAGAAATTATGAAATGAGCTTAGTCAAATCCTGAGGGAAAAAACAACCCAGAACATGCTATGACCAGAGACTTCTTCTTTGCTTAAGCAAATTATTAATAAGCTAATTAGCAGATAATCAAATGTTGCTGTTATAATTTAATTTAATTAGTATGCAAATAACGTAAAATGATTTATTGGGGTTCTTTGTATTCGAAGAGTTTTCTAACGAATTCTGCTTATTCTATTCAGTTGAGCTGCCCAGATCATTGCGTCCTTCTAATAAGAGCATTATTTCACTTCAGCTTTCTTTAGTTCTTTTTAGAGCTTGTCTTTGTGGATCTCCTTGCCTCTTATCTCTCAGTACTCCTGAGGCCTTTGATCAAAGAGAGTTAGCCATTTGTGATTGTTGCATTTAATGTTTGCTGCTTTTATCTTCTGGCTATCTACAACTTAATGATCCTTTGTTTTTGCCCAATATCTATGCCCCTCTAGGACAAGACAACTGGGATTTTGTTCCTGGGTGCCAAAATGATGGTGGTTGAGGGGGGTTGGGGAGGAAGGGTTTTTCTTCCTGAGAGTAGTCTTCTGACTAGCCAACCCTATACTGTATCCTCCTATGCATTTCACAGAGAGATCACCTCTGTATGGTTGTCTTTCTGAGATTCTGTCACCACTTTCCACCATGGTGAAAGCCCACCTTCTACCATTCCCATCTTTTGTCTCAATTTCATCCAAGTATTGGGAGTTTGGGCATTATTGACTATATTGTCTGTGTGGGCTAGATTCTATGGACAATTGGCTAGCTTTCTTTTGGGAATGATTAAGCTCAATTATGGCAGACTATCATCCCACTCCCTCCCCACCTGGATTTTTTTCAAGAAACAGAATTGTTAGTCATCAAACTGACCCTTCCAGATTCTCCTGAATCAGCTTCTTAGATATTCTGGTGTTATCCCTTCTGTAACTCTCTCACTATGCCATCATAATCTAGACAACATCAAAGTAAGATTCACCATGTGTCTGGATTTCTGTTTTGAATAAATGCTCATAAGAAAACATATATGATGCTGCTAATGTTTTACCATCAACTCTAGTTCAAGAAATATGGACCACATGTGTGAATAGGACATGGGCCACATATTCTAGCTCATCCACAATGATGATACAAGAGGTAGGTGTGTCAGCATGACAGTCCCAGGCTTCATGTACATTTGTGGTCCTAAGATGAAGTCATCTCCTTCTAAAGCAGCTTCTAATCTTGAAACTGGGATAATTTCAAGCAAATTAAATTAACTTCTGTACCTAAATTCCTGTTATTGGATAGTTAGTTATCTCATTAAGATATTATAGAGGTGGGGCAGCTAGTTGGTGCAGTGGTCAGAACACCAGCCCTGAAGTCAGGAGGACCTGAGTTCAAATTTGACTTCAGACACTTCCTAGCTGTGTGATCCTGGGCAAGTCATTTAACCCCACTTGCCTCAGCCAAAAAAGAAAAAAAAAAGATATTATAGAGATGAATAAGATGAGTCTATAAAGCAACTTAAACTTATCAAAGAAAGCACTATTTAGGGAGATGTTAAACAACTATGATTTCATGATATTTATCACCTACTGGGCATTGTTATAGCATTAGTTTTCTAATTCTGACATTGACATTTACTCTTATTAGGCAGCTATTTGATAGAGTGCTGAACTTGGAATCAAGAAGATTTGAGTTCAAATGTGACTTCAGTCACTTATCAACTATGTGACCTTAGTCAAGCCACTAAAACTCTGATTGCCTCAGTTTGCTCATCTGGAAAATAGAGCTAATAATGCCACCTACCTCTCCAGTTGTGTTATTATTTCATATAAAATTAAATAATATTTGTTAAGTGTTTTGTAAATCTCAAAGGCTACCTCCCATTATCATCATTATTATTGTTATTATTATCTGTGTCATCTTGAACAAATTGTTTGACTCCAAATCTAAAGAGTTCCTAAAGTCTCTTATTATTTCAAGGTGTGCTAATTTAAAAAAAACTATTGTTCTCTCCTTTTTTACATTTTGTATTTCAAAATGCCTCAATATATAATAGGGATAGTTTTATACCATTCACCCATTCCTCTAGATATTTTTTGCATAAGTCCCAAACATTAGAACAACCTACTTAGTAAAGAATGTTAATTTATATTCTTAACTGTTGTCTATGTCCAATTAACATCAGAGAAACTTCATCAAAGAACTAGAAATTAATCTCCAGGAAGAAAAACTTTCCTTTACTAACTGCTATATAAGTAAGGAAGAGGTCTTCATGTTTCTCCATTTCAGACCCACCTCTCTCATTCTATGTAATCATACTAAGAAGGAGCTATTCTTTACAGTTTTTGTGAATTCATTTCATTTCTTAGCAAAAGCCAAAATAAATCAAGAAAAAGAATTTTATTTCGCTTTTCCAATAGGTATGTCTAAAATGAAACAGTTCCTGTTCCTTCATTTTACAGATGCTCACTGCAAAGGAATGCGTGCATTCACCAACATATTTCTTCTTAGTTTGCGCTATGTTGCCATCAGGATCATTTATTGCTGTTATTTAATTTGACATTTTCATTTTAAAAGGAAGGGATTTTTAAAAAAGCAATTGGCTTGAAGGGAGCTACAACTTATTTTCACCATCCAAGGTCATTTGGGTTTTTTAAAAATACATTTCAAGAATGTCTTTGAAATGTTCTGAAACAATGTCTTAGAATATATCATTCAGGAATTAGTCCCCCAAGTGGGACTTGATTTCTATTGAAATGTATTTTCGTTTACAATGTAGACTTTAATCTGATTTTATGTGAATGGTACAATTTTGCATTGTGACCTGATAAAAATATGCGGCTGAAAAATAGTTTTCCTGGAGATATAAAATAGCCTCCAAATTAAGCATAAATTTACCATCGGTTTAAGCAGTAAATTTACATCATCAAGCTATCTATCAAACAATTAGTCAATAATCATTTATTAAATGTCTACTATATTCAGCAGCCAGGTACTGAAGATGCAAACACAAAAAATGAAACATTTCTCACTCTCAAGTTGCTTTATTAAAAATGTTACTTTTTCAATAAAATATTTTTTTCCATCCCTAATCACCTCTCCTTTTTTCTCTCTTGGAAGAAAAAAAAAGGACATTGTAATCCATATGCATAGTTAAGCAAAACAAATTCCTGCATTGGACAGGTCTAAAAATATTTGTTTCCATCTAGATCTTATGTCCAAAAGCACATTTGAACCAGGCAGTGTACTTTATCATTGTTCCTCTAGAATCATGATTGCTTATTGAATTGAACATAGTTCATAAGTAACAAGAAGCTTTAGAAATGCAAATATACATATGTTCATGTAATAGATAATGCAAATATATAACATAACATCACTTAACATTATAATATTTAGTGTAATGTAACATGATATCTACATAATGTAACATAACATTATTAATATAACATTACATTATTGCAATAATGTAACATAGTATAATATAATAAATGTAATATAATAACACATGTATACATATTAAAGCTTGAGCTTCCAATAGTGATCAGACCTGGCAATGACAGTATGTGAGGAGAAAATTGACTATTTGAATTTAATTTTTAAAGGCAAATTATTTTCTCATAATATGAATGGGCACTTAAAATATAAAATATCTTTCTGCTGGGTTTTCTATATTTGGGGCAAAATCTAGCTTTTGCATATCTATAAGTCTTGGAAAAACTTTCTAATTATCTTTAAATGTACTAGGAACTTGCTGAAATTTCTTAGTAAGTTTGTCTGACCTAAGCACAGTTCTCAGATTTTCATGTGAGAATTTAAGAGATTATATAGGATAGGGCCCATGGGCCAGATGCTGCCTGCTGAGGATGTTTATGCGGCCCGCAGGGTTATGGCAAATGGGCTGAGAGGTGGAGACAGAGTGTGAGGTTTTGTTTTTACTATAGTCCGGCCTCCCACAGTCTGAGGGACAGTGAACTGGCCCCCTATTTAAAAAGTTTGAGGACCACTGATAGGGCTTAAAGAATATTAAATTCAGAGTATATTTTCAGGGCTAAGGGAGACTGTAAACTGGTTGTGGGATCACATGGTCACATAGATAGTGCCAGACAGAAGAAGGAATAGAGAGATCAGAGACATAGTGATCATCACAGCCAGGTGTTGATAAATTCTCCTTATTTGACCTCTGCTGGGCACCAGTTGCAAATGCTGATTTAGGAACGAGTACCATATTCCCACTGCCAAGTAGGAGGAGCTGTTTGGTTTCTGTTCCATTATAAGAATGTTTTTGTGGCACAGGAAACATTGTACCTACCGGATTTATCACATAGTCCATGTGCATTTGTGAGTGGAGGGCAAGGGGAAAAGAATATATATGTGTATACATACACATAAATATGTATATAGGAACATCATGAACACATCTTCTAAAATATAAGAAAGTGATCATAAAAATCAGAAGTTAATTAAATATTAACTGTTTACATAATTCAATTCAATGAGATTTTATTAAATGCCCACTATGTGCATAGAACTATGAGTACTATGGGATATAAAGACAATGCAAAAATAGTCCCTGTTTACTTTCTGGTGGAGTTATATAATACAACACAAATAAGTAAATACAATATAATTTGATAAGGGATAGAGAGCTAACAATTAGGAGGATCAGAGAAGGCTTTCAGATGGCACCTAATATGAGCCTTAAAAGAAGAGAGGAATTCTAAGAGAGTGGTGACATGGGAACATATTCCAGGCAAGAAGAATATAGCCTTTGCAAATAAAGATGAATGTCAGAATACTATGTAGAATAGATTGGTTGGAATGTGAAAATTAGGGTTTATGCCAATGGAAATTATGCTGAACATCTTTTTTTTCCCCTAAATCATCTTTAGTATGCCAAATTTATTAATTTCAGATCATCTGTTCAACCCATGCAGATTCTTTCTTGTGATCTAGGAAACTAGATAATCTTACCCAAAATTGTTTCAAAGATAAAAAATGAAAAATATATCACTTAAAAACACATTCCCTTTCCCTTGGCAAAACTCATGTAACATGTTGACATCATTAACTATTTTGGATTCATCATTCTGAGAGTCATTTTGAGATTTTGCTTGAGAAACAGATTTAAATGACAAACTATGGCTCACATTTGAAGTGATAGCAAGAGGCATAGTTGGAATAGGGGACATTAGATATTTTCTGAAGTATAGAATTACTGGAATGGTCAACATGAATTCTCTTAGAATTAAAGGAATGGTAAGCATGAATTTTTTTTCTCTTTTAAAAATTTATTTTTAACACATGTTGCTTTATGAATCCTGTTGGGAGAGAAAAATCAGAGCAAAAGGGAAAAATCATTGGAGAGATTAAAAACAGAAAAAAGAAATTAACATAGTACATGTTGATTTATACTCAGTCTCCTTAGTTCTTTTTCTGGATGCAGATGGCATTTTCTGTCCAAAGTCTATTAAGATTACTTTGAATTACTGAACCACTGAGAAGAACCAAGGTTTTCATAGTTGATAATCACACATTCCTATTGTTATTATGTACAATTTATTGCTGGTTCTGCTTGTTTTGCTTAGCATCAGTTCATGTAAATCTTTCCAGGCCTTTCTAAAATCAGCTTGTTCATCAATTTTTTTTTAATGGAACAATAATATGCCATTACCTTCACATACCACAACTTGTTCAGCCATTCCCCAGTTGATGGGCATCTATTTATTTTCCAATTCTTTGCTACCACAAAAAAGAGCTGCTAAAAACATTTTTGCACATGTGGGTCCTTTTCTTTCCTTTATGATTTCCTTTGGATACAGACCCAGTAATGGCACTGTTGGGTCAAAAGGTATGTACAGTTTTATAGCCCTTTGGGCATAGTTCCAGATTGATAAGCATGAATTTTTAAAACATCTTTGGTTTGGAGGTCTGAGAGAAAAAGTGGAGGTTGAAACACAAAGTTATCAGTAAGCTTTTAATTAACAAATTCAATGATCTTTTTCTCAGGCCTGCTCCTAGTAGCCCTCTCTGCTGAATTTGGCATAGTTAAGTCATCTCCTGAATATTCTCTCTTCTCTGGGTTTTTATGACTCTGCTCTTTATTCTTCTTCAATTGTTTCTTTTTGTTCTTCTTAGTTGGACCTCAAGAATGCTATGCCAGTTAACTGTTATGCTCCCTCTTCTCTTTTCTTTCTATATTTTCTCAACTAGTAATCTCATTGGCTCCTATGAGTTTAGTTAGCATTTTAAGGAAGATGATTTTTATATCTATGTTTTCTAGCTCTAGTCTCTTTCCTATTAGACATTTCAAAGTGACTGTCACATAAACATCTCAAATTTTGTGTGTCCAAAAGAGAACTCAATATCTCTCTCCCTACTTTCCCCACCCAACTCCCAGATCCAACCCTTCTCTAAACTTCCCTATCACTATTAATCACCCCACTCTCCTTCCAATTACCTAAGCTCACAACAGCTTACCCTTGACTTCTCACTCTTGTTTTTCCCTCAATAGTGTAGGACAGGGGAAAGAACACTGATTCTTGAGTAAGATTTAAATTCTACCACAACAAACTAGTGCTTGTATGGTTTTTAGCAATTTGTTTGCCTCCTTGGGCTTTCTTATCTAGAGAAGGAAAGAGTTGTACTAGATGGTTTCTGAAGTCTCATCTACCTCTGAATCTGTAATCTTGTGAATATATCTTTGATATATCTTCTTTCCATTCATATAGCTGTGTCCTAGGTCAAAGTGACATTTTTGTGCTTGAAATCTTTTTTTCCCCACTCTAATCCAATTTCCCATCCCTGCTCAAGTCATTTTCCTAATGTGCAGTTCTGATCACGTCATTCTCCTACTCAAAACCTTCCAATATTACCCATTTACATCTAAGATCAAATATAAGCTTCTCTATTTGGCATTTGCCAGACTTCTTGGAATTTGCTCTCCTCCAAGAACTCTACAATTCATCTATACTGATCTACGTGCCCTTCTTCATACATAATTCTTCATCTCCCATCTTTTTTGCACTAATTGTCTTCCAGGCCTGGAATGCTCTCCTTCATCTTCCTATCTTGAAATATCTACCTGCCTTCTTTCATGATAGAGCTTAATGATAATGACAATACTTAAAGGTTTACAAAAATTATCTCATTTTATCCTCACAACAATCCTGCCAGATAGATGTTGTTATTATCCTCAATTTATGGATGGGGAAACTTAGATAGACAGATTAATGACTTGGCCAGGGTTATACAGCTGAGACAGGATTTGAACTCAAGTCTTTATGACAATCTGAGACTTTACTGCATTATTTAGTTGTTTTCTGGAGGAATCCTTTTTAATCCCCTAGCTAGTAGTATCTTATCCTCAAAGGAAAAATAAAACTTTCTGTAAAGCCACTTTCTATCTACTCTCTATGCATCTCATCCTTATTTATTTAAATTTTTTCTTTCTACATAAGACTGTAAGCTCCTTGAAGGCAGGATTTTTTTTTCTCTTTCTTTGTATCTCTAATCCCTAAGTAGCTCATTGTAAGCACTTAAGTACATCAACTGCTTGATGTCAGCTCATGGATGTCAAGTGCCTTCTCCAAAGAGTACCTGTAATGTTTATCACCTAAAATATTTTGGCTGTCGAATAAGTAATAGGATCAGTGGCATTTCTATCTTGGAGTCATTTCTCTGAGCACGTAATAATTGTATGATAAAATCTCAACAACATTTACAAGATTGACAAACATGAAACCTGATATACCTTTCAATTTTCTTCCTATTTTTGTGCACCAAAAGCAGTATAGTTCTTACGGAGAGCTCTGTTTTTGTTCTCATCTTAGTTCTTCCCCAAATAATAATAAAATACCAATCATATTACTTCATGACTCAATGTTAAAAAATGGTTGGAAACTGTTGTGATAAGAAATAAAATTAACATGTTGAGAAGGGCCTCAGAGAATGAAATACATATTTTTAGTTAGCTTCATTTTTTTTAAAAGGGAAACTACTTAATAGTCTTGGTTCATTTTCCAATTTTGAAAATTTTAAACTCTCTTTTGCACATTTGAGAGACTTTAAATGATTTTGGTGGTTTGGGGATGCTGCCAATTTTTAGCCAAATAACAGATTTGATTTGATTCTGTCAGTATTTAGTGAGCACCAACAATGTGTTTAACATTATGCTAAAGGGAGATATAGGAGAGTATAAGCCACAATCCCCACTCTTGAGGAACATGGGATATAGTTGGAAAAATAAGACATGTACATCTGAAACAGATGATAGTATGAGAAAGTGTGTGATTAAATACAAATAGGAATGTCATCCTCTTCTTGTGTTTGCTTTCTATGACTTGTGGCATAACAGTGACCTTGTGTCCTCAATGGAGTGCCAAGTCTGGCAGGTCTTACAAAAATGAAAAGAATTTGATTATATCCCTAGTGGTAGATATATCCATCACTCTAGGAAGATCCTGACTAAGTTCAGAAGAGTTCATTTGGGATGATTAGCTACTAGCTGATGTTTCCCACCCCCTATTCCCTCAAACATAGTCTACCAAGGTGTGAAGAAGGTTTTGCTCATCATCCATGAAGGAGAGGCTTTCCATTTGATTAAAAACACAAGTCCTGGAAGGACTGAAGTATGATTAGTTATAAACTGTACTATAGTCTATAGTGGTCCATAGAAGGAAAAAAGTAAATATGTTAGCAAAATATAGGGGAGAATTAAGGAAGAGGAAGAATTTAAGTTGGAATTGAAGGGAGAGTTTGGATGGGGCATTTGTGAGAAGTTCAAGGATCTTAGAACTCTCTCTGAAATCCAACCTCCTGCTCATGAAATGCTGATGCCTGTAAAGGGCTAGAACTGAGCAATGCACTTGGATGATGAAGCACGTGAGACTAATTGCCAATTGGACGGTTCCCTATTAACTTGTTTAAGGTTGACCCTCCCCAGCTGTTCTGTGCTGACTTGATTGGTGAGACAAAGAGAGGGAAGTGACTTGTGTGGGAGGAGTAAGAGAAACTTGGGTGGTGGAACTCACGCTCACTTGCACTCACTTGACCTGGCGTTGGAGGTGACCGAAAAGATCTAGAATAAAGACATTTAGTGATCCTGACTCCTGCTGATTTCTGGAAAGATAGAGTTCCAGCATTTGGCATCCAACATGTGGCTGGCACCCTGCTTCCACCGAAGTCCTCCTGTGACCAGGAGATTAGGTGAGTATTCTAATAGAAATAAGGAACTTACCTTGTTAAGGACTAAATCAGCAATCTCTAGTAACTGAGATGGGGCAGATGTTAGGTACATCCTGGGCCTCAGCTGACCCTGCTCCAACCCCAGCCCCTGCCTCATCTAGCAATGCTATAGAAGATATAATGAAGATAATTGATGAGAAAAGTTTACTTGTTCCCATCCCACAAATGAATAATCTCTTACACTCATTGATTCACACGTCCCCTTGGTTCTTAAATGAAGAAAAACTACGTATAGATAAATGGAAGCTAGTGGGACTTGAAATGAAAGAATTTTACTCAAAAAATGGGAATTGTCAAATTTTCCCAGAGGTATTTTATCTATACAACTTGATTCTATTAGACTTAAGCTATCGAGAAGAGTTTAGAAGAAGGAAGAGTTCTAAAAAGGCACAGAGAAGGAAGCGTGAGGAACAAAAGATAGAAGATAGGCACACTCAGGACATTGCCAGAGGGCAAGGGGATTTGAATGAGGAATCTGAGTGTGTAGACTCTGATTGTCCGGAAGAAATTTCAACCCCACCTAGAGAGCAGATTATTGATCAGCCCACATCCACTCCACCTTCAGGGAAGGAGGGAGGAGGAGTAGTGGGAGGGGCGGTGACCTCATCAGCACCCCCCCTCCTCCCACACAGAGCCCCCCCTCCCAACAACTGCCCACTCCTGTAACTAGATTAGAAAGAGGGCTTATTGCAGCAATTGAAAATGGAAAAGAAGTAGATAATGATTTCAAACTTCAAATTTTTCCCGTGATTCAACAGCATAATTCTGCAGGTCAAGAGAGTAGAAGATATGCTCCTTTTAAAAAAATCTTGCACTGTCTTTGGGGCTACATCAGATTATGTTAAGATGTTAATACACAATTTGGCTTATGAAACCTTAACCCCTAGTGACTGGAAAGTCATTGCAAAAGTGTGCTTAGAACCTGGACAAAATTTGTTGTGGTTTTCTGAATTTACTGAGCTCTGTAGAATTCAAGCCCAACAAAATAGTCAAAGTGCAGCTAATACTTCCATCACCTATGACCTACTAATAGGTATAGGTTCTTATGCAGACGCTTTGGTACAGATTAATTACTCCATAACAGCATTTGAGCAAATTGCTGCTGCTGCTATCAAAGCATGGGCTTCTCTCCCCAGTAAAAACTACAAGGGTGAGACCTACACAAAAATTGTACAGGGACCAAATGAACCTTTTGCTGATTTTGTGGCACGTTTGCAGACAGCTGTCATACAGGCTAATGGTGAAAATGAAGTAACAGACACTTTGGTGAGGCAACTTGCTAGAGACAATGCCAATGAGGTTTGTAGAAGGATTATACTAGGACTACGTAAGGATGCTCCTTTAGAGGAGATCATAAGACTCTGTGCCACAATGGGCACAAATACCTTTTATAGCCAGGCTATGGTGCAGACTTCCCAAGATCCCAACATGGGGAGACAGGATCCCTTTTGGCAAGGGGTTTCCAGAGAGACTCGTCAATGCTTTCAATGCGGTAAAGTAGGCCATCTGAAAGCTCAATGTTGGCATAGAGACAGAGTGAGAAGACAGGCTGAGAGAACAAGACCCAAAACCCCATGTCCAAAATGCAACAGAGGACTCCATTGGGCCTCAGAGTGTAGACTGATTCAGGGAAACGGGATGAGGGGCCCAGCTCCAGGGCCCAAGGGAAAAAATGCTTGGGGCAGGTTGGCAGCCGATGCCACACCCAGAGAGTGCCTCCAAGTCCAATACCCAGACATGACCAATCAGCCAGGAAGCCATCTGAGGGGAGAAAGGGATTACACAATCAGTCAGCCAGGAAACAACATGATGGGAGAAAGGGACTACAATTAGGGAGGATAGAGTTGTATGCAGCTGGGACAATTGAGATACCTCCTGGAGAGGTGAAATCTGTTCCTCTCCAACCTATGGATCCCTTGCCTCCAGGCACAGTAGGCTTGACCATTTCACCTCCTGAGAGTACTTACAAGACAGTGTTCATTCATACACTGATGTGGGAAACTGGGGAATGTGTAGATAATATCCCAGTCACTAACACAGGGAGACAATGTGTGACTTATCAACCAGGGGAAGTAGTAGCATCGGGTTTATTGATACAGACCCCTAATAAGCAACCTGGTGACAGTCACCCATGTTCGGACTCCAAGCAGAAAAACCCAGGAATATACTGGACAGCAGCTGTGACAGCTGACCGACCTATGCTCACCATCTATATAAATGGCATAGCATTAGAAGGACTGGTGGACACAGGTGCAGATCGCACAGTCATTAGAGGTGCCCACTGGCCCAGTCACTGGCCAAAGACTAAGGCAGACACCTACATGTCTGGGGTAGGAGGATCAATAGCAGCTGAAGTTAGTGCTACCCCTTTAAGATGGGTATTTGAAGGTGAAACAGGAGTTTTTACTCCTTTTATAGTTGAAAAAATCCCCATCAATCTATGGGGAAGAGACATTTTACAACAATTTGGGTTAAAAATGAGTACTTCAGTTTTTTAGGCAGGGCTGCTGTTGAAGGCCTGCCAACACTTTCACCTGTTCCTATCCAGTGGAAAACTGATACACCAGTGTGGATAGAACAGTGGCCCTTAGGTAACAATAAAATTCAGGCCTTACTAGACATAGTACAGGAACAACTTGACCAAGCACACTTACAGCCTTCTCTAAGTCCTTGGAATTCCCCAGTATTTGTTGTAAAAAAGAAATCTGGAAAATGGAGGATGTTGACTGATTTAAGAAAGGTAAATGAACAGATGGAAACTATGGGAACTCTTCAACCTGGACTTCCATCTCCTACTCAGTTGCCTAGAGAATGGCCTCTGTGGGTTATAGACATTAAGGATTGTTTCTATTCTATCCCTCTAGATAAGGAGGATATGAAAAGATTTGCTTTTTCAGTGCCCAGTGTTAACTTAGCTGAGCCTTATAAAAGATATGAATGGACAGTTTTGCCACAGGGAATGAAAAACAGCCCTACTATGTGTCAAATGTGTGTTGCTGCTGCTCTTAGTCCAGTAAGAAAAGCATTTCCAAAAGTAATGTTATTACATTACATGGATGATATATTGGGATGTGCACCTGAGGAACAAATGTTAGAAGCATGTCTACAAAAAACCATAGAAACACTAAGGAATTATAAATTGCACATAGCTTCAGAAAAGATTCAAAGACATGCTCCTTTTCAATATTTAGGATATGAAGTATATCCTAAGGTGCTTACAGTACAAAAACTCTCCTTAAGAACAGAGAAGCTAAACACCTTAAATGACTTCCAGAAATTGATAGGAGATATCCAATGGATGCGTCCCGTGCTAGGCTTGACTACCTGTCAATTGCAACCATTATATGACATTTTAAGGGGAGACAGTGCTTTAAATTCACCACGCCAGCTTACAAAAGAAGCTCAAGAGGCTTTGAGACAAGTTGAACTGGCTTTATCCAATGTGGTTGAAAGAGTCACTCAAAAACCCTTGGAAATATCAGTTTTTGCTACACAAGAGGCCCCCACAGCAGTCCTTCATCAAGGAGACAGTGTGATAGAGTGGGTGAACCTCCCAGCACAACCAGAACAAAGCCTTATTCCTTACCCAGTGCTTGTGGCTAGGATTTTATTAAAGGCCATTAAACGAGCAGTACAATTATCTGGGACAAGACCTGACAAGATATACACTTTTTATACTAATGCACAAGTTAATGTGTGCTGCGAAACCATCCCAGAGTGGCAAATTTTATTAACCATGGCTCCAAATTTTGCACACGGGTCTCCATTAAAGATAACCAGACTGCTACATAATTGGCAATGGATTCTTGAAGAAAAGGTTTATAAAGTTCCTCTTAAAGGACCAACTATCTTTACAGATGCATCCAAACATAATATTTGCGCTGTGTATTCTCGTGACTTAACTATAAAGAAAGTAATCAGAACTCCTTTTCAGTCCACTCAGCAGAATGAATTGTACGCAATCATTCTAGCTCTTGCTTATTATCCGGGAGACATAAATATAATATCTGATTCAGCCTATTCAGTAGGTGTGGTACAAAGAATTGCCACAGCCCAAATAAAATTTGTAGCCTCCAATATATATCAGCTCTTTAAAGAGCTTCAAGAGCAAGTGAGAAAGCATCCAGGTAAGATTTATATTTTGCATGTCCATTCCCATAGTGGACTTCCAGGTCCTATTTTTGATGGTAATTCAAAGGCAGATAGCCTTCTAACCATGCTGGCCAGTACTCCTTTATTTCAAGAAGCACAAGAGTCTCATTCTAAATATCATCAGGCTGCCCGAGCTTTACGTTTGCAGTTTGGAATAACAAGAGAAGAAGCTAGGAGCATAGTAAAAGCCTGTACAGCTTGCCTTCCTTTCCATGCTCCTACACTCCCTCCAGGGAAGAACCCTCGTGGTTTGAGACCTAATGAAATTTGGCAAATGGATGTGACCCATTATAAATCTTTTGGTCGTCTATCTTTTATCCATGTCGTGGTAGACACCTTTTCAGGATTCACATTTGCAATGCCAGCAGCAAAAGAGACAGCCCGAGTGGTAACTGAATTCCTTATACAAGCATTTGCAATTATGGGTGTGCCACAAGCAATAAAAACAGACAATGGACCTGCATATACATCTAAACATTTTACACACTTTTGTGCACAGTATAAGATTTTACACACCACGGGCATACCCTTTAATCCTCAAGGGCAGGCAATAGTAGAGAGAAGAAACAGAGATATTAAGACACTCCTCCAAAAACAAAAGAAAGGGGGAGCCACGGGTAACCCTAGAGAACTTTTAAATTTAGTTCTCTATACCATTAATTTTTTAATTTTTGACAAAGATGCACTGGCTCCAGCAGACAGGTTTTATAACTCACCGGAAGGGCAGTGTCCAGTGCGAGCAGCTCCACTGTCTTTAGATAATCGCCAAGTGATGTGGAGAGACCCAGAAAGTGGTGAATGGAAGGGACCAGATAGGTTAACTGCTTGGGGGAGAGGGTTTGCTTGTATCTCTACAGATGGAGAAGGAATCAGATGGGTGCCAACGAGCCGTATTTGCCTTGTCCATTGAAGAGAGACAGAGCAGACCCTTGAAACGAAGGAGAAGGCCCAAGAAACATCGGGTGGTTCCGTTGCTGACTGTGCCCACCACTGAAAGAACCTGGCAGTTATGGCGTTTGACCCATGGACATCAAAAACTGTAGGACTTGAAAGTCTCAGGAATCATTGGATTCTCTGAGACATCATAAGACTATTGTAGGACTTGAAAGTCTCAGGAATCATTGGATTCTCTGAGACATCATAAGACTATTGTAGGACTGAAATCCTCAGGAATCATTGGATTCTCTGAGACATCATAAGACTATTGTAGGACTGAAAGTCCTCAGGAATCATTGGATTCTCTGAGACATCATAAGACTATTGTAGGACTGAAAGTCCTCAGGAATCGTTGGATTCTCTGAGGCATCATAAGACTGTTGCTGGACTTCAAAATCTTGTGGGGATCATTGGATTCCCTAACATATAAAAAGACTGATGTGGGACTTCAAAAACTTGTGGGGATCATTGGATTCCCTAACATATAAAAAGACTGATGTGGGATTTCAAAAACTTGTGGGGATCATTGGATTCCCTAACAGTGAAGCAATGGACAATAGATTGGTTTTGGACTATCTCTTGGTTGCTGAAGAAGGCGTATGTGTGTCTGGTGTTTACATACCCTCCTTCTAGGACTTCTGGAAATCTCTTACAATACCATGTTGATTTATATTGTTTGTTATGTCACTACTTGCATGTACAGTTCCTGTTTGTTACACCACATCGAGTCTGCACTGACTGTGGGGAGAGTTACCACTAATAGCCTCTGCGTTATTGCTATATGCTTGTGTAATAACTCCCATGCTGATGGGTTTGTGCATACTTGTCTCTAATAAGGCCCTTCAATCCAGAAACCCGCTAGCAAATCCCCACTTCTCTTTGGTGCTTCTCATCTCCCTTCCTGAGATGTCAGGGAGGGCGTGATTATCTCCTTTTTAGTGCTTTCATCTCCCCTCCTGAGAAGTCAGGGGGGGGCGTGATCACCTCCTTTTTGGGGTTCTCATCTCCCTGAAAAGTCAGGGATGGCATGACCTCCTGTGGTCTAAAACAAAAGAAAGCGGGAGATGTAAAGGGCTAGAACTGAGCAATGCACTTGGATGATGAAGCACGTGAGACTAATTGCCAATTGGACGGTTCCCTATTAACTTGTTTAAGGTTGACCCTCCCCAGCTGTTCTGTGCTGACTTGATTGGTGAGACAAAGAGAGGGAAGTGACTTGTGTGGGAGGAGTAAGAGAAACTTGGGTGGTGGAACTCACGCTCACTTGCACTCACTTGACCTGGCGTTGGAGGTGACCGAAAAGATCTAGAATAAAGACATTTAGTGATCCTGACTCCTGCTGATTTCTGGAAAGATAGAGTTCCAGCAGATGCCTACAGAAATCTACCTTGTATTGGTGTCCAGTAGCTATGTGTCTGGGGTATCTTTTCTTTTCAACACAGGCAGGGCCCCAAAATCAGAAGTTTCCAACTCAGGACAACTGCCTTTAGCTCTATTTTGATAACATTATGTTCTCATGCTTATTTTTTTCTTATACATGCTGATCACTTGGGTCCTGAAGTTAGCTTATCTGTAAGAACCTTTTAAAATATGTTTACTTAATTTATTGTTCTTTTAATTATCTATACTTAATAATGTAATAGATAAAATTTACCTTTAACAATGCAAATTAAATTTTAAAAGTATGTCGGGCATAGTTTGTTTCTCCCTAGAGCTGCCTGTTAGGTATTTGTTGGCTCTAAGCTACTGAACATGAAGTTCTGTCCCTTTGCCGCTTTCTTTTCCATGTTAACATGTTAGACTTTGGATTTGGCTTCCTTATTTGGATATGATACTCATGAACTCTTTCCTTCCTCTCTCCCTCTCTTCCTTCCTTCCTTCCTTCCTTCCTTCCTTCCTTCCTTCCTTCCTTCCTTCCTTCCTTCCTTCCTTCCTTCCTTCCTTTTTTCCACAATTTGAGAAGCCAAGTATAAAAAGACAAAAAATATCAAATCCTTTCCTTGGCTGAGTAAGGTTTATGGGGGAGATAAAATCAAGTGAAGGTTTTTTCAACATAGATATAGAAATGAGTATCTTTGCATGTTTGAAGGCAAAGGGGAATACATCAAGTAAGACAAACAGGCTATAGACTCTGAAAAGGAAGAATTCAAAAGTTACCAAGGAGAGAAGAAATAGAATCTGTGGAATATATGCAGTATTATCTTTAGATAGCAAGAAAAGGAGTTTTTTTTCTTTAATTTGTGGCAGGAGAGGAGGAAATGGGGAAACACATAAGAGAAGATAGAGAACAGCTAAGTGGTGCTATAGTGAATAGAGCCCTAGCCCTGAATTCAAATCTAGCACCAGATATTTACTAGCTGTGTGACTCTGGTCAACTCACTTAACCCTGTTTGTCTCAGTTTCTTCAACTGTAACATGAACTGAAGAAGGAAATGGAAAGCTTCTACAGTATATTTGCAAAGGAAACTTCAAATTGGACCACAAAGTTGGACAAGACTGGACATGACTGAAAAATGTCTGAATAACAACAATAAAAGACAGAGATGTGTTGAGGAGGGTACAAATGTGAGCAGACTCATAGACTTATAGAATTTGAGAACTGGAGGAGATCTTAGAATGGATCTAATCCAATTCTTTGATTTTATAGTTAAGAAATCTGATACTCATAGAATTGATTGACTTGTCTAAGGTCACATAGATCAGTAGTAAAATGTATTCTATGAACAGAATAATATTAATAGATAGCATTTATAGAGCACCTTACAAATATTATTTCATTTTATTTTTATAGAAATCATTAAGTGGCTACTATTATTCTCTCCATTATACAGTTGAGGAAACTAAGGCAGGCAGAGGTTAAGTACTTGCCCATGATCACACAGCTAATAAGTATCTTGAGGTCATATTCCAACTTAGATCTTTAAAATTTTTTTAAACAATAACTTTTTATTTTAAAACTATATGCAAAAATAGTTTTCAATATTAACCCTTGTGTTCCAAATTGTTGTTCCCTCCCTTCCTTCAAGTAATCCAGCAAGTAATCAAATATATGTTAAACATGTGCATTTGTCCTATACATATTTTCACAACTATCATGTTGCATAAGAAAAATTAGATCAAAAAGAAAAAAAAATTGAGAAAGGAAATAAGCAACCAAACAACAAAAATGTGAAAATGCTATGTTATGATCTACATTCAGTCTCCCCACTCTCTTTCTGGATGCAGATGGCTTCTCCATCATAAATCTATTGGAATTGGAATCATCTCATTGTTGAAAAGAGCCACATCCATCAGAATTGATCATCCCATAATCTTCTTGTTGCTGTGTACAATGTTTTCTTGGATCTACTCATTTCACATAGCATCAGTTCATTGGCCTTTTGGAAATCATCCTGTTGATTGCTTCTTATAGAACAATAATATTCCATAACATTCATATACCATAATTTATTCAGCCATTCCCTAATCTATGGGCATCCATTTGAACTTAGATCATCGTGATTCTAAGTCTAGTGATCTATTTCCTCTACCACATAGCTACCTATATTTAGGGTACTGGCATTACTGACATCATTTATATTAGTGTCAAGGATTGAGATCTAGTAACCAGTAGCCTCTTGTTTAGGATATAAGGTAAGGAGATGTATAATCAATTAGGTTTTAGCAATTAGTCAGTTATTTTTTTTAACTCATCCCAGAGTATCAAGGTGGACCTTTACAAAGGTAAAGTAAAAAGCCTCCTCTCCCCATGTATTATGATTTGTGGGACACTCACTAAGATGTATTACTGCTCCTAACTATCTTCCCAATTAACCTGATACCACATTTGGAATTCTTGCCATTAGATGAAATTATAATTTCCAAAATCTGGTGACTGATAAAATTCACACCTATTTATTACTTAGGGGGTTGGAAGGTCATATAATCCTCCACATGGGTTAGTTTATCAAGTAATTATTCATAAATATGCAGCAGTATTATTACTGACCCTCTTCTTCCCCTGAGAAGAAGAAAACAGGGTATCAGATATGCTGTATACACAAGTCTCTATAATTATCTAGCAGGGTCCAGAGGAATGGGGACAAAACACAAATAGAATTTGCTGTAGAAGAGTGAGATGGGAAAGAAAGGTCAGAGTATGGTATATTATCTAGAGGAGGCAATAGGCTTGATAGGGGAGGCAATAGCTTTGACAGCAGCACTAACTGCCAATGGTGGATTTCATGGAGGAGGAGGAGGGAGTGACTGTACTGAGGATTAAAATGACTTTACTTTCCAGATTTGCCTAAGGCTAGACTGAGAAGCTAGCAATGTTCAAAAATTGTGCCATGACAATCCTTTCTCACTGGACATCAGATTTCATAACCTGGTACCTAATCTAATATTTTGTATGTAAGAAACCAAAATAGCATTTGAATTTCAAACAACATGGGATGACTTTTGCAGATATTTGAGTGTATTAGTTCCCTTACATCTTGTATGGATAAGTAGCTATATCAAGACTAGCTTCTTCTATTTTTTTTTTTTTTTTTTTTTTTAAGAGAAAATAAATATCTATTACTTCTGCTATGAGCTGCTAGGGAGTCTTCTCCACATGTCTCCTGCATATGTATTTTTTCAAAAAGCCAAACATAGTTTTCTTTAATGAAACCATAATGCTGCTTCCTTTCATAAAATCACTCCTGAGTTCTTCCTGGCACAGTTGGGTTCTCTGCTTATCCAGTTGCCATGAGGAGTTTATATCAAGGAAACTTTAGCCAGTATTAACAATGGAAACACAAGAAAAATAAACATTTGCAGTATCTCCTTTGAAAGATGAACAATGCACTCCTGTTGAATGATGCACAGATGGTGTAGGAAGAAGGAAAAAGAAATATATATTTTTTTCATTTCCATTCTTCATATCTCAGGCTGTTGAGTTCTATTCCTACATCTGGTCATAGATTCATAGGAGGAAGCTACCTTCTTTAATAATCCTTCCCTGATCCACTTTCCCTGTCGTATTTTCCTTCTTCATCTGAAAGTTGACTTTGATTCAACATTTATTATGTACCTACTATGTATGACACACTCAAGTTTCTCACAGTATTTTTGCCATTGTAGCATAATTATTTGTTCACAGATCTTAACCCTACTTGATTTTAATTTTCATGAGTTCAGGATCTGCATTACATTTACTTTTGTTTCCCCATTGTCAAACATAGTGAGTTTCAATTCAATTAAAAAGTCATTAAATAGCACTGATAAAGAGCCTACTGTGTGCCTGGAAGTGTGCTAAGTGTTGAGGACACAGAAAAATAAAAACAATCCATTACCATTCAAAGAGCTCATAATCTATCACATTATGGTTAATGAATGTTTGTGAAAATGAATTCACTTAAAAATTACTGATCTTGGAAACAAGCATCCATATGCTGGCATTTTAACAAAGAAATGATCTACACATTCTATTCTCATTAGTGTTCTCTAGAAGGTTTTGCCACCTTCAATATTCCCATTTGATGGCTCAGGATTTTTTTATACACTCAGTGTTAAGGCTTAATGTAAAAAAATCTATTTGTTTTATACTTTTATATTAGGCTTTTGTTTTATCCTATATTTTCTGACCACAAACTTAATGTTCACACACACCCACACACACACCCACCCACACACAAAAAAAAACTTTCATAGATTTAAAACATTTTTGGGAGCTCTTGATTTCTGTAAGTAGCAAAATACATCACATACATTTTCCAGGCAATATGAAAAAGAAATAAATGCATTTCGAGCAGCTATCTTGGAAATCATTTTCAGTTTTATCTGTGCATTTGAGACTTCTGTCAAATAGACACTGCAAAAATCATGGAAGATTGAAATACTGAATGAGAGAACTTTGAAAATGATGCATCACATAGGGCATTGTTAATAGAAAGTAAAATAAACCCAGTCTGGCCTTAGAGTTTATTTTGAATGTTTCAAGTCAGTGTGGCTCATTTGGTGTTACATTTCAATTCTATCCTGTCATTTCCTAATGAAACAATATCATCAAAGAGTAGATAAGGCTGTCCATTGGGTCAGATGAGTGTACAGCTGAAGGAATGATGGAGTAAAGTAGAGTTTTAGATTCCACAAATATACAGCACATCTTCAGTTTCTAATTTGTTCTTTGAAGATTTACACAAAATTGAGAGATAACATAACTTTCTTTTAGTTTAATCTTCTATTTGACATTTTATTATGGGAATGCATAACTGAATTACATAATGACAAAGTTGTTGTACCAACAATTCTCCATCAATTTATAATCAGCAATGTATGTATATTGAAAAGAAATCAGTATAAAAATGGTTAAGACTTTTACCTCCTTATATTTCACACTTTATCTTGACAGACACATTCATTTTGGTCTCTGGTAGTTTTCTTAGTTGTCCTGAGAAATAAGAGAAAGAAATGTATAAATTTTTCAAATTTATTTTTTACAAGAATTTTTGAATGATTTTCACAATGTTAGCTTGCATCTCTCTTAAGATCTGCTTAATTATAAATTTAAAAAGATAATAGTCCATTTCTTTTAAGTAACTAATATTGTTAGTATAAATGTATTTTTGGTAGGTTCTAATAATGCTTTTTAATTCTATTGTAACTCAACCTTTATTATTACTAAATTTGATCAAATGTTATTTTTGCTAATATGCTATAGCCTTCTCACTCCACCAAAAAGCTTTCATATAAGTATTTAAGGTACTAACCCTTTATTTACTAATTTTATTTTTAATTTTAACATATAATCATTTTAAAAATTTTATTGGAGAATAAGTTCCCCATATCAAAAATGTGTGCCTTGTATTATTAGTTACATGGCTGCATTGCAAAAGTCAGAATCGGGATTCCCCAGGTGTCAAAATAATCACTACCATAGTGGTGCCACTGGTTTGCTATATCTATGGGTGCAGTAAGGATAATAGAGATGATCCTGATACCAGTGAGCCTGTATTACCTGCTTTTGAAAAAGTTTCCATTTCCTAGGTTTTGAGAAATTTGGGAAAGAAGAATTGTGGTCAAAGTATATTAATGAAGACTCAGTGACAAACTGGACAGGTGTGGGGAGTTTAGCTAATTTTGACCTCCAAGGAATAGCTGATGAAGTATCAGGAATGAACATTTCTGATGAAGACGGAAACCCTCCTGGCATATAAGAGATTTACTAAACTACTCCTTCCAAAGTCTCAGAATGTAGAATCTCTAAGGATTGGGTTATTCGATAAGCAGATCCTAAGACTTCCAGAATTCACTGCCCTTCCCCAGAGTTGGACTGCTTAGAACAAGATCCAAAGCTGGTCAAGACACTGCTTGCAGGTCAGTGCATATAAGAATTTCTCATACAGGATGCTGAAGCAAGTTCTACACATGCCCATCAAAGGGCAATCTTAGTGGATCTGGGGAAGTCAAGTGAATGGCAGATGACATGGTATAACTTTATAAGTCCAATGTTGCCCTCCTTGTCAATGTCAGACTTTTCTAAAATAATCTCATTTTGCTGCTTCAACTCTGTTATGCTGAGATGAATGCCATAACCTTCTCCAGAAAGGCAATTCACTATCTGATAAAGGAATTGGCAGTGAATTCTGGAAGTCTTAGGATCTGCTTATCGAATAACCCAATCCTTAGAGATTCTACATTCTGAGACTTTGGAAGGAGTAGTTTAGTAAATCTCTTATATGCCAGGAGGGTCTCCGTCTTCATCAGAAATGTTCATTCCTGATACTTCATCAGCTATTCCTTGGAGGTCAAAATTAGCTAAACTCCCCACACCTGTCCAGTTTGTCACTGAGTCTTCATTAATATACTTTGACCACAATTCTTCTTTCCCAAATTTCTCAAAACCTAGGAAATGGAAACTTTTTCAAAAGCAGGTAATACAGGCTCACTGGTATCAGGATCATCTCTATTATCCTTACTGCACCCTCAGATATAGCAAACCAGTGGCACCACTATGGTAGTGATTATTTTGACACCTGGGGAATCCCGATTCTGACTTTTGCAATGCAGCCATGTAACTAATAATACAAGGCACACATTTTTGATATGGGGAACTTATTCTCCAATAAAATTTTTGAAACATTTACATGAATGAAAATGAATACATGTTTATATATTAAGCAGTGAAAATTAAACCATATTTAAGTTTCTTTTTTCCAAATATTTTACTGATAGGAAAAAATAAGTTGAATCATGGTTCCTTTTTAGTTATGTTTGTTGTTGACTTGTAACAGTTCTGGATTAACTGGTAAATAGCTATTTACTATATTTAACCCACAATCTAAATATTGGTCAGAACGGATAACTGTTATTTATAATTTCTAATTTTTTATAGCCATCAAACTAAAGTCCTGAGCTGAATCCACTAAGAACTGATTGGCCCTAAATTTTCTCTAAAGATTAAAGCATCAAGGAAGTGAGCTAATTTCTATGGCAAAATTTTAGTGCTTATAAAATCTTTAAGAGGGAAATTTCAGTCATTGCTCACTAGAGCAAAAAGATTTCATGCCCCACTATAGCCCTCTCATCCTTCTGTTCTATTTCAGGTAGGTAGAATGCATCTAAGAGACACTTGATTTATTATGCACATCAAAACAACAAAAACAACACAACCCAAAACCTATTCCCCAAAATGAATAGAAATGAAGTCCCACACTTTGTGCTAGGGCTGTATGCTTTTAAGATGAGCTAATTCATCCCCCCCCCCCATGATGAGATTTCTTGTAAATTTCCACTGAAAGAGTCAGAAAGAGTAGAAAAAGGATTGACTACTTCTGATATTGGTAACCACGAGTAGTAGGAACAAGGATTTGATGAATAGATGGAAATCGCTTGAGATTTGTGTAAGTGTGGACAGTCCGGAAGATTTCATTAAAGTTCTTTGCATAAGAGGACAGGTATTGTGATTTGTGCTGTCTTTATGTTCCCATCAGTTGGTGTGGAACATACATATAGTCAATTATTCTAAATTAAAAAAAATAAATGAGCATTTATTCTCTCTTTCTCTTATCTCCATCCCCCCAGCAGTGAGCAATAAAGAAAAAAGAAAAGACAACTTTGTTATATATATGCATAGTTTAAAAAGAAAATTCCCACATTGCCCATGTCATAAAATGTTGCATGTGGTAAATTGGATTCTGAATATATACTATTCAATTGAATCAAATTCAATAATTATTTATTTAATACTTATTATGTGTTAGGAATTATGTACGTTAGAATGTTAACAGTCCCTACTCTTGAAGATCTCACATTCTCCTGGAGATGGGAGAAGAACATATACATGAAAGTATATACAACAAGCATATAAAGCAAATACAAACAATTTAGGAGGAGTTGGAAATGCCAGAGTCATTGGATCCTGGAGTATGCTGAAAGTATAGAAGACTAGAGGTAGTAGAATGGGGCCAAGTTATAAAAGGTTTTAAAAACCAAATGGGGAATTTTAAGTTTCATCTTGGAGATATCACAACCACCAAAATTTATTGAGTAGACAGATGATATGATCACTCACTTTGTTAGCTGAATGGAGAATGGACTGGAGTTGAGCGAGAAGTGAGGAGTGAAATATCTTCCTATAGTAGGGGAGTTGATGAGGGCTTACACCAAAAAAAAAAAAAAAAAAAAAAAAAAAAAAAGCAGTATTAAAGGAGACAATTTGTGTCTAAAAGAGATGCTTTAAAGGTATAATTGACAGGACTTGGTACCAAACTGGATGTGGGGGAGGGGAGTGAGACTTTGAAAATAACATCTAGATTGTGTGTCTGGAAGAATGGGACAACAATGGATCACAGAGATGAATCCTAGAGTCTATTATGTCCAGTTTTTTCATTTTACAGATAAAATTGAAACATAGCATAGAGATAGTAGGGGATTTTTTAAATGTCCCACAGATAGTAAATATGAGTCTGGATTTGAACTCAAATTTTCCTAACTGATTCCACCACTGTTACACTATACAATGCTACTTCTTTAAATAGGAAATCAGGTAGTCTTTGAGGTAGAAGTTGGAAGAAATTCAACATAAATTTTAGCTCAAACATATATCTATGCCAGTCTTTATATTAAATTTGCATACAAATAAACATGCAAGTTAGGAAAGTGTATCACATTGAACTAAAATACATTCATAGTCCTTTATTAAAAAGCATGTTTTATTATTAATGGCCAAATCAAATATCATAGCTATAACATTGAAAAGAAATAATTAAATTAATTCAGCATCAACATCTACATTCATATGCATACTTTTCTTCTTTAGGAATGAGAGAGTTGCTATTTAAAGTTGCTGATTAAAGTATGACATCACTAAAAATCAAAAAGTAATTTCTGATAGGTGTGCCTAAAGGATACTCTTGAATGAAAACATTTTCTCCGTTGGAGAAAAGATCTAATTATAGCAGAGCTTTTTTTTTCATTTTTCTTTGTCTTCTTCCTTTTTTTTGTCAGTAGGTTTATACACTTGGGAAGTAATGAGTCCAGAACTGAATTTCTTTCCAATTTAGGCAATGTTTCTTTAGGGCTTTCATTCATTTCCAGTTTTGTACATCTGTGAGGACCAAAGATGTTGGGAGGTACCAGGCTGAGAAACTGAAGGCTGCACAGTCAATTCTATTTTTAAAATATTGGTAAATTTCTTAGGAGATCATTCTACACTTCAACAATGATACTGTATGAGGATGTATTCTGATGGAAGTGTATATCTTCAACATAGAGAAGTGCTAATCCAATTGATCAATGATGGACAGAATCAGCTACACCCAGAAAAGGAACACTGGGAAATGAGTGTAAACTGTTAGCATTTTTTTTGTTTTGTTTTTTGTTTTTCTTCCCAGATTATCTTTACCTTCAGAATACAATTCTTCCTTTGCAACAACAACAAAATTCGGTTCTGCACATATATATTGTACTTAAGATATACTATAAGATATTTAATATGTATGGGAATGCCTGCCGTCTAGGGGAGGAGGTGGAGGGAAGGAGGGGAAAAATTCGGAACAGAAGGGAGTACAAGGGATAATGTTGTAAAAAAAAATTACCTATGCATATATACTGTCAAAAATGTTATAATTATAAAATTAATTTTTTAAAAATTGATAAAAAATGCAAATTGTTTTTTCACTATTTGATCCAGCTATGACTATGGCTGCCAGAGGAAGTCATTGAGCATTTATTAAGAAATTTCTATGTATCAGGCACTGTGCTAAGTCTTGGGGATACAAAGAAATGTAAAAGAGCTTTTGTGTACTCTTGAAGGACAAAGTCTAATGGGGAGAAAACTACTATGTATATACAAGATATATAGAAAGTAAGTTGGAAATAATTTCAGTATTAATACTAGCATTAAGGGGGACTGGGAAAGACCTTTTAAAGAAGCTTGGATTTGAGCTGATGATTGTAGGGAAATGGGGAAATCAAGAAGTGGAGATGAAGTGGAAAGGGGGAGGGGTTTGAGGGAAAAATGAATTCTGCTTTTGCTCTGTTGAGTTTAGGATATCTGGAACATCCAGTTCAAGATATCTTATAGGCAGTTTGTGGTGTGAGATTGGAGATCAAAAGATAAGATAGGACTGGATAAATATGTCTGAGATAGAGATCATAATTGAATCCATGGGAGCTGATGAGCTCATCAAGTGGAAGTAGTATAGAACAAGACTTCTTAAATTTTTTCCACTTGTGACTCCTTTTTGCTTGAGAAATTTTTATGTGACCCCAGATATATAGGTATATAAAATAGGTAGACAAATCAAACACTTACTGATAATAAATCATGATTTCATGATTCCCACATTCAGCTATTCAACCCCATATGGAGTTGCAAACCACAGTGCAAAAAGCTGGGGTATAGAAAAAACAGAAAAAAGAGCCTAAGAAAAAGCCTCAGGAGACTTAGGTAATTTCATTAGACATCCGATTATTTTTTTAAAACTAAAAAGTTAGACCAATGATGAATTCCAGGAGACAGTTTTTGAATTTTTCACACAATTTCTTTTCATAGATTAAAAGTTAAATACAATGTATTGATCATTCCCCCATTTTGTATGTGTGCTCACTTGCAGTTTGCTTTTCTAGTTTCTCCATACCAATCATTGTGCAGCCAATCGCACAACTAAATTGGCCATTGTGATTCAAAAGAGAGTCAGGGATCTGGGTTTAAAGTGTGGATCTGATTATTAGAAGTCATGGAAACAGTTGTAACTCTATCTTTCAGAGCTTCAGTTTCTACCTCTATAAAAATGGAGATAAATAACACAGGCATTCCTTACTTCACAGTGTCATTGTGGTGACAGTAGTATCTACTCTAAACATTATAAAAATACTAGCTGTAATTATTACCCACAAACATAACTCCTGTCATATAAATCCCTATTGGTACTCTCCCTCAAATTTGTCAGATTATACCAGGAATAGATTAGGGGCAGCTAAGCGGTATGGTGGATAGAGCACCAGCCCTGAAGTCAGGAGGACTTGAGTTCAAAACTGGTCTCAAATACTTAACACTTCCTAGATGTATGACCGTGGGCAAATCATTTAACCCCAATTGCCTCAACAACAACAAAAAAAGAAAGGAATAGTTTAGTTGCTCTGAATCTAGGGCAAAATTATACTTTTTTATTCCCCAAGATGAATTGTTTCTTCTGGTCTCTCATTAGGATCCTGATGGATGATCTTGAGACATATTAGGAAAGTGTAATATAAGAAACATTATCCTTGTGTTAATCAAAACATAAGCAGGAAGTGGTGTATATATATGGTTACAATAGATTCATTAGTGTTATCAGTTTATTTCTCAGAGAGTGAAATGTATTCTTTTTTGAAATAATTCTTTTTATTTTCATTAAACCTTGAAAATAGAAAGTAGAAACCTTTTTGAAATACCTAAAATGAACCAAAAGAACAAGTATTTGGTATGATAAATATGTTAAAGTTTTCATATTTTAAATGGATTTGAACTAATTTATTGGCAAAAACAACCTTTACAAAAATAGTTTGTAGTATAGTCAAACCCCTTTATGGATTTGGGATACCTTGAAAAAGGAAACCTCCCCAATGTGTGATGAGGCTATTTCTCAGTGAATTAGGGAGATGAGTATCTAAAACTTATTTGAAAGACTAGAATTTGTTGATGCCTTAATCACAACTATTTTAATTTTATTTAGTTTACAACTCTCTGAAAGATATGGCTATTACTAGTCATATTGAGTCATCTCTCCATCTCTGTCTTTATTAAATCCAATTTTTCTTCCCCCTCCTCCTCCTTCTTCTCCTCCTCCTCCTTTTCTTCCTCCTTTTCCTCTTCTCCTCCTCCTCACATATATGATGTCCTCTTGATTGCTTTCTTTTGGAAAGGATGCCATAGCCATGGCTTTTCCTAATTGTGTGTTTTGTTTTAAATTTTTTCTTATTTATTTTGAATTTCACAGTTATCAATAAATAAAAACATTCCATTATTAAAATGACAACAATGAAGAGAGTGAATTTCTGTTATGCAATATATTTTAAAAGAATACATATTAAATTTAATAAGATAGTAGCTGAAGTACCTAATTTGGATCCTTTAGGAATTTTTTGTTTTCTGTATATTAAAAAAGTTGACACTTTTCTTCCCCCCCCCACTTATTCCTTCCTATGTTCCCTCCTAGACCACCCTTGATTAAAAACAAAAAGAATTATGGTCCCGAGGGAAACAAAATTCCATTTACCATATCTGAAAAGTTCATTCTGAGCTTCTCTATTCGACCACTTCTCTGCCAAAAATATTTAGTAGCATTCTTTCCTTTTATATTTCTTAAGAAATGATTTTTTCACTATTCTTACAATTCTGTCATTTATGGCATGAATTTCCTCTAGCATAAATTTGGAGGGGTCCAGATGCAATTCTTAATGCCATTTCTATTTCTTCATATAACATAAAATCCAGGGGGATAGGGTTTGTGAAGTCAAATGTGGTGTTTGTAGTGACACTAATTAGCAAAATGGAAATGCTACTCTATTTATTCCATTTTCATCTATTTATTGTCTTCTGCTCAGTTTCATCTTTAAATGATCTTGAGATGAGTTGGCTTAATTGAATCTCACTCTATGCTGTCAACAAGTTCATTTTCCCTTTCAGTTCATTGTTAAAGGATTTAATAATAAAGACACTTACTCTATAAATAAGACACATTTTCTCATAATATTTCACCATCTTTCTCTATAAGGTTTTACAAATGGTAAGACCTCAGACCAGAAATGTTTCCAATGTTTTCTAAATTCAGAGTTTAATCACCCTGACCTAGTTAGGGTTCTGAGTCAGTTGAAAGCACATAGTAGGAATGTCAAAACCTTTATAATTTGTACATACTCTTTGATCCAGCAGTGCCACCATTGGGTCTGTATCCCAAAGAGATCATAAAAGAGGAAAAAAGATGCACACGTGCAAAAATGTTGGTAATACCTCTTTTTCTACTGTCAAGGAATTGGAAATTGAGTGGATGGACATCAGTTGGACAATGGCTGAATAAGTTATAGTACATGAATGTAATGGAATATTATTGTTCTATAACAAATGATGAATTGGATGATTTCAGAAAGCCTGAAAAAGACTGGAAACTGATGCTGAGTGAAGTGAGCAGAACCAAGAGAACATTGTACACAATAACAAGATTATGTGATGATCAACCATGATGAACTTGGCTCTTCTCAGAATACTTGATCCAAGACAATTTTAATAGACCTGGATTGAAAAATGCCATTCGCATCCAGAAAGAGAACTATGGAAACTAAATGTGGATCAAAGCATAATATTTTTACCCTTTTTTTGTTCTTTTGCTTTTTCTTTCTCATGCTTTTCCCTTTTGGTTTGGTTTTTCTTGACCAACATACAAATATGGAAATATGTTTAACAGGATTGTATCTATTTAACCTATATCAAATTACTTGTCATCTTAGGAAGTGAGAGATAAGGGAGGGAGGGAGAAAAATTTGGAACATAAAGTCTTACAAAAATAAATGTTGAAAACTCTCTTATAAGTACTTGGAAAAATAAAATACTGTTGAGAAAAAAAACCTTCTTTATAAAAATTTGGTGGTGAGTTCAATGTTCATACCCTATTGATACAGTTATCAAGAACTCAGATTATTTTGGTGCTTTTGTCTTACAGTTGAAGGATGAGAATTTTTGCTAAATTTGAAGGCTTTTTGAATTCAAGGTCTAAATCCATAATAAATTATTGGGGTAGGATGAATTCAAGAGACAGTATGGAGTGGTGGGTAGAGAGCTGGCAGGTGAAGGAGCTGTGGATTCAAATCCTATCTCTGACATACTGGCAGAGTGGCATAGTGACTCAGACATACTGACCAAGTGACCCTTGGCAAATGATTTAATCTCTTGATGCCTCAAAAAAAACTCTCTAACACTATAAATTTCTCAACAATTGTTAATCTGCATTGGCCTCCAGAGTTTGAACATGGTTGCACATGTGCCTCAGGAAAATCATTTTCAGAGCTGTATGGAAAGTAGCAAAGATGATGAAGAAGAGACAAGAATGGAGAGTGAAATCAAGAAGGAGACTATTGCAATAGGTTAGGTAAGGCAGTTGATAATGCAGGTCTGTAGCTCAAAAGAGATTAGTGTGGACATGTAAATAGAAGAGAGAGAGCAGGGGAGGGAGGGAAGAGAGATTAGTTTTAGATGTATAGAATTAGTATTCATCTACATAGAAGACCCATAGAAAATGATTAAGTCAACAAAGAGTTTATAGAGAAAGAAGACAAGATGGCTCTGTTCACAATCTTAAAGAACTCATATTAAGGGAAGGGGAAATAAATGATGAGGATATAGTAAATGGGACTGCAGCATAGTTGGACAGGACTTGAAAAAAAAACACTTAGAAACAACAATGGAAGAGAATATTAGTGGAGGAGAGAGTTTCCAGGAGAAATGGATAGTGCTTGGGATTTCATTAGAGTAATATTCTACAGTCAACTAACGTCCTTCTTTAATGCCCCATTGCAGTGTGGAGAGGATTGCCAAGGTTTACTGGAGTCAACTGAATAGCTTAGTAAGAGTTTCTTGGGGAAGACAAGGAAAAGGGAAAGGGGATAAGCATTTACATAATGCCACCTGTGTACCAGCAATTTACAAATATCATCTCATATGAAATTGATTTTGCTAAATTTTTGTTGTGAACATTTATATTCTGCAAATTAGCAAATGCTAAACATTATTGTTTGATTTATTGTTTTCTTGAAAGTCCAGACTTAAGAAAGTGATGGAGAAAATGTTTGTGATTTGTATTAAACTTAACAATATATTATGCATACATTTTGCTCCCTTCCTTGAGATGGGTGTTAAACATTGAACAGAAGATCCTTGAGAGAACTCAAACTTCTCAAAAGGTATATAAGCAGAGCTGAGTTCTAGCAAATCTCATTATATTACAAAGCTTGGAGAATCTCATCACTTGAAGATCTGCCACCAGATGATGAATTATTTTGGCCACAGAAACTCATAAAGTCACTCACTGCAAGCAAGAAGGGGTTGTGATCTCAATTGGCTCAGACTTCACGAGCCTGCCTCAATGAACTCATATATCACATGATATTGTGAAGAAGTGTATAATCTGTGGGTTGTGGGCTGTCCAACACTGTTTTTATTTTATTTTGTCATGACAATAGCAGATTTTCTTCCATTTTTTAAAAGTTTCTGTTAGACTGGATTTCTATGGAATTGCTTTGAATGCTCAATGATTAACCACATTTTTGTGTGCATGTGTATGAGTGCTTAGCATGGAGGATTCTCAATTCCAAGAGAAGAGAATGTATTTAAGTAACTTGAAAGTTTGATTAACCAATGCCTATATTTCTGAAAATATTTCCAACATCCAAAGTAAAATTTCATGGTTCTGTCTTTTTTTTTTTTTTTTTTGGTCTTTGTTTAGGAATAGTTTGGTTTAGTTGCTTGGGTACAGTTGATTGGATACAGTTGGAACAACTAATAAAAATCTGGTATAAGTTAACTGGACTTTATATTGGGGCTATGTTAACTCCACTATAAGAGGCATACTTTTAAATTCAGTCCTATTCAGCACCTGTGAAAACTCTGTCTTAAGTTTGCTGTTCTAGACACATAGAAAAAGGAAAGGTTTTTTATATACAGAATATTTTTTAAAATAAAAAGTCAGGTTTTAGAGACAGCTAGAAGGTGCAGTAGATAGTCCTGGAGTCAGGAGGACTTGAGCTCAAATTCGGCCTCAGAGAGGTAATACTTTCTAGCTATATGAACCTGGGCAAATCACTTACCTCCAATTACCTTGCAAAAACAAAACAATAATAAAGCACCTTTTTAGAAGTGTACTTTGTGCCCACATATAAATTACACACATACTCACACACACACACACACATATATATACATATTCCAACACATACATATATTTCGTAAGCATTTGCATTATTTTGTTTTTTTGCTGAGACAATTGGCGTTAAGTGACTTACCCAAGAAAGACAGAGACAGAGACAGAGACAGAGAGACAGAGAGAAGTTTGTTGAAGGTTGAAGGAAGACTGAAGGTCTGAAAGTGTTGGTGAAGAGCAAGAAGACTGGCAATTTCTCCTGCTGTCCCAGTGAATCAAGGAGTAGGAGAAAAAGTATACCCAGAATTGTCAACAGTAATCAAGGGTGAAGCATCTTCTTGGCAGAACCAAGGTTTCATAATTGCAAGAAGACAGGAATGTTAAGGATGAAGTCTAATATGAAGGGCAGTATGTTTAAAATAGCACAGTCATTGCAGAGACACTGTGGAAGGGCAAGCTAGAGAAAGTTAGAGGTGAGTAGTAAGTGAGGCATCCAGAATTTGAACTCTGATCCTAGACTCCAAATCAAGTGTCCTTTTTATTCCATGAAAAGACCTTTGGAAGGTTACTTTGGCAATGAAGTAAAAAATTGTAAAAGAAAGAGCCTGGAGGCAGGGAGGCAGATAGGAGACTATCTTTGTGCTGGTCCAAAGAGCAGGTAAGGAGGGTCTGAAAAAGAGCAGTTCATCTTAAAGGATATTTCAGAGTTAAAAATAAGAAAACCTTGCTCTACAACATTATAATGAATATAATTATAATACACAACATTTTATGGCACTTGTAGTTCTCCCTTATCTTCATGTTAGACTTTAACATTTAAGGTGTTATCTGCAGCTTTTCCAAAAGAGACAGAACTTAGCTAATTTAACTGTTCAAAATGAAATTCTTCTTTTCCACATTATGTAGGTATGAAACTAAACTATCTATATTTAAAGATAATAATCTACAATAGTAGTCCCCAGTTTTTAGAATAGGGGAATCTTTTTTAATTAAAAATTAAATTAAAGATTTTCCTCACATCCTTAAACCATTTCTGATAAACACATATTTGTGTCACTGATGTGCTGGTAGATGCTTAATTTTCTCCCCACTCCAAACTGTTCATACAACATATTTTTATTATATCACTTTGTCAAAGCCTATTCTTTCTCTTTATCCATTTTACTTTGTATCATATTTATGTATCTACATATATTATCTAACCTTTAGAATATAAGTTCTTTGAGAGAGAGGTAGTAATTTTTCACATTGGTATTCTTAGTTTGAGACAGCTAGATGGCTCAGTGGATAGAGTGCTGGACCTGAAGTTAGGAAGAACTGAGTTTAATCAATCAGAAAACCCTTGCTGTGTGAGCCTGGGCTAGTTACTTTATTCTCTGTTTGCCTTAATCCACTGGAGAAAGAAAAGGCAAACCATTCCAGTATGTTTGCAGGGAAATCCCATGGGTAGCAGTGACAGGCCACCATGGTCCACAGGGTGGACATTACTGAACAATTATTTTTAGAGTTGAAGTGAATTGCATAGAGGAGAATCCATATAATTTTTTAGTGCTTCATGTAGACAACCAACTCTTTTCATTTTTTTTAAAGCTTAGTATTCAATTCAACAAACATTTACTGTTATATCAAAAATCATTCTGAAAGTCACATATAGAGGAAATAGATCCTCATTAAAATTGTAACTTTTCCATAGAGAAAGATGTGAAGTCTTCAATATATTCCATTCAAGTAGAAATTTGCTGGGTATCCAGCAAGAATGTGAGCTCTACTCTTTTCATTGATGTTTTAAAGATGCTATTGAGCTAGACAGAAGGCAAACTAAGCATATGGACATCATCAGCTGTCACTTATAGGGCTGAGGGCCTATTACAAGCTTTTTTTTTTTTATTATGTTGACAATTACTCCCCAAAAAATCTGAATGTAGATAAGAAAATGTTCATAAAGAGAAGCAATGATTCCATGCACAAGAGAGCAAGAGAGCTGTTTCTGTATAAGACAATATATGGAAGTGGGAGGTTCTACTCATTTCTTCTGCCTTGAGGAGAACAACTCTCTGTAGATTTAGGAAAACCTCCTTTTTCACCAACACGTTAAGAAATTGATTAGGTTGATTCATATATCTAGGTTAATAAAGAACATTTGAGAATATTGAGGCAGTGAAGTGGTACAGTATATAGAGTGCTGCATCAGGAAATCATGAGTTCAAATGTGACCTCTGACACTTCTTAGGTATATGATTGGGCAAGTCACTTAACTTTTGTCTGCTTCAGTTTCCTCATCTGTAAAATGGGAATAAGTCATATTTGCCTCCTAGTTCTTTTGTGACAACAAAATGAGATAATATATGTAAAGTATTTTGTAAAGTTAAGATGCTAGATAGTATTATTATTAGCTAAGCTGCCCATTTTGTATAATAAAATGTGGCATAAAAGCCATAATGAGTATATTAAGTATCTGAAGCAAAATGTATAGAACATGCACAAAGAAATAAGCACAAACTTCACTGTAAGTTCAGTTGGGGGGAGTTATCATAGACCTCGGACATGTGGAGGTCATTAGGGGAACTACTTAACAGAACAAGGAGCAAGGAGACACTGGGACAACTTCAGTTGTCATCAGAGGATTCAATCAGCTCAACTGGGAGATGATTTTAGGGGAACATGGAAAGATGTGGTAGGAACCTAAAATTATTCTCAGGGATATTATAGCTATTGAGGTCAGGGAATTAGTTAGTCCTACCTAGTATATACATTTGGTAGCCTGAAACAAAAAAGAGCAGCTCCAAGTAGGAGCAAAGGAAAGTTGTCAGAAATCTTTTCCTGAACTCCCAATGATTGCAAATTACTTTCTCAAATTCATAATGAATTTGTAATTATAAAAGAACAGTTCTATTTTGTATCCTTCTTATTATTTGATTATGTATTTTTAATGTTTAATGATCAAAGTAATTTGAAATTGGATTTTATGATTCATGAATGCCCGTTGTGTTTAACAAAAACAACAAATCTTGGAATGAAAGAACTAAGCCTAATTTAGACAGCCTATCCCAGAGAAGGAAAATGCCATCTAGTAATTTTCTATTTTAACTAATAATTTTCACTAATTAGGCACCAAGCTGTTGAAATTTGGAAAGTGCTATCAAATACACTTCAAGTATTGTTGCTTGAGGCAAAATCCCAGACATCCTCTCTACTTAAAAGGTTTGGTGTACCCTAGTAAGATCTAAAAAAACCCAAACAAACAAAAAATCAGACTGAGTGCTATGAGTCTGTAACAGCCTTATCAATTTTAGGTCAATTTATTTTATTCCTTTTCAGATGGCCAGGTTGAGGAATAGTGCTTCTTTTTACTATATAACTTTGGATAAATCATTAAATTGTCTCTCCACTTAAGTTTTTCTGTCCATAAAATATAACTAGATAAAATGAGTGAGATATTTGGTGATCAAAGTAATCATCATTATTACTAACATCACATTTCCATAAAGAGAAGAGTTCCATCACAAAATTTCTTCTCAAGTTTCTTTAGAAAGCTTAACTCTTCAATGTGGTAGAATCAAATGTCTTCTCTTCTTTGACTACACTACATTTTTCTTTTAGCTTCTACTATTTATGTTATTATTCTTCCAACATAGTCAACAAAAGTGTGAATTTGTCCAATTAATTTGGAACTATTTGATTGACCAGGTCAGTTTATATTTTATTCAAATGATTGGTATAATACAGATCAAGGGCTGCTAATCTGGGATCTGGGAACTTGATTTAAAAAAATTATTCTGATAATTTTATTTCAATATAATTGCTTTCCTTTGTAATTTAATTTAATGCATTTAAAAACTCTACTCTCAGAAAGCCCAGACTTCCCCAGAGTGCCCAAGAGGCTATCCATAACACAAGAAAGGTTAAGAACACTTGATGTAAATTATCTAGATGTAAATTTTCTGGGCATCCATGTAGCCCAGCTACTTAGTACAGTACAGAAAACAACATTGAGCTCCTAATCTAAATTTATCACTGGCACTTAGGCACAAGCTGAAATAATTGCTATTATATTAAAACATAATTGTTATTGTATACCCAAAAGGAAATGAAGGTTTCCTTTTCAGTCAGTACTTCCTGGTGCAAAATAAATAAATAAATAAATCTATTAGTGATGTCATCCCATGTAGAAAGAGTATTGAAAGATTCCACAGGAGCAGCAAAGCATTTTTTTAATCCAGACAGGCTCATTTTAGGTGCCCAAGGAGATTTGCTTTCTATGGAGAAAAGGGAAATAAAGTTGGACAGATTTTATCAGATGAAAATGTTTTCTGACAATGTCCAGTTGACTAAAACGAATAATTTTATGACTCCTTTGTAGTTGTCTAGCTCTGCTTCTCAGCGTTGTTTTCTACTAACAAAGTGCTCTATATGTAAAGTATTCAGGAAATTTGGTCATAGTCTGTGCAAAAAGCATTATAGAAATTGTATGACTGAGAAGTTAATAATATTTATGGATTTTTTTTTTCTTTTTGGACTAGACTGGTGATTTCATCTGTGTGGAGAACTCCTGTTATGGAAAGGCCTTTAGCCATTGCAAACCAGCTCCTGTTAGTAAATTTATCATCTTAAAAACTTGTCTGGGAGCACTAAGAGATTTTGTAAATAGCCTGAAGTCACATGACTGATATAAATCAGAGGGAAAACTGGAACCCAGATCTTCTTGTTTTCAAGGCTGGCTGTGGTACAGGGGAAGGAGCACTGTCTTTGGAGTTGGATGATCTGGGTTCTAGTCTTATTTCTGATATTTACTACCTTTATTACATTAGACAATTCACTTAAATTCTTAGTCTTAGGTTCCTCATCTGTCACAGTGAGAGGATTGGTCCAGATCAAGGATTTTTAATCTTTTTGTGTGTGGTAAAAAAAAAGAATAGAAGAAGATTGGAAGAAGAGAAAGAGTAGATTGGGGAGGGGAAGGAAAGAGGGTCTAGAGAATCCCTTTTCAGAATAATATTTTTAAAGGTAGAAAATAAAATATGAAGGATTATAAAGGAACCAATTATATTGAAATTTATCAAACAACTAAAAAAAAGACAAATTTAGAACCCCAGAATAAGTACCATTGAAATAGATGAATTCATGTCTTCACCAGCTTTAAACATACAATCTTTTCTATCTATTTAACCAAGATGCCTCTCAAACATTATAGAACAGCATGGATTAAAGGGAAATGTTAACAAAAGTATCAGTTTTCTTGATCCCTCCTCCTCCTTCTTAGGGAGGAGAAAAGGCTTATTTATGAGAAAATCCAGATAAAAATTGAGCTCCATCTCTGCATTTTATCTTTGGGTAGTGATTGTGTGAATAGGTTTTAATGTATTCACATTTCCATTTAAAACCAAGCTGGCTTACTTTGGCTAATGTTTATATTTGCTTGTTCCCCTCCCTTTTTGCCTGTTTTTCCTTTTCCTCCTCTTCTGAGTCATGTGTTGACATAACTCCATGCAAGACCTGAGGTGGTGAATAGTCTTGGACATGGAGTTCAGGTACAGAGAAATATTTGTCTGATAACACCACAAATGCTCTGCTGTCAGACTTCCTATACTTGGGGCATATTTTCAGCTTACCAAACAAACTAGTTAGCACCAGCCCAGAGCTTGAAATTCTTCTTAGAGCCAAAAAGCCTTTTCTGACTTCTTTTGACTTTGATTCATCTTGAGTCCAATTCTCCTCCCAAACTCCACTAGTAAGTATGGTTTCTTTTTGAAGTCAATAATCACCTATGGGCATGTGTCAGATTGTAGAGACAATTAACAAGGAGACTGTTTCATCCTATCCTCACTTCATGATTAAGAAAAGTGAAAATTTCTTCTGGAAGTAAAGGCTTTGCAGGTTCATATTATGAATTGTGGAAAGCTAAGTGCCAGGTGCTATAACATCTTAATGATCACTTGAAAGTTCCATTTCCTTCCCCATCCCATGGCTTTACAACAGGGGAATTACATATATTCAATCTTATTGGGTCTTTTTGATATCTTTACCAGTAGTCACTTATTTTTTTCCATAATTAATTTCCTCCTCCCACATGATTGTTGTCTTGTTTTCTTTCAGTAAGCATTATTCTAGTATCATTTCTTCTATATATAGAAGAAGGGAATGGGGAAGCTGAAGGACAGGGGATGCATTGGGGAAGACAGAATATAAGAAGATAGAAGAAAAGAAAGAGGAGATTAGGGTGTGGAGAGAAGAGATAATAGAAAGGAGATGGGAAGATCAGAGAAAGCTGGTGGAAAAAAAATAAGAGGGAAACAAAGGAAAAGGTTCTCATTTTTTAAATTGGAAAATTGCACTTGGTCTGTCTAGTCAGTTTGGCTCCTTTCACTTAATTGAAGCCACTGTAAAATTCCAAGAAGAATTGACCATTCTTTTAAAAAAGTAAATTTTTGCTAGTATTCTGACTGACACTTTGCTCTCTCTTTGATACTTCTCTATAACTGGGAGAACCCCAGGTCCCTGGTGCTTTGCCAGCAGAACATAAAACTGTGGTGGTGTCCTGCCAAGCTGGAAAGGTTTCAAGTATGGACCCAGGGATGGACTACATGTTTGTTGTCAGAGGACTAGCCAAGCTCTCCCTCATTCGCTAGTCAAATAAAACCAGTGGAATATTATAAGCAATGGTTTGTAATTTAATTCCATCCTCTTTGTTAGAAAGCTCCTATGTTCATATCTTTAGAACTAATACTAGAAATTATATCATAAAATTTTAAATCATTTCATGTCAATTCACACATTTATATGAGAGAAGAAATGTTCTAGGTAGTCCATTTGCTTGTACATCCTCATTAAACACTCTTTATCTCTATTCAAGGAAATAATTGATTTCTTAGATTAACCCTTCACCTCTATTCTGGTGTCCTTCTACGCATGTTGGTAATATACTTCCACTCAAGGGTATGCTGGTAAATATTTAACAACCAGCTTTCTGGAGGAAAAAGAGGAATCAGGGCATACTTTTAAGTTTAACTTACATTAATAACATTTTCTCTATCACTTTCTTAAATCTAGACAATCAGCAAAACAATCAAACCCTAATTTGTGACCTTTGTGATGTCTGAACATATACTTATATTGATATACTGAAAATTTAGCAATTGACTCTCCTGAGGGTTTTAGCTGGCTCCAACATAGTCTCCAACCCCATACCTTCTTTCTATTATTGGTGAGTTCTTTCCCAACTTTTATTGAGGAGGCACCCATGTAAACCACATGTGAACCCCCCCCCCATGGTTCTCTGGATATGTAAAGTTTTTGCATACATAGTAGATTTATTAACAATAGTAATAATTGACAATTTAAAAATAACACTTTAAGGTTTATAAAGGCCTTCACATATAGCAAACCAGTCTGATGATTTAGTATCAGAAAGACCAGAATTCAAATCTAGTGTGACACTATTTTACTTCTGCCTTCTTCAGTTTCCTCATCTGCAAAATGGAAATAATAATGGCACTTAACTCTTAGGCTTGTTGTATGGATAAAATGAGAAAATATTTTGTAGTGAGAGTAAGTTTTATTACTTATTCTCAGACAGTAGAAATAAATTTGCTAACTTAGCAAAACTGATTCCATTTTGTTTTAAGGCACCATTTTATGATGGAGTTGTTTTGAATAAGTTGAATGTATATGTTCTTTTTCAACAATAAGATAAGCACTTGTATGGAATGCAATAAATGAATGTGTTCTTAAATAGCTAGTAAACATATGTGTACCCTCTGATAAGAAAGACCATCAATGAAAAAATATTATAAACAACTTTGTCAGTAATTTATGGAGTAAACTATTAATCCAATTATATAGTAAACAACTTAGGAACACCCATGGCTAGAATGTAAGAAACCCATAGAAGGTCTTGGCCCAAGGCTGGTTCCTGCTTCCTTACACTTGGGACTATAACAGCTGTTGCTTGCTTGAGAACAATGCTGATTGATTTTCAGAAATTTGTCAGATGACCACCTCAGAGAGGGAGATCCACTGCCTCTGCGCTGGGCAGAGAGAAATCCTGATGTGAATTTGGTATGAAAAAACCTCTGCCTCAGTGAGGTAGTTAATTCTAGGAGGGTATTTGCATGTATTTGCATGTTATTTATTTGTATTGATTAATAAAGTTTGATTGGATTCATTGAAAAGATTAAATCTAATTAGGGTTTCTGTTACTTCAGTTAGCATGTGTAATGGTAAACAGGCTATTAGTGTACATGAGTATTCTATATTTGGCAAGTGAAGGACCTATATAAATGTTAAGAATTATTATTATTATTATCGTTTACCTTGTTGTTGTTTGGTCATTTTAGTCATGTCCAATTTTTTATGATTTGATTCCATTTGGGAATTTTCTTAGGAAAAATACTGAAGTGGTTTGCCATTTCTTTCCTTAGTTAATTTGTTTTTTTTTTTTTTTTTTTTACTTTTGTTTCCTTATTACCTTATTTTATTCCTTCAATTTCTTTTTCTTAATTATCACTATAAGCAAGACTTTCTAGTACAATATTGACCAATACTGGTAAAAATGAACATCCTTCTTTACCCCTAATGTTAATGCTTCTCTAGTTCATTTAATAGATGATGAAACTAAGGCAACCAGGGTTAAGTGATTTGTCCAAGGTCACGAAATCAATGGGTGTCTGAGACCGGATGTTTACTCTGGCCTTTGTGACCTGACATTCTATTCACTGCTCACCTTCTCGGTCCCATTACATACTCTGTCACTCTCCCATGTATTGGGATTGTTATCCCTAATTTACAGATGTGAAAGCTGAGGTTCAGAAGGTTTGATTTGACTAAAGAATGAGCATCCCAGATGGAATGTAAACCCAGGTCTGCTGATTCCTAAGGTCTTTCCATTAAGCCACATTGTTTCCCAAAATGCCCATTGACACACAGCTATTAAATGTTGAATCACAAACTCACCTAATTTGAAAGTTGAAAGAGATCTCAGGAGCCATCTTGTCTAACCCTTATACAAACAAATGATTGATCAACTTTTGCTTGTAATCCTTCAAGGAGGAAAAACTCATCAACTCTAGACAATCTTTTCTCCTTTTGGAGAGCTCAAATTTTTAGGAAAGTTTTCCTGACATCAAGTCTATTATAGATAGTTATGATGCCCTTCCTCCCTTTACCTCTCCCCTTCCACTCCATCCCCAGACCTCTCCAGGACAAAAATACCCACTTCTTTCAATCACTCCTCATATGATTAAATTGAATTGACCTACTTCCTGGACTTTCCCCACATTAAATCATATAAGAACCAGAGAGAAGGTTTTCTAGATTTTAAACTAGGAACTCCCCACCTTTGTCATGGACTATATTGCTATTTTTCAGTCTGAAACACATCTTCAAAGACTCAGATGGACTCTTTTAGGTGTGGTCTTACAAAGTTGGGAGTTTAAGGCAAAAAAAAAAAAAAAAAAGATATTCTTCCTCTCCTTTGATGTGGGTGCTATTTTAGCATCAAACTCCATACATTTTCAAGGACTTATGCTGATACCCTCAACAAAAATACAGAGCTGTTAATAAATGGCCTTGTCTTCAATTTAGCACTAGACAGATTCTCACCAGAATATACTCACCAATTCTGGGCTCCACTTCTTAAGAGATATAACTAAGATTTGGAGAGAGTTCAGAAGAGATCTTGAAAGATGATTAGAGGGTTAGAAAATAGGGCCTATGAAGAAAGGTTAAAGGAACTGGAATTGCTTATCTTGGATAAGAGAAGAGGGGTGACCTAATAACAGTCTTCATCTAAGAAACTATATTATATACAGGATGGTGACCAGCTGTTCTCCTTGTCTACCAAAGAGAGAACTGGAGGAAAGGAGTTTAAATTGCTGCAGGAAGGATTTAGATCAGATAAAAAGGAGGATTTCCTGATAAAGATTGTTGCAAATGGCTACAAGTTACTGAGACCAGTTGGAAAATCTCTTCCCTGGAGGATTCCTGTCTCCTAGGACAGATAAGGTGCTTTCAGCACCAACCTACCTGGGGAGATACATCAGCTTAGAGTATTGTAACTGCCAGCCTTGTGATTCTAAAGAATTACTTTCCACTAATCCTTGTAGACAATACCCAAGATGTCCTTAAGGATAGGCATGTTGTGTTTATATTTCTTAGTATTTCCATCACATAGCATAATACCTGGCACAAAGTAAACTCTTAATAAGTGCTTGATCTAATGGAATACAGATCAGGGAGATATAATTACTTGCAAACTGAGTGTTTAGAAAGTTATTCAGTCAGTCAGTCAGTCATTTTCAGTTGTGACTGACTCTTTGGGATTTTCTTGGCAAAGAAACTGGAGTGGTTTGCCATTTCCTTCTCCAACTTATTTTACAGAGGGGAATTAAGGCAAACAGGATTAAGTGACACAATAAGTATCTGGGACAGGATTTGAACTCATGAAGATGAATATTTCTAACTCTAAACCTGACACTCTATTCACCATGCCACTTAGCTGCCTTTTTGAGAGTTATTAGATAACTTTGAAAGCCCTTGTGAGGTGGATGAACAAAACTAAAAAGATAAACCTACTTTTTTTTTTTTTTTTTTTTTTTTTTTTTTTTTTTTTTTGGCCATCAAATACTCTTTCCCAGACAAAAAATATCATTATAAACCAAAAGGGAAGCACAGTAGCAAGTTGAAAATGTTAGCACCCAGGAATCTATTTGAAGAATCCAAGCAGGATCATTGCACATTTGGGTCATGATTTTATGATTCTAGCTGATCACCAGCTAATTCTCTTGTTTTATGGACCATTAACCCTGTAAGCCCCAGAATCAAAAATTTGATTGTCAATTAATAGAATTAAGTCAATATGACTGAATCTTTCTCTTTTTTAAAATATGTAGTCTCCTTGTAGTCTGATCAGTTTAGTAAATCGAAATAGAAATGTTTTAAAGTTTAATCTGGTCATGGAGTATAGAGAGGAGGAATGAAGAAGGATAGAATAAACCCTCTGATTCTTTGGCTGTATTTTTAAATTTTCAGCTGTTTTTGTGGCATCATGAAGATATAGACTTTTTACTTATTGGACTACATTTGAATAGACTAGCATATGATTTAAATGAAATACTGATTGTCAAATTTTTTGGCCAAGGGTGTGATAAATATTGCTACTGAAAGTAACATGATGGTGCTTTATTGATATAGGACCATATTTACATATATTTGATATGTTTCCTTCAACTTATTTGCCAGTCTATTTTTTCTTTTCCCAGTTTGCTATTGTCAATGGAATACTCTTTTATGCTTAATAGCACTAAAATCTTCACATAAATCTCTGCGAGGAGAGCAGAATGCTTTTCTTTGCAAATTTAAACTGAAAATAACTCTTGAGTTATGAAAATATGGTATTAATAAGATCCAGTGGAAATATACTAATACCAAAAGATTTTCTGATTATATCATAACAGGAAGTGTTTGACTTTTTTGTCTTTCTCACTTTATTTTAAAGAAGAATTAGGTCATGTTCCTTTTATTTGCTTTTGAACAAAGACCTTATAAAAGAGACCACAAAATGATATTTGGCTGGATGACTTCTTTAAAATCAATCTAAAGAGACCTCCTTTCCCCAATTTTTTTTGTACATGTGACCCATGTTTTTGAATGAAAAACCCTTCAAATGTCCTCTGATAATGAACAATATCTTTGTCATTTTCTACAAATTAAAGTACCATTATTAATTTTTTCCCCTGATTATATGAGGATAAGATTTCTTCATTGTATCTGACTCTCAGGAATGTGGTAGATTATCTCAGAGATATAGTTCAACCTTGTTTTAGACATGTTCAGGGTTATGGTGGTAAGTATTTGATGACTGGCTCTTTACCAAAAAAGGTACATAGGATACACTTTAGAGTTTGATTTGCATTATTAACATTTTTTTCCCATCATTTTTTGGAGTCTAGATAATCAACAAAACCAGATCTGTAGCATTTGCTGATTTCTGATGTGTAAATGCTCACACTGAAAACTGGTTAATTGGCTCAAATGAATTGGTATAAGCCCGTACCAACTTGTCCCTGAATGTTACATATATTTAACAACAAACTCACATATTTAGAGGAATAAGCAAGAAAACATTTTGCCAAACCCACTGGGATACACCTATATTTAATTCTATGCTCTGTTTAGTGTCCAAAGAATAAACATAATAATAACTACAGACTTAATTATCTGAGCATATCCACATACCCTTTTGGAGTAGAGTCAAAACAAATATTTTTGGGATACACTACAGATTTGATACTGACAAAATGTCTGACATGAATTAATGGTTACTGACCTGAAATTCTAACCTTATGACCTGCCAGATGCATTTATAGTAGTATATCTGGACACCTCTGGTCCCCAGAGGTTTTAGGGAATTGTGCCATAGTTTTTCCCAGTTTGCTTTCCATTGATTTTTCTCTGTGCCCCAATTCTATACCTTAAATCCCCATTTCTCTTCAATTCCCAACAACTTTATGCTCAAAGGACAAAGTACTCAGAAACCAAGGCCTGGAAAGTCACTTGTGATATCACTGCTGCCACATTACAGATAGAGTTAGAAAGGCTGCAGATGTGAAGCAGATGTGGATAATGAAAAAAAAAAACTTACTGTGAGGGACTCTCATAAAATTGTCTATAATAAACATACGCAGGATGCTCATGATTTTGTTCCAAATCACCCTATTTTAATTTTTCAATCAGGAAGCATTTATAAACTATATGCTAGGGTCTGGGATCCACAGAAAAGAATGAAACAGTCCCTAACCTCAAGAAGTTTATAGTCTAGGAGAAGAAATGACATATACATAAATAAGAATATGCAAAAATAAAATAAAACACACACATACTATATATATATATATATATATATATATATATATATATATATATATATATTCACACACATATATGGAAGACACTAGAAGCTAGGGAGAGGAGGATAGATTTCATGTAGAAGGTGTCATATAAGCTGAGTTTTGAAGGAGACAAATAATTCGAGTTGAATCCAGGATTCCAGGAGATAGACAGTGCAAAGATGAAAAGAAGGGAGCCAAATGTTTTTGAGGAAATGCAAGACCAATTATGCTGCACTGAAAAATATGGGAAGAGGAATAATCTAAGTTGGAAAGGTAAATAATGGACAGGTTATGAAGGGCTTTAAAAGCTAAATTGAAGAGCTTATATTCCATCCTAGAGACAATCAGAAACCAATGGAATTTATTGAATAGGGATGTGACATGGTTGCGATTCCACTTCAGGGGGAAAAAGTCACATGGCAGCTGCATTGGGGATGAATTGGAGGGATGAGAGATTTGAGGCAAAGACTAGGTGGCTATTATAATCATCTGGGTAAGAGGTGATTGCTTCATAATCTATGATACATATTTAACTGAAACACATTTGAGCTTAATTCTGTGTTTTCTTTTGGAGAAAAGGAAATCAATGGGCTTAGCCCTTCTGATTCCCCCCTCCAGAGAAGGTTGTTCCAAGATAGAGGGGGAAAGCTCCTCCAGAGAACTTCTATTTAGTTAAGCACACCCTTTTAAAAAAGAGATAATAGCTGTTCTTCCATGAAGAAACTGAATATAATGATAGGAAAGTAAATACTTTGACTTGCTATGTTTAATCTTCGATCTTCTAAAGCTCAGTGACCTGCCTGAACCAGGAGAATAGTATTCTTGCTTGTGAGGTGATGTTTCTTCTTGCTATTTACCCCTATCTTTATCTGATTCTATCTTTGAAATCTTTGGATAATCACTTAACTTTCCTGAATCTCAGTTTCCTCATATGTAAAAGGAAGGGGAAGGAATAGAAGGCTTCTGAAGTCTCTTTTAGCTCTAGATTTGATCATCCTATGATAATGGAATATGAAATTTCCTGTGTATGCTCAAATGCTGGATGATACAATGTCATTGCCAGGTTGCCATATACATAAGAAGAAAATTTATCTGAATGATTCTGAGCATTTGCTAAAGAAAAGGATGTATATGTATATATATATATATGTATGTATGTATGTATATCTATATCTTGAAGAGGAAACAATCTAAGAAAAATAAATAGATGCTAGAGAAGGACAGTATTCTGAGAGAACAACCCTTTGGTGAGAATGACACTAGTTATGAATTATAGAGTTACTATAGAGGAAAATTCAAGAAATTCAATTCAATTAACACTTATTGTCTCTTATGTGTAAGAGAGTATCAGGTGCTAGAAATACAAAGACAACAATGAAATCATCCCTACCTTAAAGATGTTTACATTCTAGAGGAGACGCATAATATGTCCAGAACATAATCCAAAGCCATTTCAAAAAGTAAACAGCGATAATAACTGAAGGTGGGAAGAAGGGTAACAACAAAGTCCTCGACTCAGTGGCATTCTAGAAATGGAGAATCATTTCTGCAAAGGCATCAGAGATGGGAAATCAATTGTTATCTAGAATTTGTATATTATAATGGGAAATATTATGAAATAATGTTGGAAATATAGGAAAAGAGAATATTCTATGAATTAGAGGTAACAGGAGTTAAGGACTATGAAGTTGTTTTTATGATAGTGCAGAGATAGGGGAAAATCCTGTAGATTGCATGGGAAAATAATACAATACTTTCTTATCCTGTTTCTTATCTATACAAATTCCTATCCCATTTCTCATTCCTTTACACAAAGAGTTCAATGAGAAGGATCCCTAAAGAGGAGTTTAGCAAAGGAGAATTAGCTCATTGAGATGACTTTTTAGTATTTTCTACAATTAGGTTAGGAACTTTACCAATTCACTCATAAAATGAAATGATAAAGAAGGCAATGGATAGGCAAATGCTTTGTGACAATGTGGCAAGTCTGAGAGAAAGCATACTAAGATCGTGTAAACAGAAATATAGTAGAACAGGCTAAATAACCAGGAAAGAAGGTTATTTAGAGATTGCTATTTGTATGAGTTTAAGCAAGTCGTTTGATTTCTCTGGGCTGAAATAAACACGTCTATAATATGAAGCTAATTCCTTATCTAGACCTCAGCTGAATCAGATGCCTTCTTGAAGTCCCTTCTGTTTCTGATTTGTGATCCCATGATTCTTTGAGGAGATGGCAGTGTGCAGCCATCAGTATGAAATCAGAAGAGTGGGTTGGGATTCCACTTGGTGTCTGTAGAAATGGGGAAAAGAACAATGGGAGCGGCTCACTTTCCTAAAGGCAGGCTGGCTACAATTTGTGAATCAAGCAAATTTTCAACACAAGGATTTTGAAAGACTACAAAAGAGGAAACTGCAATAGTCAAGGGAGGAAGTGATTAAAGTATTTCATAAAGATTTCAGAAGAACTGTGGTCAGCATAGAAACACATTTTGACAGCATTTAAGAGGAGGTGGGAGGTAGCTATATGGGTAAAGTTGTGGAATGAGATAGGTCAAAGTGTGAGACTGTCTAAGTCTCAGACTTCTGTCTATATCAACAAACTTTCCTGAGTTGAAAGAGAATTGCAGGGGGTGCTCTGGGATAAAAAATATGATTTTTGGCTTAGGATATTTTCCTTTCTTAAAATGTCAGTTCTTACATATTTACTATTGAGAAAATAAAGTCTAGATATAAGAAAGCAACATTTTAATTTTAAACCCTAATCATGATCATTTCAGTATAATAAATTTTTATAACATTTTTAACTTAGGAAAATATTTTCATGTATTTTTTAAACTTCAATCCATATTTAGTAAATGGTTATGATGTGTAATTGTAGCAAGCACTAGATAACTAAATTTGATAAGAGCTCTGCCCTCAGGGAATTTAAAATCTAGTTTATAATACACTAAATATTTATTACTTACTAAAGAACTAAATACTTACCCATCCCTTGATTAATATATGGTCTAAATAGACAATCATGGTTAAAAAAAGAACATAAGTTCTAAGCAAAATGTTTTATAACTCTGAAAAAGATAAGGGCAAAACCAGTTAGGGATATCATGGAAGACTTCATGGAAAAGGTAGTATTTGAATTGAACTTTAAAATATGTTTAATTGTCCCACTCCACTATCCATTTCATATAAGTTGCAAGTTAGTCAATAAACTTAGAGACAGTGAGTAACTTCTTCAGTTGGTGTTTATGGTAGTCTCAAATATGGAGTAGGAACATGAAGAAATAGATATCAAAGATGAGAAAGATGGAGAAGACATAATTGAGTAACCAGATTGTTTCCTAAGTCCTATTAATTTGAGACTTTATTATTTTGTTTAAAATGTTGTTCATCAGCATATCCAATCACACTCATATTTGTATGTAAAATCAAAATATATAGCAGTGATTTTTAGATTTTCTACTGGCTACTATAATTGAAGACAACTGAGTCAAATAAATATGGGGGAAGGAATGCTTGAACAAATTATGTTATATGAATATAATGAAATAGTATCATCCTATAAGAAAGGGAACTGTTTCAGGGAAAACTGGGAAGACTTGCGTGAACTGATGCACAGTAATGCAAGCAGAGAAGAAAAATTTATATAATAACATTGTAAAACACAGGCAACTTTGGAAGAAAGAACACTGGCTAACTGCAATTCCAGAGAATTAATGATGAAGTATGCTACCCACTTCTTACCAGAAAAGTAATGAACTTAGGATGCAGATTGAGACATGACTAGGATAAAAATTTGTTTTGCTTGACTATATATATTTATCAAAATATACATATATACATCTCTCCCCCCCAATTCCATGGAAAGGGGAGTGGGAAAGAGAGAAAACAGATATTTAATTTAAAAATAAAATTAAATTTTTAAAATAAGGAAAATGTTTTAAGTTCTAGGCTTCTAAAACTTTGATTATCTCTGAAAGGAGTCAGTAATGTCTCATATAAATTGCTTATTTCTTCTTAAGTAACAACTCAATTGTCATTGTTCTCACTTATTCATAAAAAGTTAACCACTTTTCTACAGACTCTTCAATGAAAAGTTTAAATAGAAGAAATCCTACAATACAACAAACTTTGAAAAAAATTTAAAATATCAAATGTTTCAGTAGAGTATGAAAGAAATACAGAATATTGTGATGGGCTCTTTCAATGGTGGATTTTTACTCCTAATAGGATGTAAATTCCCGGCAGTCAAGGCCTCTTTTTTTGTTGTTGGATTTCCAGTGCATAACACAGTGCCAGTTACATTATAGGCATTTATTGAATGTTAAACAATTAACATTATATTGAATTGAATTGAGTTGAACTGAACTCAATGTGCTTCAAGTGTTACAGAGTAGCTGCTTTTCATTCATTCATTCATTCATTCATTCGTTTGTTCATTTGATCCTTTGTTTATATCAGAACTATGTTGTGTTTTGTATGACTGAGCAGATTGACCATTTGTCTTGTCATTCATGTATCATTTTAGATCTCTCTGGAATGATTAAAATAAGGAATTCAGCCATCAACCCAAGGACTATCTTTTAGTTAGTCTTATAGCATACACACCAGCATATAGTTTAAAAGTAGAACAAGAAAAGTTACAAGATTCCCTATTCATGTTTCCTATCCTACTATCAAATGATAATTGCAAGATAAAATGATGAATTAAGTTAAGATATATAGGCTGGGAAGTGGCCCAGTGGACAGAGTGCCATTCTACAATTGGGAAGACTAATTTTCCTTAGTTCAAATCCAGCCATAGACATTTATTACTGTATTTTTTTTTCATATCACCCTGTTTGTTTCAGTTTCCTTAGATATAAAATGAACTGGAGAAAGAAATGGCAAACCACTCCAGTATCTTTTCCAAGAAAACCCAAATAGGGTCATGAAGAGCTAGACAACAACAATATCAAAAAATTAAGATGCTCAGAAAAAGGATAGAAATATATTTGAGCGCTACCTCTGACATACCCTGATTGTATGACTTGGGGGCTACGGTGAAATACTCAATGTTTTAGGTAATTGTCTAAGATTATAAAATTCTGAAAAGGTATTAAACTACAGTGCTGAAGGAAGCTTCCTCATCTAGGAATTCCTTATGCCAGTGAAATCACATGTTTCTAAGTTAAATTTTAGCACTCTTTTTAGCACTCCACAGGCCAAGGTATAATACAACCCAGTGCTCCCATATTTATATACAACTCAGGATTGCCTTCTCTTAAAGTACTACCACAGTTTTCTGCTTCCTTAACCTTTCCAAAGCTTACTTAAAGATCATTGATTTTTGAGATCCTCGCATCCAGCCCTCTCATTTTGTAGATTAGGAAACTGAAACTCAAATAGGAAATGATTTATTCAAAAATCAAACGGCTATTAAGTGATCTAGACATAAGATTTGAACTCGTCTTTTGACTCCAATTTCTCAAATTTCTGATGTCAAAAATGTTGATACTTACTACCAAATTTCTCAAATGTCCTTTCAAATATGTCATATTACTTAGAATCCAGGCCTTCAGAATTTTGCTTGGTGACTAGCTCTTGAAATAAAAAAAATCCACAAAAGAAACAACTTGGATATTAAATTAGTCAGTTACCCAGAAAGATCTTAAAGAACACAAGATATTGGGGGGTAGGAGGAGAGCCATCGCAATCCATTCCCATGTCTTCTATGTTGCCATCTTCTCAAATGACCCAACTGTGCAAGTCAACAAAACTAAACAACTTTAGCAACAGTTATTTACCCAGAACAATAATGGAAATCCAATCTGGTAAAAAAAAATAGTCCTATGGGAACTGGAACACATATTCTTTCCCACATACAATGGTAGTATCCACTTACCAAAAGCTTTGTATCAATAAAACAAAGGGAAAAGAAGACAAACAATTGTAATATCTTACCTTTATTTGGCAGTTTACAGACTATTTTCACTGCATTTTTTATGGGAATTGTCAATTAAAAAAAAAACTATTACCTGAGAAAGTAGCACTAGGCTACATCACCCATAATTATTAGCCAGACTGAAAGACCTAGTTCATGACCAGGCATTCTGAAGCCTTGTTGAAAGACTTTACCAGAAAGTACCCTGTTTACTTACTGTGTTGGTATTTCAACATGAATGTTCCAGCACACCAAGATGAATTAGTCTCTGGTATTCAGTATTAAGTCCCAAGGGATATAAGGGAACGAGAAGTTCCATAGTAGAAGCTCTTGGAATGTTAGGACTGGAAGAGAATTTGGAAATTGTCTAATTGAAATTCCTTGTTTTTACAGATGAGGAAACTGAGGACTGGGAAACTTTTGACTTACCAGAGTTAGACAGTTGGTTAAAGGCAGAGCTACTACTTGAATTCAAATTTTTTTTCAGCTATACTATATGGTCTTATTCTAAACCTAAGTATTATTGAAAATAAGAACAATCCACTTCAAAATATTCCAAATGAACTTTATATTATGTTTAATAATCAGCAACATAATGGATAACAACTTTCATCAAAATCAGTAAAACCATTAGGTTATGGCCTAAGCCATAATCTAACCAAGGACAAAGCTAATTTAAAGAAATCCTCAAGAAAGAATATTTATTGCTTATAACCAAGTTTTAAAGATATTTTCTACAGCTTTAAAAACAGCATTTTAAAGTTCTGCTTTTGTAAAAAGATGAATATATAACATTGAACACATATATTTTCCAAGTGGTGTGGTATAAATTTAAGGGGAAAAAGAGAGCAATAATTTTGGAATGCCTCTTTTTTTTCCCAGAGAAAATCTTAGAGGAAAATAAACATCAGACTGACATAAAAACTAAGTAGTTTGAACACCTGCCATAGAGAGAGAAATACTGACACCTAGTAGTTTTATTACCAATAGAATGAATTTTCTTTTAAGCATTGAATTTTTATACTATCCTCCATTTCAAGAAGATACCAGTTTTCTTTGTTATTAATTCCTGTAACGGTAGTGCTATTTTTAAAATTCCAAGCATCCTATCTCAGGCAAGACTCCTTTGTAGTCAAACTGAAAAAAAGTAATTTTTTTCCTCTTTTCTTCATGGATTCAGTTAAATGAAGATTCTTGACTTAAGAGATTAATCAAGAGTGGGGAAATGGTGAAAAGGGACCAGTATAATCCAGTTCACATATCATATTTTTGGCCTTTATTTTCCTTTGCTGGAAAATAATCATACTAGACATGTTAACTCTCCAAATTATTTTGTCACTGATTCAGTTAAAAGCCATTTGCTTAGTGCCTACTCTGCTACACACTTGGAATGCAAAACAAATAGTAACATTTTTAATTGTAATAACAAAAAATTAGACTCATATTGAAACAAATATTTTAAATTCAAATGAATATAGATGTAAAAACAAGAAGCGACCTTAGAAATCTATAAGTCCCTTTCTCATTTTAATGAATTAATATACTGAGATTTGTCCAAAGTCACATAGATTAGAATTTAGCCTAAATTCTTTAATAATAAATAAAATACTCTTTTCATTTTGTTGTTGAGTTGTTTCAGTCATGCCTGATTCTTTGTGACCTCATTCAATATTCCCTTGACAAAGATACTGGAGTAGTTTGCCATTTCCTTCTCTATTATACTATGCCTAATTTGCCAGAAATAAAGCTTCAAGAAGCATTAATGGTGTTAATATAGATTGGGGATATAGAAGAATAATCAATTTCAAGTTTGGGAAAAAGTCTATCTTGTCACAGAGTTGGGAAGGAGAAGGATGAAACAGGAAAACGATAAATAGCACAATTTACTTGGAGTATTAGGGGAGAATACCACAAAAGTTCAACTGGTGCCAAACAGCAGAGTGCTTTAAATGCCTGGACCAGAAGTTTGTATTTTATCTTATAAGCAATAAATAATTATTGAAATTAAATGAACTGATCAGATCTATTCATTAGAGATTTTGGAGATCTGTATTTTGAGCAATGGTATTCAACTAATTAGATGAATTGAGAAGAGTAAACAATGATTCTGTCTTTGAATTTGAGTTACTGAAAAAAAAAAGAAAGAGAGAAGTTGGGGGGGGAGACAAATTTTTGAGGAAATGTGAATTCCATTTTAGAGTTTCAGGCATAAGTCAAGGGAGATATCCAAAAGGTAAATAAACATATGGTATTGGAGTTCAGAGGAAAATCTGGGACTCAAATATAAATTTGGGAATAATGTGAATAGATTGGAATTATTGAAGTTATATAAATGAAGCTATTAAAAGGAGAGAGAATAGGCTATATACAGAGTGAAAAGAAGAGTTCTGAAGAGAGAGTTTCAATGGCCAACCATATGTAAAGGGTGAAAGCAAGAAGATAAAACACTGAGTTATCAGGAACAGGAGTAGAAACAGGAGAGGGGTGTACCATTCACATTAAGGAAGGGAAGAGTGGGGGTGGTACAGAAAAGCCAAAGAGAATGAAGAACATCCTTTAACTGATTTTTCTTCCACCTTGATCTCAATGTCCTGTCTACCTCTAATTTTATGTGACTCTATAAAGATATAAAAAATGTGTCCTCTAGCTTTAGTTGCCATTTTTAAGTTGCCACTACAAAACTAAGGAATCTTCTAGGTTGTAAAAATGCTGGATAAGCATTAGAAAACCATTCTTGGTCCCCCTTGAATTGTCAATGAGATAAAAATAGAGAGCATTTTAATCCCCCCAAAAGTCAGAAGTATTGACCAAATCAAGAGAATATCCTTAATTTTTCTGAGAATATCAATAGCAAGCATTTACATAACTTTTTAAGGGATTCAAAGTACTCTATAAATATTATTGTTATTCCCATTTTACAGATGATGGAAGAAAGGGAAACAGCAGTTAAGTGATTTGCCCATAGTTGTATAGCTGGTTAGTGTCTCAGGTCTTCCTGGCCTCCAACACTATATATTGTGACATTTAACTGAGTTGTGTACATTTTGTAAAAACTTTTGGTTTATAATCTTCAAATTACTAGTTTACTCTATTGCTCTTATACATTTTTTGTCTGGATGGTGAGCTTCTTTGGTGCAGTAGTTGTATTGTATCTCAGTTATCTCCCTCGGTGCCTAGCACAGTGCTTTGAACACAGTAGTTTCTTGATAAATATTTGTTGAGGCAGCTAGATAGTGCATAGGATAGATTGCTGGACCTACAGTCAAGAAGACCTGAGTATGACATTTGCTTCAGACACGTATTTGGATTACTATGTAACCCTATATGTCTCTTAAATTTATTTGTCTCACTTTCCTCATCTTTTAGCAACTCCTTTCCATTTCTGCTGAACTTGCCATTTTTAGTTACATGTCCCCAATTATCACAAGGTCTCTTTATGATGATAAGTAGCATTAATACAGCATGCAATCATTTGCAAAGTATTTTAACTATATATATATTTAAGTCTTCATCATCTCCTTTAAGGTGCTAACTGAGATGAGCATTAGAAGTAAAATCTGGGGGCCACTTTCTGGAGGCTTACCAAATCATACTTAACAATCTAACACCCACTTCACCTAGTTATAAGGTCAGCCTGCAACAATATAAGGAAGCTTTAGATTCTTGAATTTTTGCCCACACATCAGTTAGACTCAAAAGTCCAACATCTGGTTTATTATGTGACTGATCATCCAATTGCCTGCCCTGTAAAAAGAAACAATTGGAAAATGAGTTCTAGTGTTAGAACTGTAGAAAGCGTTTATTGAGCTGACCACCTGAGATGAATTAGCTGGTTTGACAAGTGTGCCCAAGTTCTGGGCTTAATTAGCCTAATTGCCTTCTCCTCCACTCCTCCCCCACCCCTTTGAAATGAGTCCTGTATTCAGAAGCGAGACACAAGAAGTCAGGGGAAGGTGAAGCAGAAAATCTTGCCTAGGTGAGATTCTATGGCGTTTGCCATCATCACTGTCCTGATAAATCAGGATAATTTGATGGACTGTCCAACTTGACTGGTCTGTCTGACCTTTGCATTTCAGTTCATTTTTCTCTGTCTTTCGCCACAATGACATGACATTTTGAGTTCTCCATTTTCAATTTGTGCTCATTTTAAAAATCATTTTTCCCCAAAGCTGAACTTTTAGGAACTCACAAAAGCTTTAGAAAAATCAATTTAGATTAGAACACAACATATATGATTTATTGAATACAACAGCTTTCCCTTTAATATTAGCTTTTAAAAAAACTATTATTAGAGATGATTAATAAAAGGAAAGACTTTAGTGCACTTATGCAAATTGCCCTTGCCTGAGAGGGTAGAAGGAAAAAGTCTTGGGGGCTCTTTTTATTTCAGCTTATTAGGTTGCAGTTTTCATGTTTTGAGAGGATGAACAAGAGGTAGCTAAGCGGGGCAGTGAATAAAGTGTTCACCTTGAAATAGGGAAGACCTGGATTTGAATCTTATCTTACACATATATTGGATGCTTGACTTTGTCATTTAATTTCTATTTCCATCTCAACTCTGGAGCCAAATAGAAAAAGTCCAATCTTTCTACATATTAGCCCTTTGAATACTTGAAGATAGCTATCATATCCTTACTGAATCTTCTCTTTCTCAGGATAAATCAACTTCTTGAATTTTAATAGGATAATCTATAAACATTTATAAAGTTCCTATAAGTGCAAGTACTGTTCTAGCAGTCTAGCAAGCATTCTTATCTGGGAACTTGGACTTTAAAAAAATTGAGAACTGTATTTCAATTTAATTGGCTTTCTTTTAATCCTATGGACTTTATTTTATAGATTTAAATTAATGATTCTGAGAAGATATCCATAGCATTAATCAGATTGCCAAAGGAGTCCATGACAAAAAGATTAGAAAAGATTCTAGACAAAACAAAATGCCCTCAAGGAGCTTACATTTTACTAAGGGATGAAACCTATATCTTCTGATGATAGATACACAGTGTATTTCCAGGCACATGTATGAAGCTTCTTTTTCTTTTTTCTTTTGCTGAGGCAATTGGAGTTAAGTGACTTGCCCAGGGTCACACATCTAGGAAGTGTTAAATGTCTGAGTGCAAATTTGAACTCAGGTCCTCCTGACTTCAGGGCTGGTGAGCTATCCACTGTGCCACTAGCTGCTCCCATGAAGCTTTCCTAATTAGATAACCCAGAACTGGCATTCCATACCATGGAAAGTTACAAAAGTAAATGTGAGGTACTGAGCATATGATTCCACCAGAAATTCATTCAAATTAGTACAGTCCTATAAGATCAAAGTTTTTGAATATGACCTGAAAAAATAATTTTAAAGAAAAATTTAAATTGTCAGAGCATTAATTTATTTTTCATTAGGTGGTGTGTGTGTGTATATACATATAATACATATATCCAAACACACACATATATACATACATGTATAAAATCAATGACTTAGAGGTTTATTTTTTCTGCTATTTAATATAGGTGGCCTAATTCTTTTTCAGAGTGCAAAAATATAAAAAGCAGACAAGGCACAAGCTATGGATGCCTACAACATTTATATCATCATAAACAAAATGCTCATAGACATAAGAAACAAACATATTTATAAAGTCTGAAACTGGCTATGGCAGCCTTTTCAAGATTGTTATGAAATGAAAATGAGATAATAGATAAAAAAGAAGAATACAAAGGGGTTATAAACATAATGGAATTATTTTAATTTTGTCATTAGAGCTTTAATTTTGAAACTGATAAAAACAATTATTTGTTTAAATTTATTTGGATAGAATCTAGATCAAACTCTAAGCCTAAGGCTGATTTTCTCCTACCCAATTCAGATCCCAAATCTTTTTTCTGACCTTAACCAAACCTAAATTTTAAGAGTAATTTAAATGTTAAATGTGTAAGAAATCCAATAAAATATACTTTCCAGAGTTGGCCTTTTCCATCGTGTTATATCACGTAAAGAAAGTATATAATGTAGACTATCTCCAGAAAATAGTCATAATAGATAACAACATGACTCAGTGAATTTGAATACCTTGTGGCAAGTCTACCTATTAAGGTAATAGATGAGGTATTTTTCAAAATAGGCATTTACTGTCCTTTTCCTTGCTTTGTGGGGTGGGGCAGGCAGCATAGCTTTACTGTAATTTATAAAAATGCATTCATCTTCTGTCTGATTTTTTTTCTCCCTAACTTAACAGTCACAAGATGATTCCTTCTAACTTGTGGTTTTTTTATGTGTCTATGGGCATTTGTCCAGAGAGTGGCAGTGATTTCAACATGAAATAAATAGCTTGCAAAAGAAATGAATTAGGAAAACAATCCAGTGTTTTTGTCCTTATATAGAATGTTAGAAAGTGAAATGTACTTTATGGACCAGCACAGATACATACATGCATGCACGTTTCATAAACTTTTTGTTTTGTAGCTTTAAAATGCCTCATAGAGAGAGATGATGACTGCTTTTCATTGTTATTAATATAACTCTTTAGGTTATGTCTATGCAAGCAGAAAAAAAGAGGAAAACAAGCTGAACAATTAAGGCAAAATTCTGCCACACAGGTAAAGCAATTTCTTTTGGCCCTAATTATATAAACCCAGTATTATTAGTTATTAGCATCTTCAAGTAATAGTCATATGTGCTTTATTTTTTCACTGTACATGAATTCCCTGTTTCTATGTTCCTTCTCTTTTTAATTTAGCATGGCAATAAAATAAAATTAGGGTTTGAAAACTGGGATTTGTAATTCATTTTCCTTCAGCCCTGAGATTGATTTGGATCATAGTGATCTTTGAACAAGAAAACAGGCTTTGGTCATGTCTGGGAATTAAAAAAAAGGTACATGGTTTGTGAGGGGATACACTAGAGGGAAGGAGAGGAGAACTGAGCAGCAGTGGTAGATAGAAGTGGTGGCATAAGAGCAATGGGGGGGGAGAGAGAGAGAGAGAGAGAGAGAGAGAGAGAGAGAGAGAGAGAGAGAGAGAGAGAGAGAGAGAGAGAGAGAGAGAGAGAGAGAGAGAGAGAGAGAGAGAGGAAAGGAAGGAAGGAAGGAAGGAAGGAAGGAAGGAAGGAAGGAGAGAAACAGACACAGATTGAGAGAGAGAAACAAGAGAGAAGAATTGCATTTAAGTGAGGCAGAAGAGGAGGAGAAGAAGGGGAAAAAGAAAGAGAAAAAGAGGAAGAAGAAGAAGAAGGGGAAGAAGAGGAAGAAGAGAAAGAAGAGGAAGAGAAGGAAGAAGATGAAGAAGAAGAGGAAGAAAAGGAAAGAGGAATGGGGAAGGAGAGGAAAGAGGAGAAGGGGAGGGAGAAGGAAGTATTACAGAGGCTGAAGATATTGAAGTAAACTCTTAGATCCCTATAGTCATCTTAGTACAAAAACTAAAGTGTTTGTTATAATGCTTCTTCAAGAACTAAGGGAATTAAAAAAATACTCTTTGTCTAACTTTCTATGTCTATCTAGTCTATCCAGATGCTGTTATATAATCTCCTTTCTGTTGTCTAAGTATTTTCTGTATCTTGATTTTGTTTTATATATGTGACAGAGAACCAAACCACTTTTCAGATGTCAGGAATTTCCCTGAGGACTTTGAGCTATTGTCATTGTTTTAGTAACTTTTAAATTGATATAAATACCATAGCAAAGAAGAGAAAGGGGCCACATTTCTCTGAGAGCCATGCTATTTCCACTAGGCTAAAAGTAAGTTAATTGTTGAAAAACATGAAATGACTGAATAAATCTCCAGAAAGGATCAGGGCAGGAAAGAAATGCTTATAATCAAAGAAAGACTACTTACTCTCTGAACCAACTCCCAAAGAGGATATAGTTAAGACCTGAGAAAGACTAAGCCCTTCTTTTCAGAAGTGAGGATGGAACAGAAAGTATTGAGTATTGGACAGCTGATTCCATTATTCAAAGAAGCATCCTTCCATTTTTGTAAAAAAAATTTCTTCATTTAGAAATCAACTTGAAAACAAGGGACTGGCAGATTAGCCAAAACCCACCACTCTACAAAGTGATTGTCAACTGTTCAGCATGCTCTAAAATAAGGATTAGAGATTCCTTTGTTAAAATGTAAATATGAATCATAAATATTTTATATGAATGACAATATTGTAAAGGGAAAAATGATAGCTATGGTTGGGGGAAGGAGATGTTCACATGGACTAGATGGATAGATTGTATAAGGAAGTATAGTTTTGATTAACTAAGGTGGCTTTAAGGAAACATAGGTGATGCAGGATGCAAAAAATCCAAATATAACTGAATTTTAAAAAAATAAAACATTCTACTACAGAGTAGAATAAATAAGTAACAGTCTGGGAATTAGAAGAACAGAGCCTGGAGAATAAATGGAAAATATGATTCTTACTGAGGCAGGAAGAGACTCAATCAGTCAATAAACATTTATTAAGTGCTCATTATGTGCCAAAGCACAGTGAATAGAATATTAGTTCGGGAAGATTCATCTTTTCTGAGTTCAAATCTGGTCTCAGACACTTACTAACTGATTCCAGGCAAGAAACTTAATCCTGATTGCCTCAGTTTGCTCATCTGTAAAATGAGCTGGAGACAAAAATGGCAAATTGCTTTAGTAAACCCCAAATGGAGTCAGCCAGAGTTGGATAAAACTGAAAAATGACTCACTAAAACTGATATTCCAGGCCATATGTTAAGCAGTAGGGATACCAAAAGTCCTCAAGGAGTTGATAATCCAGTGGAGCAAATAAATATGCACAAGCAAGCTATATACAGGATCAATAGGACAAAATTAAGGGAGGGAAAGTCCTAGAATTCAGGAGTTGGGAAAGACTCCCTATAGAGAATGGGTATTTTAGTTGCAACATAAAGGAAGCCATGGCTGATGATGGAGGTGATTGGATAGGCAGTAGTTTTAATTTAAAAAAAAAAAAAAGATGTGCAATCCTTAGGGTCAGACAAAAAAAGCAGCTTGCTTTTTTAATGTAAGAAAGAAAATAGCATCGCTTGACCTAAATATGTGTGTGTGTGTGTATGAGAGAGAGACAGATAGACAGAAAGACAGACAGAAAAATAGACAGATAGAAAGACAGACATAAGATGGGCTTGGTAGAAAAGCCATAAGCTCAAAGATCAAGGCCTAGAGAAACATCTAGAGGCTTAAGTGGGAGTGATAAAAGGAAACATCTGGAAGGGAATATTAATGACTATGAGCCAAGAATGCTAAACAATGTCAAAGTTTACAATTTACCTGGAAAAATTATATAAATATGAACATACATCTATCTATATGTGTCTGAATCTATCTCAGTATCTATGTTTCTATCTATCCTTCTTTACCATTATCAACATATTTCATGCCATCAAATTCCTCATGTGAGAGTCTAGTTAAGAACCTGCACCATGTGTTCTGGATTGAAGGAGACAGAATAGAAAAAAGGAAATACTAATGGAGAAGAAAAAGAGAGGAGGATTAGAACTTTATGTAGAGATTGTTTCATATTTTATTCTTGAATTGTGAAAACAACACAAAAGTTCCAGGTGTACCATTTGGGGAATGAGAAGCAGAAACTCATGTCACAGTTCCTCAATTAAGACAAAATATCTGTGCAGATTAAAGTCTTAGTCCAATGCTTATCATGGTGCCTTGGACTCTTGAAAGCCAGTGGAATGCCATCTCTAGAAAGTCTTGGCAAGTTGAAAAGGCTTCAAATTTAGAACTGTTAGTTCTATTAGACTCAAATTACACTGTTCTATTGTTTGATGATCAAACTCACTAAGTTCTAAGGCTCATCAGAAGATTAGCCCCCAGCAATTATGAAAAATTCTCTTCCAGGGAGATGTGAAGAAGTAACCTGCATAAAGAGAGAGAATATCCACCTCCTACAAAATCAGAAATATCTTAATGCATAGGAATCATGCAAAAATGTAGAGCATCTTATTTGACTGCTGAAATCCTTGATGGGTTTTCTTCTTTATCATGTTCAAGACTTTATTTAGCATCTTGTCTAGCATGGCCTCAAATTCAGCAGCAAGCTGACCTTATTAAATCTCTCTAGAGAACTTATAAAAAAAGAAAAAGTTACATGAAAACTTTCATCTTAGCATCATAAATATGCAAAATATATGTAAATATATAAATGCAAATATGTAAATATTGTAAATATATGCAAAATATGGATTTATATAGAGACTAGAGATCATGGCTCTGCCAATCATTCTCAGAGCAACTTTATACCTTATGAAATCACTTATTCTCTTGCACCTCACTCAGTTGTTTCCCCTGTAAAAGGGATTTGGAGAGTAGTTGGGTTGGATGACCGCTAAGTTCTCTCCACTTCTAACAGTCAATGATTTATCATTAAAACTTTCCAATATTTCCCCCCTCATTTCATAGCTGGAGAAATGAAATCACAGACAAATGCAAAAGTTTTCCAGATATGCTCTGATGTTTTCTTCTCCCTTTTGGAAACGAGAGAGGACTTATTGTGCCCTTTTCTAAACTGAGAAAAGAAGTGGGCTGGAGTCCAGGCAGAAATGTAGTCGACCTAGCAGCAGCCCTCTCCTCATACTCTGTGCAGAGAAGGTAAATGATACTCCCCTTCCATCTAGGGTGTCTTATTTCCTGCTTGGGAAGGGATTAAAAGGGGAATTCCAGCCAAAAGGGAGGATCCTTGTTCTACCCTCCTAGGGTGGTCTGCTCTGATGCCATTCCCTCTTTGGTACCAAATAGCATTTTAACAGGTCATGAAAGTGGACATATTCAGTATATAGATAATAATATATAGATGATAATATGGGTAGGCTCATTATTCACAGATAGCCCACTCCAGAACGGAAGTAGTAATTGATCTGGAAAGCAATTAAGAATTTCTGACTTTTGATTGATGGTTATGTGCTATGAAATGTTAGAGTGGAAATAATCCCCACAATCACTTTTTCACTGATCCATTGTGGAAATTAAGGATTTGATTCATTCAAAAATAAAGCTAAAATCCTAATGTACCATTTGAGAAATTTGATTAAAGTATTTGTAATAGATCAAATATAACTTTCTTAAATTCCCCCTTTTCATGCTAATATGTATTTTTATATAATCACATCCAAACATTCTCATAAACACACACACACACACACACACACACACACACACACACACACACACACATATATATATATATATATATATATATATATATATATATTTTAACCAAAACAAAAGATAACAAGGGCCAGATTTGCACAGTATAATATCTCATGATTTGGATTACTTTGGCCTAAACTCCTTTCATCCTACTATCACCCTAAAAAATCTATTTCATCACATTAATTGAATATTCTGGATGAATAAGCACTCTTTATTCAGTCTATTTAGAATTGACATGGGCTGAAATGTAGAATACCAACCCCATTTTCAAACCCGAAGGCAAGAAGTCAGCAAGAGCATATTTATATTATATTTCAAAAAAGTCATCTAAAGATTCAATATTCATATCCTTCTCAGGGTCTGATTCATTTTTTTAAAAACAGAAAAATGGCTTTTTTTTGAAGGTTTGGATCATTCAAGAGTCAAGTTAGTTCAAAAGCATCTGTAAGAGACTTAAATAAAAAAACCTAATTTGGAACAGTAGCAAAGAAACTAGGCTTTTTATTTCAACCTCTTACAGATGCTTTTGAACTAACTTGATAGGGGTTAGCTGTCTTCTAGATGTTTAATAGGATAACTTTCTTTGGCCCAAAAAATAATCTTCTTCTCTTCTTTTTTTCATCTCCTTTGAATAGAGATTTGATCTGATTGGATGTCTGTCAGCATTGCAACAATCTTCTTTTCTAGTAGAGATATCATGCCTACTTTATTTCTCTAATTTTAGGACAAGTGAGCTTTATCACCAAATTTATCCCAATATCAGCTGGAGTCTCTAGGGTAACAGGAAGAAGAATCCAATTAATACTTTGCTGATCCCATTTTAGAAGAAGAAATGCTAAGGAAATCTTGATGACCAACCAACACATTCAGAATACTAGTGGTTTATGGTTGAACTCTTAAGGGAAAGTCTCGAAGCAAGTCACAAAAGATTTCTTTCTTAAGACTACCAGATATTGAAGACTCAGCTCCCATTCTCGATAGACTTGACCCTTTCCCCCATTCATTCCAGCTTAGAGATTATAGTGATTCACAGCTATATAAATCGCAGGTAGAATATTAAAATATGAATTTCTATTTAAGAACAATTTAAAGATCATTTTAATACTTTGTAATGTACCAAAAAGCAATGTACTCACTCTTCCCTTCCTAGTTAATTCTTTTACAGGTAATACACACCTATTTAATCCATAGTTTTGTTGCCTATACATTTAGCAAGGACTGGGATCAGGAAATAGCTGTTCAAAAGTTCCCAGTAGAGATACAGAGAGAATATTGGTCTCACGGAAAGTACATGAGAAAGAGCTGGTAGAATGGGAGGACTTTGAGGGCCACCAGAATTTGTTGAAAAAAAAAATGCTAATTTAGTCATTTATGTGACTGGTCATGTAGGACAATAAAATTTCTTTTCTTTTTTGGCTGAGGCATTTGGGGTTAAGTGACTTGCCCAGGGTCACACAGCTAGGAAGCGCCAAGTGTCTGAGGCCAGATTTGAACTCAGGTCCTCCTGTCTTCAGGGCTGATACTCTATTCACTTCACCACCTAGCTGCCCCAATAAGATTTCTTATGATTTTTTAATCTGGTGTTTATTTTCTGTCAAATGAATTTTGTTGTAAGTTTTACTTGGTTACAAGAATAAATGAATAATAACTCTTCTCTGTAGGCATTTTAAAGGTTATAAAGCACTTTTCTTACAATAGGTTTGTGAGGTAGAAAGTGCTCATTTTTATTCCATTTTCTACAAGAGGAAAAGAAGTGACTTGACCTGCCCATGCTAAAAAAGTGAGTAAGTGCAGCAAAATTCAGACTTTGGTCTTGCATCCCACTGCCTACTAAATACACATATAAAGTCTTCAAAGCTTATTGTTCATGAAGTAGAGTCATTTTCTACCCAGTCTAAAACGAGAGGGAATACAAATTCCATGGAGAAGAGCCTTAGTAGTCCAAGTTCTGGCTAAGTTGGCTGACATTTTCCACATTGGAAAAAAATGCCAGACTGAACGACCTGTGCTTTCCTGTGTCTTGGAAGGAGCATACCAATGAGAAGACGCACAGAAGGCTCCTATTGGACTATGATGACCACTGCTTATAATAGCCTAGTTATGGGTTGTTACGAGTGATACGGTATCCCTTTCTTCTGGACACTGAAACATTCTCATACTGATACTTTCTCATACTTTGTTTCTTGTAAAGTTTAACTCCTGTTCTTCCTGACTCAGGCTAAGTGGGAGAGGGCTGGATTTTCAGTCTCATTTCAGCATAATGCAGTACCTCAGCATGAGACAAAGAATGTCCTGTTTATAAATCTTTATTGGCTGAAGGCTAAGATAGCAGCTGCAAGCAGTTAAGTGTTAGAAGATTCTTTCCTTCCCTACCTCCTCCCTCTGGTCATTTAAATCTCCCATTGGTGAACTTGCAAACAGCCCAAATGATAAAGATTTGGAACTTTTTCCAAGTCCTACTCTGTGTATTTTAATCTTATAGAAAAAAAATATAAAAAGCTTATTTCAGTGTTACTTGATTGCTGTTTGCTTAGTTAATTTTCACATTAGACTTTGCATTTTCTTTATAGCTTTACATATTTAATAAAGAAAAATATCAATGATTACAATACAAACTTATTCATCATCCATGTTCTTTAAGGGATATTAAAAAAACAACAACAACAGGAAAAGCTGTTTTCTTTTTTTTAATCATGTGAGCAAGGCAGCATAGGGGAGTGCATAGAGAACCAGGCCCAGAGTCAAAAAAACCACGTTCAAATTCCGCATCTTATATTTTCTGACTGTGAGTTCCTAGGCAAGGTATTTAATTGTTCTATGCCCTGGACAACTCTTTAAGAATATGAGTTATGTACAGCTGGTATTCCCTCAACTCAAGTATGGAAAGGCATCTGTGATTTCATCTTTGTGGATGTTTCCTCCAATTACACAGATTGATATACATTCCTGCCTCTTCATACTCCATTCCTTGTTTCCCATAAGTTCACTAAAGGGAATGTGCTCAATGCACCATGTGGTTCTATACAAATATCACACTGTTTGTTCCTTGCTCTCAACAATAGACAAGTCCATCTTCTTTTTGAGCATTATTTCTTTAAATATAATTTCTACATTCTATGCTATAATTTCTGCATAGCTCTTTTATACCACATGGGTATGAAGATATAGAATAAGTTACAGTTAATGCCATAAGCCTTATCATTACTATCTGACATTCTATTTTTAAAATTCTTTTGTGACTATAGTGTCCCGTGATTTATGACCATATAAATCATAAGTAGAATATAACAAAGATGAATTTCTGTTATAGGAAGACTTTTAGTATCATCTTTAATGCTTTACTTTTGCAATGTTCCCAAAGCAATCAGTTTACTCTTCTCTTCCTACTTAATTTTTTAAAAAAATTTTTATTTTTTATTTTTCTGGGGCTGGGGTTAAGTGACTTGCCCAGGGTCACACAGCTAGGAAGTGTTACGTGTCTGAGACCAGATTTGAACTCAGGCCCTCCTGAATTCAGGGCTGGTGCTCTATCCACTGCGCCACCTTGCTGCCCCCTCTTCCTACTTAATTTAACATTTTATTTATACTTTTCCAGTATCTGTCTAAGATATATAAAATATTAACTGATGGACAGATCTTTAGGCTGTCTCTCTAACTCTCTAACTCTCTACTAATCTGGATAATAGCCATCTTTTTTCCAGTAGATTTTTCCTATGTGAATGGTTAGTTCGAACTCTTTTGTCTATATAGATCTTATCCAGAAGGTTCTGTAGGGTACTTGGGTTTGATGTAACTAGCACAATGCCATGCATAAAAAGAATCACTATCCTCAGCAAACCTCATTTCTAGTTTGATTATGCACCAAGGGTCTTCACTGACAGCAGTGAACAACTTTAGCAAGCATTCATCTCCATGTTTTATTACTTGCCTTATACTAATGATGAGAGGGTTGTCAAATAAATTATATCTGATGTTACAAAATTCAAGGAATTCATATATATATATATATATATATATATATATATATATATATATATATGAAAAAATTATGCTGGATTCCCTGAATTTTGTAACACCAGATATACATGTATACATATACATATATTATCTCATATGGGAATAGAGCCTTTAAGGCAATATTTTGTTCTATAAATCCGAGTACTTTCTTATATATTCAATAAATTGTAGGCACAGTGGAATCTTATAGTCCATACATTTTTCAATCATCCCTACACAGATAAAATTTCATATCTAGATTACGGGAAAAAGGATAATATATAAAGGTTAGTAGTTGAACAGCAATGCTTACTATCTTCTTCCTAACCCCATTCAATTGCAAAGGGCTAGATGGAGAAGGTATAAAGCTTCAAGTGGGTTCTGAATGAAAGAAGGGGCGTGATTTGGCAAATGTAGAGAAAGTTCTTTGTCCAGATGTCTGGGCTGGCAGGCTCTAGTATGGAGGATTTTAGAGAAAGGCAGGGGAAAACCAAAAGGACTCAAAGATATATAACTGATTAACTGGCTTATTTTCTTGTAGATTCCACTTGTCAGAAATTGGTTTGAAAGGTTCTTGAAATCCTGAAGTATTAGCATTCCTGTTTGGGCAAGAAATAAAGAATGCTAATGTTTCTGCTTATTTCTTGCTCTGTTCTTATAAAAATGATCCTTGAAAAAGTCGGAATCACAAATATGATGGAAGTTTTTTTCAGATATTGTATGTATAAGCAGTAATGCCAAGAAAGTGATATGATCTGGGAATTATGCCTCCTAGAAATATCTATAGAAAGGCAAACTTAAACTTACAAACCTGGGTTTTTTCAAAAATTGTTTAGAACTTGAAATGTATTTTCCCCATAGAAATGATGTAATAAAGTAGTAGTTAATTTCCCAGGCCAGCCCATTAAAAACATCTCCAAAAGACCTGTTTAATCCAGAATATTACCAAATAATAATGATACTGGGATAGCTATGTAGTACAGTGGATAGAGCACTGGGTCTGAAGTCAGAAGGACCTGAATTTAAATTGGGCCTCAGGTGCTTACTATGTGTGACCCTGGGAAAGTCAGGGTTTCCCATTTGCCTCAGTTCTTCATTTATAAAAGAAGATGGAGAAGGAATTGGAAAACAACTCTAGTATCTTTGCCCAGAAAACAAAATAAAATCAAGATGAGTCAAATATAACTGGAAAATGACTAAACAATAACAAAATAGCTAAATTATCTATATACCATTTATAAGACTCTTTCTTTGGGGAAAATGAATCACATTCTAAGGATGGAAAGAGCACATCATGCTCACAATCCTTATGCTCTTGCAGGTGAGACACCATTTTTCCCACTGCTCAGTGACTGAATTTATAAAGGGTTCATGTAAGGACAAATTTGAATATGTGTATGTGAGAGATGGCATGAGGGTAGTGGGAAGGTAAGTAGTGGTTTCTATTTTATACGAGAGAAGCAGCTAAGATTGGTAGAAATGGGGGTAGCATATCATAATTGGATGTAACTGTGGCTACTATTCTTTGCAACAAGAAAAGTAAATTAATAAACTCCTGCTGTATCAATCTATTCCATCAAGTTGCATGTCCCTCTCAGATGGTCCCCTAAGTTTCCTAACATTAAAGGCTGCTCAGAGGGCTCTTGATCAGGATTGATTCAGGCTCTCACAATCTAAAAAGGTGGATTTTTCTAGTCTTACCTTTGAGCTATTACAATCCACTTCAGAATGAGTTTATTTCATTCAGTCTATTCAACAAACATTTACCAGCTACCTGCCATGCATACTGTGCACTACAGACTTTAGATAAGACATGATCTGCAACATCTCACAATTTATAAGCTATCTAAGCCATGATAGATACACAATAACTATAGTCCAAAGTAATGCATAGATATGACATAAAGATACAAGAAAAATGGCTGCAGGAGGTTTGTGGAGAAGATGAGGGATGTGGAAGATAGAGATCTACCTTTGTAGGAGATGAGGATCTTGGACTGTTCCCTAGACGTGTGGCAATTTGAGTTGGGAATTAAAAAACAGATAAGAATTCAAGAAGTACAGAAGAGGCTTAGTGTTCACAGAGAACAATCTGAGCCAAAGGCATAGAAGTGGGACAGCATGTATATTGGATATAAAAAGGATAGCAAGTAACATAATTTGGTGGGAATATTGAGTATGTATAAGAGAGTAATCTTAGATAAGGCCAGAGAGGAAAAGGACAGTCTCTGACTATGGAAAAAATGTCAGGCAAACATTTTGACAAAACTCCATATACTACTGAGCAGAGTGACATGACCAATTTTGTGCACGGGGGACATCAGTCTAGCAGTGATATGAAGGATATTTTGGAGGAGCTATAAATTAGGATATTTCCTAGGCAGTCATCATTGCTATTCCTCCCCTCCTTTTTCTTTCTTTGCAGCCCTCACATGTTCAGACTCATCCTGAATCTATTTACTTTTATTTCTATTTACTTGCAGACCTAAGAGAAGAGTGTATGCTGAGATTTCTGGGAAACACTTATTATCAGTAAGCATTTATTAAGCATTCCCTAAGTGGTAGGAACAGTGTTAAATAAAAGGGATACAAAGAAAAAGCCTAGACAGTCTAATCTCAAGGAGCTTTATTTACATTCTGTTCAGAAAGATGGCATGTACCTAAATCAATACATTTAAAATACATACAGAGGAAGAAAAGCACCAACAGCTGAAGGAACCAGAACGCCTTCAGTAAATGGTGCTCACTATTCAAGTTGTTATTCACACAATGAACTGTTTTAGAAGCCTATGGAGAAGGTAGGGAATAGTACTTTCCCCATCAACCTGGAGAGTACTGCTTGATCAAATTCATCTGGAAGCCCAGCAAGAAAATGAGAGATGTTGTTTCCCTATTAATCTTATTCTAGTTTAGATTTCCCTCCAAAGCCAGGAAGCAGAAGATGGTTAGTCTCAGCTCCACCTAGATGTAAACTGGCTTCCTCTTCACTGAAGCATAGGATGGACATGCTAATGAATAAAGGATCCATAGTGGGCAACTGGGAAAATGTGTGCTAAAGAGCTCTTCTTTATAAGAATTCTGTGCAGAGTCAACATCATGCCAGAATTGGCTTTATACCCCAACAATAACTATGGATAGTATAAGGAAATAGGTATGCTGGACACTATGATCAGAAGGAGTGCTACAAAAACCTCATTGACCTAGGAATGAAAGGATATAGATGAATTGTTTCTGTCCTCTATCAAAATAAATTCTATTCCAATAGGAGATAATGAGAAGATGTGTATAGTGAAATAATTGGTGGATTTAGAAAGAGAGCCTGGGTTCAAGTCTAATTACTGGGGCATGATGTGACAGACCATTTAACTCCCCTGAGTCTGAATTACCTCATCTGTAAAATGATCAGGTCTCAGAGGTCTCTTCCAGTGCTAAATCTATCATCTCATCATTAATCAATGGACAAGCATGGATTAAGTGCTTATTATGTGACAGTCAATTAAAGGTTTTTTAAGCATGAAAAGATCAATCAATTTAAATGTCTCCAATGAAGCATTTGGGTTATTGTAGTGGAAGAGTGCTTAGATCAGTTGAAGAAACTTGGTTGTATCCTAGATATTGTTTCTAAAATATAAAGCCAGTTTAGAAGGAAAGAGACTGAGGGTCAAGTGAGTCCCTGGCAGTGGATCGAGGCTGGTCCCCTCTTTGTCCAGGAGATGAACTTTCAAACATTAGAGATCTAGAACACATGTGTCTTTCAACTAGGAGTGTCCCCTGGACCAGTGCACAGCCCTCTTTGTATTAGGAACCAAGGACAAAACAATTCAATAATAGTCTGCATGCAGATTCAAGGCTCTATAAGGAAACCAGGAAAGAAGCTTTAATATACTTAATGACAACTTCTTGAACTTCTCCCTATCTCCAACCCACCCTACCCCCACCTAGGGGAGAAAAAGATTTATGAGGACCAATAGCTGTGAGTTAACCATTTGCCATACAAACTTTCTAAGCCTAAACCCACTTTTCCTTGCAATTTGTATGTACATGAGGGAGAGTGTTACCCCTTTCCCCTTTTAGAGTAGAATGTTTTGTAATAATTACTACTATTATATTTCCTTCATAAATAATCATTTAAGCAACTAAGTATGGCTAATTAATTGGTAATTCAACCCATAATAATGGAAGGTAGCATATTAGTAGGGACTAATAAGCTGTATAGTCCTATAAAAGACTCCTGAGGTCACTTAGTAACCACACTGTGTAGACACTCTTCTCTTTTTTAGTAAGAGAAGAAGTTGGAAAGTTTGTTGCAGGGCATAATGTAGTTGCCATGTTATATTAGGATCTCATATTGAGCTTACTGTTTTTGAAAACCTACCCCAGGTAGTTTTTCTTTTTGAAATCCTGCCTTTATTGAGAAGCAGTGTTTAAAATAAAAGCCATGTCTTTGTCTTCCTCTTCATTTTTTCTCTCTATTAATTTTTATTTTCCCCTTCATTTTTTTACAATCCCTTCTAGATTTCCTGGGTCATTTGTGCCCATCTATAGTGACCAGTCTCATGCATTTATCTGTTACCTCTAAAATATATGTCAGAGGACAATAGTCTTCTCTTATTTTAGATCAAATATAGTTGTTTTAGTACCATTTAGTAGGGAAACATCAACCACAACTTCTAGTCCAGCAAAATTGACCAATAAAATATCTAACAAAACATGTAAAATTTAGTGCTCACAGAGGACAAATATACATTTCAAATCGTATTGTTCAGGACCAAGATTGATTATTATGATTAACATGAAGTAGTTGCCTTTCAGCATTTATTGTTTTCCTTTATACTACTGTAGACATTTGCATTTTTCTTTCCATTCTTCTTTGTTTTATATCACACCAAAGCTCCTAGGTTTAAACAATGAATTCATTATATTTATAATTATCTTAGGTACAACATTTCCTTATATTCATATATCAGAACTTTTCTAGCTATTCCATAGTCAGTGGGCATCCACTTTATTTCCAGTTTTTTGATTTTTCAAACATTACTGCTATGATTATTTTGTTACATCTGAAAACGTCCTTTCTTCATTACCTCGTTGGGGTAAGTGAACAGCATTCATAGCATATGAATAAATTTTTCACATAATTTCAAATTGTCTTTTAGATAATGTCTTTTAGAATGGATGTACCAATTCATGATAATTTAAACAGCATATTCGTTTGCCTTGTCCTTCTACTGCCACTCCAATACTGGCTGTTTTTGTCTTTTATCATGTTTGTCAATTTGATAGGTATGATTTGAAAAATTCAGTCATTATAACTTGCATTTCTCTTATTATTAATAACTTGGTACATTTTACACAGATCTTTTTCAGCATTTTCATTTCTTCTTCTGAAAACAATTTATTCATATCATTTAACTAGTTTATCTATGGGGTTGTGAGGAAGATTTTAGTCATATATTTATGTCAATCCCTGACATATCTTAGATATCAACTGTTTATTAGATTTGGATTTGTAATTATTATTTTTGATGCAAATACTTCCCACCAATTAACAATTTCTCTTTTTTATCTAAGCTACAATGCAAAACCTTAAACATTTTGCATAATTAGTACTACTTTATGTTTTTGTCCTTTCTATTCTTTGCTTGATTAAAAATACTACTCCTAAATATAAAACTGATAGTTAATTCTTACTGTTCTATAGAATTTTAAAAAATGCTATAATCTCTTATATTTGTCATCTGTCTATTTGGCTTGTGATGTATGTTATAGGATGCTGTTCTCAGATTAATATATGCCATTGAAAATTGAAAATTTCAATTTTTCGAACAGTTGTCAATTTGAGAGACTTTCTACCAACGGTTTGTATTGTTCAGATTATCAAACTCTACCAGGGATTCTCAAACTATGGCCCACTGAGGACGTTTATGCGGTCCTCTGGGTTATGGCAAATGGGCTGAGGGGCGGAGACAGAGTGTGAACTTTTGTTTTTACTATAATCTGGACCTCCAACAGTCTGAGGGACAGTGAACTGGCCCCCTATTTAAAAAGTTTGAGGACCACTGCGTCTAGGCCATTGTTTGGTTGCATTTTAGTCTTTTTTGTTCATATTTTCCACCAACTTTTGATTTAATGGATGATCTCTCTCCTAAGAGCATTTATGGTCCCACAACATTACTCCTTGGAGCCCTTCCAGTTTCCCCCTGAAAAAGTTCAGCTCTCTCTCCTTCCTTTTTGCGAAGAGTTCCTTATCTGTTGTTTAGTCCCAGTTGTTAAATTTTCTTGTTCCCTTTCCTTGCAACATATTTTTATTCTAACTCCTGTCACAGAATAAGACTACTCTCTGTCTTTTTAGGCCCTTTTCTGTTTTCACACTGATACACTCCACACATTTTTAAGAAGACATACTTTAGTCTTCCTGATAACCTGGGATAACCTGGAGAGAGGACAAGCATTCCTTGAATCTTTTTCCTTTACTTCTAGGGGGAAGACCAGAGTACACTGGAAACTTTTGACTCTTTTTCATATATTGTACATTTTTACTCAGAAGGATTTATAACTGTTTCTTTTAGTTTTCCCCTTTCTAATCTTCATGCATTTCCATAGATGATACAAATCTTTGCCTATTGAAATCTTTTCTCTTTCAAGGTCCACTTCAGATGCTCTTTCCTTCACAAAACCATTCCTAATCACTCCCGCTGAAAGTGACTTTTCCTATTGCATTTTGGCTTTTATATACCATGATCATGTTCTATCTCTCATTATTAGAATTCAAAATTCTCTATTTACATAGATATTCCATATCCTTTTTCAACCTGACTGCTTCCCACTTTTCCAAGATTCTTACTCTATTCCCATTCATGCATCTTACCATTCAGTTGACACTGACCTCCTTTCTATTCCTCATACAACATGGCCATTTGCCAAACCTGGAATTTTTTCCTTCTTCCCCTTTGCTTCTTGCCTTCTTCCAACTCTCATTTCAAATCCTGATTTCTTCAAGAAGATTCTCTGGGTGTCTCACAACGCTTACCCTTTGAAATTACCTTCAATTTACCCTGGATGCATTTTGTAAGCATGTTGCCTTCTCTCATTATAAAGTGAGGTCCTTGAGGGGCAGGAGCCTTATTTTTCCCTTTCTGTGTATCCCCAACAATTAACACAGGACCCGGCACATAATGCTTTGTTCTTGATATTGTTTAATTGTTTTATTCATGTTCAGCTCTTCATGATGGGGGTTTTCTTGGCAGAAATACTGGAGGGTTTGCCATTTTCCTCTGCAGCTCCTTTTACATATGGGGACTTTGAGACAAACAAGGTTAAGGGACTTGCCCAGGATCACCTATCTAGTACATATCTGAGGCCAGATGTGAACTGAGGAAGATGAGTTTTCTTGACTCTAGGCCCAGAACTCTCTCTACTACTCTACCAATGCTTATTTTTTTGACTTGATAGTATCATACCTGTGCTTCATACATAATAGATGCTTCCTAAGTGTTTATTGGATTGGACTGAATATATAGTTCTTATTATTGTCTTTTCAGCATGATCTAGTTTCATGGATCCTGTTCAGGCAAACCAATCTCTATTTAGTTAGCAGAGAAAGAGAAAGAAAAAAATATTTCTTCTAATTCATGCAGTTGAGAGTAGTATAACAAAGATAAAAGCCCACGTCTCTGAAATCTCTAACCTATGCATTTTAGTTTCACAATGAGGATTATTTGGAATTAAAGTGATTTGTCTAATTATTTGGCTCCCCCCAAAAAAAGTATCTCTAGAAAAGGTCCTGATCTCATTTAAAACTGTCATTTTGAATAGAGTCTTTTTTGATGTAATCTATATTTCCAGGTATAATAATTATCATTTTATTTATTAGGAACCAGGTATAGTACCCTCCTCCCCTTCTTCTTTCACAAACAGTGATCAGCAAGAAAACTTTTATATTTGCTAACTAGCTTACCAGGATATGATTCAGTTCAGAAACATTTGAAAGGTAAAATAAGCAGAGCTTCTCAGCTTCTTCCTTTTCCCTGCTCTCAGATCTCTGAGTCATCATTTTATGCAGAAAAGTCTTCATGGTAAGGATTATTCCCTGGATGGTAATGTTATTGGACAAGCTGTTATCTCTCTCTCTCTCTCTCTCTCTCTCTCTCTCTCTCTCTCTCTCTCTCTCTCTCTCTCTCTCTCTCTCCTCTCTTTTATTCTCTGATGGTCTATATCTTCTTGAGCTGTAACTAAGGCATTTTATCACAATCATCTTTGATGCTTTGAAAAACTGGGTCAGGAAGTTGGGAGTTATTTGAGTAAATACCATTTCTTCCAAAGAAAAGGGCTTTGGGGTTTCCCCTCATGAATTTTACACCACCATGCATCATGGTGGATATCATCATGCCCAAATTTGGTAAGATTGTTGATCTTGGAGTTAGGAAGACCTATTCAAGTACTGTCTCTATATATTAATTGTTTGATTATAAGCAAGTCATTTGATTCTCTAAATGACTCAGGTGAGTCTCTAACACCATACATTATAAACAGTCTGCCTCTCTGCAGCCATAGAAAGAATTTCTATACTACAAGTTCCCTTCCTTAGATCCAGATCATCACCAATAACAACAGTGTCAAAGCAAGTTGACATTTAAAGACTTTTACTTAATATTGATTTTTACAAAGAAAACTAATGTAATGTAATAAACCCTGTAATACCTCACATCTATTTAGTATTTTAATGTTTGCAAAACTATTTACAATCAATATTTCATTCTCAGCCCTATGGCTTTACTATTCTCATTTTACAAATGAGAAATTTAAGGTTTGGGGAGGTACACCAACTACCTCAGGATGCTCAAGACAAGATTTAAATTCTGAGTCCAAGTCCAAAACTCTATCCAATATGCCATATTGCTTCATAAATATAAGAGCTATTAAGTGGTTAGTCAATATAATTTTTTGTTTATTTTATTTTTTGCTAAAAAAGGCAAGAATAAGAAATTATGTTAATATGTCCCTGACTTCTTCAGAAAATGAAAACTTGGTCAATATAAATATTTAACTGCCTGCCTGACAATAAAAAAGTAATGGATTTTCTAAGAAAATTATTAGAAAAAGGTTTTGGAATGAGCAATCTTGGTCCTGGAAAACAAGTAATGAAACAATTTTCCTTTCTCTGAAGAGGAGATGGGGGAGTTAGAGTTGTGGATTGTTGCATATGTTGTCAAATTTGCTCCTTTTCTACATCTGTTTTTTTGCTCAGTTTGTAACAAAGGAGAATTCCATGTGGATCAGAACAGATCTAGAAGTGAGACTGATATAAAAAATAGATGGTAGCTATAGAACTTTTAAAAACAAGTTTTTGTTTTCCCTAGTCTCCTTCCTCTTTTTCTTTCTCCAGGGCTCAGCATATGCCTAAGCATTAGTGGGCTTAGTCTCAGAAGTTCAAGATGCCGATTTCATTTTTTTAAAGTCAGAATGATATCTTGTATTATATTTGACTGTTTACATTATTGCTAATTATATTTTATCTCCATTTCCCCCATATTCATTGCAGAAATGTTGGAATTTTCTTCTTTTATTTGGAATTTGTTTTTAATCTACAATGGGATGAAGCTCAGTTTCTCTCAATAACTTCTTAATACGGAAAACATCTTTGATTGACCCCCAAGTACATTTGACCACAGTTCTTGTCTGTCCTCTCCAAAACCATAAAGCATGTTAGTAATATACCTCTAGAGTACTACCACATTTTAATCCTGTTCCCAAAATAGTTTTAAAGCCAAATGATTAATAATAAAATAATGATTATGCTATGTCTTTGACACTGGATGGCAATGATTTTCATTGATGTTTTCTTCCAACAAATTTGACTTGGACCCCACTGATTAGATGTGATGATTCGTTAACAAGAAGACAAGGTAGAGTAAGTAAGTAGCTGTAGTCTGGTGATTGGCACCAGACAAAGTGTAAGATTTTTCAAGAGGGTGGAGTTGCCTATTTAAGACGCAAAAGTGTTTTTACGATGTTTTCTTTTCCACATGTATTATAATCAAGTCCCTACCTTCTCCCCACCCCAACAAAAATGCTGTGAAATTTGGAAGTGCTACTTTTTTTTTGGTTTTTAAAAGATTTATTTTTGTTCATATGTTCAAAACATTACATCAATTGTTTTCAGTTTTTTTTTTTTTTTTCTCTTCTTAAGCACATTTCTTAGAGGCTGACTTGCATACAAAATGCTGGAATTCCCCTTAGGGAGCAAAATAATTTGTATCTGGATGTAAGTTTTTACTAATTTTTTTTTTTTTTTTTTTTTGCTACTCAACCATAGTATATAACTGATTTTTGAATAAGCAGTATCTATTTTTATCATTTGAATCTTTTGAATTTAAACCTACATGTTTTAAATCATCTTGCAAAAACTTAGACCTAACACTAAAAACAAAACAAAAATCAAAAAGCTAACCAACTCTTTCATTGAAAATTTACTTTTAAATCTCCAAAACTACCCCTTTAAATATGATTTCGCATCTATTTATCAGCTGATCATTCATTTCTCCCAAGTCATTCTGGGGCATCAGGGAGATCCATAAATTGCCTCTTAATGACTCAGAATAATTTGAAAAATCTTCAAATTGCTTGAAAGACATAATCATCCACATGCCAGAAAACATGCATAAAGGCATTGCAGACAGTGGGGATGTGGGCAGAAATGCATGGTCTGACATGATCTCTTGAGTTTTGAGGTATTATGTTGTCATATTGGATCAAGAAAGCTGCTCCTTTATGTCTTTCTGCTGCCTTTTTTTTTTTTTTTAAAGTGTTGCTCCTTCTCCTTCCATGGTACTTTTCTAATACTTTAAACTAGTCAATACAGACAGAAAATTGGTATTTCAGGTGGCTAAAATATTTCCTTAACCTTACAAGCCAGATGACTTAATATGACCCTTGTTTGTATTCCTTTAAGTGTAATATTGGTTTTTATAAAGCTCTACTTCTACTTAATCTTTTATCTGCAATCTTGCCTGAAATTTCTCCTCATCTCATCCCCACCTTAACTTCCTTCAAGACTCAAGTTGTGTCTCCTCCTACAAGAAGTCATTCCTGATCCTCACTGGTGTAAGCCTTCTCTTCCTCCTATTATTTTCCCACTTCTTTGTCTGAATCAGTGTTGTATGATTCTGTGCCCCTTACCTAGAAGTGTTATTTCACTTCTAAAATCAACCAATCTACAAAGAAACTTTTAGAAGGCTGAGACTTTTTGCCTTTGCATTCTCCAGTGCCTATCATTCTGTCTGGCTAGCTATTTAATAAATACTTAAATAAGTTAAATTATCAGAGTTAGAAATAGCTTCATATATTGATTTATGTATAGTTTAATTTTCTGTTTATCTTTAAACTGATTAAAATCAGATTGGTTATTTCCCTTTGAGCAGATTTAAAAAAAAGAGAAAATTGTTGTTCTTCTTCTATACTATTTCATATATAGATAGATAAGCCCAAGTGGTCAGATAATCAATACTTTTTTTTTTCTGAACATAATGGCATGATACAATAAGTTCTAGGTTGTCCAATATTTATTGTTTGGAACCCACACTTAAAGTAAGAAAATCTGCTGCATTAATAAGGATAATTGTCCCACAATTATAGTGGGATGAATGCCAATCATTCATAATTTGTCATTTCTAATAGGGATCCAAAAGTTATTTTAAATCTAAGTCTAAACACAAGGAAAATGGCTATTGTTGTTTCTTTGAGTTTAAAATGAACAAAATGCATTCTGTTTGTGTGACTAGAAGAGTGATTTTAATAGAATTTGTGTCCAAGCCTGCTTTTTACAACATCACCATTGTTATAAAATATTAGCAGATAGGATTACAAAAAACACTTAACTGCTCACTACAGAAAGCAGAATCCAAAATAATGTACCATGTACTCCAAGTTATTGTTATTTTTAAAGCTCAATTTTATTTTGAGTTCTGAATTTTTCCCTCTCATTTCCCCTTGAGAAGGTCAGAAAAATATCATACATTATAGACACAGAGAGTTATTTTATACATATATGTATACACACAGATGTGAGTATATGGGTAGGTATGTATGCACACACATATTCTCTTAATTCTATACTCTGAGTCTTTCACCTCTTTCACCTCTCTATCTGGAGGTATGTAGCATGTTTCTTCCTGAATTCTCTGAAACTATGGTAGGTTTTTGTGTTGATCAGAGTTCCTAAGTCTTTCAAAGTTGTTTGTCTTTACAATATTGTTGTTATTGTATAAATTTTTCTCTTGAATTCACTTTGCATTACTTCATATCTTTTCCTGATTTCTCTAAAATAATTCCTTTTATCATCTCTTATAGCATAATAGTGTTCAGTCGCATACATAAATCATAAATTGATCTCCAATTTTCCATTGTTGGGTACCCCCTCAGTTATTATCACTACCCTCCTATAAACATTTTTGTATATTTACTCCAAATTATGGCATGCCAGAGCTACATCTTTGAATCTCCAATCTGATTTATGACACAACCAAGGTCCCCCTGATATAACATGGAGCTGGCTGATATCCCAGATTATGCAATATTGTAGGATATTACAAATGGAAAAAAAAAACATAGAGATTTAACTCAAACTTCTGATTTTATAAATAAGAAAGCTAAGATACAGAAAGGGAAAGAGATCACAAAACCAGTTGAATAGTAGAATCAGGACCAAAACAAAAAACAACAACAACAAAAAACAACCACATCTTCCCTCAAAAGAAACTCTTCCACCCACCTACCAATCTGTGAGAAATCTCCTCTACTAGGGATTGGATTAATGTGTCATAATCAGGAGTCTGTTGTTAAAATAAAAATACCAGTCACAAGTGGTATCATATGTACCAGATACTGGGGGAGGCCATGGATCTCTTGAACTTGGGAATTCTAAGCTAAAATTGATGATGCTGATTGGGTATCCATATTAAGGTCCTTCAGCAAAACCATTCCTTCACATGAATGATTGTAAACAGGGAGTCACTAAGTTGTCTAAGAAGGGGCATTTATTCAATATTTTAATGCCTATTAAAATATCTATATTTAAAAGCTAATATATTAATGTTTTGGGTGGCTTGACTTATGATTTCATTATCAAGAAAAGAACTCCTTCCAATTCACATTGCTGAGTCACCTATTCTACATTTATAGTCTTGGAGAGCTGAGTGGAAGCACTGAGACCTTAAGTGACCTGCCCAGGATGTACATGGCTTGAATGTAAAAGAGGCAAAACTTGAACCCAGCTCTCCCAGTCTTAAGGCTGACTTATTGTCCACTACCAAGAGTTCTGAATCTGGAATCTGAGAACTTATATAAATTTTTAAATAATTGCATTTCAATATCATTGATTTTCTTAATCCCAGGAATTTAATTTTATGTACTTAAAACATTTTTCTGAGAAGGGGTTCATAGGTTTCATTTGACTGGCAATGGATCCAGGATACAACAAAAGAAAAGAAAAGAAAAGAAAAAAGATGAATACTCTTTGTGCAGTATACCCTTATTCTGTAGAGATTCTTTAAATCTCTAGTTTTTAGCTGGTTTCCCAGCCACATGTTAACCAGACTAAAGTTTCCTTATGAAACCCAAAAAGACCAGTAGCTTTCAGGGTAGTATAGGTATGAACAAATATATAATATTAAACATTTTTACATTCGTTTATTCTGCCTATGTAGAATAAGGATAATCAAGAGGCTATTGTGAGGGTATCTGAGTAGTCAGGTCTCTGGGCCTCTAAGGTATTGCAACATGCTGTAGAAATTTGAAAAGGGTGGTCCCCCATCTTTTTTTCCTATTTCTAATATACCTCTAAAAAGATTGAATATTTTCCTTTGCTTTTTTTTTTTTTTTTTTGCCAGAATTGATGGAGTCACGCACTTATATATTGCATGTTATAACCCCTATAGCAGGGCCCTGAGGATGATGATAAGGGATTTGACTGAAGAATTGGTAGAACATGAAACACTCTCCCAGGTGATATAGATTGAAGCAATTAATGATATTTTTCCTTTCAATTTTTCTTTCAGAAAATGCAAATCAATCAACCAACAATTTATTAAGCACTTACTATGTTCCAGGCACTCTATATAAAGAAAAAGTTTAAAAAATCCTTTCCTCAAGAAGCTTACATTATAATGGGGCATAAAACTCATAAATATGTGTGTACACATACATGTATAATATATTTTGATCACGAAGTATTTCCTCAAATTGAGGCTGACAGTTTAATCCTCTCAAATTTCTGCTTAGAAACTTTTATATATTCTATCACCAGAAGCCATATGCAATGATGTAAAGCTATCTGTCTAGTTGAATAATACACAGTTTGATTCTGTGCAGTGTTTAGATATGGCACACTGTGTCTGGACAGCCCATTAAATAGGAGATTTAAAAGGAACCAGTAAGCAAAGTATTCTTATCACAAAGCAGACTGAATTGTCCTTCTTTGTCCCAAAACACCAGAACATATAGACTCAGGTTAGAAGTTCTCAAGCTCAGGTTAAGCTCCTGGATTCAATGATCTACAGTTTAATTAATGACCCAAATGCATATGCTCCTAGAGTAACAATCTTGGTGATTTTGGAAAATTGCAATGTTTAAAGTATGGAAGTTAATAGTTATCCTAGAGAGTAGTGGAGAGGTACATAGTGGATGGGTGCAGACTCCTTAAATTTAGCAAACAAAGCATGAAGTGTTTAATTAAAAAAGTAAAATGATGGTATAAATCAAGAGTAAGGGATTGACAATTCAGATGTTCTATTGATATTTTGGGGATGTCCAGAGGGAGGTCCCTAGCACATAAGGTGGACTATCCCTCCACACCCCTCTGTGGCAAACCTGAGGAAGAACATGGAAAGGAGCCATGGATGAGAAAGCAGGAGTGGGGAGTTATGATCTAGCCATTAGAGGAGGGAATAATTAATAATAATAATAAATTATATAGCTTCTACTTTATTCCAGGTACTACGCCAAGGACTTTATAAAATATTAAATCATTTGATCCTCACAACAGCACTGGGAGTTAAGGAAACTGAGATAAATAGGTTGAGTGACTTGTATAACTCTCAGAGACAGATTCTTAGAGAATTATCATCTTAACTTTGGAAAGACAGCTATTCAGTATAATACAATGCAATCACATCCAAAATATGATGTAAGGATAAACCTGGCCTCTTATGTACTTGTAATCGTTTGATGGGACAGATGGCATTTACAAAAAAAAGATTTTTCTTTTTTCTTCCCTGGTGATCTCCATTTTCAAAATAACAACCAAGAAACATCCCTTTCTCTTCTTGACTATTACTTCCCATGGGGCCATCATTTTCTCTGATTGCATCTCTCCAGTTACCTCCAAATCCCTTTCTTCTGTGGATTCCTGTCATCTGATTTCTTCCATCACATTTGGAGAAAGAACTTTCTGCATGATAACTCATTGTGAAAGCCTTTCTGCTCTAGTCAGTAGAAGTGACTTTGCTTTGGAGCAGTGAGTATATTTCCTACTCTTCCATTTGAATAATAGTATCTGAATTTTTTATTATGAAACTCTTGTGCCAGGGTTACTATTGAAGAGAGAGTTGCATGGTGATATTTCTTCTTCGCACCTAATGGTATGATTGGATTAAAGGGGAAGAGGTTCACATGTTGATACTGTGTTGAATATCCTGTGGGTACCATTGCTCCCAGGATTTCTTTAGTTATCAATTTTTTTTTTTGCAAATTAAAAAGTGCATTCTTAAAAAAAAAAGTGACTCAAGCTTTAAAGTATGGGTGCTTGGGTATTTGCTCACCCTTCTGCTGTGAAAAACCAAGCTTTGGGATCCCCAGCTGCCTCCTCTCTAATTAACTTGAAGATCCCAATCTCAATAGCTGTTGCTGTGGTTTCCTTTGGCCCAACTACAAATTTTTGGCTCTGATTTCCTGAGAACTGCTTTTGAAGATTTTTTTTTCAAAGCAGTCTATCAGTATGATAAGAGCAATCTAACAAGTCATTTTCACTAAAAAGTTACCCTATCATGGTACTTATTTTCCATGAACAAATCACAAAATATGAAAAATGTTAATAACTATGGGATCATTTATTTAGGATTGAAAAAGATCTCAGGACTAGTCTAGCCACCCTCATTTAACAGTTGAGAAAACTAAGACCCAGAGAAACACTAGTCAGAGATTAAGTAGACATTAAGTGTCAGAGATAAGATCTCTGACCCCCAAATCCAGACCACAGTTCACTGCTCCATACTCCTTCCAATGATGGCCAATAAGGTTTCCCAGATAAGATCAACTTTCTCAAAACAGAGCTTCAAGGAAATATCTTGAAATGCATTTCTCTTTGCCTAGCTAAGCAACTTGTGTAGTTTTACATGTATTCACTTAGTAGATATTGACTGAAAGCAGATGTGTCTGATATGTAAGTATTTTGTCTAATGGGCTATAAAGCCTATTCCCAGGACTTCAAAAGCTATTTGTAAAGGCAAAAGAAGCTAACATGTGATGCTATTTAGTTGAGATTAACAGGATCATTAAGAGCACAATCAGGATGTGGGTCTTAAAGGAGAGAAAGCCTTATCTAAAATATCAAATGGATTGAGAATGAACATGTAAACATTCTATATATGTGTACCAAAATATACACTCAGGGCTGGCTTTATCCTAGTTTAATGAATAAAAAAATAAGTGCTTATTGTATATTGGAGCTAGATGAAAAGAAACTCCATTTACCCTTTGAAGAATTTTTGAGTTTGCTGTGTATTCTCAAAGATTCTAGGTCCTAAGGTTTTGAAGTCCCTCTTAAATCCAATCTTGGAAGAATGATGTGGTGACATTTCATAACAGAGATCAATCAGATCCTGAACTTTTAGAAATCCTGCTTTTCCTGTTATAGCCAGTTCAAATGAACAAACCCACAAACAGTCTTCAAAGGTGGAAATCTGGACTCAAGAAGTTCCTGGGAAGCTGACTTCTTTTTAGATGCTTGAAGAAAAGGTAATTGCAGATAACCCCAGTTTAACATAAAATTTGTGTTTTAACTGGTTCCTGGCTTAAAAATTATAAATTGATATCATTTTAACTTCCAATAATTTTTTTTGGATTTTATAGCATTTATTTTGTACAACTAGGAAAGGGTCATTTGGGGTATTTTTCACCTCCAAATTCTCTATTGTGTTCTGCCCTCCTCATTTCAAGAGCTTGGAATCCTTGATTGATTCCTTTATGGTTCAGCTCAAGTAGTCTTCTTCACAAATTAAGTTGAATTTGTGTATATGTGTACAGACACACACTCATGAAATCCCTTTTATGAATTTTCCTGATTACTTGTCATTCTTCTTCCCCCAGTAATAATAAAGTCCTGAAGATAGGGACTGTTTCATTTCTATCTTTGCATCTCATATATAGTGCCTGGAATATAGTAAGAGCATACAAAGTTGGATCTAATAATATATGGTATAATAATTGGAACTAATATAAAACTGGACTCTCATCTAATGAATTTAGCATCTCACAGAGATGAGATACCAAATTCTTGTGAGGATGAATTGAACAGTAGTTTCTTTTCTCTTTCCTATGGCTCTATTTTCAGGGGAAAAAAACACAAATTCCATGGAAGGAAGCAATATTTTTTGAGAGATTGGCTCATTCCCTTCATCTTTTAATCTTTTTTGCTTCAGCTCTCTCACAAAAGGAGCCAACATTTTGCCCAGCTGTTTCATTCTCTTTGTTTGAATAACCATTCTCACCTAGCTCTCTAGTTTCAGACTCTGCTTATGATCTAGCTTTTGGTAAACCAGCTTTGACAGCTTGCTTCCTCTTTGCCTGGTCATGCTGTGGGATGTCTTTATCCTCTCCAGGTAGTTCTTGCCAGGCTTGACACCTGATTGCAAGGCCAAAATGAACAACTACAAAATCTCTAATCCAACAGTGAGCCCTGTCCACACTTTTAAGATTTAAGGGGGAAAAGGCATTATTTATAGCAGATGCCAGTCTGGTCCACAGTATTTGCAGAAGAAAAAATTACTTACAGGTCCCAATTCTTTTTCCTAAATAATATTTTCTTTTTTTAATTAAATATTAAGAAAAATTTTAACATAATTTAAAAAATTTTTGAGTTCCACATTTTTCCTTTCCTTCTTCCCTTCTCCCTTCCCTGACATGATAAGCAATTTGATAAAGAATACACATGTTCAATCTTACAAAACCTATTACCATATTAGTCCCCTTGTAAAAGTAGTCACACATCCACAGGGGGGAAAACATAGAAAAATAAATAAAAAAGAGTATTCTTCAATCTGTATTTTTGCTTATTTCACTTTGCATCACTTCAAATAATTTTTTTTTCTCCCCTGAGGCGGGGGTTAAGTGACTTGCCCAGGGTCACACAGCTAGAAAGTTTTAAGTGTCTGAGACCAGATTTGAACTCAGGTCCTCCTGACTTCAAGGCTGGTGCTCTATCCACTGCACCACCTACCTGCCCCACTTCAAATAATTTTTAAAAATCAGTTTATTTATCATTTCCTATATTACAGTATAAATATGCATTACAATCATATGCCACAACCTTGTTCAGTCATTCTCCAACTGATGGATATCCTCTTACTTTCTAATTCTTTGTCACTATGGAAAGAACTGCTGTGACTATTTTTGTACATATGCTCCCTTTTGTTTAGAAATCTCATTGGGATGCAAACCTAGTAGTGGTATTGGTGAAGCAAAAGGTATTTCATAGAGCCCTTTGGACATAGTTCAGAAACGTTCTCCAAAATGGTTGGATCAGTTTACAATTCTACCAACAGTGCATTAGTGTTCCACTTTTCACACATCTCTTCCAACATTTATCATTTTTCTTTTCTGTCATATTGCCAATCTGGTAGGTATGAGATAGTACCTCAGAATTGTCTTAATTTGCCCAAGTCGTGAAAATCATCTTATGCCATGATTTGGACAATTTCAGTTTTTCACAATTCTAAAGAAGTTTGGAGAAATAATATGGGTTAAGCCAGGAAGAAAGTCTTGAATGAATGTGACCTTTATGGGTAGTGATGGTTCCAAAATATTCCATTTAAAGTACAAGTCTGATCATATCAGTTTCTTTCTAGAAATCTTTCACTGGATCTCTACTGCATAAAAGTATAAACTACTCATCTGGTTTCATCTGGTTTCAGCCTACCTTTCAAGGCTCATGTCACATTGCATTTCTTCACTTACTTTAGATCCTACTTAAATTGGACAACTTGATCTCAGAATTCCATTTCTCCCTCCCTGCCTTTGCATTTAATATTTATCCTCCATACATGAAATATGCTCCTTCTTGTGTTCTACACCAGAGGATCTCTAGCTTTCTTTAAGATTCAATTCACGTGCTATTTCCTATGTGAAGCCTTTCCTGATCCTGAGTTATTAGTGCCCTTTCTTACCTCCTCAGATTATCCTGTACATACTTATCTTTTTTTATATGTTGCATCCCTTCAGTAGACTATAAACTTTATGAAGGAAGCAATGATTGTTCATTTTATCTTTTTATCTCCAGTGCCTTGTACATAGTAGGTGTTATATCACAACTTGTTAATTTGTTATATAAATAATAATTTGTTACATATTATTGTTATATAAAATTATAACTTGTTGGATTGGTCTTCAGTATGGAAATACCTTGTTTTTAGAAGATGATGCTATATTTTTTAAGGTGAAATAAATGTTTAGGCTTTAATAACTAGTTTAGGCTTTAATAACTAGATGATTCAATGGATAGAGTGTCATATTCAGGGTCAGGTGAGTTCAAATTCTGTCTCAGAGTAGAATTAATTGTATGATCTTGAATAAGTTACTTTAACCACTTGCTTCCTCAGTTTCTCCTTCTGAAAAATTGGTCAGATTGAGTGTCCTCTAAGATCTCTTCCATTTTTGAATATTTTTTCTTACAAACCTTACAATCAATGAAATACTAGAATGAAATTGGCTTTGAAATTTGCCTTTTCTTCTGTCTCTGTCTCTTTTGGTCTCTGTCTCTCTGTCTCTGTTTCTCTCTTCTCTCTCTTTCTCTGTCTCTCTCTTCTCTCTGCCCTCTGCCTTCCCCCCTGCCTCTTCCTCTCTTTCTTTCTCTTTTTCAGTTTTTAAGCTGTCTTTGAAACATTCGGAGCAGCTATGCTTATATGGAAGAATTAAGACTTCTCCCTTTAGAATAGAGATCAATTATTTAGCTAAGCTCATTGTCATTATAAGGCAGAATATGATGGACGGAGACAACCTTTTCAAGGAGGGGGGGGAAGAGTCTCTGGAGGTCAGCAAAACAGGTAAATGGAAAAGGGAAATTGAACTGGATTCACCCTCTGTTATAGCCATCCTGGCTGGAAATTCACTGCTTGTATGGAAGAACAAGGTGTTATTTGACTTAGTTTGGCCAGACCCCAGAATCTTCAGGAGCACCAAATCGAAGTGGTCTGATTATTTGCTCATTTGAGACACCCCCTTTCATGACTTAAATTGAATAAACCCCAACTTTTTTCCTCTTTGATTCAGATGTATAACAGAATGAGTCAACATTTTGCCTACCACAGCTACCTGACTGTGGCGTGCCTAGTTGAGACTGACAAAAATAAACAAACACACCAAATGAGGAACAGAATTCCAGGGACCATATTAGTAAACCATTTATACAGATGATGTTTGTCTGGAAAACAGGTGAGAACAGAATGATTGGTCCTCTAGTAACCCTCTTCTATATGGGGAACAGTTGTCTCAGCAAAAATGTTCCAGCTAGGACTAAATTGCTTAATTAGTGGTGTGTCCTTCATGTCCAGCATATATTTATTTGCATGTAGTTTTCTTTTCCTTAGGCATTGCTTGCTTCAGGTAAAGATATCCATGTTTGTCCCCTGGCACTTCTGAATTAACAGAATCCAAGTTTTAGACCTGAAAGGGACCTCATTTAGCCTTATTTCTTAATTTTTCAAATAAGGAAACTTATAGTAAGAGAGAAGTACCTGAGGCCATGTAGGTACCCTGTTACCATGATAGTAAGTGATCTATAAGCATTAAGTGAGCTTTTACTGGCAAACAAAAACTCCTTCCCTTAAGGCAATTATGTTCTTTTACATTTCTATAAATCTGTGATATACTTTCATTTTTATATGATTTGTGTTATCTACAAGGTACTAGATATACACAGATAAAATGATATAGCTCTTGTCCTGAAGGTGCTCATATTCTTTTGGAAAAAGACAGGCATATGGATAAATAAATTCATGGAAGAGGACTTAATAAATGCTATTTAGCGATCAAAAATACATTATAAAACTTATTACAAAGTAATGGAAGAGGGAAAGAATCCTAACAACTGGTAGGTGGTGGGAGTTGGGCTTATGGCTTCATGGAAAAGAAGCCATACCTATTCCTACAAGGTCTTTTAAGTCTTAATGAATCATTTGTAAAACATTCACTTACAATGATTTCAACAAGCAAGAAATTCCCAGGGTAAAATCTTATCAACCAAGAATTCTTGGAATGTCACCCACGTTCTCAACCCTCAGGTCAAGCTTGATTTCTCACTCTCCCTTACCTCTTAATTAATTGCCATATCTCATTGTTTCTACCTTCACAACACCTATATCTGTCTCTTTCCCACTCACATAAACCCTATCCCCCCACATTCTTTATCACTACTTGTCTGGAGATGGACCATTGCAATAGTATTCTGATCTTTCCCCACCTATCCCTCGTCTCTACTCATACCAATCCATCCCCACAGAGCTGCAAAAATTATTTTCCTAAAACCCAGACTGTCCATGTTGCTTTCCTTATCACTAAACTCCAGTTACTTTCTATAACCTCTGGAATCAAATACAAATTCCACTACTTGGCACATGAAGCCCTTTCAACTGGTCCCAAACTATTTGTTCATCCTTATTACACATTGCTCCCCATAAACACTTTCTGGCACAGACAAATTAGTCTTCTCCTTGATCTTCATATACAACACTCCATTTCCCATTTCCATGACTTTTTACTGTCTCGGCTCCATTTGGAATATCCTCTCTCCTCAGTCCTCCACTTAGAATTTATAGCTTCCTTTATCTCAGCTCAAGCCCTACATTTTTTTTAATAAGAAATCTTTCTTGATCCTCCTCCCTCTACCCAGTTGCCAAAATTTTCTCTCTGAAAATGATTTTGCATTTTTTTACATATACCTTTATATATATATATATATATATATACTTTATCTTCCTTGAGGGCAAGAACTGTGAGCTTTCACTTCTTTATTTTTGTCCCCAGCACATACATAGTGCCTAGAACATAAATTTTTATTGATTGGTAATAAATTTTTTTTTTTGCTTTAGCTTGTGATAAGTCAAGACTTACATCCAGGTCCTGGGATGTCATAGCCAAATATTTTCTCCATTTTACCATCCCTCTGTTTTCCAACGAGTTCCACTGATAGTTTTTCATTTAAATTTTACTTATGCTATCTTAAAGCAAAAAAAAAATCCATGCAAGTAAGATTTGACTTCTGATAAAGTAAAAGGGAATTTGGAGATAGCTTGGGGATGAGGAAGACTAGCATTTTCTTGAGTGTTTTCTTCTAGTAGGGAAAGACATTCCATCTACTCTTAAAACATGATGAAATTCATCTCATTAATTTCCCCCAGGCCAAACAATAGCTTCTGTAAAATCTAGAGTCTAAAAGACATAATTTAGTCTCTTGCCAATCTCTTGCCCAACAGGAAGGCACATTCTCCAGTATGCTGCTCATGTCCTGTGGTGTTACCTTGAAGCTCAAATTGGCATTTACAATCTACATGTCTGCCCTGCAAGAACATCTGGGACTCTAAACCACAGATGGAAATTAAACTTTCTTCTTCACAAAGCACGCAGCCATGGAAAGAAAGTGAATAGTGTTGTAAGTCATGACCCCATCTGCAAGAATACAACACCCCCCAGGACTGTTACCTCATCAGAAAAATGGTGGGTTTTCAAATGTCTGAATACCTGAGGAATACCTGAAGACCACCCCACTGTACTGGGCAGAGTGGTGAATTGTTAAATTCACCTGGTAGACTCTGGGTCTTGCTCAAAGTGAGAAGTCTTAGAAAAAGAAAAAAAAAATCATAGATTTTTTTTAAAAAGGGAAGGAAAAATTCTCCCCCCCACATACAATGCATTACGTACCAGAATATATATTACTTTATTAGCAAAATAAAAGTTTTTGTTTGATAAGATCACCCCCTTAGGGAAATTTTTAGTTTATAAAATTATTGTTTCTGCATAGCTTTACAAATAATTCATTCAGATTTCGAAGACCTTGGTGGGAATAGGTATTGTTCCAGTTTTATAGGTACAGAAGCTGTACTGTGTAAAAATGAAGTGATATCTCCTACTTCTATAAAAAAAATAGATTTGCCTGGAAGGTAGAAGTTTTTGCTTACTAGTTGTGTCTTGCAATAAATAATTCATGTTGCTTTCTTTGCATGTAAATGATCAGTCTTACATACAACCAATTATCTTTGTGATATGACCAAGAGGACCCTTCCCATTCCCCCAAAACATGATCTCTACTGTCACTGTCTAAAATTATATTTATTCCCTTGGCTTAACAAGTATTTTTATTATCAGGGTATTAGTTTCATTCTAGAATCCTAGAATTTCAGAGATGGAAGATTTTAGGGAAGTACCATTTAGTTTCATACACAGGGGAAAATGAGAATCCTTTTTATAATATAAGTGACCAATGTCTATTTTTTTGTGTGTCTATAGATCTCTTTTAGGGGAGAAGTAACTATCACCTAAATTATCTTAAAATAACTATAACTTTTAGGATTTTTTCCTATATATGAAATCTACATTTTCTCTTTACAATTTCTTTTTTTAAACCTTTTATTTTATTTTTTGAAAACATGCTCTTTGTGATTTCAGTGACTGCTTCTAGTTTGGACCTCTGGCACCAAACAAAAAGAAGCATAACCTCTATTCTAAGTCAGTCAAATGCTTAAAAATAGCAATTACGTTCCCTCTAAATCTACTGCTTTTCTTTAAGAAACTAAGACTGATCTATTAGGCTAAAGGATCAGGACAGAAAATGTGACCCCGGATCCTAATAATAAGGAAGCTTGATCAGTATCCTAAAGATCCTATTTGGGATAAGGAAATGATTAAACCTTAGGCACTATTAGTAATATTTCACATTTCTATGGCACTTTAAAGTTTATCAAGCATTTTCTTTCCCTAACACTTTCAGGTAGTATAACTATTGTTTTTCTGTCTTTATATATAAGGGAACTGACTCATCTGTGATCATCATTGTGCTTCACATAGTAAGTGCTGCACATAGTAGGTACACCAAGTGTTGTTTAAATGGATGATTCTGACACATGATAAAATCACGGATTTCTACTCTGGCCAGAAATTTTCTAGTTGTTCTTTAAATCTTTTAAACTGGGTGGGAATCCATGACAATTGCAATCTGGCTAAACTAACTTCCTGAATGACCACGGGTTAAGCTGCTCGATACGTCTCAATTTCCTCATCTGAGAAATAACAGGGTTGGATTAGATGATCCCTTCCAGCTCTAACATTCTCTGGCTTCACAATTTTACACAACATTAGTCTCCTTCCAGCTTTTGTTCTCCTGCACTTATCCCACAGTCATGTCAAACTGTATACTTTGTGTGCTTCTGGAAGCATCATTGCAGACTCCATTTGCAATGGTCCATACGGCAGCTGTAACATGTCTTCACCAGCCAGCTTCTCGACTGGAATGACCAGTTGTTTATGACTTATTCCTGCCATTAAATTTTCATGTCAAGCCTTATGTTATATTTCTTTAATGTACTTATCATATAAAATTATGTTGCCTTTGTTCCAAGAAAGAACTAACTTCATATTAGAGAGGCAGGGAATGAGTTTTTCTCTGGTGAATAAATGTCAGTTGGCTAGAGCTCCCATCCTAGAAACTCAGAACTTCTAAATTAAAAAAACTCAGTTCTAGAGTCTAGTTCATTACCATGTTTACCAGATGCAGGAATTTAATTGGATAAGAAATGGAAATTTAAAATACTAGAAACACTTTCAGGATATAATCTTCAAATAAGTAGCTATTTATTTTCCACTAACATATGAACTAGAGATTTTTAGAAGTCTCTCTCTCTCTCTCTCTCTCTCTCTCTCTCTCTCTCTCTCTCTCTCTCTCTCTCTCTCTCTCTCTCTCTCTCCCTCTCTCCCTCCTCACCCCTCCCCAGGAATGAGCACAATGCCTTACATAGAGTAAATGTTTAATAACAGTTTATTGAATTAAATTCAAAATCATCCTACTGGCCTTTTGCTTTTGCAGATTAAAATATCAAGTACAAGACAGCTTTAGTTCTAACATAGCTATTGCAGAAAATACTTAAAATACTTAGAGGATTTACAATGGTCAATGAACAATAAATATAATTTTTTTCCCCTTTCCCTGAAGTTTTGCTGTCATTAGTATCCTAAAGTCTACCAGAATCATCAGCATCCTTCTGTGGCTTCAGTTCAGTTCTTTGAAGGGAAATAAAATTGCATACATTAAATTAATATTAAGGCACCTCTCCTTCTTCCTTACATTCTAGGGAGCCCATATTACCCTAGAGATCCATATAAACATTTATTATGATTTTATTATATTTAATTTTCATAAATATATACATTTATATATTATAATTTTGTTTTTATTTATTATTATTAATGGTATTTATATCACTAATTAATATTATCTATATATTTTACAAGTAATATACTATTATTAATTGTTATTATTTTATTAGGCATAATTATTAGACTTTATGGTATTGCTCTGTATTTTGGGTTGACCTCAGAAGGAAAATAAATTTTTTCCTCCACTGTAAAATGAAGGGGTTTACTGTACTAGATGACTTTAAGAATCTCTTCCATCTTTGAATTTATTATTTAATCTTAAGATTACTAGGCAGGCAAACAACTCCCTGACATTTCTAGTGAGTCCCTCTTTTTAGTCAAGGATCTTAAAGTTCTAACTTCATGGAAGGAAAATTAATTTGGGATTATTTGGGACTCAATATCCCAAAGTCCCAATTTTGTTCAAATATTCATCTAGCATTATAGCACTACTCTGAAGATACGGACTCCCCCAGGAAAGGAAACCCTTGGAAATGTTAGCCAGGCTATGACTGCCCTTCCTATTGAACTGATATTGTTTATAGATCTACTGTTTTTTTTTTTTTATCACTATATGTGGCTCACACTTTTATTTGGGTATGTGTGAGATTGTTTTTTCTGGTGCCTAAGTCTACTCCCTTAGTTTTGAGGGGAGGTTGAATGCTTGTTATTTTCGTGTCCATAAAACTAGCATTTTCCAAGAAATACTTTTTTATTTTTAAAAATTCCTCCCTTTTCATCAGAAGATTGGATTCCTTTTATGCAAACTTGGGATCAGTAGTGAACCAAACTCCCAGGGTGGTGCTCTTTGAGGAATGTTCTCTCACTAGAACTCTAGATCTTGCTAACAGGAAATCTCCATTCCTCTATCTAGGAGTCGACTATCCCTCACTCCTTGGTTATGGGGGTTAGTGAAACCATGGTTGCCATATGCACTGCCTCTCCAAAGGTGAATCTGAGAATTTGGAATCTGGAATGCTTTTCTAAGACTTTGTGGTTCCCATATACCTCTGCCCCAAAGCAGTTGTTAATGGTTTCCTTCCCTCTTAGGTCTACTGTGCTATTCTCTGGTCTATTCTTCAAAAGGGAGAAAAAAAGGAAAAGTTATAAAGAGGAATACTCAAAGGTTCAAGTCTGCAATTGAAAATTTTCTTTTATAAGTCAGAACAAAAAGGATTGATCTCCCACAATAAATTATACTTCAGAAGAGCAAGTCAACCAATTCAATTACTGAGCCTAATCCTATGGGAGGTACCAAATGGTAGGTTCATATTGTTCATAGGATGACACAGTCAAGTTAATTTAGGAATCTCCACTTTCCTAGCTATCTTTGTAGCTCTCCTGAAACCTGCATTGCAATGTCTTAGGACCTCTCGAGAATTCAGAATCTTGGCCCATCTCATGGGAAATGTAGCCCCCAATCTAATAAATTATTACACAGCATGCTGGTAAATGTACTGCAATGCCTATGACATTTGTTTGTTATAGTTATCTGTGTGTCATTCATTTTCCCACAATATTATAAGTGACAATGGTTTGTTTAATCTTTCTGTTTTTCCAAGAATTTTGTACATAATAATTGTCCTTCGTTGAATTTAAATATGATGCATAAGTAATGCTAATGAATTTTATCTGTGTAGTTAGATTTGACTTTCTTGACAATCTTAGAGTAGAAAGATGTCTGGAAAGCTTATATCTTGAAGATAGGTCACAATTGTTTTTCAGCCTTTAGCTACAGATTAACTACAATCTTTCTTAGCTTTTATCCTACCTAGCCTGATGCCTAAACACATACCAGGTGCTTAATAAATTCTTATTGGCACATACATTAATTATAACTGCTATCCTTTCAATTAATTTATTTGATTTTCCTATTATTTCCATATTCTCATGTGTAAAGGGCTGAAAATCTGAGTTGCCCTGAGTCCAAGCGCTTGAGGCTAATTACCAATTGGACAATACTCTATTGGCATATAATACATATATATATATATATATAATATATATATATATAAAGAGAGAGAGAGAGAGAGAGAGAGAGAGAGAGAGAGAGAGAGAGAGAGAGAGGCATCAGAGGGTGGAGTAGGAGAAGCAGGATCATTTTTTGGTGGTGGAGAGAGAGAAAGGAGGTGTGGTTACTACATATAAGGCTTGCACTCCTTATGGGGCTACATCAGCTTATTTGTGGCAACCACATTAGCACCCTGGATACCTTAGAATCAGCCAGAGTTAAGATAAGCAAAAGTCTTTATTCTAGGTCTTTAGTGGTAGAAGTGAAGAGAGTGGACCCATAGGATCTCTGCAACCTCACTGCCTTGTCTCTCTGGCAGAAATGACCCTGGCTAGTGTCCCTGCATCACCTAATCCCTCCAACAATTCTCTGTATACACCAAAGGATTGGGCCAGCAAAGGATAGTGGGAAGGGCCATTTTCTAAGCATATTCTTATAGAGTATTGTCCAATCAGTAATTAACCTCAAGTGCTTGATTGTCCCACTTCAGTGCATTGACTCAAGATTTTCAGCCCCTTACACTAATGTTAAGATGCTATTAGAGAATTTGGCTTATGAAGTCTTAACCCTTAGGGACTGGAAATCTATAGCAAGAACCTATACAAAACTTGTTGTGGCTTTCTGAATATAGTGAGCTCTGTAGGATACAAGCCCAACAAAATAGTCAAAGTGGAATTAATACTTCAATCACTTATGTTCTACTAACAGGTATAGGCTGTTATGCAGAAATTTCAGTACAGATTAATTACTCCATAGCAGCATATGAGCAAATTGCTGCTGCTGCTATCAAAGCATGGGCTTCTCTCTCCAGTAAAAACGACAAGGGTGAGATCTTCACATAAATTGTACAAGGACCAAATGAACCCTTTGCTGATTTTGTAGGACATTTGCAGACAGCTGTTATACGGACTAATGGTGAAAATGCAATAACAGACATTATGATAAGGCAACTTGCTAAAGAAAATGCCAATGAGGTTTGCAGAAGACTTATACTAGAACTACACAAGGATGATGCTTTAGAGGAGATCATAAAATGCTGTGCCACAGTGGGTACAAATGCTTTTTATAGCCAGACTATGATGCGGACTTCCCAAGATCCCCACATAGGAAGACAGGATCCATTTTGGCAAGGGACTTCCAGAGAGACTCATTAGTGCTTTCAATGTGGCAAAGTAGGGCATCTGAAAGCTCAATGTTGGCACAGAGATAGAATGAGAAAACAGGGTGGGAGAACAAGACCCATTATCCCATGTCCAAAATGCAACAGAGGCTTCCATTGGGCATCAGAATATAGACTGATTCATGGAAACGGGATGAGGGGCCCAGCTCCAGGGCCCCAGGCAAAAAAACACTTGGGGCATGATGGCAGCCAATGCTATACCCAGAGAGTGCCTAGAAATCCAGTACCCAGACATGACCAATCAGCCAGGAAGCCATCTGAAGGGAGAAAGGGATTACAATTGGGGAGAACAGAGTTGTATGCAGCTGGGACAACTGAGATACCCCCTGGAGAGGTGAAATCTGTTCCTCTCCAGCCTATGGATCCCTTGCCTCCAGGCACAGTAGGCTTGACCATTTCACATTCTGAGAGTACTTACAAAACAGTATCTATCCATACACTGAGGTGGGAATATGTAGATAATATTCTAGTCACTGATACAGGTAGACAATGTGTGACTTATCAACCAGGAGAAGTAGTAGCATCAGGTTTATTGATACAGATTCCTAATAAGCAACCTAGTGATAGTCACCCAGATTCTGACTCCAAGCAGCAAAATCCAGGAATATACTGGACAGCAGCCATGACAGCTGACCGACCTATGCTCACCACCTATATAAATGGCATACCATTAGAAGGATTGGTAGACACTGGTACAGATTGCATAGTCATTAGAGGTGCCAACTGGCCAAAGACTAAGGAAGACACCTACATGTCTGGTAAAGGAGGATCAATAGCAGCTGAAGTTAGTGCTACTCCTTTGAGATGCATATTTGAAGATGAAACAGGAGTTTTTGCTCCTTTTATAGTTGAAAAAATACCCCTCAATCTGTAGGGAAGAGACATTTTACAACAATTAGGGTTACAAATGAGTACTTCGGTTTTTTAGGCAGGGCTGCTGTTGAAGGCCTGCCAACACTTTCACCTGTTCCTATCTAATGGAAAACTGACACACCAGTGTGGATAGAACAGTGGCCCTTAGGTAGCAATAAAATTCAGGCCTTATTAGATATAGTACAGGAACAACTTGACCAAGGAAACTTACAACCTTCTCTAAGTCCTTGGAATTCTCCTGTATTTGTTGTAAGAAAGAAATCTGGAAAATGGAGGATGCTGACTGATTTAAGAAAGGTAAATGAACAGATGTAAACTATGGGAATTCTTCAACCTGGACTCCCATCTCCTACTCAATTGCCTAGAGAATGGCCTCTGTGGGTTTTAGACATTAAGGATTGTTTCTATTCTATCCCTTTAGATAAGGAGGATATGAAAAGATTTGCCTTCTCAGTGTCCAGTGTTAACTCAGCTGAGCCTTATAAAAGATATGAATAGACAGTTTTGCCACAGGGAATGAAAAACAGCCCTACTATGTGTCAAATGTATGTTGCTGCTGCTCTTACTCCAGTAAGAAAAGTGTTTCCAAAAGTAATATTTTTACATTACATGGATGATTGTTAGGATTCTTATAAGGTACTTATGTATTTATGCACTTAGTTCACACCTTTAAAGGAGTTCATACCTTTAAAGGCGTTCGCTTATTGGTCCACACATTATACTTCATACCTTTAGAGAGCATATAAAAGGACAAGCTCACTGGGAGGAGATTCAGAGTCAGGATTTCAGTGGGGATATTCACAAGTCCAGAAGATTCACAAGTCTAAAGAAAAAGCCTGTTCATGGACTTTGGGAGATTCACAACTAGGATTGACTTCCAGGAGATTCACAATGCAGAAACCCACAATTCCACACTCTTGGGGATTCAGAGTCAAGATTCATTCCCACTTCAACCTTCATGCTGGCTGGAGACATTCTGACAAGAGCTCTCAGAATCATGGAGAGAGATAGGCCTCTAAGAAAGCTAGCGGGACCCCAGGAAAAGATTCAGAATTTTGAAGGACACAATAAAGAATTTGGACTTTAACTCCTGGCTGCATTTAGGGTGATTATTGAACTGAACTAAAACTAAGGCTGCCTCTAGAAGCTCCCCAAGGGATTTGCTCACAGAGAATGATTACAACTTAGAGAACAGAACACTAGACATGATACATTGGAATGTGCACCTGAGGAACAATGTTAGAAGCATGTCTACAAAAGACCATAGAAACACTAAGGAATTATATAAATTACACATAGCTCCAGAAAAAGATATACTCCTTTTCAATATTTAAGATATGAAGTATACCCTAAGGTGCTTACAGTACAAAAACTCTCCTTAAGAACAGAGAAACTGAACACCTTAAATGATTTCCAGAAATTGATAGGGGATATCCAATGTTTGCATCCAGTGTTATCCTTGACTACCTTTCCTATCAATTGCAACCATTATATGACATTTTAAGGGGAGACAGCGCTTTAAACTCACCACACCAACTTACAAAAGAAGCTCAAGAGGCTTTGAGAGAAGTTGAACAGGCTTTATCCAATATGGTTGTAACAGTCACTCAAAAACCCTTAGAAATATCAGTTTTTGCTACATAAGAGGCACCATAGCAGTCCTTCATCAAAGAGACAGTGTGATAGAGTGTGTGAACCTCCCAGCACAACCAGAACAAAGCCTTACTCCTTACCCAGTGCTTGTGGCTAGAATTTTATGAAACGCCATTAAGTGAGCGGTACAATTATCTGGGATAAGACCTGACAAGATATATACCTTTTATACTAATGCACAAGTTAATGTGTGCTGTGAAACCATCCCAGAGAGGCAAATTTTATTAGCCATGGTTCCAAAATTTTACACACGGGTCTCTATTAAAGATAACCAGACTGTTACATAATTGGCAATGGATTCTAGAAGAAAAGGTTTCTAAAGTTACTCCTAAAGGATCAACTATCTTTACAGATACATCCAAACATAATATTTGCACTGTATATTCTTGTGACTTAAATATAAAGACAGTAATCAGAACTCCTTTTCAGTCCACTCAGCAGAATGAATTGTATGCAATCATTCTAGCTCTTACTTATTATCCAGGAGATATAAATATAATATTTAATTCAGCCTCTTCAGTAGGCATGGCACAAAGAATTGCCACAACCCAAATAAAATTTGTGGCCTCTAATATATATCAGCTCTTTAAGGAACTTCAAAAGCGAGTGAGAAAGCATCCAGGTAAGATTTCTATCTTGCATGTCTACTCTCATAGTGGACTTCCAGGTCCTATTTTTGATGGTAATTCAAAGGTAGATAGCCTTTTAACCATGTTGGCCAATATTCCCTTGTTTCAAGAAGCTCAAGAATCTCATTTTAAACATTCTGCACACTTTTGTGCACAGTATAAGATTTTACACACCACTGGAATGCCTTTTAATCCTCAAAGACAGGCAATAATAGAGAGAAGAAACAGAGACATTAAGATGCTCCTCCAAAAACAAAAGAAAGGGGGAGTCACAGGTAACCATAGAGAACTTCTAAATCTAGCCCTTTATACTATTAATTTCTTGATCTTTGAAAAAGATGCACTGGCTCCAGAAGACAAATTTTTATAACCCACCAGAAGGGCAGTGTCCAGTGCAAGCAGCTCCACTATCTTTAGATAATCACCAGGTGATGTGGAGAGACCCAGAAAGTGATGAATGGAAGGGACAAGATAGATTAACTGCTTGGGGGAAAGGGTTTGCTTGTATCTCTACAGATGGAGAAGGAATCAGATGGGTGCCAACAAGCCGTATTCGCCTTGTCCATCGGAGAGAGAGGGAGCAGATCCTTGAAATGAAGTAGAAGACCCAAGAAACATTGGGTGGTCCTATCACTGATTTTGCCCACCACTGAAAAAGCCTGGCAGTTATAGCATTTAACTCATGGACATTAAAAATTGTTGGACTTCAAAACCTTCAGGAATCATTGGATTCTCTGAGACATCATAAGACTGTTGTAGGACTTGAAAACCCTCAGGAATCATTGGATTCTCTGAGTCATGATAAGATTGTTGTAGGACTTGAAAACCCTCAGGAATCATTGGATTTTCTGAGAAATAGTAAGACTGTTGCAGGACTTCAAAATCTGCAGGAATCATTGGATTCCCTAACATATTAAAAAGACCATTGCAGGACTTCAAAAACATGTGGGGTTCATTGGACTCCCTGACACATGAAGCAATGGATAATAGATTGGTTTTGGACTATCTCTTGGCTGCTGAAGAAGGCATATGTGTGACTGTTGTTTACATACCCTCCTAGCACTTCTGGAAATCTTTTACAAGACCATGTTGATTTATATTGTTTGTTATATCACTACTTGCATGTACAATTCATGTTTGTTACACCACATTGAGCCTGCACTGGTTGTGGGGAGAGTCATCACTAATAGCCTGTGTGTTATTGCTATGTGCTTGTGTAATATCTCCTATGCTGATGATGCTATTTCTAATAAGACCCTTCAGCCCAGAAACCTGCTAGCAATACCCACTTCCCTTTGATGTTTTTCATCTCCCTTCTTGAGATGTCAGGGAGGGCATGATCATCTCCATTTTAGTGCTTTCACCTTGCTTCCTGAGAAGTGGGGGGGTGATTACCTCCTTTTTGTGGTTCTCACCTCCCTGAGAAGTCAGGGATGGCGTGACCACCTGTGTTCTAAAACAAAAGAAAGCGGGAGATGTAAAGGGCTGAAAATCTGAGTTGCACAGAGTCCAAGCACTTGAGGCTAATTACCAATTGGACAATACTCTATTAGCATATGCTTGAAGAATGACCTGGCCCACCATCTTGTGCTGGTTTGATCTGTAGGTGTATATAGTGAATGAAAGGAGGCACTAGAGGGTGGAGTAGGAGAAGCGGGATCATTCTTTGGTGGTGGAGGGAGAGAAAGGAGGTGTGGAGATTCCTATTTCTATTACCCTGACAGTGACCCCAAAAGACCAAGAATAAAGACTTTTACTTATCCTGACTCCGGCTGATTCTAAGGTATCCAGGGTACTAACTCAGTCATTACACTCATGAATATTTATATTAAAATCCAAATTTACCAGATTAATGAAAGTAGTAATTACAAATGGTCTCCTTTTCAGAAAAGGATTCCCTATAACACTCTATTAAGCAATGACCTCCAAAGCTCAAATATTCATTTGCTATGAGATTTAATAAATAGAAATTGGGCTTACAACCAATTTTTTAGGAATGCACCTCTTGTATAAAGTAAGGTATACCTGTATCCTTTGTTATTGTTCAGTCATTTCAGTCATATCCAACTCTTTGTGATCCCATTTGGGGTTTTCTTGGCAAAGCTACTGAAATGGTTTTCCATTTTCTTCTCTGGCTCATTTTACTAATGAAGAACTGAGGCAAACAGAGTTATGTAACTTGCCCAGAGTCACCTAGCTTATTTGAATTCAAAAACATGAGTCTTCTTGACTCAAGACCTCACACTCTGTCTACGGTGCCAACTGTATTCTGGTAAGGGTCTAATCAGTCCCAGGGATGGCTCCTGGTTTCTTTATGTCATATTTATATGATAATTTTCAAATTATATTGATATGGCATTCAATTATATTCATATTTGAATTTAATATAGACCATAAATTCCTCTTTCTTCCCTAGGAAACTTCCTCTTATCCTCCAGGCTTTGATTATGTGGTCATCCTTTTTATTTGTGCATGATAATTTAATCTATTGTTTTTCATGCAATAGCTAGTTGCCCTAAATTCCTTTTTTTGCTCCCTTTCAAAGATGAATGTTAAGTTTACCTTTCCTTGTCTTCTCATTTCTTAACCTTGCTTCATGGATTCATAACCTTTGTGAATTGAATCCTCCCCTCTCAAAATGTCCAAGTTGTCAAAGACAACATTGACAATATTTATAATTAATAATTATTCTGTAAACACAATTCTCTTTTATTTATTTCATAGACTATAGTTGATAGTTTGGTGCCATGGGAAAGCTACAGGATTTAGCCTTAGAAAAACTGGGTTTGAGTTTGAATTTTGTCACTTATGATTCTGGGCTAATTCTGGGCAATGAATGCCCTTAATCTCTGTGGTCTTCAACTTTCCTCATAGTGAAATGAGGGCATTAGACTAGATGATCTCTTAGGATCCTTTTATTCGTAATGTTTGATTCTTTACAAGTAACTAAATACATTACTAATTAAAAGACTAAAAATTGTTCTTTGTTTTTCATAATGACTTTTTCCTATCCTCTTCTCCTATCTACCCTTCCTATCTTCATCTTTCTTTTCTTTTTTTATGAACTGAATTAGCAATCATACATTTTAGATTTGTTTTTCTTTGAGCAACTTAAAGAAAACTCTAGCTTTACCTAATTAAAATAAATATAAAGGCTGTGGTTTTAGATATGATGACTAAGGGGATGATATGCAGACTGATTTCTTTAAGATCTAGTAATCATCTATAGAACATAGCTCTTAGGATTCCCCAACCTATAGACTTAAGAAGAATTATGTAGTCAAACATTTATATGCAAAGTGAAAGGTAGTCCATCATCCAGTTGTTTTATCATCATGGTACTAAATTGGTTTCATATAGATAGAACAAAACCAGTCATTAATAGGAGGGTTTTATACAGAAATAAGCCTTTCTTATCAAAACCTGGTTTTAGATTGATGGTTATAAACTATTTCATGATTTCTTTCAATTTTTTTCAACAAGATCTTGCTTTCTTTAAGAATCAAATTCATTTGTAAAAAAAACAACACTTTTTTTTTAGGAGCAGTAGAATCCCTCCCACTTTTTTTGGAGTTCATTATCAGCCATATATATACATAAACAAAACTAGACCCCTTCTTACCAAAATCTGGGCTTAAATTGATGATTTACAAATATTTTGTGATTTCTTTCAAATTTTTTTCAACAAGACCTTGCTTCCTTCAAGAATCAAATTCATTTAGGAAAAAAAAACAACACTGTGATTATTTAGGGGCCTTCTGTGATGGCCAGCAGATCCTCCCCTCACTTTTTTGGGACTCCAGTGTCATAGTAACTTCGATTTGAATGTCTTGGAGCATATATTAAAGTAGAGTTCTCTCTAGCATGAATTTAAATCCCCTGAATATTTTTTAAAGTCTTTGGATTTGGAAAGAAAAAAATACTAGAACTTTATTGATTAAAACATTAGTCCTATTTGATCTTTGATTCCTTGAAAGGCGGCTTTTCTAATAGCACATTCCAATAGAATGTGTTTGCAAAGTATGAGCTTTGCAAAAAGTTTTGAAAAGGCTTGTTATTTCCTTAAATGGACTTTACATCAAACAACCCCCCTACAGACCACGTACACATTACTCTGAAGTGGCTAGTTTCTGGAAAAATGTTACAATTCTTGAAACATTTTTGTACATTTTTTTTTTTTTGTAAAACCAGCAGCATCCCAGAACCTGTGGTACTATCATCCATGGTAGTTGGTCAAAGCAATGGATTCCTAGAGGCTGCTGATAGCATGGTATATTGGAAAAGAAATTGGAAATGCCTGTAAAGGACTTATAATTGAATCCTGGCTCTACTATGTGGCAAGTCACTCCTCCACTCTGAAACCCAAGTTGTTCCGGCTGTAAAACTGAAGTGAAGAAGAGTCAGTGAACTTGATAAAGTCTATGGTCTCAAGTTTTTGGTCGGTGATCCTATTTATATACTGCATATACTGTTTCCTATCCCTTTCATTTCTTTTATCATTTTACCATCCACCTAAGCATCCTTTTACTAAAGTAGCTCTTTCCTCACTATGATCCTGTGAGCTAGGTAGTACAAGTATTGTTATACTTATGATTTCTACTTTTTATTTTTAATAATTCAGTATTTTAAATTTTTATTATTATTTTTACAGAAGAGGTAACTGAAGTTCAAATAGTTAAGTGAATCCCTTCCAGATCTATCATACTTTATTCTACAGATAAATTCTTATATTGCCTTCTCTGCCTCTCTACCATCTCCCATTGGTGAATTCTTCTTGGAACTTCCATTTTGAGGAAAACTCAGATCAGCTACACTTTATTCTCTGAACTTTAATTCCATGTTTCTGCTGATCTCTCCATTTTTGCAGACTCTTCTCATTAGTGAGTTCTTCCCAGAAATCTCTCTTTGAGAAAGGGCTCAGATCTATCATTCCTTACTCTCTGGACTTCACTATTATGTGCTTGGATAATTTCTCTTCAATCCTTTCAGCTTCCTTTTATATATTTTCTTCTTGCAGTAGACTCTAAGTTCCTAGAGGTCAAGAAATTTCTTCTTTTCATTTGTATTTATATTCCTCATGCTTTTCACAGTATTCAGAATATGGTAAGTGTTTAATAATTATCTGTTGGCTTATTAAATAAGGTCACACCATCATTGTAGAAGCCAGACAGAATTTTAGCATAGGTCTCCGCACTTCAAATCTCCCTGAATTTATTTGTCCCATGGTGATAGTTCCAGCAACAGATTTTAAATTGCTAACTCAGTACTCTAGCCATGACACCGCACATTCTCATTTTTCATCATAAAAGGGAAGATGGAAAAATCTTGTCACATGATATTTAAGTGTGGAAGAAATGTTATCATCATCTTCATCATTATTATTCTTGCCCACTTGAATTTCTTAATCTCTGGATATTTCTTCATGCCAAAATCTCAGTTCTTGAAAAATGACCAAAACAAATGTCTACACAATTTTATGAGAAATTTACAAAGACTAGCCCATGAGGGAAATTGAAATAAATATGCCAAGAAACACACACCCTGTCATTTGTAATAATTCTTGGAGTTAGCTTCTGAGAGCTCTAGTTTCTATCAAAAAGTGGCTTGTGGTAAGATTAAATTTGGTTTTCACCATGTCTAGGAGATGATCACACCTTTGTGAAATCCAGGTCCAGACTAGATATATCTGCAGACTGATAAACAGCAAATTCCACGTGGCATTTATGATTCTGATTGTGTGTTACAGTAATATAATGACTTTCTGTTCACAGGACCCAGCTGCTCTCATACCACTTAGCTATGGAATGGAGCAGAGGGAGGGAAGAGAGATGGAACTAACAAGTCATGTGCTCACAGTATTTTAGTGAAAAAAAGAAATAATTCACATTTTCTGTATCTACTATGTTCTTGTAAATTTCTGCACAGATCTCACAGAAAATTGGGGTACTCAGGTATTTAAGCGCAGGTCACGGGTTCCAGTCAGTGCTGAAACCCTAGAGCAACTGAGGGACAGTGGATAGAGCAAGGGAGTTAGAGTCTCAAAAATCTGGATACTTACTAGCTTGGTGACTGCAAGGCAAGTCACTAACACTTTCTCTACCTCAATTTTATTTTCTATAATATCAACATCATAATAGCACCTACTTCAGGATCAAATGAAGTAACATATGCAATTAGATCTGCAGAACTCAAAACACTACATAAATGTTAATTATTATATATCTAGGACTTTAAAATAAAAAAAATACTGTCTTAAAATAATCTGGTAAGGTAGGGAAGATGGGTATTCCTATCTTCATTTTGTGAGGAGAAAATTCAAAAAGGTATCAAACAGGTAATCTACAATGCTCCAGAATGGCTTGAACAGATTTGGGAAGTATTTAACAAAATAAATAAAAATCCAATAAAACAAAGCTAACATATTTTAAACTAAGTCAATATGTACCCTAGAGGGATCCTTATATATGGTTTTGTTGCTTTTCAATTCTTTTAGTTAGACATGACTAAATCTTTGTGACTCATTTTTGGGGTTTTCTTGACAAAGTTACTGGAATGATTCTGCAGTTCCTTTTGTAGAAAAGGAAGCTGAGACAAGCAGGGTTAGGTGACTTGCCTAGCATCACCCATCTAGGAAGTGTCTGAACTCAGACTTCCTGATTTGAACTCAGATCTTTCTGACTCCAGGTTCTCTGCTGTATTCACTGTGTCACCTAGCTGCTCTCATTTGTGTTTTTTGGGTTTCTGACACCATGATTACGTGGTTAGTCCATGTCATAGACATAGTCTTGAATCCAAGTTCCAGCCTCCTACAGTGGGTTTTCTGCTTTGCTCCTGCATTTTACTTTTAGAAGTTCAAAAAATAAAAACCAATATGTAACATATTTAGGGGGCTCTTAATTGGCTTTCAAGAGCAGGTTGCTAAATTTTCTACTTCAAAAATGGACAAATGCTACATGAGAGCTTGATTTGCTATTTTTGTTGATTATCTAGAATTAAGAAGATGATGAAAATGTTAGTAACGTGGATTAAATTTAAAAGTGTTTTGACATACATGGCCAGCTCCTTCTCACCCCCACCCCTCAGTCAGTTGTTAAACATTTACAAGGCCAGCACTGATCAATGCTTTGCTCAGAAAATATTACCTAGCAGGTCAAACAATGGAGGTTCATAGGACCATACCATGTCGAATCAGTGCATGGCTTGTTGAGAAAAGATGGATACAATAATAATACAATTTCACATTTATTCAGCATTTTAAAGTTTAAAAATGATTTATATATATATATATTATTTTACATGATTCTCACAACAATACAATGCTGTGAGGAAAGTGTTATTATTATTATTCCCATTTTACAGTTGGGAAAACTGAAGTACAATGGTCCCTTGAATAATAAGTAGCTAAGACAGAATTGGGACCTAGATTTTAGGGACTTCAAGTCTAGCATACTAACCCTTATACCAAACTTCCACCCATTGTGTCCTTAGAAGCAGAGAGATAGGTAGGAGAATTCCAAAGGGCAAAGCTAAAGCTTAGAAAGGTAAGATGAATGGTTCATCTTAACAAAGTGGTCATCAATGCCAACATTTATTTACACCCTTATATTATTCTCAGTCAATTTGGAAGAGAAAACTAAAAGAAAAAAATATCTGGAAGCGAAACCCAAATCTAAGCAAAGAATGAGTTTTGAGTGGGCTGAATGATTCCAGTATAGTTTAAAAATAATGACAATTAGTCTACATACAGATATCCATCATCTTGGGAGAAATGATGAGCGGCTATAGACTGAATTCTAGGATTTACTGCTAGTAAGGACTGCATAGATAATCTACTTAAAGAAATGGGGAAATTTAAATTAAATCTTTATTTAAAGAGATGAGGAAAGTTACTAAGTTGTGCAAACTTTTTGACCTTGTGATACCACTACTAAAAAAATACTCCAAAGAGCTAGAATAAAAAATAAAAGAACATCTGCACAAAATATCTCTAATAGTATTTTTTGTAGTGAAAAAAACCTAAAATTAATGAAGGGCTCATTAATTGGGGGATGGTTGAAAGTATATGACAGTAAGGGCATACTATTACACTTAAAAGAATGACAAAAAGTATACTTAAAGAGAAAAATGTGAAAACTTGAATGAGCTTATGTAGAGGGAAATGAGCAAAACCTGAATAGTTTGTTGTAAAGACACAATTTGAAGGACTTCAAAATTCTGATCAGTGCAGGATTCTACACAATTCTAGAGGACCAAATAATGAAACATGCTACCCTCTTCTGAAAGAGGGAATGGATTCAAGAAAAAGAATGAACCATCCATTTTGGAATATTGTCAATAAGGGGATGTGTTTTACTTGTCTATGTATATTTGTTTTAAAAAAGGTTTTCTTTTAGTTTTTTCTTTTTTTTTCTCCCTCATTGTGAAAGAAGATAAAGAAGGAGGGAGAAAAAATAAATGCTTATTAATTGGAAAAAATTGATAGGAAAATCGAGGTCCAGAGAAAGGAAGTTATTTGTTGAAGGATAAATTACAAGTAGAGAAAGAGGGGTCAGGGAAACTGGAGCAAGGCTTGAGAGATAAGGAAGGCATTAGGATACAGGCAGAGATCTGAGATAAAACATACGTGAAAAGAAGAGATAAAACAGGACCAAAAAATGGGTCAAAAGTCAGGTAAATAGGTATCAGAACACAAATTCCAATGAGTAGGGAGAAGCAAAATGAAGTGACAATAGAGAACACTGGCTACAAACATTAGAACATGGTATCTAAAATCAGGAAGACCTGAGTTCACATGTGGCCTGAGACATTTACTAGCTGTGTGACTCAGGGCTTAGTGTAGTGTCTGGCACTTAATAAATGTTAAATGAATTTACCCTGGGCATATCACTTAATTTTCATTTGCCTCAGTTTCCTTATCTATAAAATGAAGTTAAGAAAAGAATCTAACTCCCAGTGTTGTTATGAGGAACAAAAAGGATAATACTGCTAAAGCACTTAATACAATACCTGGCACATAGTAGGTGCTATATAAATTTTGTTGTTGTTATTGTTATAGTCTATGCCTGGGTTTTTATTCCAATTCTTTCAAACTTGATAAGGATATAGTGCTCTTCATACCTTTATAAAGTTTTGGAGTTGTGGAGTTTTCTCTTTAGTGGAGAATTAACCATACCATGGTTAATACATTATTAAAACCTTACCTAATCTATGTGGAGTTGCTTGATTTTTCTTGAGACTGATTCATGGATCAGGGCTTTCATTGAAAAACACTGCTGGTGTTTCTTGCTTCTACCAAGAGTTCCCTCCCAATGAGTTTGAAAATTTCTGCATGAATCAAAGAAGAAATAACCTTATGGGATTATGAGAAAAGAAAGACTATGCCCTAATTCCAATCATTACTTATCAATCAACCAACAAGCATTTATTAAGTTCCTCTTATGTGTTAAGCATTGTACTAGACCCTGGGACCACAGGTGCAAATTTCTCTCCGAATCCTCCAAAAACTAATCCCTATTCAAAAGAAGCTTGTATTCCAATAGGAAGAGAGTAAAATAAAAATATGAACAGCAAAAATGTATGACCAAAATATAACCAAAACCTTCAGTCCTTACTCCTACTCTTTGAGCCAAAGAGGAATTCCTCCCTCCTTAAATCTCTTATCTCCCTATTTAATTTCTCCTATATAATTAATCATATAATAATTTGTTTTATGGTTATTTAGCTACATTTTATTCCCCAAACCAGATTCTAAGTTGATTTTTTCATCTTTATTTCCTAATGCCCATTATAAGTGTTTTGATCATAGCAAGTGCTTATTAAATAGTTGCTGAATTAAATTGCATCTTAAACATTGCATCAGCTTATTGACAAACTGATTGATGGCTGGATAGTAGCCTGGGAACATAGTCAAGAGAAACCATGTCAGTCTCAGTTTTTTAACATTGCTGACTTGGTCTTGCTCTAGAGATCTAGTTAGATGCATCAAGATTTTCACTTTTTTATATTTGTTATAATATTTTCAGAATAAGAAAAGCACTTGACACTTAATGTGAATGCATTTTAACTGTGTTCTATTCTTAAAATTCAAATGTTTTCTTTGAGTTTAAAAGGAGATGGGGGAAATGAGAAAATCACATCAATTATGTTGTCAGGTCCATCAATCATTTAACTAGAATATCACCTTGCTGATGTATTATTGTGGAAAACATATGGAGAGATAAACTGAATTGCTTCTCTAAGAAATAGTTTATGAATTTTAAAGTGTCCTCCACCTCCCCTCCAGCATGCAGGGTCTAAAAACCATTTGGAGGTCTAAACAACATGAACTATAATGGCCTCGTCAGATTTAAATGGACCGTTCACATGGGGGTGGCTGTAGTGGGTAGGGAAAACAAGGCAATTATGATTTTTATAATTAACTAGAAATTAGCTGTCAAAGCAGGCAGATGCTACAATAAATTCTCATATTGCTCACTGCCAAGATTGGATCCAGAGTACCCCTTGTCACATCTATACTGTCAGGTATGGTAGAAAAGACCTGGAAGTCAGGAAACTTGAATTCGAACCTTAACTCTACTTATAACTTTTGTGAGACCTTGGACAATTCCCTTATCCTGTCTAGACCACAATTTCCTCACACATATGTACCCTATAACTCATTACTATCACCACTAAAAAGCAATGGCTTTGGACTTGCAAAGACTTGAGTTCAATTTTGGAGGCTTCTTCATAATTAATGCTCTCTCTAAATCAGATTTGTCCTCATCTGGAAGTCATTTTGAGAATAGTGAAATCCATTTTAGTTTTTCTTACTTTAGTTTTCCCATAGGTGTCCAGTTCTTTTTTTTTTTCAGTTCTTTTTTCAAGCAACTGAGATTTCAAAGATATTAATATGGTAAAAATTTGTCATACACAGCAAATAATATGGAAAAGATGTGTCCCTAAGGCCACAGACAATCAAGAAAACTTTTTTGCCTCTGGTGGCCCCCTTTACAGCCACTCCAGACTAATATTGCCACTTTAGGATTGAGGTTGCACTAAATAGGGAAAGAATCCGGATTTGTTAGGGACACAACTTCCCTGTTGAGTTGTACAATCAAAGGTATGATCCAGATTTTTTTCCCTCCACATTGTGCTTCTTTATCTCATTGCTCGTTGGTTTGGCCCTTCCTCTGGTGTTTGGACTTGTGATTTGCTCTTGTGCTGACCTCTTTTTTACTTTTGTTGTGAAAGAAGCCAGTTTCTGCCACATTTCTTACCTAGCCTTAATCATTGATTAGACATTGCTTCAGTCAAACTGAGACCTATTAAAGACCTTAGTTTAAAAAGACAAGGCTCTGCATCCTATACTTCCAGTCATCTTCATCTGTACCTTGCCACGGACCCAGATGGTTCAGAAGAGAAGGTAAGGCAGGTGATCTTGCCCAGGCTCCCTTACTTCTGTCCAAATCACCTGCATGTCATGGCATCACCAACTTGATGTCATGGCCCTCCTGGATTACAAAGGACAAACAATCAACATTTATTAAGTACCCACTATGTGTACTAGGGATACAAAAAGAGACAAAAGACAGTTTCTTCCCTTAAAGAGCTTATAATGGGGAAGACAATATGTAAACTAAAAGTGTATGCAAGTATATATACATGTATGCATGTGTATATATGCATGTGTGTATGTATACTTCAAGTTATAAACAAGGTAAACAGGAATAAATACCAGAGGGAAGGCACTGGAATTTGAAAGGTTGGGGAAGGCTTTCTATAGAAACTAAGATTTAAATTTAGACTTAAAAGAAACCAGGGAGGTCAGTCATTGGAGAAGAGAAGGGAGAATTATGTGAGTGATTTTAGTTACCTCTTCCCCATCCAAACAGACAAACACAGAAAGACCACACACACACACACATAGAGAGAGATAGACACAGACAGACAAAGAGACAGAGAAAGACAGAGGGGAGTGAGTGAAGAAGAGAGAGAGAGAGGCAGAGAGACAGAGACATATATAGAGAGAGACAGAGACAGAGAGAAGGGGGAAGAGAAGGAAAGAGGGGGAGAGAGGAAGGAGAGAGAGAGGGGAGAAGGGAGGGAGAAAGAGGAAGGAAGAAACACACACACACACACAGAGAATGATCATATTATTTTTTAAAGTAGGAGGAAAAACATTTATATTCTTTTCCATTAATTAAATTTTCTGACTCCCAATCCCCAGTTGCTAGGTGACATCAACCAAACAGCAAGCATTTATTAAGCACCTACTATGTCAGAAAGTATGAATTTCTCTGAGACTCAAAGAATTGTGAAGTACTAGAACTATTGGGGATGGAGGAGCTAAACTGGCAATAGCTATTGGCCATCCTGCTGCATTGCCAAAAGTTAATGTTCTTGTTATATGTATATAAAATGAGAGAGTTGGTTTGGATGATTTCTGATTTGCCTTCCAACTCTGACATTCTGGAATATTTGATGCCTGAACACTTATCCAAAATCCAAGGCAATTGGAAGGCCTCACAGGCAGAGGAATTTGATTACGCTGGGAAAGCCAACCCTTACCAAAGCAAGTAAGGTTTGGCTGCCCTTGAAGGAAGCTCAAGCTCAGCCATGAGTTATAGTTATATGCAGACTCCAACAGCAAGTGCTCCTGAGTAGAAGAGAAACTCTACTTCTGATCCTGGGGAGTCAGATTGGAGATAATGTCTAGTAGACAGGAAGCTGATCTTGAGGTTGGGAATATTCAAATTGGTTCAAATCCCACTTCAGACAATTACTGAGTAAATCTTAGAAAGTCATCTTATTTCTGTGCCTCAGTTTCCTTATCTGTAATAAGATGAGACTGGACTCAATAACTTTTTAAGTTCCTCTCTAACTTTAAATTTATGATTCTATGATTCTTTTAAGTCCACATAGATTTTATCTCAGGGATGGAGTTGATTGGATGGACCCAAGTTAATGATATTAAAAAACCCAAAAGAATAGGTTTGAAAGGTTTTAAAATTTCTCCTATGACTTTATGCATTCAACAAGCACTAATTAAGTGTCAACTGCATGCCAAATCACACAGTTGTTATACACTGGAGATATAAAAAACCAAACCAAACCCAAACAAAACAATTCTTAACCTGAAGGAATTGTTATTCTTTTTTTATAATTAAGATAAATATTCAATGAAGTCAAGGTCATATGAAATATTTTCCTTTAGGGGCAGCTAGCTGGCGCAGTGGATAGTGCACCAGCCCTGAAGTCTGGAGACGTGAGCTCAAATCTGGTCTCAGACACTTAACACTTCCTAGCTGTGTGACCCTGGGCAAGTCACTTAACCCCAGCCTCAAGGGGGAAAAGAAAAAGAAATATTTTCCTTTAGATTATTTTGAGTAAAAAGAAATGTATTCTACATATATAATTATACTTATTTACTGAACTGTATTTTTGGTTTTTAATTAAAACTGATCATTTTTTTGGAGAGGGGCAGAGAGATAATGCACATAGTAATAAATAGTTGGGCTCAAGAAGAAAATGCTAGCAAGTAGGGTTCAGGAAAAGCTTCATGTAGTTGAGTTGAGCCTTGAAGGAAGTTACAGCTTTTGTAAATTAGAGGTGAGGAATGAAGCATTCCAGGCATGGGACACAGACTGCATCAAGGGAAATGGAATATTATGGACAGGAAACAATACTCAACTTAGTTGGTTGTAATGTAGAGTGTAGGAAAGAAAGTAATGGGCAGTTATCCTGGAAAAGGCAAGAGAAAGTCAGATTATAAAGGATTTAAAGTGTGGAGTTTATAATTATTCTAGAGAAAAAGAACAAGGCAATGGAATATCTTGAGCGGAGTAGTTATATAATCAGACCTTTGCTTTAGAAATGCCAGTTTGGCAGTTATATAGATATAGATTAGAAAGATGAAGAGAAGCAGGAGGCAGGAAGAGATGACTGCAATAAAACAGATGATAGATAATGAGGACCTAAATTAGGGTGGCGACTTTGTGACTGGAAAGAAGGGACTAAATGAATGAAAAATGCTATTCAGTTAGAAGAGACAAGACTTAGGAAATGATTGGATATATAAGGTGAGAATATGACCTTGGACAAGTAACTTAACACTCAGTTTCCTTATTTTTGGAAGGATATTCACATAACTTGAAGGCTTTGGTCTATATCATTAATTCCCATTTAGTACATTTAAAATCTCTTGGGGATTTGTAACAATGATTCAAAATGTTCATGCTAAAATTTTAATGTACTTTATGTCATAAGTAATTGTCCAATTATATTAGAAATATACTTTCCCTCTGTAATAGCAAGCATGTACATATTTGAATCATCATAGGTTTGTTTATTCAGAAATTCAAAATCAACATGATCAGGGATATTATTTTGGTGTTTGTGCAGCAATTAGATCAAGTTCTAACCAGTTTTGACTAAGTAGAATGTTTTCTCACTGTTTTTCAACACAACATCAAATTGTTTCCAAATTGTTATAAGTACTTGACATCATAATGGAAACCGATTCCAAAAGGATGATCAGATTAGTGCATATATCTTTATTTATGTTTTATACACTGCATCTGGGAGCTCCCTGAGGAATTCCCTCTGTTACCTTGTAACTGTACCACACTAGATGTGTAATCACATGATTAACATGTTAGCAATCTTTGCATTCTTGTAATGTGAATATTAGGCTGTTTATAAACCATAATAGCTGGACCAGCACATTAAAAGTCATTTTTGAAATCATCATGGACCACCACCAACTTTTTCCAGGAACAGATCTTATATTCCCTCTTCTTGCAGTTTAAAGATTTTCTGATTTAAATTTATACTTCATTTATATTACAAATGAACTGATTGGCAACACTGGTTAGATGTTAGTAGAGTTTCTGTGAAGGTGTGATTGACATTTCAGTGATATAAAAGAAGAAAATTATGTCTAAAGAGATTTTTGTTACAAAAGTTAGATCTTATGTAAATACTGTTAAAATCAAGCAATATATCCAATTTCACTTTAAGTACATTTATTATTTAATATAGCATTATTAACTAGTAGAAAAATAAATATTTTATATGTGACTATTCATTTTTCCTGTTGCTTAGGTACTTTCCCAGCTAATACTTTGTTTTTCTAAAACAGACTAAAGAATAAGATAGCTTAATTGTCTGGTTAATGGGATATCTAGAAAATTCCGAAAATATTCCTGCTCTAACATAAGAATTATAGATGATTGGTGCTTTAACAAAGAGTTGCCACAATCATCTCTTTTCTTCCTATCTATATATAAATATAAAATCTATAATATAATTTATAATATAAATATAAAATCTACAAAATCTAGGGGGTAATTTTAGAATTGGGAACTTGTAGGTATATATTGGGAAAATTTTATTTTCCCCAAGGAAGCAGAATAAATGTTATAATAGATTGAAAGATGTCCTTCAAGTTAGGAAGAATTGTGTTCATGTTTTTTCGCTGACAATTCCTGGCTATGTAACCCTATGCAAATCATTTAACATCTCAGTGTTCTAGACATTTCTCTAAGATAATAAATGATAGAGAAGGTGTATTGGTAAAGGGACTTTCAAAATTTTGCTTCTCTTTACTTTCATATAATAACCTACCTAGCTCCCTATAGACTCAATTTTCCCAGCTGGGATCATTCAATATTGTTGACATTTTTGGGTCCACCCAAGCCTGGCAGGTACTCTGACATCTAGGCAATAAAAACACAATGATCCTTGTATTTATAACTCCTTGGCTCTCTGTTATGTCAGCCTTGACATCAATCCTTAATTCTAGCACCTGGACACGTGATTTTGTTCCTTGTAGTCAAACTTGGTTTTCTTGGATTGCTGTCTCCCTAATACCTCTACCTCAAATTTATCATGATTCCCCAACAATTATCCCCAGTTTCTTTGAGACTAGTTTCTTGACTTGTTTCCTGAAGACCTTGATCCCTGAGTCAGATTGGTCATTTTAGATGGTCATCAACTCTTTTTAGATCTCCTTTATGCTGACTACTTATCTTCTAAACTGTCCACTTACTGCCTAATATTGACCTCCTTTGATGCCATTTATGTAGTCCAATAGGTGCTGTATTCCTTCAGTGCAATGTTCTAACTTTTGCTGGACCTCCAAAGTGCCACATGCCCATCATCTACACTGACTCTTATTGCTACTAGTGGGAATGGCTTCCAGAACCTGGGTAACTCTGGCACTAGGTCCTACTTATCTTTGGTCTAGTCCATTGATCTGTATATTTGACAATTGGCATAACTGACCAGATTTCAGTTCTTGTTCAGTTCTAAGTTTTGAATTTAGCTGAAAGGCCTTTAGAGGACATTTAGTTAAACCTCTTTTAATTTTATAGATAAAGAAATTGAAATAAAAAAGATGTTAAATATTTTGTCAAAGATCACACAGGTTATAAATGACAGAAGTGGGATTTAAAACCAGATTTTCTATATATGAACCCAGGCTCCTTCCTGAAAGTTTATGTATTAAATGAAAGAACTCAGTTAAAGGATCTCCCTTCTTTTTCAGCTCTAAAATCCTATTCTAAATTAATCAATTAAACCTGCCTGAAACAAACAAAATTTATTATAGTAAAATCTATTTTTTTTTGTCATTCAGGGACTCTATTTACTTCTTCTTCAATGCACTAACTATGTTACAAATGACATATAGAGTGAACTTAAATTAATCAAATTTCATTAGTTGAACAAAATCTCAAATCACCCAAATTTGTGCATTTCATGGAAACTTCCATTTAGCCTTGTTTGAGGAGTATGGTGACAGTGAAGTGTGATAAATGATATACTATTCCAGAAAGTGATATTTTAGGACTTCTTTTCCCCATAAGCTTAGAAGAGTAGAAATTATGGACTTTTTGAAGTCCAGCTTACATCTTTCTTTTATTTTATAATTAAATTCCCAAATTTAATTTGGGAAGAAATTAGTTTGAGTAAAAATAGTTAGGAAAAAAGATTGTGGGATTTGGTGAATTTTTTTCTTTTAAAAAAATTTCAGAGATTCAGAATTTCTCACCCTGTCTCAATTTTGTTCTACGTTTTACCACATTACTGCTAGCCAACCACAAAGGCAAAGTCTCTCGTCTGGAGGTGTCTGATGCACCCATATGTCTGTCTACTCCTTCAAAGATACAATCACTCTTTCACTTGCTTTCATAATTTATTCCACCTCAATCCACCTTTCCTTCATGGCTAATTTTATAGTTGCCTTTAACTCTATGTAAATGAATCCATTTTTAAGTTTGTAAAAGATTCCACTGAGATCACTATGCTCCTGGACAAGTCATGTAACTATCCTCAGAGAAGCAGACAATTCTCTAAGATGGTAAGTTAGGAGGAAATTGCTGTTCTGCAACATACCAGGAGTTCCCTACACATCAGAAATCACAAGTCTGGAACAACAATGACAACAATTGTAAGAAGTGGGAATTTCAGACTATCCTTTTGGTGAATAACTCTAATGAGGCATTTCCACTACCATTGCTGACAATAATTTTTTTCTATTTCCATAGAACATTAGAATTGACATTATCCAACTATTTTACTTTAAAGATAAGGAAACAGAAGCCTAGAAAAGTGAAATAAATTGACCAAGATTGCACAATAGTAGGATATGGATCAGAACTCAGATCATAAGGCCCCCCATTCAAGTGTTCCTTCCATTTAGCCATATTGTTCTGATGCAGGTTTCCTAGGTATCTAGTGTATATATATATATATATATATTTATCTAGCATAATAAAGGGATTGCTAGGTAGCACAGTGGATAAAGTCTGGAGTCAAAAATACTCATCTTCCTGAGTTAAATTTTCTATTAAGTTCTGTTTTGGTTAAAAAAAAAGCCATGTATTTGGGAATCCATCTACCAAAGAAAAGTCAGGAATTATATGAGAAAAATTACAAAACACTTGCCACAAAAATAAAATCAGATTTAAATAATTGGAAAGACATTCAGTGCTCTTGGATAGGCCGAGCGAATATAATAAAGATGACAATACTCCCCAAACTAATCTATTTATTTAGTGCTATACCAATCAGACTCCCAAGAAACTATTTCAATGACCTAGAAAAAATAACAACAAAATTCATATGGAAGAATAAAAGGTCGAGAATTGCAAGGGAACTAATGAAAAAAAACTCAGAGGAAGGTGGTCTAAGTGTACCTGATCTAAAGCTATATTATATAGCAGCAGTCACCAAAACCATTTGGTATTGGCTAAGAAATAGACCGGTAGATCAGTGGAACAGATTAGATACAAAGGACAAAAAAGGGTACATCTATAGCAATCTAATCTTTGACAAACCCAAAGATTCCAACATTAGGGATAAAAATTCATTATTCGGAAAAAACTGTTGGGAAAACTGGAAATTAGTATGGCAGAAATTAGATATGGATCCACACTTAACACCATATACCAAGATAAGATCAAAATGGGTCCATGATTTAGGCATAAAGAGGGAGATAATAAATAGATTAGAGGAACAGAGGATAATCTACCTCTCAGACTTGTGGAGGAGGAAGGAATTTATGACCAGAGGAGAACTAGAGATCATTATTGATCACAAAATAGAAGATTTTGATTACATCAAACTAAAAAGTTTCTGTACAAATAATACTAATGCAAACAAGATTAGAAGGGAAGTAACAAATTGGGAAAATATTTTTAAAAACAAAGGTTCCGACAAAGGTCTCATTTCCAAAATATATAGAGAACTGACCCTAATTTATAAGAAACCGAACCATTCTCCAATTGATAAATGGTCAAAGGATATGAACAGACAATTCTCAGAGGAAGAAATTGAAACTATATCCACTCACATGAAAGAGTGTTCCAAATCACTACTGATCAGAGAAATGCAAATTAAGACCACTCTGAGATACCACAACACACCTGTCAGATTGGCTAAGATGACAGGAACAAATAATGATGAATGTTGGAGGGGATGTGGGAAAACTGGGACACTGATGCATTGTTGGTGGAGTTGTGAAAGAATCCAACCAGTCTGGAGAGCAATCTGGAACTATGCCCAAAAAGTTATCAAACTGTGCATACCCTTTGACCCAGCAGCGCTACTACTGGGATTATATCCCAAAGAAATACTAAAGAGCGGAAAGAGACATATATGTGCCAAAATGTTTGTGGCAGCTCTTTTTGTTGTAGCTAGAAACTGGAAGATGAATGGATGTCCATCAGTTGGAGAATGGTTGGGTAAATTGTGGTATATGAAGGTTATGGAATATTATTGCTCTGTAAGAAATGACCAGCAGGAGGAATACAGAGAGGCCTGGAGAGACTTACATCAACTGATGCTGAGTGAAATGAGCAGAACCAGAAGATCACTGTACACTTCAACAACAATACTGTATGAGGATGTATTCTGATGGAAGTGGAAATCTTCAACATAAAGAAGATCCAACTCACTTCCAGTTGATCAATGGTGGACAGAGGTAGCTACACCCAGAGAAGAAACACTGGGAAGTGAATGTAAATTGTTAGCACTAATATCTGTCTGCCCAGGTTGCATGTACCTTCGGATTCTAATGTTTATTGTGCAACAAGAAAATGATATTCACACACATGTATTGTACCTAGACTATATTGTAACACATGTAAAATGTATGGTATTGCCTGTCGTCGGGGGGAGGGAATAGAGGGAGGGGGGGTAATTTGGAAAAATGAATACAAGGGATAATATTATAAAAATATATATATAATAAAAAATTAAAAAAAAAAGTCATGACAATTTGAAAGTTTGTTGAATGTCCATTTTTTCATTCACTATTATGGATAATTTTGCTGGATATGACATTTTTGGTCATAGACCTAGTTCTTTTGATTGCTGGTATATATGATTCTGATATCTGTGGTCTTTTATTGTCGCTACTGTAGCTCCAGCTATTTGAATTGTTTTTCTATTGTTTCTTACAAAATTTCTCTTTGATCTGAGGTTTTTGAAGTTTGGCAATATTATTTCTATGTATTTTCCACAAAAAATCTCTTTGAGATGGTGATTGGCAGATTTTTTTCTATTTCTATTTTCCCTTCATGTTCTATCACTCCAGGACAATTTTCTTAGATTTTTTCTTGCATTATTGTGCCACTATCCTTTTTTTTTTGGTTAAAGCTTTCAGATAGTCCAATTATTCTTATTTATTCTCTTCTTTATTTGTTCTCAGATCTTTTAATTTTCTTATAAGGTTTTGTTATTTCTTTGTCTCCTATAGCTTCACTGGCTTCTCCTTGCCCAATTCCAATTTTCAAAGAGCTATTTTCATCTTTAAGACTCTGTATCTCCTTTTCCAGTTGTTCAACTTTTTTCATAATCTTCATAATCTCATTTTTGATGGTTTTAATTTTTAAATTTTTATTTTTTTCCTCAATGTCTCTTATTTGATTTTTAAATTCTTTTTAAGGTTCTACTATTTCTACTATAAAATTTCTTTGGGTGAGGAGCCATTTAATGTTACTCTTTGCCTCTGAAGATGAACCCTGGTCTTCCCTATTCCCATGGTAATTTTCTATGGTCAGGTTCTTTCTTTTTTGATGGCTCCTTTTTTTTTTTTTAAATGAGAATTATTAACATAAGCACCTCTAATCATGGGGTGAGGGGATGGTTCCTCTAGTTTCACTTTAACTCTTCTGATATGGAACCCCAAACTAAAAGCTTCCCCTCCTGTAAATGCCTGCAGCTAGCAGCATCTCTAACCACTGCCTCCTTCTCACCCAAGGCCATTTTAGCAGCAATCTGGGCCTGGCTTCCTCATCAGCCAAGGTTCTCTTAGTCTTCCCGAATTCAGACCCTGACTAGCACACAGACCAGAAAGTGAAAATTTCTGTGGTTCTTGCTAAGGCTCAAGCTCACCAGGGATCCCCACTTGGTGTTTCTGCAGAGTTAGCCTGGAAGTATTTGTACTTTCCATGAGTTAATCCCAGCCTGAGGTCTTTCCTGGGATCTTCTCAGATTGTACCAGAAAGACCCCTATTCTACTTCAACTCTTCTTGATTTTTCATCAGTCTATGTTTATCCTGAAGTGCAGATTTGTTTTGTTTGTGGGGGAAATCTGGACAGCTTGAAATTTACCTACCTACTCTATCATCTTCCCAGAATCTTCCCCTGCTAAATACTTATAAAATAAAAGTATTCTTTAATTATGAACAAACCAGAATAAGCCAAATTAAGTAAATAAGCATTTATTAAGTACCTACAATATGCCAGGAATTCTAAGTGCTAAGGATACAAAGAAGTTAAAAAAATTCCTTTCCTTAAAGAGTTCACAGTCTAATATTAGAAACAACATGAAAGCAACTATGCACAAAGAAGTAAATTGATAGTTATCCCAGGAAGAAGGCACTAGCATAAGGGAAACTAGAAATGACTTCTTGCAAAAAGTGTGAGACCTGAGGAGGAATAAATAACTTCCCCTTCCCTCAGCCTACCTGTGTTCTCAGTGCAAACCTGGAAATGACTTAGAGCTCTCTCAACCTATAAACCTTCAAAGGTGGGTACCAAAGATATTCAATGGCTAGGTTAAGGCTATTGAGAATCTCAACTGCTTCATAGTTACTTGGAGATAGAGACATTTGACCATGTGTTTAGGGATTCTGAGTGTGAAGAAGTCATATTTTGGTAATATGTCATATACCTAATGGTGTTGCAGTTGAATATAAATTCCCTGGGAACAAAGACTATTTCATTTTTGTTTTTTTCTCCTAAAGTCCCTAGCAAAGTGGCTGACACATAGTAGGTACTTGACCTTACTCAGTTGAATTAAATTACCCATGTTTGGCACATTCAGTAGTGATTGTCCCTCTTAGACTATGCATAGGACTTTTTTTAGATATCTTTTGTAAACTTTCTATATAATATTGTGCTTTATAATTGTCTGTATTCTTCTAGATTGTATGCTCATAGAAAGAAGTTGGATTTCTCTTTAGTTTCTTGAGCAGAGATCTGTAATAGAGACACAGTAATAGATGTGTATCTTAAATATCTGGTATTCTGGTATTGTGTATGTTTTGTTTTGCTTTTTTTTTTTTTTTACTTCAGTTCCTAAAGAACTCAGATCTTCTAATTTCCTAAGGGAAGGAGACAAGAAGGAGGGGAAGGAGAAATCTTGTAATTGGTGATTGCACCTCCTGGTATGAAAAAAGATGGAAAGGATGGAAGATAGTCAAGAAGTCAGATTATCACACTTTGCTGTTACTGCCTCCTCCCTGATTGTGAGCAAACTGGCATGAGAGAAAGAATGTGGAGATGTTAATGCAAAGATTATGATCTTGTCAAGAGAAAACTTTACAGAGAAAGAGCAGAAGGGATATAGTTATACCTGTTGTTAAGTACAAAATGATAACTTTTTAAAAATTTTCCAATTCTTGCTTCATCCTCACACTTGACCTTTCATGAGGGAGCCTATATCTCCAATCCTTGTTTTTTAAAATTTGTTTTACTACTATTTTATGATTAACTTCTCTCAAATATCATGGTTACTCATTGTATTATTAATTCATGCATGCATCCTTTAGGTCAGGGCTTCTTAAACTTTTTCCACTCACAACCTCTTTTTGCTCAAGAAATTTTTATGCGACCCTGGGTATATAGGTATGTAAAATAGGCATATGTCATTTATTGATAATAAATAATGAAGAAATTTATTTTAAAAACAATTCTTTGGTATATATAATTTTACTGTTTATTAAAGAGGAAAGAATAATATTTGCATATTAATTTCATACTAATAAAATGGATGTGCTTGTTTATTTTTACCCAAGGAATTAAATATTGGCAGAATATTTGATACCTTTTACTGTTGCCAAATTTTTCATGACCCCCACATTCAGTTATATAACCCCATATGGGTTTTGCTTTAAGTAAATGCAGCCAAAAGAAAGAGCATATTTTAAAGCATACAGGAGAGAAAGAGATTTTGGACTGTGATATCTATATCACTAAATACATCAGCACATATGAGACAGAGAGAGATAGAAAGAAGCAGGAAAAGAAAGTGAAATAGAACAAAAGAGACACATAGAGACCTTACTTAAGCACTGGAAACTTCTTAAGTAGGGGTATGAGAGGAATAAAAGAGATTTTATTGATTTATACCTTATAGCTTCCCCAAAATAAACAAATGGCAAATTCAGATCCATACCTGGAAAGAAATGAATGAGTAAGAATGAATGAATTGTGGAGAAAGATTTGTAAGTGACATTTTTTGAGGAAGTTGTGTTGGATACTTCCTCTTCCTATTGTCCTTTCCTCAACAGGTTTAAAAGGAAAAGAATTTCCTTCACGGGAAGAGTTATAGACAGTGACTAGACAGAAAGCAACACCCAAAGGGAGAAGTTTATGGTCTTGCCCACCAGAGAGTGGAAGCTAGCCAAACTCTACAAGCACCTAAGTATACTAAAATTAAAGCCTACTATTTTTTTTTAATAACAAGATTTCAAGGTTTTCTGTGATGTTGAATTTCTTCCATATCCACAATTCAACAAACATTTATTGAATACAGTGCTTTGCTTATAGTGGGAATTAAATAAATGTTTACAGAATTGAGTTGTACTAAACATCTACACTGTATAAGTCATTGTAGTTAAGTGTTAGAGAATATTAAAAAATGGCACAGTCTCACTTGGGATGAAATATAATCTAACATACTCACAGATAAGCATAAAATAAGGTAGTTGTGATGAGATTAAAAAAAAGAGAGATTCAATTAAGTACTTCTAGGAAAAATTTAAAAGAGAGAACACTTTAATTTGGGGATCAGGAAAGGTTTCCCATAGGAAATGGCCCCTGAGCTGGGAAGGAAGAATATATATACACACACACATACATATATATTTCAGACATGGAAAATGACCTGATGGCCAGGGTATCTTACAGGCAAATTTGAATGAGACAGCAACATAGGTGCATGATGGGGACAATATTAAATGAATTGAGAGATAGATGAAAGTCCTTAATTGCCAAGGAGTTAGTATTTTTCCTATGTTAACTGGAAGGCATTTAACTTTGTTTTAAGCAAGGAAATGATATGAATCACAACATAAGGAAGATTATTTTGATGGATATGTGAAGGATGGAATGGAGAATGTTGAATCTAGAGGTCAGGAGACTACTTAGGATGTTATTACAATTGTTCAGATTATTATTCTCTTGAGTTAGGACAGTGGCTGTATGAATGGAGAAAAAGGGGTGGATGGGAAGATGTTGTGGAAGTTGAATCAACAAGACTTGGAAACTGAATGGAAATGGTGTTGAAGAGGAAGGAGTCAAAAATTACTTCAAGGTTTCAGAGCATTTGATGAATGGGAATGCAGCGAACAAGAAAAGAGACATGTTTAAGTGGTGAAGATGATGAATTCATTTTTGGTCATATTGATTTCCAGATGGAGATGTCTAGCTAGCAGAAAGCTGCAGCTGGAAAGTAGAGCCCATTACCATGTGGGAAACTATCATTAGATGAAAAATCAGATTTAACTTAATGATATTCTAGTAGAAGCTTGTTTCAATTGAGAAAGTTCTTTGGAAAGGTCACTGAATTGGCAAGTGGAAAACTTGAACTTGAACCTGGGCCTTTTAAGAGTTTGAGAATCAAGTCAAGTATTTAGAGATGAAATGCTAGATATTGGAATACAAGTACAAAAATTGAGATACCCTCTAGTCACAATTAGCTTCCTTTCTAATTGGGAAGACAAGTCCATACACATACACATGTATATACATACAAACATAATTAGTTTATATATAAACATTTATTCTTATTGTTAATATAATAATAACAATTCATAGTAATAGTATATATATAGATTTAATGTCTCCCCTATCAGAATGGAAACTCAATCTAAGTAGAAGCTTGTGGTGTCTGTATATGTGAGTGCATACATATGCATGTAAATATAAGATAAAGTACATAAATTCAAATGAATATAAAATAGTCAAATACAAATTAGTATAGGAGGAAGGGGCACTAATAATTGGGTGATCAAAAAAGGCTTTATACAGAGGAGCCTAGAATTCCATCTACTATGTTATGCTACAAATATTTGTGAACCTTTGCTAATTATTTTATATGTTTTCAGAAAGGATAATTATATGATACTTGACATATAAAGATAGGTAATTTATATAAAGAACATTATAAAGAATCCTATTATTTATGTTATATTATGAAATAGGTAAATAATTATATCATAGATAAATATAAAAATAGTGGACAATATATAAAAATAAATTTTAAAAATATAAAAATAAATATGTAATTAGTAGCTCTTTAAATATAAAGGACAGCTATTTGTATAATACTTTTATTATCATGTAATAATTATATGAACTTTTATTATTATATAATACTTTTCCTAGAAGTGCTTGTTTTTACCTTTTTGTAAGCTGGAGTTGTAGTTGAAGGGGCATAAGGAAGTAGGCAGATGCAAGAACATGCTGCTTCCCCTTTGTCATGTATAGGATCCCTTTTGTATTCCTTCTATCATCAGAGCCATGCAGGCCAGATACAGGGCAAGCTTAGGGTGGGACAAACAGCAATACCAGAGTCAGCTTCCTGACAGCCCTGTGCTGGATGACCCTGTTGAGAAGGGGAAAAAAGCTACTTTTCAAGCCTTGCTGTGATAATCTTTCATTGATTCAGGTGCAGGCCTGAGGTATAAAAAGGGCAGGTCTTTTAGCTCTTCCCCACTGCTTCCCAGTGAGGGGTGACCAGAATCCTTTGGGGGGTATGTGCATGTGCATTCTTCCCAATTATGAATTATCATTACACAAACATGACTTCCCACCAGCTGCCCACCTACTGACTTGGTGACTGAGAAGAGGTCAGTTTACTGGCCACATTTCCACAGGCAAATTTAAGCAGAGCATTTAGGAAATATCTGGCGGTCCTGATTATTGTGGACAGTTCACAAAAGGGTTTCTGGAACACTCCCCCTTTGATTTAGATAATTACCTACTTTTCCTGGCATTTGCTGGTATAGACTTGTCCCAGAACCAGATGGCTTGAAACCCCCCGAGTTCACACATAACTCCATGTTCTCACAACATAAGATTATTAAAGTGGCCCTTCCTGTGAAAAACAAAACTTTGCTAGAAAACATTCTTACCCATGGAGGGAGTCGGATTGATTGGCCCTCTTGATTACTCATCCCTTCCTGTCTAGACGGCCCCTATTTTGTCGCTTTAACAGACCTGATGGGTGCAGAGCTGTCACATTAGGGGTTTATTTCCCTATCTTTGTGTCCACAGAACTTCTCAGCACTGTTTGCCAGCAAGATTGATTTTCTAGACTTTTAACCTTCATAGAGTTACCACACAAGGTGATTTCCATTTTCTTTCCAGCCACGGATTAAAGCTCAAAAGAGGATGGATATCTTGAGGGTAGGGAGTAAGGAGGGAAATACTGCACGTTTAATATGGACTTGACCCCCTTTCCAAGTTTTATTCTGTGCACATTACAAGCCTGAAGGAAATAGTTTCTGTTGATTTTGTCTGTAGTGCCCTCCTGCTGATTCAAGGCCCACTGTGAAGGGGGGGTGCAGACTGAAAAGGGATCAAAGGTAAGACTGAGGCTAAAATAAAGGAAGATCAGCCAGAGAAAAATAAAAGTAGCTTGGTTAGATCACACATTTCTGGGCCGTGAGTTGCCAACCCTAGAAGTTTCCTTTACTCTCCTTGGTTTAAAATTAATAGCTCTGGCTCTAGACTAGGGTCTTAACTTGAGATCTGTGAACTTTTGAAAAAAAATTTAGATAAGTATTTTTAATATAATTTATTTCCTTTGTAATCCTATGGATCTTATTTTTTACATTTAAAAACATTATTCTGAGAGGCTGTAAATTTTGCCAGATTCCCAAGGGGCCCATGAAGCAAAAAGAGTTTAGTTCCTTCTCTAAGACCCCCAAAAAGTTTCTTTTCAGCCCCCAAATATAATTCTCTTCACTCCAGGTACCCAGGACCTGCATTTTTTTTTTTTTTTTTTGGTATTTGGGGCCTTAGTTTCCTCATGTGTAAAACAGTATAAAAATATTTATGCTCTCGAAACACTGTTGTAAGGGAAGTTTCTTTAAAACAGCTCAAATGTGACTTATCCTACTGACCTGACTTGAATCTCAGTAAAGCTTGAAAGATCTAGAAAGTGAACATATCAAAACCATGAGCCCTTGTATTTAATACCGATTCCTTCTAGGAGTTTGTTATTTTTCAAAACACTTTGGGATTCATAGTTTTCTAAGTAACAGATGTGGGGTGGATCCCTTTTTCCTTTAGACAATAGTTGCATATACTGTATTCTGAAACGCTCATGTGACTCATTAGAAATTGGAAGACTTCCACTTGAACTATAGTTTAATGTATTGTTTTTTGTTTTTGTTTTGTTTTTGTTTTAAAAGTTTGGGTATAGGCCAAATAAAATGAAACTGACAGGTCAGTTGTTTCAACAGAACTAGAATATTTTCTTTGTGCTATGATAATTTTGGGTTACTCAAGGTGTAATCTTGGGTTACCTTTTGTTTGTACATGTGTGGGCCAAGAGGGAAGAAATGTTCCTATTACCTTTGAAGCATGAAGGGATGTAATTGCCAGAGAATTTACTTACATTTCTTTCCTGGTATTCCCATGTTCCCTGGTATTACCAGTGGAGAATGCAAATTCAGTTTAGAATTATGCCTTTGGTCACAGGAAGGCCAATGCAGATGCCTTAAAGCACAAAACAAAACAAGCAAAATAAAATAAAGGAAAAAAAGAAAGAGGAGGAAAAAAATGGAAGGGGTAGAAGGAGGAAGAAAAAGATAAGAGAGAAAACAATGAAAACTTTGATTATTTCCCTCAAAGTACATTTATAAATAACATCAGGGCACCATAACCTAATGAAAAATTTAGCAGATCAAAGGCCCTTCCTGAACAGTTAATCTATGCCTGGGGCAAAGTTTCTTAGTTTAGTGATAGAAGTGACTAATTAAGATGCTTGGGAATCTTGAAAGGGTTCTGTCTCATAACCCAAGATACTGGTCTGCAGGACATAAAGATCTTTATTTTAAGATACTTCCTGGAAGATATTCAAGCTGCAAAGAACCTGGGGTGGGGAAGGGAATGAGAACTCTGGAATCCTCTAGTTCTTAAACACTAAACACAATCCACCTCTTGAGAAATAAATGTTTGGATAAATAGAACATGAATGTAAAAGTAGTGTCTCACTGGTTTTTTAAAAGTACTATTCCTTTAAGTGTCATATACAGAAGTATCATTCATTCAAAAGATACATCCAGAACTGAATGAATACCTGTAAATTAGTCACACCATGATTTAATAGTGAAAAGAACCACTAGTTCTCAGGGAAAGGAGTGGTATTTTTAAAAATGGCTTTTTAGAATGATCATATTGGATCAAAATCAAATTGTGTTATTTATGACTTTCTGTATTTTCTTTTGGCAAGGGGTGGATAGGACTGTTCCACTCATCACATAAAATACCTCTGAGGTTGAATTTCATCTCATGGTCATTCTTGATTTACTAATGAAAGACTAGTCTCAGAATGATTTCTTGATCAGATTTATGTCAAAGAATAAACAAATAGCATGCTGAAAATAGTTTGGCTGAGGCACAGGTCTTTTCCAAAATGCTAGGTAATAGGTAGTCCATCCTGCATCGGGCTCTCTTTCTACTTTTTTGTCACCTAAAGTTGGATACCATAATGACTTTGAAACTCAACTTGTGATCTTAAAAACTGGTTTCAACTTAGACCAAGAATTTCTCCTTTTTCTTTGGCTTCATTTTTAATATCAAGCTAATAAAAACAGTTTCTTTTTTCAGTGCAATTTCAGTCTTTTAAAAGAAACTTCTGATTGTAATAATTGAAATGAATACCAAGGATGGGATTTGATTTTTCTGTAGTAATAGTTAAGACTGTGTTCTGTGACTATAGCCATGGTATGTTACTAAAATTGTATTGGTTCTCAGTTTAGCTCACTTGTAAAAGAGAATAAAAATGTTTATAGTTTTAAAAGGCTGCTGTGAAGAAAACATTATATAAATTTCAAAATAGCTTAAAGATGATTTATGATATTCAAAATCAATAATTCATATTTAAATGCAAAAGATTGACAAAAATGAATGTAAGGGAAGAAATGAAGCTTTTGGTAAAGATAGTTGATTTGGAAGGAGGGGAACCAGGTGAAAATAACTTTATAGTTTCCTCCCCTATTTCCCCTCAAGAATTTGAGTTTCACTAAAGACAGTTGAGTAAAAATATTTTAAGGCTTCTTTCTTGATTTAAATCTTTTAATTTATGATTGTGAATATTATCTCCATAGTAATTCACATCATAGCACAATGATGATGATGATGATGATTATCCCCTGTAACTTTTGTCCACCTCTTCCTGAAAATTTTCCACAGGAGATCCATCCAATATGATGGAAGCATTCCTTTACATCTTTAGTTCCATTTCATAGCTCTCCTAGACAGCTAGATGTGCAATGGATAGAGTTCTAGACTTGTATTCAATGAGAGAAGTGTCTGCTTCAGACACTTAACTAGATGTGTGACTCTGGGTAAATCATCTAAACTTCCTTAGTCTCAGCCACTTTTGTAAAATGAGCATGATAATAGCATCTGTTTCCCAGAATTGTTATAAGAATCATAAAATGCTATGCAGGCCTCTCAATAGTCTATAAATGCCAGTTATTATTAGTAGTGATTGCTATTACCAATAGAATTAATAGGTTCCTACCTGTTAGCTGATACTATATGACTGGCTTGACTTCTCATTATTTGTCACATGTCGTATCCTATTGAGTGAACCATGTACCTCCCCATTAGCTTTGGGGTAAGCCACAACTTTAATTCTTTAGAGACTAGGATCCCTGCTTCAGTACCATGTGACATCTCTCAAAGAATATTGATGTTAAAAAGATGGATTATATTTTCAAGAAAAATCAAGGAGCCAGTAAAATCATTTCACAATTTCCCAGACACAATCCAGACTGTTCTTTAATTGATTCCAAACCAACTTAATTTCACATTTGCAATGTCTGTCCAAAATATATATACTGATGGACAAGTTCTGCAGGCCGTCCATCCAATTGAATATTATGGTCAAAACCAAAGCTTCTTAAACTGTGGGTTGTGACCCCATATGGTGTTGAAAAACTGAATATGGGGGCTTTGAAACTATGATTTCTTATCAGTAAATGTTTGAATTGTACACTTATTTTAAATATCTATATATTTGGTTAGCATAAACTTTTCTCAGCTGAAAAGGAGTAATGAGTGGAAAAAGTTTAAGAAGCCCTTTCTAAACAATGGACATTCTTCATCCACTTTGTTTTTCCTGGGCATATGGAGAGGCTGAACTCTTGAATCTCATTGTATTTATTCCTTGTTTGTTTTTTCTTTAAGGTTATTTTAAATTCTGAACTTTACATATCCCCCAAGAAAGCATTTTCATTTCATGGAAAAACACAAAAATTATATATGAAATCATAAGCTTCTTTAAAATTGTAATAAATTTCACACATTACTTTCAAAGCTGTCCTGCTTATCTATGCTTTCTTTTGAACCACTTTTGTGCATTAAAAATGTTTAAATGATTTTTATTTGGTGTCTCTACTGCTACCTTCCCCCTCCATGCCTGCCATCTCTATTTCCCTAAAGCAAAGGAAAAATACTTTTTTTTTTTTTTTAAACAAATAAACATAGTCAGGCAAAACAAATCTGCATTACGGTCATGTAAAAAAAAGTAACTCTTTCTTTTACTTGGAGTTCTTCAACTCTGTCAAGAAATGAACATGTGCTTCATTATAGGTCTTCTAGATTTGTAATTGGTCACTGCAAGAGAGCTGGTTGGTCAGCAAAATTTATAAGGGTTCCTTTGTCTTTCAGAGTTTTTCTTTATGAAGTTGTTTTCATTACATAAATTGTTCTCCAGGTTCTATTCACTTTACTCCACACCACTTCATATTTCTCAGGATTCTCTGAAATTATCTTTTCATTATTTCTTGCTATATGATAATATCTGCTACATTTATAAACCACAGTTTTCCAGCCATTCTCCAACTTGTGGGAATTTCCTTAGATTCCAATTCTTTTGAGCTTTTTGTTGTTGTTGACTATAAAGAGCATTTGATTCAGCAGGACAAAGCACTGATTTAAAGGTCCTTTTCGCCTCTAGCTTCTCCCACAAAATCATGCAAGATTACTGGAAATATGTAAGAGATTTAATTGTCAAACTTCTGATGATAGCTATTAAGTGAGACATATATGTATATAGGCTATATATGTTTGGCCCTGCCTTAAAAGAGACTAATCAAATGAAGATTCAAAGTGAAAATAGGAATCTATATAAGTGATGTCTTTAATATGGATTTACACAATGACTGTGTCCAGAATTATCTCTTTTCTTATTATTTTCCCTTATTCTCTGAAAGCAGAACTATAGACATAGAAGTAGAAAAAACCATAAAGGATATTAAATCCAATCCCTTTGTTTATTTATTTTTTTCACAGATAATAGCAATAGCTAACATTTATATAGCACTTTGAGATTGATAAGGTACTTTACATAAATTATATCCTTTGATCTTAACAATAACTCTGTAAGATAAAAGTTGTTACTATCCCTACTTTACCTTTGAGAAAATTGAGATAGAGGTAAAGTTACTTCTCTAGGACCACTTAGCTAGTAAATGTTTGCAGTTTCATCCAACTCTGGAATGTTGCAAAATCTTCTAAATAAAGTTCATAATTTGTTTAACATACTTTAAAAAATCAATTCAATTAAAAAAGTGATAAATTCTCATTGCTTTAGTTTATATATCTTCAGTATCTGGTTTCAAAGTGAAATGGAAAATAATAGGTCAACAATGCAAAATTAATGTGCTGAAATTTAAAATTTTGTTGGAAATTTCTTTTTAAAATTTTATAAAATTCATTTCAAACTTGAGGAAACAATTTGTGGTTTTGTTGGGAGTCAGCACAAACTAAATAGTAATGAGCTCATTTTAATAGAATAGAGTTTATTACCATTCCAGCTGTTGAAAATGTGCACAGCTGGATCCTGGCTGAAAGATAAAACTCTGATCTGTGGTGTGCTGCTAGTGTAAAAAAAATCAAGTCAGAAATTAAAAAAAAGTTCTTTTTGAATTCAACTTCTCTCTTCCCTTTTGGGATTATTCTCTACTGAAAATTTTATATGTGACCTTAAAATACTCAAACACATAAACACACATACATATGACATGGCCAACTGCACAATTTGATTCATTTGAATCTATTTATCTTTAAAAAGTTCTACTGCGGGTTTCCTGGGAATACTGAATGTACAAGTCATTCTTCTGGTCAGCATGGTGAAAAACAGCTGGATATGATTACTAAAGATTTCTAAAGAATGAAATGTCATACTCAAGCTATATTTTAGGTTAGAGAAAGTGAGCATGAACACCCTGGACTTGTCTTTTGTTGAGCTTTTTATGCCAATATGGAGGGGCTCAGGCAATAGCCATCAGGGCAAAGAAAACCTGGCTAACCATCACTTTGGACCTGAGATTCATTGCAGCATCCCATGTGTGAAACCTGAATCCTTCTCCAATCCATCTTCGATGGAAGAGACAAAATAATCTTTCACAAGTACAAATATGAACATAACATATCTCTGCCTCAGAACTTTTAGTAGCTCATTATGGATTAACTAGATGGCACAGCCTCTAGTTAAGTCTCATCTCCTCAAGTTCAAATCCAGCCTCAGATACTATCCAAGCTGTGTAATTCTGGGCAAGTTACTTAACCCCGTGTGCCTTAATTCCTTCTTTGTAAAATGAGCTGGAAAAGGAAATGGCAAACCATTCCAGTGTTTTTGCCAAGAAAATCCCAAATGGCATCACAAAGAGTTGGATATGACTGAAAGACAAAAACCAAATTGCTTCCGAGGACAAAATGCCATCTCCTTAAATTACTTTTTAAAAAGTCCTTCACAATCTCTCTCTGGGCTTCTTTTCCAGGTTTATTCCAACCAAACTTGTTTCCCTGTTATGTCTCAAACATGGCTCTCTTTCCTTTGGGGATCTTCATACATTGCCTAGGAAGCACTCCTCACTAACTCATGCTTAGGTTCTACTCCACTATTCTTGGAAGTTTTCAAAGAAAGGAGATTTTCATAGAGGTTCCTTTGAATATGGACTGGACAAGATGTCCTTCAAGGGCCATTCCAAATGTGATTCATTTGCTAGCTTCCAGAGGAAACCACCAGATTTCCTTAGTTGTTTTGACTTTTCTTCCTTTCCCTCAACTGAACAGCAGTATTTTTTTGTTTATATATTTTGATCACCCTACTAGAATGTAAGACTTCCTAAGGTAAGGGACTAATTTTTTTTTTAATTTGTTTTGTCTTTGTGTGCTCACCACCTAGCACACTCCATTACCCATAGTAGAGTCTTAAGGAGTGCTTATTGGATTGGGAACCACAATCACTATCCCTTAACCTCTATCTCTTAGCTTTTTCACCTGCAAATACTTAATAGAGTTGTTAGGATCAAATGAAATAAAATGAAAATTATTTTGTAAACCTTAAAGTGACATAAAATGCTATTACTAGTGTTTTTTTTTAAAAAAAAAGGAAATTGGATTAGATGATCTCTAAAATCTCATCTATTTCCATGTCTATATATATTTTTAATGTTTTCAGAGAATAAGAGAAAAAGGACAATGGTGAAAAGATGCATTTTTAAACTTGGTCATTGTGTGAATTTGTTTTGCTTCACTAAGTTTGTTACTAAAAAGTTTTTTTTTCCTTTTCCTTTGTTTTCTTTATAAATTACTAGAAGAGTAGTGGGGGGCACACAGGAAACTAGCAATAGTGATGAAAAAAGAGAAAGGGACAAAAAAAGGCATTAAAACTTTTTTTTTTAATGTATAGAAGGAAGTTCAGAAGGAAGCAGACAACAAAGATAGATTTGAAAGCAGTATCATTAATTTCTAATATATTTTTTAAAAATAGCAAGCTGTATTGAATAGGAAGCACAGTTTCAAATGTAGTCTTTTCATGCTCTACATATGGAAATGCTTGATTTTTTTGATTTGTTAAATTTTGAATTTTAAAGTAACGAACATTTTAAACTAAAAATATTGGTCTGTTTAATCATGTCTGACTCTCTGTAACCAATTTGGAGTTCCTTCTTCCCTTCCTCCCTCTTTCCTTCCCCCTCTCCCCCTCCCTCCCTCCCGTTTCCCTTCTCCCTCCCTCTCTCCCTCTGTTCCTTCCTTCGTTCCTTCCTTCGTTCCTTCCTTCGTTCCTTCCTTCGTTCGTTCCTTCCTTCGTTCGTTCCTTCCTTCGTTCGTTCGTTCGTTCCTTCCTTCCTTCCTTCGTTCCTTCCTTCGTTCCTTCCTTCGTTCCTTCCTTCGTTCCTTCCTTCCTTCCTTCCTTCCTTCCTTCCTTCGTTCCTTCCTTCGTTCCTTCGTTCCTTGGTTCCTTCTTTCCTTCCTTCCTTCCTTCCTTCCTTCCTTCCTTCGTTCCTTCCTTCCTTCCTTCCTTCCTTCCTTCCTTCCTTCCTTCCTTCCTTCCTTCCTTCCTTCGTTCCTTCCTTCGTTCCTTCCTTCGTTCCTTCGTTCTTTCCTTCCTTCCTTCCTTCCTTCCTTCCTTCCTTCCTTCCTTCCTTCCTTCCTTCCTTCCTTCCTTCCTTCCTTCCTTCCTTCCTTCCTTCCTTCCTTCCTTCCTTCCTTTCTTTCCTTTCTTCCTTCCTGGATGACACGTGGGCTGAACTTTGAAGGAAATTCTAAAAGAGCTTTGAAGGGAATTCTAAAAGCCTTTGGTGAGGAAGGAGTATTTTCCAGGCACTTGAGACTGCCTATTCAAAGCTATGGAATAACAAGACGGATTTTTGGGTTTGGAGAATCAGTAAGTAGGCCCCTTTCGTTGGAAAAGAGTGATGAAGCACAATGTGCAATTAACCTGGACTGAGACTTTGAAGGACTATAAATGGCAAGTTGAGGAGTTTGTTGTTTTATTCTAGATACAATAGGAAGTTACTGTAGGCTCTGAGAGAAGGTAGTGACATAGCCACACGTGCTTTAAGAATAGTAAACTGTTTTCTAAAATCTTGCAATTATAACTAAGAATGTGAAAAAGTTATTGCTTTCTTCAACTATTCTATTCCAACTATCTATCTTAAATGCTATTAAGAGTATTTTTATAATTTTTATTTTTAAAATGATTTTCTTTGGAAATTAAGTATACATATAATAAGAGTATACATAAGAAATGGAAATTGCTGCATTATTTGAATAATGTTTGGTGACCATCTGGTTTAACCCTCTTGCTTTATAGATATAGAAATAGAGTTTTTAGCAAGATGAAATGATTTGCCCCAAATCTTACAGGGAACAGATGGCAGAGCCCTGGAATTGAATGCAGGTCCTTTGACTTCTTATCAAGCACTCTTTCTAGTCTACCAAATCAAGTTGGTTAAAATTCTACCCAATCTGCTTTTTCAATTAAAACCCCCCCCAATATGTCAGCATAACCTTAAATTTAACAAGCAAAGAATAAGAACATTCATTTCTAAATTATTTGCATGATAAATGTCTCTAAGGTTCAAATCTAGGAAATGACCTTATTCTTTCAGGGCTAGACTCCTAACTTTCAAAATCCTAAGGATTATTGGGAAAATGTCATGTCTTAACTAGATTAAAGGACATTTTTTGGGCCAGCATTACTGCACACTTGTAATATGCAAGAAGTATAGTATGAATGTCAGTAACATGTCTGGAATGTATGCATTACACTCAGATGCCAATTCAGTCCTCAGACTACAGAGACTTATAAATCCCTGGTTTGTAGCTTTCATTTTTTTAAAGAAGCTGCTTTAATAGTTCTCCTGGGCTCTATGATTTCTACACACACACACACACACACACACACACACACACTCGGAGTGATGGCGCATTGGAGGATTTGGATCGTGTGTGGGGGTGAGGGGTGACTAGAACATAGGTGAGTATGCAGATGGTGGTATGGTTAGATCACAAAAAAATGAAAAGATTTCTCCTGCTTGAGAGACTTGGAAGTAGGGGACTCAGAAACTGAGCAAATGTCAATTCTATAACAGGAGGTTCACGAACACTCATAAGTTTAATAGGGGATGATTAAAATCACTCTTTGGGATAGATTTTATTAGAGCTACAACCGAGGTGGGTGACTGGATCTTTGACTCACTGTTCTGAAATTTAGAGGGTATTACTATTTCAGTGTAACTAAATTATTTTGGTGTAACAAGAATAATTTACCAAATAAAAAGCTATCAAATAGCAACCATCCTCTCTCTAAAAGGTACAGGTGAGCTCTTTCTTGCTCTGACTCTGACTTATTTCTTCTGGCACTATCCTCTGCAGCAATAGTCTTACAGTGTCCTGGAAACCATGCTCACAGGGATTAGGTCAAAATAAGTGAGATCTTGGGGATCAATAAGTTTTTGTGTTTCAAAGACCAAGATTTGTTCCTGAGAAATCTCCACCTGTTACTTGCCGCAGTAGTATTCTGTGGTTCTTGTCTTGGGTGCAGAATGTTTAATTTAAGCTCTGGGTTACATTATTTGTGAGCTTCCCTTCCTGTAATTTTGAAAGAGAATGAGCTTACATTTTTTTGTCCTTTTTTTTTTTTTTTTTAAACTTCTTATCCTTATACAGAATGTTTAATTTAGGCTTTGGATTACATTATTCGTGAGCTTCCCTTCCTGTAATTTTGAAACAAAATGAGTTTATATTCCCCCCCACCATCCACCCCTTTTCTTAACTTCTTGACCATAAGTGTGTTGGATCATCACAGTATGACTAACTTAAACTTCCCTAAAATTCTCGTATAGGCAAACGCAGTAATAAAGTTGCAGAATGTAAATTCCTTGAGTGTAGGGATTATTTAGATTTTTCTTTCTGTTCTCAGAAACTAGCAAAGTATGTGATCCCTAGTAGGCACTTTAGAAAATTTAGTTTCTTGAAAGGCACAAAATCCACTTCCTCTTGAGTTAAAGAGAACTAAATTATATATTTCATTAGAATGGCAACCACCAGCCTACCACAATCACTTCCTGAATTCCTTAATTTTCTTCTTATTTCTTATAAGTATTAATAGAATCATACTTTCAAATGTTCCCCACTACTTTGCTTGGAGGTGGGGATACTGAGTAACAAGCTTTATATACATTATGAAGTTTTTTCACAGCTCCTTTCCCACAAATTAGGTAGTACATGACTTTTCCAGTGAGTCATAGAATCTGAATTAGGAGGGATCTGAAGTCACCTTGTCCAAACCACATCTGTATAAGAATTCCTTATACAGAAACAAAACTGGAAATTATTTTAGGGTCTTGGAAAGTGTCACCCAGACATTCCATGGCTCCCTTAGCTATCTTTGCATCACGACTTTATTTTAAACATTAAAAAGAACATTTTTATTTTAAGTTTTGGGTTCTAAATTCTATCTCTCCTCCCCCTATTCTTTTCCTCTTGAGATTATAATCAGATATAGGTTACACATGTGCAGTTATGTAAAACATTTCATGCAAGTCATTTTGTATTTAAAAACTCAAATAAAAGAAAGAAAGTGAAAAATGGCTGCTTCAGTCTGTATTCAATCAACATCAGTTCTTTTTCTGAAGGCAGATAATATGCTTCATTATGAATCTTTTGGAAATGTCCTGAATTACTTCAGTGTTGAGAGTAGCCAAGTCATTCACAGTCCTCCATTGAACAATATTGTTCTTATTGTGTATAAGTTCTGGTTCTGTTAACTTCACTATATATCAGTTCATGTAAGTCTTTTCAGGTTTCCTCTGAAATCATTCTCATATAACACAATAATATCCCATTACAATCATATATTGTAGAATGTTTAGCCATTCCCCAATTGATGTACATTCTTTTCATTTCCAATTCTATCACCCAAAAGGAGCTGCTATAAATATTTTTATACAAATAAGTTCTTTTAGTATGCCTTTGGGATATAGACCTACCAATGGTATTGCTGTTTTGTAGTTTTATAGCTCTTTGAACATAGTTCCAAAATGATCTTCAGAATGATTAGATCAGTTTATAACTCTACCAACAATACACTAGTGCCCCAGTTTTACCATATCTCCTCCAGTATCCAATATTTTCATATTAGCCAATCTGATGAATGTGGAATGGTATCTCAGAGTTGTTTTAATTTTCATTCCTCTAATCAATAATGAATTAGAGCAGTTTTTCTGCATAGTTATAGATAGCTTTGATTTCCTTGTCTGAGTACTGCCTGTTTGTATCTGTTGGCCATATATCGATTAGGGAATGACTTGGATTTTTACAAATTTGATTTCGTTCTCTATATATTTGAGAAATGAGACCTTTATCAGAGATACTTGTTGCAAAAATATTTCCTCGGTTTTCTGCCTTTCTTATAATCTTAGTTGCATTGGTTTTGTTTATGAAAAACCATTTTAATTTTGTGTAATCAAAATTATCTATTTTACATTATATAATGTTTTCTATATCTTCTTTGGTCCCAAATTCCTCCTAGATTACCATGGTGATTTACTATAAGGTAATTTATATCTAATTTATTCCATTGATTAATGACTGTTTCTTAGCCAATACCAGATTGTTTTATTTCTTATGCCAAGCTTACTTTTTAAAAAAAAAATAACCGCTTATTTTAAAAATATATGCAAATATAGTTTTCAACATTTATCCTTGCAAAACCTTGTTCTCCAAATTTTTCTCCCTCCCTTCCCTCTACCCCCTCCTCTAGACAGCAAGCAATCCAATACATGTCAAACATATGCAATTCTTCTACACATATCTCATACACATGCTGCACAAGAAAAATCAGATCAAAAAGGGAAAAATGAGAAAAAAATCAAGCAAACAACAAAGATAGTGAAAAAACTATGTTCTGATCCATATGCAGCTCTGACAGTTCTCTTTGTGGATGCAATTGGCTCTCTCCATCACAAATCTATTAGAATTTGTCTGAATCACCTCATTGTTGAAAAGAGCCACATCCATCAGAGTTGATCATCAATAATCTTATTGTTGCTATGTACAATGTTCTCTTGGGTCTACTCCATCAGTTCATGTAAGTTTCTTCAGGCCTTTCTGAAAGCATCTTGCTGATTGTTTCTTATAGAACTGTAAAATTCCATTGCATTCACATACCTTAACTTGTTTAAGGCATTCCCCAAATGATGGGCCTCCATTCAATTTCCAGTTCCTTGTCACTACAAAAAGGGTTTCTACAAACAATTTTTGCACATGTGGGTGCTTTTTCTTTTTTATGATCTCTTTGGGATATAGATCTAGCAGAGACACTGATGGATCAAAGGTTATACACAGTTTGATAGCCCTTTGGGCATAGTTCCAAATTGTTCTCTAAAATGTATCAGATTGTTTTGATAATTATCACTTTATAATACAGTTCTTTTAATTTTTTTACCATTGATTTTCATAATATCCTGGAGCTTTTGTTCTTCCAGATATAGTTTGTTATTATTTTTTCCAGCTCAATAATTCTTCAAACTATTATAATAGTTTGATAGGTAGGGCACTGAATAAATAGATTAATTTAGGCAGAATTGTCATTTTTAGCATATTGATTTAGCTTAGACCATGAGAAATTAATATTTTCCCCATTTGTTTAGATCTGACTTTATTTGTATGAAAAAATGTTTTATAGTTTTGTTTGTAAAGTTCCTAGGTTTGTCATGGTAGGAAGATTTTCAACTATTGTTGTCTATTGTCTACAATATTATATTGTATATATTGTCTACAGTTACTTTAAATGGAATTTCTTTTTCTAAATCTTGGAGAACTTTTTCTTTTTGATAATATATAGAAATGCTGATAATTTATGTGGATTTATTTTGTATCCTGTATAAAAGGAGTTGTACAAGATACAAACTCCTTGTTTGAGTTTGTAGTTAATAACCACTTGGTCATAATGCAGGATCCTTTTGATATATTTCTGCAATCTACTTACTGATATTTTAATTTAAATTTTTTGTATCAAAATTCATTAGGAGAATTGATCTATAAGTTTTTTTCTTCTGTTTTGGCTCTTCATGGTTTAGGTATTGGTACCATATTTGTGTCATAACCAGCATTTGATAGGACTTCTTCTTTGTCTTATTTTTTTTCCTCCAAATTTATTGTTCTGAAGATGTTTGGCAGAATTCAGTTGTGAATCCATGTGGTACTGGGGATTTTTTCTTAGGGAGTTCATTGATGGCTTGTTCAATTTCTTTTTCTAAGATTGGGTGATTTAAGTATTTTATTTCTTCTGTTAATATGAGTGATTTATATTTTTATTGATATTTATCCATTTTGTTTAGATTGACATATTTATTGGCAAATAATGGGGTAAAAATACTTGATAGTTCTTAATTTCCTCTTCATTTTTTGGATACTAGTAATTTGATTTTATTCTTTCCTTTTCTTAAATCAAATTAATTTATTTATTGTTTTTTCCCCCCATAAAACAAGTTTCTAGTTTTATATGTTATTTAAATGATTTTCTTACTTTCAATTTCATTAATTTTTAATTTTTTTTTTTATTTTCAGGGTTTACAATTTGGAGTTTGATTGGGGATTTTAAATTTTTTCCTAGTTATTTTTAGTTGAACAACCAATTCATTTATCTCCTTTTTCTCTATTTTATTGATGTAAGCAATTAGAGATATAAAATTTTCCTTAAACACTGCTTTAGATACATCTTGTAAATTTTGGCATGTTATCTTATTGTTGTCATTTTCATTGATGAAATTATTGGGTTTTTTATGTGCTTTTTTTCTATTTTTGTTCTATTTCTTTATTCATTTTTTAGGATTACTATGTTTTAGATTTAGATTAATTCCAAATTGATTTTTAATCTCCATTTCCATTGTTCATTATTGAAAGTAATTTTTGTTACATTATGATCTGAGAAAGATACATTTACTATTTCTCCTTTTCTATATTTGGAATGTAAAGTTTTTATGTTTCAAAAAATGGTCAATTTTTGGGTAGGTGCCATATACTGCTAAGAAAAAGGTATATCCCTCTTTGGGATTGAAATCAAAGTACATTTTTTGAGGTTTCACATGTAGTTATTTTGACATTATTGTCCCCTTCTAAATTTATATCTTGATCTTCCATGTCATTATAGCAATTTGATATAGTCAAGTTCTTTTTTTTTTTTTTTTTTTTTGCTCAATTTTTATTCTTTTTCTTTGTGGTACTCCTTTGCAGCTTCTACTCATTGTTCCTAGCTCTGCTAGGTCCATCTTGGTTATAGTTAAAAATGACATTTTTGAGAAAAGGTATTGTTACAACAGCATGGTATAGTCAATCAATGCATTAACAAGCATTTATTAAATCTCTGCTGTATGCCAGGCACTATGTTAAATAATGAGGATTCAAAGAAAAGGGGGAAAACCAATCCCTGTACTCAAACAGCTCATAATCTATTGGCAGAGACAACATGAAAATGACTTCATTCAAACAAGATATAGACAGAATAAATTGGAAATAATCAACAGAGAGAACTAGCATTACAAGAGATCAGAAGAAGTTTCTTATAGATGGTGGGACTTTAAGAATGCCAAGGGTGCCAGGAAACATATGAAAATGGAAAAAATCCAGTCTTCAGGGACAGCCAGTGGAAAGGACTGAAGTTAGGAGATGAAATATCATGTGCAAAGTTTCAATAATCTCCTTAGGGGAATTAGCTTGCCCTTGGTTCCTTCATTAGCCTTTTAAAAGTAATGGAAAACAAAATGATTTTGCGTATGAAATATGTTTTCCAAAAGATCTGCCCATCTTCAACATTGGCTCTATTTAAAGCTAGAAAAACTCATAAAACAAAGATGTGTTTGTGTGTGTGTGTGTAAATGGGTGCAGGCAGTGGTGAGAACTTGTAATTTAGAACAATATCTTACTCCCCCCCCCTTTTCTTTCTTCTGAAATCTGCTTCTGTGTCACTCCCCCTCTCAACTTCATTTTGAAGGTCTCTAGCCATAATTCTAACTATAAAATTCTGGGGTTTCTATATAGGCAGACTTTTGTAAATCACAGTAATTTGGTACAGTAATTAGTTCCTTAGAAAGAAAGAGGCTCCATGGGGATATATTTGGGATTTTTCTATCATACACCCTTTATCTGCAGTAGTCCTATCGATTTTCAGACAACCGAGAAGTACTGTATGTGTTAGGCTAATGATTTTTATTTCAGATGTGCAATCTCCATTTAAACCTCTCTCTCTTTGAAGCATTGCCCTGTTTTTTCCATTATCAATCCATAGATTCAAATTGTTGAAAAGAAGAATGAGTGCTACTTGAATATTGGGAATTTGCCTGGACTATTAATGTTAGTTTCTTTTCCTAAAATGGTTTGGAGTCTTCTGGTCTGTAAAAGCAAAGATATACCTGTCTAATATTTATATGCCCATTATGGTAAATGAGCCTGCTTTTATGCTTGGCAGCAATTCCAATTAAGAGTTGTCAGAAACAATCTCTATTTCTGGATCGGCGTCTACTTCAAAGTTGACCTTGTGGTTTATGGTTGTCTTATTTCCTGCAAGCACTGATCCAGGCACTCATTTTTAATAAAGAATGTATTAAAATATCAGTTAAGAAACTACAAACAGTCCAAAAAAGCCAGTTGACCATAGTCTGAAAATATGAAATGTTCTTTGGAGGGTTTGGGGTGTGACATATTCGTAATATTTAGTATGTCATCATCAAGTAATGTTTACAAACCTCAAAACTCTAGGGAAGTTTGCAGGCTTTAGCAAGCAGATGTTAGCAGTCCAGGAAGAATGATGACGACTGCTTGGAAATATTCCTTTTTGTATATCAGAAACGTGCAAGATGGACAAGATATTTTCGTGGTGTGGATAACAAACCCATCTGACAAAAGTGGTAATCCAGAAAAGTGTCAGAAGATCTGGTCAGCCAGACACCTTTGGAACCCTTAAGCTATCATTTTTATTTCCTGACTTAGAACCAGAGAGACACTGGTTAATTTGAGAGGATTATATAGAATGGTTACCTTGAGAATAATGTAATATTACTTTCTCTCACAATATCCTTTCTCTAACTAAAGCATTGACTGTATTAAATATATCATACTAGGTACAGAATATATTAACTTCATGTTCCTAACACTGGTCAACTAGTCCTTTTAGGTAATAGATTTAGAAGTAAAGGAACCTAAAAATTCATCTAGTCTAAACCTATATATTTACAGATGAGGAGACCAAGGCTGAGAGGTTAAATTATGAGCACAAGATCAGAGTCAGTGTCAGGATGAGCACTCAAACCAAGATTCTCTTATTCCAAATTCAGGGTTGATTCAGTATATTCAATGACTACAACACATAAAGGAAAAGATTACTTAAAAGAAGCCAGATGCTGCATTGCAAAGTCATTGAAGTTCTAAGAGAACTTACAATGAAATCGATCTCCATTGTCATGGTAGAGAGGCAGATGGCTATCAAGGCAGAAAAGTGTAGATACTGTCAGATATGGTGTCTATCAGGATTTTTATATTCTGTGGGTTTTTGTTTGTGTTTTTAAATGTTTGTTTATTTTCCTTTCCCACAAGGGAACATTCGTTTTGGAAGGAGGAAAGGTTGAAAAGATGTCCAACTGAGGACAAAATGCACCAATAAGATACATTTTTAAGGGAATGGATTATATTCTGGTATTTTAACCTATAACTAAGTTGTATGTGACTGGCAGCAATCACATTAATCTTGAAATGATGACCATCTTGCTTTTGGAAAAAAGGCAAATGAAGTTTTAAAAAACTGCTGCAGTGCTAAGACTTTTTAAAATGTCGTGGAAAATTTTTTGACACACTCATGCACTGCCATATGTTTTTCTTGGCATTTCTGATGCTTAGCACATAATAGGCACTTGATAAATGTTTACTGAATTGACTTCCCTGTCATTTTGGCACAGTGACAAGTGCTAACTTTGGAATCCAAGGATCTGGTTTCAAATCCTGACACTATCTGTATCATCCTGGAAAAATCAGGTAGTTCCTGTGGGGAAATTTTATAAATACTTCTTCAATTGAAAATGGCAATTATTTATTACATGTTAAAGAAAGGTTCTGAGATCAGAAAATCTCAGAGTCAAAGAAGATCAGAGGCTGTCTGATCCATTTCCTACTTGAAGAAGCTTTCTCCTCATAGAAATTCTCAAAAGGGATCATCTAACATTTTCTAGAAGGTTTCTATTGTCAGGGGACTTATTATTTCCTGAAGCAGCTCATTCAACTTTTGGACAACTCTATTGCATTTTATTGTAATACAAGGTCTTTTTTTCTCTAATTTTTATTGAATAAGGGAATCAATATTCAGTTTTTCTTGGTTTGATTCTACATATTTGGTCAGGGTCCAGAGAAATCCTCATAATTTTCCCAGTGTGTAAGCACTGATGTACCTAAGGAACTGAAATTTATCTTTTTCTATCACACCAGTAAAGAATGCTGGAGAAATGATCTCAGTGTGAAGATATTTGTATATATACACACACAGATTCAGACACACACACATATCTGTGTGTATGTGTGTATGTATATTCCATTACCTGGGAAATAAACAGCTAAAAGTAGGGATGCTTTGATAGATCTGTGAACTCATAGTTTGTTTACCTTCTTCATCAGTGTTAATCTCTCCCATCTTTACCTCTCTTCTTGAACATATACATAAGCATATACACATATCTAATATTATATACATATATAAGATATCCCAAAAGTCTTCATGTGGTTTTAAGCTATTAAAGCTTCTTAGTATAGTCATGTATGTGAGTATGTACACACATAGACACTTATATGTAATTTTAAGCTTTTTAAAGCTTCTATATAATATATACTCTTTTTGTGCTGGTAAAAAACTGGAAAGCAAGGGAATATCTATTAACTGAGGAATGGCTGAATGAGTTGTGGCATATGAATGTAAAGAAATACTCTTGTACTATAAGAAATGAGGAAATAGATAATTTCAAAAAGACATAGGGCATGGTTCTGCAGTCCAAAAGCTTGCTATGAGGCTAGAATAGGAATGAAAATGAAGACTCCAGAAAAAACTCACCAGTGGGAGAAGGAGATGGATTTCACAGAGGGATATTGCAAGCTAAAAAGAGATATTCCAGGTGCAGAGAAAAATTCTAAAATAAAGCAATGGTGCATTGTTTTGAAACCTAGAAACTTGAAATGAAGACTAGGAGAGAAAGAAAATCAAATTTCAGAAGTTGTAAGATCTATGATCTATTTTATGTAATGATTCCAGATGGCTGGTGATGAAATGTGCTATTCATGCACATATATATGCATATATATGTTTGTTTATAGTCAATGAAGGTATTTGTTTTGCTTAACTTTATGTAATTGTTATAAGGAATTCATTTTTCTTTCCTTTTTAATGGGGCAGAATACAAGGGAGAGAAAAATATTTTGTTAATTTTTAAAAAATAGGTTAGTGTAGGAAACTTTAGATATGATATGCTGCATGCACTTTCAGATGAAATCACTGTATGTTTTATTGAAGTCTTTTACTTTGTTATAAGAGACCTCTCACTGCATGCGGATAATTTGTCAAAGTTTGAAATGCACAAAAGCCATACGTATCATATCAATAAAACACCCCCCCACATATATATGTATATGTGTATGTCTGTATACACACATATAGCAAAAGACAGAAAAATATACACACACACACACACACAGAGAGAGAGAGAGACAGAGAGAGAGAGAGAGACAGAGACAGAGACAGAGACAGAGACAGAGAGACAGAGAGAGAGACAGAGAGACAGAGAGAGAGAGACAGAGAGAGAGACAGAGAGAAAGACAGACAGAGAGAGACAGAGAGAGAGAGAAAGACAGAGAGAGAGAGAGAGAGAGAAAGACAGAGAGAGAGAGAGAGAGAGACAGAGAGAGAGAGAGAGACAGAGACAGAGAGACAGAGACAGAGACAGAGAGACAGAGACAGAGACAGAGAGAGAGAGAGACAGAGAGAGAGACAGAGACAGAGAGACAGAGAGAGACAGATAGAGAGACAGAGACAGAGAGAGACAGAGAGAGATGGAGCAACATAGACAGACAAATAAATATAGAATGACAGAGACAGAAACAGGACAGAGAAAGAGAAAGACAAAAGGAGATACCGTGACAAAAAAGAGAGATAAAGAGACAGAGAAATCTGCCCATCTCTCTATATGCCCCTTCTGAGGGTTAAAAAAAAGTTTATGGATATACTACCATATGGTAAGAAGAATATATAAGTTTAAGTAACATCCTTCTGAAATGAACCTCTACAAGTTTAACTTAGTTTATCCTTGAAGAAACACCATTTAAAAAAAGAGATCTAAAAGTTTCTAAACATTTCTTTGATGTTATCACTGTAACATACCATATTTTCATATCCTAAGAATAATAATGCCAGATGGCTCCCCAAAGATGGATTAAATGTCCATTATATACCGATAGGAAAAAATTCATTTTTTCTGTAAGGTTTTTGTAGGAAAATTCATGAATGTAAAATTTTACTGTATTATTTTGGATCTCATGAAATCAAAACTATTTCCCAATTTGTTTAAGATTTTTAGGGCAAAAAATGAGACCTGCAGTGAATGAATGAATGAATAAAGCATTTACCAAGTGTAAAAGAAAAGATTTTTAGGATACTCAGAATGTAGATGAGCCTGATATCAATCAATCTATTAATCAAGCAAGCAAGCATTGGATAAAAACTTCCGATGTAGCAAGCATTCTGCTAATAGATGGAGATACAAATTAAAATGAAAACATAGAAAGAGGACCTGTCCTCTTGGGGTCTAACCTATGAATGAGGGAGACAACAGGCAAATAGATAGGAACATACTAGATACATATAAGTAGAAGGAAAGTAATCTTATCTCAGAGAGGAGAACTCATGTGACCAATGCTATTAAAGCCTCCTTATAGAAAGTGGGATTTGAACTGGAATATGAAGCCTAAGAAGAGATGTGAGGAGGGAAAGCTGGTGGACAGCAGAAAGAGGAGATCCAGTATTTTTGAGGAAAACATATTCTGGAAGTACTAGGGTACATGGAGGGCAGTTAACTGGAAAGATAGGAAGAAGTCAAGTTGTAAAGGACTTTTGATGCCAAATAAAAGACTTTATACTGATCTTAAAAGTAAAAGGGAACCCCTACAGCTTTTTGAGAAGGGGCTGTGATGGGGTCAGATGTATACTTTAGGAAAATTACTTTGACAGTTATACAGAGGATGGATTGTGGTAGGAAGACACTTGAGGTAAGGAAATTATTATAGGTTATAGTTCAGGGAAGATATGGAGCAAGATCTCTCCAAACCAGAGAGATGATCTTGTGAATGGAAAGAAGGGATGTAGACAAGAGATATTGTGAAAACAAAAACACTAAAATGAATACTTAGAGTTGAGTAGAAGGAAAGATTTCCCTCAGGTTGATTTTTTAACATGGCTTGGATTGAAAATGGTAAGAACATTGATCCTGGGTTGTTTTTCAAGATCACCAAAAACATTCCCAGGAGCAGAATACAAGAATACTCCTAGAGGGGAGAAGGATTTTTGCTAGGTTTTTTTTTTTATTTCTTGCACTTAGCATAGTGCCTGGCATATGGCAGATGCTGAATAAATGCTTGTTGACTAACTATGTCCTCTTCTCCTCCATCTTGATCAAATCTATTTCATTCCAAGGTGAGTCCACTGTAGTGGAAGATGTTGTTTGGGATAAATGTTGGAAAAAATCAAGTTGTATGACACTGCTGTGATGCTATTGTGTCCATTGGGTCAACTCAGTCTCCATCCTTGTTATTTCAGGTAATAGCACTCATAGCCCACAGGACCTTTTCCATATGCTCCTGGTCCTAGTTTCTCTGATGTGGGCTGGGCCACAATTATCCGTGTCTAGGTCACCTGCAGATTATACTGTGGCAATATTCTAGGAGACCACCCAGGAGCCACAGCTGATTTGGATATGTCACAAAGTATGATGGAGTCACCACAACGATTACATTCAGGGTGACTCCCATATACCCCAAGCTCTCTCTCTATAATTTGAAGGTCTGGTTCCAGTTTTGGAAAAAGGTGGGCAAGGCTGAGAACTAATGATGTGAAAAGCTGCCTTTTTCTCCAGACTCTTTCCTTAGGCTTGTGAGTTTGAGTTTTGCTGTTCCTGCGTTTCTATGACAATGTCTTTGGCTGGACAACATCTTGTTTTTAAAGATTTTTTGGTATTATGGTGGACTCCTTTTCAGAATAATCTTTTAAATGATTAAAGCAAAATATATAGGATTACAAAAGATGACATTTATATTGAAATATATTTGTCAAAACATTTTAAAAACAAAAGGGGCAGCTAGGTAGCACAGTGGATAGAGCACCAGTCCTGAAGTCAGGAGGACCTGAGTCTCAAATAAACACTTCCTGGCTATGTGACCCTGGGCAAGTCACTTAACCCAAATTGCCTCAGGGAAAAAAAATCCAGATTCAGAACTCCTAGTTAGAAAACTTTTCCTGTGGGCAAGATCTGGATACAAGTTTAATGGGATATTTAAAAAGAGATTAATTCTATATAGTTCATCTGTGCAATAAGTACTCATGATTATGTAACAAGGATGGCAGTGGCATTATACATAGTGATATTAAAAGTCCCTAAGATGGATTTTGGATATATTGGTTTCTCTTACTCACTGAATTGGAGAGGGTTTCTTTCCTTCTTTCTTTTACATCCTATTTGGGGTGTGGATGGAAAGATTACTTAAAAAAAAGATTGATTGAAGAAAAAAATAGTCTATTTCAGAGAGGATTCTGCGAAGATGGCAAATTTTCATGTCTCCTTATTTCCCCCACAAATAGAACAAATTTGTGGCTGAGGGCAAACATGGATTCGAGAAAATTCAGGAAGACTCGAAGCAGAATTGGGGTCTTTCAGATATAACCTAAAAACAATTTGAAGAAAGTCTCCAGGCTGGAAGTGCAGACACCTCCGGGTTATTTTCCCAAAAATACCAAGAAGGGACCCCTTGAGCCAGCTGTGGCTCAGCAGGAAACTTTGAGGCTTTCATCTCCCCGGCTGTTTGGGGAGTGGGAGTTTGAATTCGGGAAGACTGAGCGAACATCGACTGCCTGGGGACATAGAGTCCAGCTGTGCTGCTGAGACATGGCCCTGGACGAGAAGGAACCTGGGCCCGTGAGTGCAGAAGCAGCAGGGCAGGAGCACTCCTGGCTGTGGGCACAAGCAGGAGGGTAGAGTTCTTGGTTTGAGGTTCCTGGTCAGAGTAAGAGCTGAAGGGAAGCTTGAGGCACCATAGTCCCATCCCATGCTTACATTACTACCTTATTTAAAAAAATGAACTGCCAAAGAAGCGAGAACCCCACTATTAAAACATATTATGGGAACAGGGAAGACTGGGATTCACCTTCATAGGAAGTTTAAAAACAAAAAACTTCTACCACAAAGAGTAATGTGAAATGGCTCCCTGCTCAGAGAGAATTTATAGAAGAACTCAAAAAAAGAATTCAAAAATCACAACACTTCCTGGCTGTGTGACTCTAGGCAAATCACTTAACTCCAATTGCCTCAGCAAAAATAAATAAATAAATAAACAAATAAATAAACAAACAAATAAACAAATAAATAAATCAAATGAGAGACATTGAGAAAAAATAAAGAAAAAAATTAAAATAATATAAGAAAAATAAGAAGCTTAGGAAGAAAAGTTAACCGATTAGAAAAAGAGGTACAATTTCAAAGATGAAAATAATGCTTTGAAAATTAGAATTGGGGGCAGCTAGGTGGTGCAGTGGGTAGAGCACCAGCCCTGGACTCAGGAGGACCTGAGTTTGAATCTGGTCTCAGCCACTTAACGCTTCCTAGCTGTGTGATCCTGGGCAAGTTACTTAATTCCAATTGCCTAAAAAAAAAAAGAAAGAAAATTAGAATTGGACAAGGGGAAGTCAGTGAAGCTATGAGAAACCAAGAAATTAAAAAAAAAAACACAAACAGATTTTAAAGAATGAGAAAATAGAATAGAATGTGAAATATCTTACAAAAATGTCAAGAAGAGAAAGTATAGGAATAATTGGATTGCCAAAAAGTTGTGACCAAAAAGAGAACCTTGACATAATAATGCAAGAAATAATTTAAGAAAATTGTCCTGGAGTGATAGAATATGAGGAGAAAGTAGAAATAGAAAAAAAAAGAGACCCTATGTGGAAAACATACAGTAATATTATTGCCAAATTTAGAAATCTCAGATTGAAGAAAAAATTTTGCAAAAGACAAGGAAAAAACGATTCAAATATGCTGGAGCTACAATTAGAATTGTACGAGACTTATCAGCAACTACAATAAAAAAGTAGGTCCTGGAAACAAATCTACTGACAATCAAAATAACTAGGTCTGTGGCCAAAAATATCATATGAAGCAAAATTTATATAATTCTGAATGAAAAAAAAAATGGACATTCAATGAACTTGGAGATTTTCAGGACTACCTATCAACCAAACCCAAATTTAATAGAAGATTTTACATATGAGAGCCAATATGAAAGATCAATTTTAAGAAATTTAACATAGACAAATTGTTTAAACATGGAAAAATTATTTTTATATATGTATGTATATAAGATTCACATCAACAATAAGGTTGTTCAAAAGAAAGATTGGCAGAGTTAAAGTGAAAATAATGGGGGTTGAGGTCCCTTTAAGATTCCTTTCTGATTTCCCAAGCCCCATGGCTGACCTTTGATTCACAAATCCTGGTCAAAAAGCTCCCTTTTGAATTCCAGTGATATCTGGGCCTAGCTCCCACGGGATCTGAGCTGGCTTGGGTCTTCCCAGCCCCCGCTATCTGCTCAGGTTTCCTAACTCTCACAGTTTAAACCCATTGAATTCTATCCAATGCTGACCCTGGCTGAAAGCCCGCCAGGAGCTTGGGACTCTACACACAAGCCCCCTTTAGGTATAAAAAGAGCCAAACTGGAGCTCTCTCTTTGCAGGAGCCCTTCCCCCCAAACATGGTATGATTCCGGCCATGTAAGGGTTTCTGCCCTCTCAGAGACCACCTTTGGCCCTGGGCAGCTTTCTACCTTTAATTTTACTTCCAAATTTCTACAATAAACCTTTTTTTTTTTTTTATCAGTCTAGGTTTTTGGGCCTGTAAATTCATTTATAGGGGACTCTGTGCTGTCATGCGACTATCTTACTATCTTTGTGCTGACCAAAGGGGGTTCCCCCTTTCCTATCTCTCATCAAAAATAACAATCATGTTATACAAATGAGATGCAAAGAAAGAATAGACACAGAGAATGGGAGGTGGTGGGGAGAAGGGCTCATAGTTCTGAAAACCTACTCACATCAAAAATGGGTTCAATAGGTAACACAACATATACATAGCACTCTCCAAAGTCTATAAAGAAATAAGGGGAAAGGGGTGGGTGGATGGGGAAACAAAAGGTGAGAGAAGACAAGGGAGGTATCTTTGGGTGGGAGGAGCATCATAAGTAATAATAAGACAAGTTATGGAGCTGAATTTAATTAAAGAGGCAGAAAAGATAGGAAAGATGTGTATGTGGTGTCGGTGTGGGTGTGAATGTGTGTATGTATTTATATATCTATATATGTATACATAAATATATTTTTTCTTAAATGTAGCTTGCTTGGGAGTGGTGGGGGGTGATGAAAGGGCAGAAAAATAAAGTAAATATGGTGAGTATCAGAGAACCAAAGAACAATTTACAAGAAAGTAAAGGAAAAAATAGTCATTCATGAATATAATTTCTTCTACTAATATATATATATGCATATATATGTATGTATATATGTATTTTCTTGAGCTGGTAATTTATTGTTATATATTTTGAATCCTTCCTGATATTCTGCTGGGCACATGACAATGTTCTCATTTATTTTGCTTTATTTTGTTCTGTATTTCCTTTCTATTTTTCTTTTTTTTTCTTATTCTGTTTTTTAAAATTAAAAAAATATTTTAAAAAACACAGTCTCATTTCTGGGAAAAGAAAAGAAGTGGTCAGGGAACCTTGGGAATAAGTAAAGTAACATCTATCATTCTCAGGCTCCTGTTCAAACAGATTAATTGCTGATGGCAAGTCCATTTTTGGCTTGTTATTCATTCAAACATACAACTACACGATGATCCCATGTTAAAAAAATCCCCTGGGTACTCTTTTTAAAAAATGAAATTGGCAAATTAGACAGATAATTTAGTTCTTCTCAAAATTAATGTGATTCATTGGGTAGAAATTGTCCCAGAAGCTCCAGAAGGAAAATGAGAAATTTTCTAAAATCCTCACAGAGTAAATGTCAAATTGACATTGGTGATCAAGAATAGATAAACTCCATTTTTTTTGAGGCCAATCCAATAGCTAACAGTGGATATTCCATCAATAGAGGATTTCTTCACTTTATGGATCTTAATCCTGTTAAATGCAGATGTTGTGGAAAAGAATGGCACTTTTAGAAGCTATCAATTATTAAATTCTGCATATGTACAATACATTCACATACACCCACTCTCCATGAAACAAAACAAACCATAAACAAATGTAGCATAAGTTCCTAGTTTTTTAAACAATTTTTTTCTTCTTTAAACATTGTAAACAGCCAGGTTGAATAAGAGTACTAGACCAGAGTACAAATCCAGCTACTTTACCCTAGTGAATGAAGATACTTAGCTTTTATTTGCCTTATTTTTCTTATCTATAAAATGGAGATAATTACATCCACATCTCAGATTTATTGTGAAAATCAAATAAATTTACAAATGCAAAGTGTTTTGTAATCCTTAAAATGTCTTATGAATGTTAGCTACTATTACTGAATTGAAATACTTATATTTTTAGGTTGTTAAGTTTACAACAAAGCAAAAAAAGATGTTATTCACCTACTATGTACAAGGTAATTTGCTGGATGCTGGAAATATAAAGACAGAAAGGAAACACATTCCCTCCTCAAAGATTGGACATATCTTAAGTAAAATTGAACTCTCTGAAATCATGCTTTTAAAGGGAATGGTATAAGATATAAAGAAAATGAGAACAGCTACCACATTAGAGAAATTCAAAATAACATTTATTAAGTACTTAACAGAAAGATACCTTGTCCATTGAGAACTGAAACTAGGCATAGGAGTACTAATAAAGCAAGACGCATCTAAGAGCTGGAAATAAGTCTCTGAATTGTTTATATTTGTATGTTCGTTTTTTATTTTTAAAAAATCAGCTATGTTCCCATGAATTGCTTATCCTGAGAATATTGTACACCCAGTTAAATGGAATGTTTGACCAAGAAAATGGAAAAGCTAAATCATGGGATGCTCAGTGAGTTGTCCAAGATCACAGACGGAATTACAGTAATAGCGATTCAGAAATTAAATGCAAATCCCTCAGGTCTCTGGGCATAGCTTTTGTAATCACATATTGAATGCTTTCCATTTCTTCTCAGGCAATTCAGGTATCAATCTGGATTAAACCAAAGGGAGTAAGACAGAGGAAGGATGTAGCAACCCTAATTTCCTTAGGTTTCAAATCGATTGAAATAAACATCATTTGAATACCCATTATGTGACATGGGGTGGGTCTATGATCCCCGCTGCTGGGGAGACTGAGGGTGTGGATTGTTTGAATTTGGGAGTTCTGAGCTGAAGGGCTAAAATGAAATGGATGTCTGTACTAAGTGCAACAATAATATGATGAATTTCCAGAAGCAAAGGGAAACGAGATCTTCTAAAAGTTGTTGAACTTTCCCATGTAGGGAAAAGTAGAGATGGTTAAAGCTTCCTAGTTGATCAGCAGTGGGGTTAGAACCTTAAGTGGCTGCTATATTTTCAGCTCCCAAAGATTCAAAGTATATAATATGGAACCTGTCTAGAGTAAACATTTTATTTTATTTTATTTTTTAAAGGAAAGCAAGAGTCATCACTTTACTCTGAGGTTACACAAGAAGCTTAAAATTATTGATGATCTTTTAAAAGATCTACCTTTCCCCAGCAAAACCATTCTTTTATCAAAAAAAGAAGAATTAAACAAAACAAATCTGTGCTTTGGCCATTTTGGAGGAGGTATGCTTCATTTTGTTTTTACTTCGCACCTATAGTCCACCACCTCTCTACAGAGAGAAGGCAAACACTGTCATTTCTCTGAAGTCATGATTGGTCATGGCATCTCAGGTCCATGGGTCTTTGCATCAAACATTTACAAACATGTGGCTTACTTTAGGCTTCATGTGCTCTCTTAGGACATGTGGAGGCAATGTGGTTCAGTGCTGGTACTGCTAAACCTTCATTTTGGTCGGAGCCCTTGATAGATTTTTGCTCCAGCAAGGCTTAGCTGCACTTTCAAATCTTCCCCCAAATGAACATTTGCAGTGCGCCATGGTGCAATTAAATGCCCTTTGCTCTCATGCCAGAGAACTGATGAGATCAGTTCCAGACTTGGACTGGCTTTCTTTTCTCCTGCCCACATGCTACACATCAGAGAGCATCCGAAGTGGCGGTATTGCTTCTCTGAGGTTCCTGAACAGCCTCTCCTTGGAGTGCCCAGGGGTCTCAGCTCTGCTCCTTATCCTGGCAGGCTTCCTCTGGCTGCCTTGAGAGCCAGAACACCCATGCCAGACTTTTCCACATGTTTACACAGTTATGGTTCAAGTGGCTTCTCAAAACAGATGCTGCCTTTCTGTGAATGAGGCTTCTGGACACAGGTTTTCCAGGGAGAGCAGATTGTCTTCCTCCTGACCTTTACATTGAGGAAAACAGAATCCCACCCTGCTGAGGGTGGTTTTTCCTTTTGCTATACTTGGCAACAACAGCCACAATCCTGTGTCCACCCCATTTCTCTTTGCTCTTCCTTGGAATTTTTCCCCCCAGATATTTTCTCTCTCCAGACTGTTCTTCTAACTTCTCCCTTCATCTAAGCATCATCTTGCTTTGTCTTATGTACCATGCAATGGAAGAAAATGCTACTGTGACTTGATCTTGAGTAAAACATAATAACTTTAAATTAAGAAATTCCGAGTTCTTAGCACATGAAATTATACCGATGATCTAGAGGCAGCTAAATAGTACAGGGAAGAGACATTCATTGATGTAAGTGTAGGCAGGAAAATCTGAGTTTTAATCCTATTCTTCCCACTGAAATTATCTCCAATAAAACCTCCAAGTACATTGCACACAGTTGTCTCACCCACTAGTAAGTTCTTTGAAGGCAGGGACTATCTTTGCTTTTCTTTCTTTATATTCCTAAATTCCTTAACATAGTGTCTGACACATAGTAGGAGCTTAATAAATTTGATTTATTGATGTTTAATGTGTTTCTTAATTAATTGACCCATCATGTCATTTTTGGGTCAATATCCTTCACTGTTGCCAGACAAGAGAAGAAAAGACTTGATAAATAGGAAGGAACAAGTAAAAGAGAGATTAAACTTGGCCTCAGAGTATAAAACAAGGAATAAGAAATGGATGCTAGGAAGAGGCCTATTGAGTTTGATATAAGGAAAAAATCTCAATAGAATTCTATCAGTGTGGAAGGACCAAGAGGGAATGGGTTTTCCATATAGGAAGGGAAATAAATGACATTTTGGGGAAGAAGTAGGATAGATTCTTCCTTTAAAAAAGGTGTTTTTTTTAAATATTATTTTATTTCCCCAAAATTACAGATAAAATCATTCTTAACATTTACTTTTAAAACTCTGAATTTCAAATTCTCTTACTTCCTTTTCTTCAACCCACTCATTGAGAAGGCAAGCAATTTAATATAGGTTATATATGTGAAGTCATAGAAAACATTTGCATATTAGTTGTTTTGTGAAAGAAAACATATATGAAAAAACCATCAAGAAAAACCAGGTTAAAAAAGTATGCTTAAATCTGCATTCAGACATCATCAACTCTTTCTCTGGGGATGAATAGCATTTTTCCATCATAAATCTTCAGAGTTGTCTTGGATCATTGTATTGCTGAGAATAGTTATGCCACTTATAGTTGAGAATCTTATAATATTGCAGTTATTTTGTATGCATTTCATTTCATTTTGCATCGACTCATATAAGTCCAGGTTTTTTGAGAGTATCCTGCTCATCATTTCTTATAGTATGATAGTATTTCATCATAATCACATACCACAAATTGTTCAGCCATTCTCCAACTGATGAGCATCTCCTCAGTTTCAGTTCTTTGCCACCAGAAAAGAACTGTTAATATATATATATATATATATGTATATATATATATATATATTTAAATCTCTTTGGGAATAATAACCTACTAGAAATATTTCTAGGTCAAATTTCCAGCATAGTTCCAAATTGCTCTATAGAATAATTGAATCAGTTCACAACTCCACCAAGGGTACATTAATGACTCATTTCCCCCATATCCCCTCCAACATTTGTCATCTTTCTAGTTTTCTTTTGTCCTATTAGACAATCTAATAGGTATGAGGTAGCAGCTCAGAATTGTTTTAATTTGCATTTATCCAATAAATAGTGTGTTGGAACATTTTTTCTTATGTCTATAAATAACTTTGATTACTTCATCTAAAAATTGTTCATAACTTTTTATTATTTATCAACTGGGGTATGACTCTCAAACTTATAAATTTGACTCAGTTCTCTGTATATTTGAGAAATGAGGCTGTTATCAAAGAAACTTGCTTGAAATATTTTTCCACAGTTACTATTGCCAACTCCATCTATTCCCTCCATCTGATTCCTCCCCTGCTTATTTTATTTTTTCTCTCCTTTCACCCTGCTTCTTCTCAAAAAAGGTTTTGTTTCTGACTACTATATCCTTCAAGCTTCTCTTCCTTCTATTCTAACTCCTTCTTTTATACTTTCCCCCTCCTTTCCTGTAGAGTAAAATAGAATTATATATCCAATGAGTCTGTATATTATTCTCTCTTGGAGCCAATTCTAGTGAGAGTAAGGTTCATCCATTCTCCCTCACTCTTCCTTCCCCTCTACTGTGAAACCTTTTTCTTGACTCTTTTATGTGAAACAATTTCTCTCCTTTTACCTTTCCCCTTCATTTTTTCTCAGCACATTCCCCTTTTTATTTTATTTTTTAGATACATAATATTCCACTCACACTAGTGCATTGTGTCTATATATAATCCTTCTAACTACCCCAATAATGAGAATGTTTTTATGAGTTACAAGTATCATCTTCCCATGCAGGAATATAAACAACTTAACCTTATTAAGTCCCTTGTTATTTCCCTTTCCTGTTTCTTTTTTTAATACTGCTCTTGAGCCTTTTATTGAAAATCAAATTTTTCTACTCAGTTCTTTTCATCAAGAATGCTTGAAAGTCCTCTATTTCATCAAATCTCCATTTCCCCCCTGAAAGATTTTACTTATTTTTGTTGAGGAGGTGATTCTTCTTTGTAGTTCTAGCTCCTTTGCCCTCCAGAATATATTCCAAGCCCTCTGATTCTTTAATGTAGAAGCTGTTAAATCTTGAGTTACTCCGACTGTGATTCCACAATACTTGAATTGTTTCTTTCTAGCTGTTTGCAATAATTTTTTTTACTTGGAAATTCTGGAATTTTAAAAATAATATTCCTGGGAATTTTCATTTTGGAATCTCCTTCAGGAGGTGATTAATGGAATCTTACAATTTTTATTTTATCTTCTGATTTTAGAATTTTGAAGCAATTTTCCTTGATAATTTATTGAAAGATGTTATCTAGGTTGTTTTTTTTTTTTTTTTTAATTGTGGCTTTCAGATAGTCCAAAAACATTTTAAAATTCTTTCTCCTGAATCTATTTTCCAGGTCATTTTATTTTCCAGTGAGATATTTCACATTATCTTTATTTTTTTCCCATTTTTTGGGCGGTTGTTTTATTGTTTCATTATTTCTCATAATCATTAGTTTCCATTTGCTCAGATTTAACTTTTAAGGAATTTTTTCTTCAATGATTTTTTTTATGCTTCTTTTTCCCATTTGGCTATTTTTCCTTTTTAAGGCATTCTTCTATTCTTTACTTAGCTTTTTGTACTTCTTTTACCATTTGACCTACTCTGTTTTTTTCAGTATTTTCTTCAGTATTATTTTTGGCATTACCTTTACCAAGCTACTGACTCTTTTCCATCATTTTCTTGCATCATTATCATTTCTCTTCCCATTTTCCCCTCTCTACCTCTCTTAATTTTTAAAATCCTTTTGAGCTCATATATATATCAATTGATCTCATGTCATCAATACACACACACACATACACACACACACACACACACACACACACACACATATTTATATTTGCTGAGGCAATTGGGATTAAGTGACTTGTCCAGGGTCACACAGTTAGGAAGTGTTAAGTGTCTGAGACCAGATTTGAACTCAGGTCTTCCTGACTTCGCTCTGAGACCAGATTTGAACTCAGGTCTTCCTGACTTCAAGGCTGGTGCTCTATCCACTGGGCCACCTAGCGGCCCCCGTTCCCCAATTCATATTTTTCTTGGAAGCTTTGGATGTAGGATTTGGTTGTCTTCTTCAGAATTGGTGGTTTGATCTTCCTTGTCATTATACTTTCTATGGTGAGAATTTTTTTTCCTGTGGTTTGCTCATTTCCTCAGGCTAAACCTTGACTTTTACTCTTTGTTAAAGTAGAGATCTTCTTCCAGGATAGAAGGTGCTCTGTTCCAAGCTTTATGCATTTTGTACAGCTGTCCTCAGAGACCCTTCTAGAGACCTGTAAGTTTTCAGTCTTACCAAAATGATATGATCCAAGAAAAGGTATGTTTACTACTTTCCTTACTTGTGCTCTGGTCTGTGAACAAGCATTCTTTTCTATCTGGAACTGTGACAAGAGTCTCTAATCCACTTTCCTTACAAGCTTTAATGTACTAGTTCTCCTCCTTGCCCTGAAACTGCCATCTAGGAGGGTGATCCAGGTCCTAGTAGGAGTAAAGCAACAGTTCTGCCTTAGTGCTAGCGAAAAGACTCCTGTAGTCTCCTTCTGACCAATTTGTTCAATTCACTTTTTATCTGTGGGCTGAGAGCTCTGGAAGCAGTTGCTGCCGTTGATGATGCAGTGGCTCCCAAGACCTGTTCTTAGTTTGCTAGGATTGAGTTTTTGCTGGTGCCCTGCCCTGGTTGTGCTTCACTCTCATCTAGGTAAGACAGACTTTTCCTACTGACCTTCTAAGTTGTCTTTGTCTGGAAAATTATTTCACCCCATCCTTTTGTGGATTCTTCTACTCCAGGAATTGCTTTATGGCATGATTTAAAGGTATTTGGAGGCAGTTTGGAGGGAGCTCCTAAAATAAAATTTTACTAATTTTGTTGTTGTTTTTTGGTATATATGCCTCTGTCTGTTTTAAATCAGCAAAAGTTCCCTCGATATCTTTTCTCCCTATTCCTCCCAGAGAGGTATCTCATATAACAAACAGAATTTTTAAAACAAAAAAAATTTTAAAAAGAGGTTTAAGAATCAGTATAATTTTTTCCCGATTTGTTACTTCCCTTCTAATCTTGTTTGCATTAGTTTTGTTTGTGCAAAAACTTTTTAATTTGATGTAATCAAAAGTTTCTATTTTGTGATCAATAATGATCTCTAGTTCTCCTTTGGACACAAATTCCTTCCTCCTCCACAAGTCTGAGAGGTAAACTATCCTGTGTTCCTCTAATTATTTATGACCTCATTCTTTATGCCTAAATCTTGGACCCATTTTGATCTTATCTTAGTATGTGGTGTTAAATGTGGGTCCATGCCTAATTTCTGCCATACTAATTTCCAGTTTTCCCAGCAGTTTTTGTCAAATAGTGAATTCTTATCCCAAAATTTGGGATCTTTGGATTTGTCAAACACTAGATTGCTATTTTTATTCACTGTCTTGCCCTGTGAACCTAACCTATTCCACTGATCAACTAGTCTATTTCTTAGCCAATACCAAATGGTTTTGGTGATTGTTGCTTTATAATATAGTTCTAGATCAGATACAGCTAGACCACCTTTATTTAATTTTTTTTCATTACTTCCCTTGAAATTCTCAACCTTTTGTTGTTCCATATGAATTCTGTTGTTATTTTTTCAAGGTCATTAAAATAGTTTCTTGGGAGTCTGATTGGTATAGCACCAAATAAATAGATTAGTTTAGGGAGTATTGTCATCTTAATTATATTCGCTTGGCCTCAATGTCTTTCCAATTATTTAAATCTGACTTTATTTTAAAGGTTCTGATAAAGGCCTCATCTCCAAAATATACAGAGAATTGACTTTAATTTATAAGAAATCAAGCCATTCTCCAGTTGATAAATGGTCAAAGGATATGAACAGACAATTTTCAGATGATGAAATTAAAACTATTTCCACTCATATGAAAGAGTGTTCCAAATCACTATTGATCAGAGAAAGGCAAATTAAGACAACTCTGAGATATTACTACACACCTGTCAGATTGGCTAAAATGGCAGGAACAAATAATGATGAATGTTGGAGGGACTGTGGGAAAACTGGGACACTGATGCATTGTTGGTGGAGTTGTGAAAGAATACAACCATTCTGGAGAGCAATCTGGAATTATGCCCCCAAAGTTACCAAACTGTGCATACCCTTTGACCCAGCAGTGCTACTACTGGGCTTATATCCCAAGGAAATACTAAAGAAGGGAAAGGGACCTGTTTGTGCCAAAATGTTTGTGGCAGCCCTTTTTGTAGTGGCTAGAAACTGGAAAATGAACGGATGCACATCAGTTGGAGAATGGTTGGGTAAATTATGGTATATGAATGTTATGGAATATTATTTTTTTTTTCAATTTCATAAGGATTTATTAAATTCTTAGGCACTTTAGCATCATACTCCCAAATGAGTTATCTTTCCAGACCCATCTCCAAGTTCAATTCACTTTTGTGTTTTCTCTTACCCTATTAGAATGTCAGATTCTTTAGGGAAGAAACAAACTTTTTGTGTCCTATATGTTTTGCACAGTATCAGACACAAATTAAGTCTTAATACATTCTTATTGCTTGCTTTACTTATTCAGGTGCTAGTAATTCATACTAAGTTTAGATATGCATGGTCTTTTCCCCATATTTAGAAAACACATACAATATGCTAGGCAAAGTGCAAAATGGTGGGATTATAGGGAAAGCAAAAGCCAATCTTTCCTACAACTACAATTCCTTTTTTATTTTTTTATTATAGCTTATATTATAGGCAGTAGACCAATATATGTTAAATATGTAAAAGTATATGTTAAATACAATATATATATATACATGTCCATACAGTTATTTTGCTGCACAAGAAGAATCGGATTTTGAAATACTGTTCAATTAACCTGTGAAGGAAATAAAAAATGCAGGCAGACAAAAATAGAGGTATTGGGAATTCTATGTAGTGGTTCACACTCATTTCCCTGAGTTCTTTTGCTGGGTGTAGCTGGTTCAATCCATTACTGTTCTATTGAAACTGATTTGGTTCATCTCATTTTTGAAAAGGGGCACGTCCATCAGAATTGATCATCATATAGTATTGTTGTTGAAGAATATAATGATCTCCTGGTCCTGCTCATTTCATTCAATATCAGTTCATGTAAGTTTCTCCAGGCCTCTCTGTATTCATCCTGCTGGTCATTTCTTACAGAACAATAATATTCCATAAGATTCATATACCATAACTTATTCAGCCATTCTCCAATCGAGGGATATCCACTGAGTTTCTAGTTTCTGGCCACTACAAAGAGGGTTGTCACAAACATTCTTGCACATACAGGTCCCTTTCCCTTCTTTAAAATCTCTTTGGGATATAAGCCCATTAGTAACACTGCTGGATCAAAGGTACACACAGTTTTTTTTTTTTTTTGGTTTTGCCTGAAGCATAATAGATTCTGCTCCACCCTTTTACTTTTAGTTTGAATGTCTCATCCTGTTTCAGGTGTGTTTCCTGTAAACAACATATGGTAGGATGGAATATTATTGCTCTGTAAGAAATGACCAACAGGAGGAATACAGAGAGGCTTGGAGAGACTTACATCAACTGATGCTGAGTGAAATGAGCAGAACTAGGGGATCATTATATACTTCAACAATGATACTGTATGAAGATGTATTCTGATGGGAGTGGATATCTTCAACATAGAGAAGAGCTAATCCAATTCCAATTGATCAATGATGGACAGAATCAGCTACACCCAGAAAAGGAACACTGGGAAATGAGTGTAAATTGAGAGCATTGTTTTTTTTTTTGTTGTTTTTTGTTTTTCTTCCCAGATTATTTTTACCTTCCGAATACAGTTCTTCCTTTGCAACAACAACAACAAAATGCGGTTCTGTATATATATATATATATTTAGTACCTAGGATATACTATAAGATATTTAATATGTATGGGAATGCCTGCCATCTAGGGGAGGGAGTTGAGGGAAGAAGGGGAAAAATTCGGAACAGAAGGGAGTACAAGGGATAATGTTCTAAAAAAAAATTACCTATGCATATGTGCTGTCAAAAAATGTTATAATTATAAAATTAATAAAAAAAAAGAATCGGTATAATTGGCAAATACAACCCGAAGTCTAAAAATATGTGTAAAATATACTTGTCAATTTCCTACTACTGAAAGGGGGTGAAATGGGGTTGTCTTTTCAGATCAAAATAAGGCTGGAAAAATTAATTCACATATACTCGAGAGGGAATAAGATCTGGGTTGTTTTTTTTTTGGCAATTTTGCCTTTGTGTGAAGAATGTATGGGAGTGGCTGTTAAAATAATCTAGGTGAGAGCTCTGAACTAAAGTGATATTCATGAGATGAATCCAGTAATATTGTAAAAGTAGAATTTTGAGTATGAACTAATCAACTAATTATTTTTTTTTAAATAAGAGAGAGAAAAAAGCAACCTTAAGATTATTCTGAGGTTTCAAGTTTATATAATTAGGAAAAAATTGTGCTGATATTGACAAAAGTAAGAAAATTAGGAAGTGGGACAGTAATGCTTCTGAGGGTTTTGTTACCATCCCCTGGTGAACTAACTTTACTAACACCTTCTATTGTAGGTCTCTGAACTGATTTCAGTGAAGCCCAGACAAATCAAGCCTGGTGGAGTGGGGTTTCAATGAAGATGGATCCAGTGTCTCAAGAATTCATTTTGGTCAACCTCTATGCTAAATTAAGCACTTTGTAAATGCTAGTAAAACCGAATTGAAATACTTGTTAGGTAGTGATTTTGGCTTGTTTATTGCTTATAAATGTGACCTGCAAATGAGAGACCCAGCAGTTCAATGTAAATGGGATGTCTGTAAGAGCTCCAAGTTTCACACCTATGTGAACCAATTCTCACTTATGCAGACCACACATGTTTCAACCAAAAAACCAATGTTCAAACCAAAAAAAGCAATATTTATGTAGGTGGGTGAAACAGAGGACATGTTTGAGGTTTTTTAATAAAGCATTGTATCTACAGAAAAAATGGTATGCAAGTTGAAAATTACCCAGCACCATGATCTTTCTGGCTGCATATAAACTATTGGTAACCTTTATATTGGATGAATTGAAATATATTATGTTTTAGGGAGAGTGATGCTTTCAGAATATTGGAAGCACGTCACTAAACATCACAATGGACAATGGGTGTGTAATGTAATCTACTTACATAGTGACATTGTCAATATTGATATAATTTTTTTTAAAATCAATTTGGTCATTAGACAAGAATTTGATGCTTAGAAAACTAAAATAATATTTTTACATAGTATAAAAGTTCTGTGATTCTGAACTCATTTGGTGCTTTACCATAGTTCCTATAGAAGTCAAAGGAAGTCACCCAAAATCGAGATCTAAATCAATGTCCCTATGAACAGAATCAGGTCATGAGTTCATTATTATTAGAGATAGTGAGCTCCCTCATTGTTGGATCTACCTAGGCAGAAACTCAATGATCATTTATCTAAATATCTTTTGGCAAGTCACTTAATCTTTCTGTGTGCATTTCCTTTTGTGTGAAATAAAAGGGTTAGACCAAAAGATTGATAATTCTTTAAACCTGTGATACTATGATCTCGCAATAATACTCTAGAGAAATTCCTATTTGGAGTAAAAAGCTTAATTGGGTAACCCCCAAGGCCTATACCAATACTAAATTCATAATTGTTCTCATTTGCTAATTTTTTTTTGTAGCTTTTCATCAATGGGTCTTTATGGTAAGTATTATCTCTATCCTACAACTATCACCAAAATGCAAAATTTGGAATTTCACCTTAATTTCTGGTGCCTTAGCAAATGGATTTCCCTTCTTTATTCTAGAGTACACCCACATTAATCAGAATTTCCTTTGTATAAGTTTATCATAATTCTTCTCTATTTATCAAACCTAGAATCTATTATATCATTCCAGATTCTATTCATTAGGAAAAACCAGCTCAGTGCATTAGAAATGAGGAAATTTACTTGTAAGGACATTCAGGAAATTCTTCCATTTTACCATCCATATTCTCAGGAAGTCTTTTAATGTGCCCAGGTCACAAAGGCTTGGCAGTTGGTCATATATCCCTATGCACTTTATAGAGATCTAGTATATGCACATGTATATATAATGGAATGTCACTGTACTCTAACACACCCTAATCATGCTCCCTTTCTATGTTGCAGTCATAGCTTTGCTTAAGAAACTCTTGGTCCCCAAGAGTCCTCATATGTTCATAGCTGGGTAGGAATAGGGGAAGTCAAACTGCTCTTTCTTAAACTAAGTGAATTACACAATAATTTCCCAATAAGAATATTATGCCACAGCATGACTATGAATTCCTTTCAGAAGAAAAAACAATCTTTTGTGGTAGTGGGGGGCTACTGATGAAAGTAACTCTGGACCTAAATGAATAATGTTCTGTTATAACTGATTTCATTTGTGAACTAAATTGTGTTTGAGAATAGTGTAATTTTTCATAGTCCCTACACTAGATCCTCTAAGATTTAATAGTAAATACTTGTTGATAACTTCAGAATGCAAATGGCCCACAACTGCTAAAAATCCTTCTGACAAATCAGAAAAACGTACAAATTAAAAAATCCCTTAGGTTAAAGCAGAAGGAAAATTAGTTTTTTTTCCTAGGCAATTCATAAGAAGGTGAATGCATAAAAGATATGAGATAATTTCCTCTCTTTGAAAAAAAAATCTTCAAAGTCATATTTTTAACCTCCAGGGCAAAAAGTAAGGAATAATGTTTCAAAATATAGAAGCACAAATTCACAGTGTCAGGCTAATGGTTCCCTCAAAGAAGAAAGCATTTGTTTTCTGAAATGCATTATATTCTTTCTTTTTTATTTTTTGAATTAAAAAATAAACAAAACAAAACAATCACACACATTCTATTATTGGTGGCTCTTGTTTTCTCTCACTTTCCTAATCCTCCCTTAATATTAAGTTAAGCAAATACACCTGACACAGTAACCATATCTGCCAATGTGTGAAATATTCTGCCCTTTCTGCAGAGAAATATGTATATATAATTTTCTGTGGTCTGGGGCCATTATTGGTTTTTTGATTACTCAGAGTTTAGATTTTTTTAGTGAACTTTTCATTGATGTCATTGAAAATATTCTTTTGTATTTACTAAATTCATTCTGCATCAATACATACTTATTTTTCTCTGAATTCCTGGTAGTCATTATTAGTGAACAATAACATTTCATTATATATATATTTATATATGTGTGTGTGTGTATACATAGATCTCTATATAAGTGCATATGCATATACACACATATGTGGATATATACAGGGTATGATAGTAAACATTTATTAACTGACTTTCTCAAAATACATGATACACTTATAAATTTAATCTGCACTATTAAAATGTCTATCACTTAGTGTTAGGTCAAGTACTGATGACTTTTGGGGTATAAATACTCAGGCAGAAAATTTAACAATCAACTCTTGGGAGCCAGTATGAGCTGGCTCTATAATATCCCTGGCTGCACCAGTATGTATATACTTATTATGTACTTATGCATGTTCACATATATACATATAAAATACATATATGGATATTATTTATCAATATGTACATATATGCCAATATATATGTATTTTATCTATAAGTATATGCATATATAGATATTGCTATATCATAGTTTGTTCAGTCATTCTCTAATCAATGGTCACCCATTTTGTGCTTTTGTGAACATTGTGGTATACATACATATATATACTCATACATATATATGTATATGTGTGTAAGTATGGATTAAAACACATGTATATATGTGCTCATACATACACAATATATATATGTATAGATTAAAATACACATATATATATATGCTTATAAATACACACATGTATGTGTGTGTGTATATATATATATATATTTTTTTTTCTGTCTTTGATCCCCCAACCAATGGTGGGGCTGGTGCCCAAAGGAGTAATTTCTGATTTTGAATAATATATATACTTTAATGACTTCTTTGCACATATCCAAATTGATATCTAGACTAGTTGGACCAGATTACAGCTTTGCCAGGAGTTTACTATTGTGCCTGAGCACTTATTTATTAGACATCAATCTTAAAGAGTTAAAAATAAGGACAACTAGAATGCAATCTTTAGTTCTGAGTGTAATGACCAGAAACCAGCATAATAGGGTTTCCACAAGGAAAAGCTTGAAAGTCACATGATCCGATTGATTTTCAAATCTCAGCTCTGACACATAGTGTCTCTGTGGTCTTAGGGAGTCCCTTAATTTTGGGGTGCCCCCAGACAATTTTCCAAACTATGTTTTAGGGCAGTAGCTGGCCTGCATTGGTAAAGAAATTGTCTGTGGTGGGGAGCTCTTTACTATAATGAAATGAGAGATTGGATCAAAAAAACCAAAAAATCCCAACAACTTTATATGCGTTTTTTCATTATATAATTTTTCACATCTTTAATAAACAGCTGGAAAATTCCACCAAATGCCAAATAATTTCCAATGTTTTCCAGTTTCCCAAAATAATAACATTACAAATTTGATGAACTTGGATGACAATGCGTAAATTTCCATTCCTGAAACCCCCTTGAGTACATTCAAGGCAAAAAAAAAAGAAAACAAGCTTACATTTTGCTCCACTCCATTTTATTTCTCAGGCTCTTTCAAACTGCTTACTTTCTTTTCTTTTTATTTAATTTTATTATATGCTCTGGTATAAATTTTCTTTCTTGCTCTTTTTTCTCATCTACCTTCATTAAAAAGGCAAGAAAAAAATACATCCTGTTAAAGACATGTAATGAAGCAAAACAAATTCCCACTTTGAGTATATTCCAAACAAAACTAAAACAAAGAAAGACATAAGTCTCAATCTGTACTCTGAATAAGGAATCCTCTGAATTGATTGGTCATCATGTCGATCAAAGTTCTTAAGTCTTGCAAAGCTGTTTGTCTTTGCAGTATTGATGATATTATGTAAATTATTCTTTTGGTTTTATTCATCCTACTCTGTATCAATTTATACAAGTATTCCTGTGTTTCTCTGAAATTATCACTTTCATTAGTTCTTACAGAAAAACAATTCCATCATATTCATATACCAAAATTTGTCTAGTCATTCCCCAATTAATAGGCATTCCCTCAGTTTCCATTTCTTTGTCACCATAACAGCTACTGTGATTATTCTTGTATTTAGGGGTCCTTTTTCTCTTTCCTTGATTTGGGGCAGCAAAAAATCAATATTACCAGCACTTGGCAAAGTGGTCTTTCCAGATGCAACCTGAAGAGATGAAAACATTTTCTAGAAGTCAAATGATTTATGCTCAGGAAATATTTCAGACTATTGAGGAGCCAGAATTCCATTTGATGAGGTACCAGTTCCAGGGATTGAATGTTCTAAAAAACTGAATTTGCATCAAGACAGTTGGTACTTCAAAGCCACTATTTTTGTTACCTTATTCAAAATTCATTCCATTTCTTCTTATACATTTGGCCTTTTATCACTTTTACACATCTGTGCTGTGTATTTTTTCCTGCCTTTACTCTTTCTTAGGGCAAAACCAACTATTTATATGCATCACTCCATGATGTTATTTGGCTAAAAGCCATTTGACTTAAAGCTGGTCAAGAAAGGATAGTTATGCAATCAAGGGGGAAGATTTTTACCTCTTTTTTGTCTTTAATGATGATTGTTGTTTATATCTATTGTGGTGAATTCTTATGGTCTAAGGGGGGAAAGGGCAGTTTCACAGATAACCTCTTGAAATCAGAAAACAGCCAAGAGTCATCAGTGAGCTAATAATAATCATTTGCCAATTTGAGTTCCTTGAGTCATCTTCCATTGGGAAGTGTTTGACTTTCATTAAACTTACCCTAACCACAGACTGATTTGTTATTTTTGTTTTTATTTCCTTAGTGAGGTTGCCATAAAACTTCCCATTAAATCATCATTAATATGAAGAATCAAGTACCAAATAAACTATAATTTCCCAAATGAGTTTAATGTTGATTAAAAAAAAACAATAATAGCTAATGTGAAACTTTCCCAACTTTCTTAATCAACTGAACTCCAAAGTAGCCTTTGCATCACAATTTTGGAATGTTTCTTTAATATCTTCCTAATTTATTTACTGATCTTCTTTCTTTTTCTGATTTATCATAATTTCTATCCCCTCAAAACTAACTCTTAATCTCATTCATACTTCTAATTTTCCTTCTTATAACTTCATCATTGTAGGAATATTCCTTCCATCACTGGAGGTTATTAACCCCTCTATAACTTATAATCTTAGAGAGTTGGCACTGGATACCGAGAGATTAAGTAACCTGCTTATGCTCACACAGCTAGTAGATGTCAGAGGCAGATCTTGTCTCAAATCTTGCTGACTTTATCATTGACCCACCATCCACTGCGTCATGATGCCTCTCAACATGGGAAATTTTCATGAAATTCCATTGTCACATTGCTGACAAAATGATTTTTATGATGTAATTGTTCTTTTGTGAGAATCTATAATAAAATCCAAGAAAACAAGGGCAAATTACTTCTGTTCTTTGGGTTTCACTGTCCTCCTTTTAAGGGGCAGGAATAGAACAGATGATTTATGGAGTTTCTTCCAACACTAAATATATGATCCCATGGTCTTAAGATTAGAAGGCTGTTACAAATAAGTGACATATGGATGCTTACCAGAAAACTTAGCAGGCTGTATTTTCTGAGACATAAGGCTCTATGACTCTGGAAGGCAGACTCTAAAGGCTTAATTCCTTAAAGCTATGATTGATCCAGAAGAGTTTGTGTGCTTCTTTGAATTTTTTATTTGCTATTGGTGAAAAGGTACTAATAACTATTGTCTCCAGGATAAAAAGGAAAGACTTCTCTCAGTTTGCACCTCCAAAATCTGATTCCTTCCTACTTTTCAAGTTTTACTTCATACCATTCATAAGATCAGATTTAAGCTGGAGAGAGATCTCTCAGGACACAAAGTTCAACCCCTATAGGAGAAGAATGAGGTTCACATTATGTCCTAAGGGCTATAAAACTGTGCATGCCCTTTAATCCAGCAGTGTCTCTGTAGTGCATCTATATCTGAAAGAGATCATAAAAGAGGGAAAAGGACCCACATGAGCAAAAATTTTTGTAGCAATTCTTTTTGTAGTGTCAAGGAACTGAAAATTGAGTGGGTGCCCATCAATTAGGAAATGGCTGAATAAGTTAGGAGACATGAGTGTAATGGAATATTATTGTTCTGTAAGAAATGACGAGCAGACTGATTTCAGAAAAGATTGGAAAGAATTACATGAAGTGATGCTGAGTGAAATGATCAGAATTAGGAGGACATCATACCCAGTGACAATAGGATTATGTGATGATCAACTGTGATGGACTTCACTCTTCTCAACAAAGCTGTGATTCAAGACAATTCAAATAGACTTGAGATGGAAAATTCCATCTGCATACAGAAAGAGAACTATAGAGACTAAATTTTGAATCAAGGCATAATATTTTTGTTTTTGCTTTTTCTTTCTCTCTTTGGTCTGATTTTTCTTTCACAACATGACAAATATGGAAATATGTTAAAAATTATCGTACCTGTATAACCTATATCAGATTGTTTGCTATCTGGGAGAGGAGAGAGGGAGAGGTAAGGGAGAGAGGGAGATAAATTTGGGACACATAGTCTTACAAAAATGAATGTTGCAAACTATCTTTAGCATATATTTGGAAAATTAAAATGCTATTGAGGAGAGATAAAGACAGAGAATAAGAGTGACAAAGACAGACAGAGACACAGAAAGAAAAAGAGAAAGAGATAGAGAGAGGGAGGGACAGAGAAAGAGAAAACGGTGGGGAGGTGGGGATAGAGGGAGAGAGAATAAGAGAAATCAGAACTTTCCTAGAGTCACCCAGCTAGTAAGTATCTCCAATGATCCAAAGGCTTACCAAATGAAGAAACCAAAGGGAAGTTCAAAGCTTCCTGACAAAACTGAGTTCCTCTGTCAAAGTTACCAGTAATAATGACCCTAAAATTCTTTTCCTCAAATGCAGGGAGTTTAATTATCAACTAGCAATCAATTTACTAGCGGCTTTCTTTCTCTTTACTAATGTGAATCAGCATTAGTCCCTATATCCAGACTCTTCAATTCCTGGTTCTCCAAGACTTACTTAAGGACCCTATTTAAACCCACCAGACTTTATTGATTTGGGAGACGGTGTCCTATTCCAGGGTCTCAGAAGGGACCTGATCTGTTTCCTGATTCTCCCTAAATGTTCTTAATTTTATGAGCATCTCTTCTTCATAAAATTTATTTGATTTATTGTCTTGCAGTAAGCTTTAAGTTTCCTTGTATAATACCTTATATTCTAAGACAATATCTGCTATTGTTATAATTAAGACAACATCTGAATAAGGATTCAAATCTAGGTTTCTTGTTTCTGAGTTCAGGGCTCAATCCACTATTATACCTCTTTGGTGAACTTTACAATCCAGCCAAAATGGACTATTAGCCATTCTCTGAACAACTTAGTGGGGAATTATTTTTCTGCCAACACCATTTAGATATTTATAAAATCATTTGTGGGTTATACAAAATTATCAACTTATAAAACAGTGGGATATTGTTGCACCTAGCTTTCAGCTCATCATCACTTGAGGTTGTTTTAACAATTGAATTAGTGGGCTGTATGTGACTCATGGGCCAGACATTCCCTACCCTTGCCTTACTTCATTTCTCTGCTCCCAGCATTCATAACATCTTCCCACATCCAGAAAGCACACTAACGTTCATGTCCCTCATCATGTTCACCTCTTTGACTTCCTTTAAGACTCAATTCAGGGTCATTCTCCACCATAGAGTCTTCCTGATTCATTAAATTATTAATGTCCTTTCTCTTCTCAATTTTCTTTGTTTTACATTAATCTATGAACACCTGTTGTTTGCCAGTTCAAAGAAATTTAGAGATTTTATTACACAGAGAAATTTATAAAGAACTGAAGGAAAAAAGTTTCTGGGAATGGGAATTTTATTTCTGCAGCTATTATTTTATGTGACAGAATATTTAAGGTGTGTGAGATTTTATTTTTCTTTATTAGTGTAGCTAAGACTAAAAGATCTTTCTCTCCCCATGAGAGAGTATATGGCCTCTCTTTTCCCTAGATATTTGAGGACGAAGTCATGAGTAATATGAATAATGCTATCCAGCTGCTTTATGGGAAATGCAATGTACTGACAGATAATTGGAGAGAGTAAAGAGCCTCTGAGCTTCTACACCCAAGTGGAGTTCTGAAACAGGTGGGAGACACATTGTTTAGATACTGAAGAGAAGAGATTGTTAAGCTCTGAAGTCACCATCCAAGCCCACATAGGATTGGGGAAAGAGACCAAACCATAATGTACAAAGGGAAATTGTTCCTCTAGCCCTTTGGAAGCCACATATGTGTCAGGCCAGGTGCAGTATAAACACATAAGACAGTATAAGAGCAGATTTTAAAAACAGTTATTGTTTTGATTGATGACACAGACTGGCAAAGTTCCTGGAAGAGGGTTGATACCCTTAGAGGGGGAACAACCACCATCTTCTGTAAGTGAAGTAAAAAACATAGAGGGAAACTTGGCACAAGGGAGGGATCAAGCACCATCAATATCTCCTGAGAGTGATTGAAAGAGAGAACTGTAATAAAAGTAACACTAAACAGAAATCAAAGTATGAGTTGAAAGGATAACTATTGTGAAAGGTTGAAATGTTACACATTCTTTCACTGACATTCCAATCAGAAAAACTGTAGTGAGCAAAACTATATAGTTTTGCAGTCCATGAAGCAGGATTGCAAATGGGAGGATACCATTATTTTTGATTCAGTGTTTTCAATTTTACACGAGGTCTCTTCCCTAACCAGTAAATAAACCTGTTTGTGCCTTGAGTTTTGTGAACCTATTGACTTCTGAAGAGAATTGATCCATGGGAGGCAAGTATGTGTCAAATATTAAAGTTGGCAGACTAGATAATCTGGGAAGGGGTGATATGTCAGTCCCTAAGTACATGTAATGATCTAGAGTTTATACCAAAAGAGTTTATTTCAATCAAAAATCCACTATGGAGGATTTATAGGAAGATATGGAAGAGAATCAGTTGGGACAGAATTTATGCCATTGAGAACATGAAGTCATAAAGGAATCAAACTCAGTTTGTAGATAGTTTTCCAAAATAACCAATGCAATAAACATTTATTAAGGACATACCAGGAAGATTCTATGGTAGGAAGTTGAAGTAAAACCAATCCTATTTTAGAGGACCTTTCATTTTGCTAGAGGGATCAGCATATACATAGATAAGCATAAATCAAAGAGATGTGGAAAAGGAAAAAAAGTACTTGCAATCAAATAGGTTATGGCATCTGAGAAAGAAAGGAATTTTGACAAAGGTGAGAAAGGAATGTTTTCCAGGCTTGCTAATGGCTCCTATGTATATATGAGGTGGGAAATGAAAGGTAGAACTCAGAGAAAAGCTTGCAGTACAGGTTAGCTGGTACAGAATAGAATAATATGAATAAAGGCTGGTAGAGTAGGCAGCTGGGTGGTGCAATGGTTAGAGCTTGAAATCAATCAGGAAGATTCATCCTCATGAATTCTAATTCAATCTCAGACATTAGTAGTGCAACCCTGAGCAAGTCACTTAAACTTTTTCCTCAGTTCATCATCTGTAAAATAAGTTGAAGGAGGAAAGGACTTTGCCAAGTATCTTTGCCAAAAAAACCCGAGTGGGGTGATGAAGAGTTGGACATGACTGAAATAATGTAACAACAACAAAGTAGAAAGTCAGCTGAGAAATTTCCTTTTCATCTTGGAGGCAATTGAGAGACATCAAAAGGTTTTAAGCAGGGGAGTGATAAAGCCTCTTAGAATATTCTTGGGGGCAGCTAAGTAGTGTAGTGGATAGAGCACCAGTCTTGAAGTCAGGAGGACATGAATTTAAATCTGACTTCAGACACTTAATACTTCCTAGTGGTGTGACCTTGGGCAAGTCACTTAACCCTAATTGCCTCAGGGGAAAAAATCTGGAGCTTGTGAAGAATGGATTGGAATGGAGAGACAATGAGGGGACTGAACTAGGGGTGGTAATATGAATGGAAATGAGAAAAATGTAAAAAAGTGTTGTGGAAACCTTAGTACATGCTAATTGATTAGATGTAAAGGAGTATATTGGTAAAGTTTTAACAAGTAGGTCTTTCAAAAAAATACACACACAACATAGTTTTAAGCTTAACCTTCATCGTTAACATTTAAACTTTTAAAAATGACTTTTTAAAAGTCTAAATCAACAAAATAATAAATAGGTCTTGATTTGTAGCATTTTCAGATTTCTGAGGTATAAATGCTAATACTGAAAATTTTAAAAATTGCCTCTCACTAGGTGACTTGAGTGGGCTTCAGCATACTCCTGCATGAAGCTTACAAAATTTCTCCTGGTCCTACCTGAATGTATCAGCCTTATTTTTCTTTCTTTCCTTCTTTCTTTCTTTCTTTCTTTCTTTCTTTCTTTCTTTCTTTCTTTCTTTCTTTCTTTCTTTCTTTCTTTCTTTCTTTCTTTCTTTCTTTCTTTCTTTCTTTCTTTCTTTCTTTCTTTCTTTCTTTCTTTCTTTCTTTCTTTCTTTCTTTCTTTCTTTCTTTCTTTCTTTCTTTCTTTCTTTCTTTCTTTCTTTCTTTCTTTCTTTCTTTCTTTCTTCTTTTTTTATTAGAAAGCCATGTGACTAACCACTACAAGCCATACTTCTGCTTCATTCATGATAATCTCTTGGTGGGATACTCTCGTCTAGACAAAAAGGCCCCACAGATATGTCAGATGTTTTTCCAAACTGAGATGATTTCTGTCTTCTCTTCTAAATTCCATTCCTCCTCTCCTGCTTTAAGGCTGAAATTCCATTTTAGTAGATTGGCTCCACTTCCTGCTCACTTAAGCAATCAAGCAATCAATCAATCAATCAACATGTGTTTATTAAGTCTTTATTATGGGCAGGCACCATGACAAATGCTGGCAGTATAAAGTAAAAAAAAAAAAAAAAAAAAAAAGCATGGTTCCGAACTTAAGGAGCTCATAGTCTATTAGAGAAGATGACATTTTAAAAATTAGGTACAAAGGCCCATGCATGGTCAATTGGAGGTCATATCAGAGAAAATGGACTAGATTGAAGGGTACAGAGAATCTTCTTACAGAGAATGAGATTTAGCTGAAATATGAAAGAAACTAGGGGCAGGAATTCTAGCAGGGGTTATTAGGGAAAAGAGAAATGGAGTGCTATGTAGGAGGAAAATCAAGAAGATCAGCATCTCTAAATGAAAGGGAGTAAAGTATAAAAAATTAGAAATATAGGAAGAAAGTAGAGTGTGAAGAGCTTTAAGAGTCAAACAGGATTTAATATTTTAATCTATACATAATAGGAAACTATTGAAGGGATAGTGAAGTATGCATGGATAGTATGTCAGACCTAAGGCCAAAACTGGCCTCAGGCATGTGATAGCTATGTGACTATTAGTGTCATCTGTCATTTTCTTTTCCAGCTTATTTTATAGCTGAAACTAAGACAAACTCTGTTTCCTCATCTGTAAAATAAGCTGGAGGAGAAAATGGCAAACCATTCTAGTATCTTGGACAAGAAAACTCCAAATGGAGTCACAAAAAATTGGACACAACTGAAATGACAATAACAACAGCAAAAATGTTGATTGATATTTAAGTAATATGATCAAACATACTTTAGGAGATCAATTTGATACAAAATGAAGTATCCAATACTGACACTGATGGAGGATAGACCAGAATGGGGAGAGACAAGAAACCAAAGACCAACCAGAAGAATACTGCAATAATCCAGATATGAATTGATAAGGATCTGTATCAGAGTGGTAGCAATATCAAAGAAGAAAGAGGTGATACAGAAATAGGATATTAGCAAGTGAAAGTAGAATTGACAGGGTTTGACAACTTATTGGATATAATGAATGAAAGAATAAGAGGTTGAAAATGATGGCTAGATTTTGAACTTGGGTGACTGGGAGGATGGTGATGTCCTTGATAGTAATAGAGAAATTGGGGAGATAGGAGAATTTGGGAGAGAGAGAATTAGTTGTGCTTTAAACATAATGACTTTAATATGTCTATGAACATTCAGTATGAACTATCAGACATATGATAAAATATTGATATTCAGGAGAGCAATTGCTATTGTTCATTAGTTTTTCAGTCATGTCTGATTCTTCATGATCCCATTTAAGGTTTTCCTGACAGAGATACTGAAATGGCTTGTCATTTCCTTCTCCAGCTCATTTTAGAATTGAGGAAATGGAAGCAAATAGAGTTAAGTGACTTGTCCAAGGTTGCCCAGATCTTTGGTCTCAGGCCTGATTTGAATTCAGGAAAATGAGTCTTCCTGATTCTAGATCTGGCACTCTATCTATCGCGCCATGTGGCTGCCCCAACGAGAGAGATTAAGGATGAGATTTGAGAATTGTCTTCATGGAGATGAGAACTGAATCTATGGGAGCTAATAGATCACCAAGCAAAACAGAATAAAAAGAGAAGAAAATAAAGCCCAAGTTAGAATGTTGGGAAATACAAAGAAGCCTGAGAAGCAGGGCAAAGAATTAAAAATTTAGGGAATGCCCATCCATTGAGGAGTGGCTAAATAAAATGAGGTATGTGATTATGATGGAATGTTATTGTTCTGTGAGAAATGATGAGCAGGATTCTCTTAGAAAAACATGAAAAGTCATCTATGAACTCAAGCAAAGTGACATGTACAAAATAATAGCAATGCTATGGGATGATCATCTGTGAATGAATTTTCTATTCTCAGCAATACAATGATCCATGACTATTCTGAGGTACTTAATGATGAAAAATGCTCTCTATGACTAGAAAAAAAGAACTGATTATATCTGAATGCAGATTGAAGTGTACTCTTTAAATTTTATTTTTCTTGAGGGTTTTTTTTTTTTGTGTGGGGAGGGGATTTGTGTTTTCTTTCACATGACTTTTATGGAACTGTTTTGTGTAACTTCCCATGTGCCTTTTTTAGGAATGAGGGTAGGGAAGAAGGGGAGCAACTCTGCAACTCAAAGTGTTAAAAACAAATGTAAAACATAATTTTACATGTAACTGGAGAAAATAAAAATATTAAATATAAAAAAGAAGCTTGAGAAGGAATGTTCGGACATGTAAGAGAAGAACCAGAACAGCAAAATGTTATGATAGTTTAGAGAGAAGAGAGTATCAGGAAAAAAGATAATGTCACCAAAGGTCAAGAAGGATGAGGATTGAGAAAAGGCCATTTGTGGAATAAAAATTCACTATTTGACAAAAACTGCTGGGAAAAACTGGAAACTGGTATGTCAGAAACTTGGCATTTACCCACCTAACACGCTATACTAAAATAAGGTCAAAATGGGTTCGTGATTTAGACAGAAAGAGTGATATTATGAACAAATTAGAAAAACAAAATATAGTTTACCTTTCAGATCTATAAAGAAGGAAGGAATTTGTGGCTAAAGAAGAACTAGAAATCATTATTGAACAAAAAATAGATAATTTTGATTATATTAAGTTAAAAAGTTTTTGTACAAACAAAGCTAATGCAGGCAAGAGTAGAAGGAAAGCAGTAAACTGGGAAAACATTTTTTTACATTTAAAGGTTCTAATAAAGGCCTCATTTCTTAAATATATAGATAACTGACTTAAATTTACAAGAATTCAAGTCACTCTCCAATTGATAAATGGTCAAAGGATATGAACAAACAATTTTCAGATGAAGAAATTAAAACCATTTCTAGTCATGTATATAGATTCTCTAAATTACTATTGTCCAGAGAAGTGCAAATTAAGACAACTCTGAGGTACCACTATATGCCTCTCGGATTGGTTAAAATGATAGGAAAATTCAGTGATGAATGTTGGAGGGGATGTAGGAAAACTGGGACACTAATATATTGTTGGTAGAATTATGAAGTGATCCAACCATTCTGGAGAACAATTTGGAACAATGCTCAAAAAGTTATCAACCTGTGCAGAAGTGTTTCTACTGGGATTATATCCCAAAGAAATCTTGAAGGAGGGAAAGGGACCCACATGTACAAAAATGTTTGTGGCCACCCATTCTGTAGTGGTAAGAAACTAGAAACTGAGTGGATGCCCATTCAATGGAGAATGGCTGAATAAATTATAGTATATGAATGTTATGGAATACTATTGTTCTATAAGAAACGACTAGCAGGATGATTTCAGAGAAGCCTGAAGAAACCTACACGAACTGATGTTAAGTGAAATGAGCAGAAGCAGAAGATCATTGTACACAGCAACATCAATATTATACAAATAATCAGTTCTGATGCAGTGGTTCTCATTAAAAATGAGATGATTCAGCCCAGTTCCAATAATCTTGTGATAAAGAGAGACACCTATACCTAGAGAGAGGACTATGGGAACTGAATGTGGAGCACAACATAGCATTTTCATTCTTTTTGTTGTTGTTTGCTTGCATTTTTCTCTTTCTCATTTTCTTTTTTTATTCAATTTTTCTTGTGCAGGAAGATAATTGTATAAATATGTATGCATATATTGAATTTAACATATATTTTTTAACCATGTTTAACATATATTAGATTACCTGCCATTTGGGGAGGGGGTGGGGAGAAAGGAGGGGGGAATTGGAGCACAAGGTTTTGTAAGGATTAATGTTGAAAAATTATCCATATATATCTTTTGAAAATTAAAAAGCTTTAATAAAAAAAGAGAGAAAAGGTTATTTGATTTGACAATTCAGTAACTTTGAGGAGAGCGGTTTCAGATAAAAAATAGAATCAGAAGCCAGAGAACAGAGAATTTGGGAAGAATGAAAAAAGAGAAAGTAGAAAGACCAATTATAGAAGATCTCAATAAAGTAACTAGGAAGGGAGGGGAGATATAGTATATTAACTGTGAGAGATAACAGGATCAATGAGGGTTTTTTAATTTGTTTTTTTAAGGAAGAAGACATGGATATATATTTAGGCAACAAATAAGGAGCCGTTAGATAGATTGGAAAGAGAGAAAGATCAAGATCTGAACTCAGTCTTCCTGACTCCAGACAATGTGCTCTAATTACTGTGCTATCTAGCTACTAGATAGTATTATTTAATAGTCTCAAGTATTTAGTACATATTTGCTGAATGCTTGTCAAATGAAACCCTAGTCAGCTTTGTTAATCTCAGATGGATACCAGATAACATAAGGCAATAATATTGGGCAAAAATACACAGCACTATTCTTCTTTCCTTTGCTCATGAGCCATCCCTTTTTGATTATAACCAGCCTTAATTTCCCAGGTTATGGCTTAATCAGCAATTAACATATTTGCCACTTTGGCATAAAGAAATCTTTATGGCAGCTGGTCTATAGTTACTTATTCTCCTTCACTGTGTTAACATAACAGTCAAGCCTTTTTTCATATCTAATCTTTTGTCCCATTTAGTACTCAGCCAAATTTAATTCTCCTCATGTTAATCTTAGTATTATTTTTTTTTTCCAATGTGCAGCTTCCATCTAACCTGGCATGTGTTACTTATCTCTTTGGGATGCTTCAAAGCCCTCCAAGATGTTTTTGAGATTATAAACCAATTATACAATACCTCTTGTCATGAATTCTTCAGCTTTACAACTGAAACTGACTTTAAAGGATCTCTATATCATTTTTCTCATTTTATAAAAGATAAAATTGAGTTCCACAGAAGCTTACTGATTTGTGCAAAATCACATGGCTCATGAGTGGCAGAGTTAAATTTCCAAACCTCAGAGTCCAAATCCAGGGATGGGTAGCTGCTATTAATATTATTCACATTGAAAGCACCCTTTGTGGCCAGTGAGACTAATGGATGTGTGTTTTAACTCAATTAAATGGAATTTAGAGATTATTCAATCTAATACTCTGATTTTATCAGATGGGAAAAACTGAGATCCTCAAAAATGAGTTGACTTGGGCAAAGTCATATAACTCCTTAGTGGCAGAATCAAAACTAAAATCAAGCCCTCTGATTTCTATATTAGTATTCTTATGAATAATAGAGAATTATTATATAGTAATTAGCTTTGGGATCAGAATATCTGGGTTCAAAACCACCTATGATGCTTATGACCTGGATGACCTATTTTAAATCATTTAATAATCACAGGGCATATCTTAAGTTGTGAATTTCAGACTTTAAGTGGAACCTTCCCCTGATGTTGGAAAAAAAATCTCATGTGAATTTGCCCCAAAGGGCTAAACTAATGGGGCTCATAATTTCCAAATCACTATCTTTTGCCAAGAAATCATCCCATTATATTGTGGGAAGGGGATCAAAAATGAAAAGTGAAGAGAAAGAAACATACCTAGTCAAGAGACATGAAAATTAGGTTGATGCAGTACATAGAGTACTGGGTCTGGAGAGAGGAAGACTAGTTCAAACGTGGTTTTAGACATTTATTAGCCATATGACCATGGACCAAGTCATTTAAGCTGGTCTGGTCTGCCTGTCTTTCCTTAAGTATAAAATGGGATAATAATAGCACCTACCTCCCACAGTTGTGAAGATCAAATGAGATATTTGTAAAGCACTTAACCTAGTGGCTAGAGAGTACTAGAAGATATGTATGTTAGCTATTATGAGTATCATTATTATTATTACAAGGAAATCCAATGTGGCTGGGATGGGTTCCAAGGAGCTTTCAAGTACCAAGAAGCTCTTTGTTTAGAGTTTTCTGTGAGTGGTCTCATTTCCAGCAGATTTTTCCACCATAGTTTGATAATGAACACCAGCTGACTTTATCAACATTGACACTTTTTTCTCATAGCATTTACTTTTGTCCTAGCATCTAAATAAATGATTACAAAAATCCAAATGAGCAAAGTCAGAGCTAGTGATTTGTGGCAGGTATCCTAATTCTAGCTTTCTCTAGCTCTTTTAGATCATATTAGAGGCAATCCTAAAGCCAAGGAGCATTGGAACCTTGACCTGCTGATTGTCCATCTAGGAAGCTTCTTTCAACTGAAACACCACCAACAAAGGACATTTTGAAACATTTGGTGTAATTAAAATTTTTTTTTTATTAAGGTACTAAAGCAATTCTTACTTTGATAGTGACACCTGCAATCACACTACAGCTCTATTCCTAGACCAAAGTCATTCTTTCCTGATGTATTCAGACTACTTGAGTAATAGCAGACTCATTTCAAACAGATTCCATTTATGTTCAAGAGGATCTCTTCTGAACAGTTTACCAGAATACAAACTGACTGCTATTTCTTCTCGTAACAACTGAGGAGAATTTTTTGAATGGTCTCCACTTACCAATTGTTTCTCTATCTGTCAGCATGTTCAGGAAACAAAATTGGTTTGGCAAATGCATTTGTGCCTTAATGTGATTTCATCCATGACAAAAAGATTGAAGCCAGTGGATTAGAAATGTAAGTCATATGATTTTACTTCCACTATATGGCAAGGCACATAAAAAGTACAGCAACAATTTGATTTCAAGTAAGTAATTGAAAATGAAAACTGACAAAGAACAAAGTATCAAGATTTTATTTTTCTTAATCAGGTAAGCAAATAACTTGCCCACTTTAAGTTATGTCTACATGACACAAAGAGGCATAGACCAATGGTAAAGATCTGATGATTTTAATTGCACACCCATTCTGGATAATGCTGGTTCCAAAGGGAATAGAACAGATGCTTAAAGAAATGTATCTAAATTTTCTAAGTCCATGGGTTTAAATTAGGAACAATTCTCACAAATGTGAGATGATGAAGGCTCAGATAATTTTACTGGGACTTGCCAGTAAATCTAAACCTAAACCTAAAAACTAAAAAGATTATAAAACTATAAATGCCAGTGGAACATTAAAAGTATAAAGCAGATTACAAAAAAACAGGAAATTGTTAAAAGGGGTGGAAGGAATACCTAAAAAGGCTAGTTGATTGCAGGATTCCCAAATTAAAATACATATTAAAATTTTATGTATGCAATAAGAAATCATATAAAACAAATGACTGGTGCAAAAAGGGGACAATTCATGTTAAAAGTTTGTTTTTTAAGATGCAAAAAGTTTTAGTTTATTATATTTTAAAAACAATTATTTTACTTTGTCCCAGTTAACATATATCATCATTTCCTTGAACTTCCTTTAGTTTCCTCATCTGTAAAATGAAGGGAGTATACTTGATGCCCTTTGAAGTTGCTTCCAGCTGTGAATCTATGATGCAAAACATAGTTTCCTGTTTCTCAGGAAAAGTGAAGGACTGTGGATATGGAATTTTACAAATGACTTCAGATGTGTTCTCTTTGTTGGTAATCATTGATAAATTCTTTAGCTTGTTAAAATGAAAGGTTCAGTGTTAGTGTGTTAAGTACTTGACTTGGGAAATTATCATGGTATTAAAAAAAGGGGGGCCATCAATGCAATTTACAAGAACCAAATTAAGTGACCTGAGCTGAGTGGAAAACCAGCCTCAGGAGTAGATGTTCCAACCAGAAGATTGGCATGAAATCTGGAGTTAAGATGCAGAATGTTCTGGAATCTGAAATGACTCAAATTTCCAAAATTGTAACCTTCTATGGTGACAATTTATATTTCCTGCTAGTCCTAATATGTTAGTGGGTCATAGAACAAGTCAGGAAAGGCCATCTATGGAGACACATCTCTTTGCAACTCACCTCAAATGATCAAGTTCCAGAAACTTCAACTCCCTCTGTCCAACTGGCATCCCTCTAATTTATTGAAAAGGAGGTGTGGGCATTGGAGAAAAATTTGTGCCAGTTTGTTTATAGGTTAGGGCTAAAATGACTAAAATGTAGTAGATACTACAGTTTGGCCAGTCTTAAAAGCCAGAGTTAATGAAACCCTGGGAAACCAAAAGAGAATAAACATTAAACATTCCAAATGGCATCAAACAAGATTCAAACAATCCTTGGCTAGTCTAGAATGTCATAGTTCACTCTTCCTTTACAATCCAGATGAGATTGTTGGCTTCCTTTCAGGTTCAATTTAGTAAAAAGGAAGGGCTGGTGTAGGTGGGTCTAGTGGGTCATAGATCAGTAACAGAAGTTATTTTTCTCAGTTGAGATAATAAGGAGGGCTTTTCATTGCCTCAGTCTTCTTTAGGAAAAAATCAGTTTCTGGGCTAGTGAACTGGAAAGCTAGATAAGCCAATTTTTTGGGTGGTTCTTTTCTAAGAATTACTTGCAACCTCTTTCTTTAGACCAAAGCTTCTTAAACTTTCGGTCATGATCACATAACTGAATGTGGAAGTCACGAAATTATGACTTATTATCAGTAAATGTTTGATTTGCACACTGATTTTTTTATACCTGTAATCACTTAAAATTTTTGAGGGTGAAAAGGGGTTCCAAGTAGAAAACGTTTAAGACGCTCTGCTCTAGACAATAGATTTGATTAACCCAACTGATTTAAATCAATATCTACTAGTGAGTTCTTCCCATCTCAGAATTGTATTTGTTGTTGTTGCCTACCAATCAATTTAACAGTTGTTCATCTCCCAATGCCCCAGGGCAAGGCTCTGATGTATTTGTCAATATTATTAGAGACATTACTGGGATTTGATGTCCTTTTCTCCTCCTTCCAAAGGCTGGTGCAATTCCGAGTCAACCCTGAAAACTGTGGGTCTGGATTAGAGTGCAATCTATGTGATATGATTTCTGGAGATCAGGTTCCATTTAGTATCTCCCTCAGAAATGAACTCTGCTTTCTACAGATTCTATTATCCAATGAACTTGCTTGGCACATATTTAAGAACCTATAAGACATTTAAACAATTAGTTTCATAAACCCAAGTCCTTCTCATGTAGTGAAGGAGATTTTTTCCACATATTCCTGAATAGTTTACTAGACCATCAGCTCTTTTCGTTGCCCCAGATCAATTTATTTGGATTTCTGGAAGAGGAACCATTGACCACCTCCTGAGTTCTTGTGGACCCAACCGGAAATGTCATACAGAATCTCTGTGATAATCATAAAAGCCAGCACAAGGAGGTAAATGTAAGAGGGATGCAGGCAGAAACAACCCATTTCCTTGAAACCCAGTAGATATTTCTGGGAATATTTCCTCAGTTCTTCAAGTAATCTCAAACAAGAAAGGATGGTTCAGAAAGGGAGAGAATTGGAATCTTGGTACCTGATGACTCCAGAAGATTGCAATATGTCATGAATCTTATAGTTGTCCTGGCATAGGAGGACTATTTACTTCATTGCACATCTATGCTTTCCCCAGAGTGGATGGATATTCCAATAATCTTACCCTAACTACTCTCAGGAATTCTTTAAACCAGCAGTGACCTAGGACTAAATAATTAGTATTAAATCAGTCTTTGGCATAGAAAAACTCAGAAAACCCTACTACTGATTCAGAGCTTTCCCAAATCTCTGATTGATTTCTTTGCGAAGAGTTCCAATATACTAAAAATATTTCAGCTATAATTACTACATCATTGAGCTGGCCATGTGCCAAAGCCCAATTTAAATTACTCTGAGAAAAGGGTACATTTAGGGAAAGGGACTTTCTCTGCTCTTTAAAATTTAATTGACATATCTGTTTCTGGAATTGTTGACTGGCTTATCTTTTTTAATTTGATTTCCTTAAAAACTCATTCAAAAATGTGAAAAGGGAGCCTGTTAATTTGTCCTGACATCATATTTCAGGATAAGATATGTGTTGTTACTGAAATTTAAGCTTTACTCAGACCTGGCCATATCTCAAAAAAAAGTCCCTGGTATTTAATCTTTCTGTGTGTACTTGAACCTTGTGTACTTGAATCCCTTTTGTGGCCTGGGTTTTTTGAGAGATTGAAAATGTGATTCAAATTTATTGCTGTTGTCTTTGTCCATTAATCTACATTGTCATTCAAGATACTTTATTGTGGAGTAATGCACAGAATCAATTGCAAACTGGTAGTTTAGTGTGACTAGGAGATATTTATTATTGTTATTTGATGATGCACAAACCATTTGCAAGAGAATTAATGGAGATCCTGGCAAGCTTCTCTCTAAAGATTTTGTCTTTTAAAGGGCACATAAAGCTTCAGATTTGCTTAGTGTTCCATGAGTACCCACGAGTATGTGTAGACTAATGTGAGATGGATGTTTTGGGTTTCTTTCAATTCAGAGTCCTAGGAGCTAAATCTTACATATTCTGTATGTGCCTGGGTGCATGTATCAATTTAAACAACACAATGCCCAACTGCTTGATGCTATGGTGTAAAGGAAATGAAAAAAAAAGATTTTAAAAAAGAGTAGAGATTATATAGATCTGGTACAAAAAAAAGAGAGAGAGAGAACTGGATTTGAAGTAATTATACTTGTATCTGAATGAAGATTACTGGGCAGTCTCTCCAAGTTTCAGTTTCCTGATATATAAAAATGAAAATAATCTGTAAAATAGGGCATGTCTATCATTAATTAGGAAGGGCCCTCCTCTCCTATAGCACAAGTACTAGTGCTCTTTTCTATTTTGCAACTGGATTACTCTAAGGATCAAAGGAGATAACATAAGTAGATGCTTGTAGCTCTTTATAAATTCTCCCTATTATTTCTGATTAAATGATATTTCAGATCCTTGCAAAAATGGTAGAGCATAAGCAGCAAATCATTCCATTCTCCTCTAAACAACTTTAAAATAACATCTCACACCAAATTTTGAAGTAACAGAATCAACAAAAAGGTGAGACATTTTTCTAATATGATACAACAAGGTCATTGGCAGGCAAGATCTGTGACACTGAAGTGGGGGGGGGGGGCTGTCCAGATTAAATGCACAAAGATCAGACAACTGATCATAAAGGGATTATAAGCACTTTTGCTGCACTGAGTAAAGCTGGTGCTAATTGCAAATTCTATTCTCATAATCAGTTCTGGTTGTAGTTCCAGGATGGAGAAGAATGTTTGTGATCAGTCACAAGGGAGCAGGGACTAAGGTTACATTTCCAAGGCAAAGAGGAATCCTAGCACTTATGGTTATAAGGGAAGAAGGGTCCTTCCTGGGTAAAGACCAGAGTACAAAACAGGAGGGCAATGACCATATATCTTCTGGAGTCATACCACCTTTGAAGCACAGAAAACTTGCAGACCCCAGAACTAGCTCTGAAAATAGCAAAATTAAAAAAGACTAAAGCTTGGGATAGTGCCTCCCCAATTCTCAGGTGAGCAAACTTGAATTTAAACAGAAAGTTCAAAGTCAAGAAATAAGTTGGAAAAATGTTCAACAAAAAAAGTTACTACAGTAGCAAGGAAGACTGCCACATAAAGTTACATGAGAATATGAAAATAGCTACAACCAAATCCTCAAAAAAATGTGAATTGGACTCAAGCCCAATAAGGATTCTATGAGGCATTTTAAAAGAAAGAGATAAAAATTGGAAAAAGAAATGAGAATGATGCAAGAAAATCACTAAAAGAGAATTAATGGCTTGGGAAAGAGTCACAAAACTACTCTCCAACAATATGTTGTTTAAAAGAGACAAACATGAAACTGAAAAACTACACAATTTTTAAAAAGGTATGGAGAAGAATCTATTTTCCTTCAGCTGAAGTATAAAAGACAGGGGTAATAAATATGATCTCAGACAAAGCAAAGAAAAAATAGGTCTTCATCTCAAAAATATAGGGAATTGGGTCAAATTTATGAAGTTAAGAGCTATTCTCCAAATAAAAAAAGTTAAAATATATTAATAGGCAGCTTTTAGAAGACATCAAAGTTATAGTAACGTAATAATTCCACTTTTGGTTAGAGAAATGCAAATTAAACACCTTATCAACAATGACAAACATTGGAGGGGGTCAGAGAAAATAGATATACTGATAAACTGTCAGTGGAATTATGAACTAAATCATTCTGGAGAACAATTTGGACCTAAATCCAAAAGGCTATAAAACTGCCTATATTCTTTGATCCAGCAATATCACTACTAACCTGTACCCCAAAGAGATAAAAAAAGAAAAGTATTTATATGTACAAAATATTTATAACAACTCTTTTTGTGGTAGAAAATAGTTGGAAATTGAGGGGATACTCATTAATTGGGAAGTGCCCAAACAAGTTATGGCAAACGATTGTGATGGAGAAATAACTACTGTGTTATGAGAAATGACAAGGGGGTGGTTTCAGAAAAAATATATCAAGACCTATATGAACTGAAACAAAGTGAAGTGAGAAGAACAAGGAGATCATTGTGTATAGTAAGAACAGTGTTGTAATAATGATTAATTGTGAAAGAACTGGCTATTCTGAATGATACAGTGATTCAAAATAATTCAAAAAATTTTTCATTATGAAAAAATGCTATCCATCTCCAAAGAGAGAATTGAACTCTGAGTGCAAATTAAAGGGTTTTTTTTTGCTTTTAATTTTGCTGGGTTTTTTGTGATATGGCTAATAAAGAAATGTTTTACAAGATTTCACATGCATACATGATATTGTTTTGTTTACCTTCCTAATAGGTGAGGGAGGGTTGGGATGGAATGAGAATTTGAAACTTAAAAAGAAAAGAATGTTAAAAACAAAAAATCATAAATTATTTTGAAAAATAAAGACATTTCAAAAATTGTGGAAGTTTAAGTCAATTATTAATAAAGTCACTTTCTTCAGTTTCCTGAACCAAACCCTGAAAATCGACTGAGTAGATTTTTCAGAAACATTGTGCTGTACAGCTTGTCACACTTGTGGATATTTATGGAAATTTGTTCTTCTGGAACATAATTCACTTGGTTTTGTCAAGCACAATGGAATGTGAATTCTCTCTTTTACCCCAGAAATGTATTATTTAATAGGTTGTTTATTATTACCATGCATGAAAAGCAAGAAATTTTGCCTATCTAAACCTATCAAGGAATGCAACAACCTGAAAAACTAAGTTTCCAGGAGTGCTGTAGATTTGCTTCCTTAAATACACTAATTTTTTCCTTTTGTTTTAATTTTTTAAATTAAATCATTTTCAAATGTACAATCTTGATCTCTTTAATAGAAAATATCAGACAAGGATTTTTGACTTTCCTATCATGTTATACAGTGCAGTGATTTGAGACTATTTATCTTTATACCTCTACACCAAAAGGTCCCAAGCTATTGTGCTTCTTAAGTTTTTATGCCCCTCTCATAGCATTTCTCTTTTTTAAAAAATTTAGTATGAGACAATTGAGGTTAAGTGACTTGTATGGAGTCACACAGCTATGAAATGTTAAGTGTCTAAGTCTGGATTTGAACTCAGTCCTATATATAGGACTATATATAAGTAATCCTGACTTCAGGGTGGTCCTCCATCCACTGTGCCATCTACCTATCCTCTCTCATAGTGTTTTAAGACTGGAACAGATCTTAGCAATTGTCTAGTTTCTTAAACTTTTTTCCACTTTGACCCCTTTTTGCCTGAATTTTTTTTACATAATACCAGGTATATAGGTATATAAAATAGATACACAAGTCACAATTTCACAACCCCTATATTCACAATTGTGAGACCCCATATAGGGCTGCAAACCTCAGTTTAAGAAGTTGGAATCTAGATTAACCTACATATGAAAAAGAATCCTCTCTATATCCAACAAGTAGTTAGTCAAACAAACCCTGTTTGAAAACATAGTGGTGTGGAGGGAGTTGGGCAGTTGGAAGGAGGAATGACTCATTATATCTCCAAATAGCCAATCTCACTTTTGATTAAATATAGTTGTTAGGAAGTTTCCTTACCTTCAGTCTGATCTCGCCTCCTTGACACTTCCACCCACCAGTCTTAGTTTTTGCCTTTCAGAATCAAGAAGGAAAAATATTTGTGTCCTCCCTTGCTGACCAATTGTTAACTGCTTCTGCTTTGAAGACAACACAATGAGATAAAAAGAACCTGGGATCAGAGAGAAGAGAGTCTTGTGTTTAGAACCTGCCTTTGATAGTTATTAATTGTGTAGACACAGGTCAATCACTTAACTTTCCATGCCTCAGCTATAAAACAAAGACAATAGGATTTGTGACATCTGCTTCACAGAAATGCTCTGTGGAATAAATCAGATGTGATGTTCTTTGTAAATATTAAAAGTGTTGTAGAAAATCAACTACATTACTCATTTCTGTCAATGTGTCAGACCTACATCAATCTCTCAGTGTCTAATTTACTTTTTCTAATTTGCTCTGGACTTAGAAACTAATTCACAAGTATGTTAGAGCTATATTAAAAAAGTGAGACAATAGTTTCTGAGTGAGGACATAGGAAATAGATATAAAAATATGTTAGAATTGTATAAAGTATATACAATAAGCATCCGTAGAATATGAATAAGGGTTCTCTTGAGAGTAATGTGAATGGAGATTGTAACACCTATTTTAGTTGCTACCCAGGGACTACTTTTGCTTATTTCCTGTTTCTAAACTGTTAAAAATAGGTAGTTTCCAAATAACAGAGTTCCAGGTAGGTGGTACATTACTACAACAAACTGAAGACATGTGAGCTGTGAATTATATATGTATTTCATTTGGTGGGAGTAGTAGACCGCTGGGATATTCTGAAAAGCAGCGGAGGATGACTTCACTTGTATTTACAAACTAATATTTGGATTTCTCAACTATACAGACTAGAGCTTTGGATAAAAAAGTCTGGGAAAACAACCCCTTAATTTATATCTCCAACTCAATGCACTACCAACAGCCTCAGAGAACTTGATATGCTTCAAGTGGAACTCATTATCTTCTCCATAAAACTTGCCCCTCTTTTTGATTCCCCCTAGCTCTGTTATTAGTACCATTATTTTCTCGTTATCTAGACCCTAAAGCTTATAATCTTCTCTATTCCTCATTCTGCATCCAATTAATTGCTAAATTGACTCTACTTTCATAATTTTTTCTATTTACCTCACTCTGTCACCACCCCAATCCATATATCCATCTTTTCTTGTATTGACAATTACAATAGTCTTCTAACTTTTGTCTCTGCTTCTAATTTCTCCCATCTCCAATCCAGCCTTCAAAAAAAAGAAATCTTCCGAAGACAGAAGCCTAATCACATCATTTTTCTTAAGAATTATCAGTCTTTCCACCAATTAAAAGATAAAATATAAAAATATTTTGTTAAGACTCTCCAGAATTTACTAAGTAATTTTTGGAATACATTCCCTTTCAAACAATATTTTCTAACCAAATTTGATTGCTTATTCTTCCCAATCTCTAGCCCCTTGCTCAGTGACTGACACAAAATAAAGAATTTAAGAAATGTCTATCCTACTGAAATTGAATTAAATTGAACAATGCTTCCAGCTTCCAAGCCTGAAATTTAAATGACCTACTCAAGGGTTATTTTCAGAAGCTACACAGAAATAACAGCTGCCATTTATGTAACACTTGGGAATATAGGGATGGAGATTTGCAAAGGGCTTTACATACATTATCTCATTTGAACCTTGTAAAAATCCTTTGGAGTAATTGCTGTTATTATCATCTTCATTTTACAGATGAGGAAACTAAAACTCAGAGAGATTAAATCACTTTCCCATGGTCACATAAATAAAAATTTTGGAGGTAGAATTCAAACTTTGCTCTCTTCCAAATCCAAGTTCCAGGATTGTTCTACTATATATGTTGCCTTTTTAAAAAAAGCTATCAAAGCTTTTATTCACTACACAAAGGGCACACTAGAACAACTTCATAGTGCCCTACCTGCTACTTGAAAGTTGCTAAAACTTTCAGATAGAGCCAGATCATTAAGAATTCGGTGTGACTGAATTGATGCTAAGTGAAAGAGCAGAACTAAGGACACAGTACTTGTACACAGTAAAAAGAAGATTATATGATGATCAATTGTGGTGGATTTAACATTTCAACAATAAGGTGATTTGAGGCAATTCTAATAGACGTGATGGAGAGAGCCATTCACATCAGGAGAAAGAACTATAGATATTGAATGTGGATCAAAGATTTTTTTTGTTGTTTTTGTTTGATTGTTTTTTCCTTTCTTGTGCTTTTTCCCTTTTGATCTGACTTTTTTACACAGCATGACAAATAAGAAAATGGGTTTAGAAGAATTGCGCATGTTTTACCTATATCAGATCACTTGCTGTCTTGTGGAGAGGGTAGGGGAAGGAGAGGGAGAAAAAAAATGAAACACAAGGTTTTACAAAGGTGAATGTTGAAAACTATCTTTGCATGTATTTGGAAAAATAAAATACTATCAAAATAAGAAGAATTCAATGTGACAGCCAATTATCAACATACTATAGTCATATAGTCAAATCTGTATGTACATTGTTACTTTTCACATTCTCTAATTCTCATAATTACTTTCAAATCAATATTATCAAAATTCAAAAGAATAGAAAATGCAATAGATATATTTGACTATCAAATGGATTTGGAGTCTAATCAATCCCCTTCAACAGGGAATTAATTAATTAATTAATTCTAATTAATTCCCTTCCCACAACTCATTCACAAGTGTCTATCTTGTGCAAGTATTGTTGATATTTATCTATAAGTTCGCAATATTCAGCATACTGACTTGGTGTCTTTCTCTATGTCTCTTGACATGGAAAGGATACTTAATCACAGTTTGTCCACTGATCATCCCTCACTCTCTTTACATGACCAGCTCATGTTCTTCTTTTTTTTCATTTAGTCTGTTGACATATTTTACTTCCCTTCTCCTTTGTAATTCCTGTTTTTAATGTGCTTCACCCTACACCCACCCACCATACAACCTTTAGTCAACCTCTGAGCAATACTCATTTTCCATTTTTTTTTGAAAATTGTAATGTTCTATCTCTCACATCCATACAAAATCATCAGAAGAATATTAGTATTGGACCTTTGCTTCAGCAAAGAGTGTTTGAAGCCATTAAAGGGACTTTTGAAATAAGAATAAATAAGTTATTAATGCCTGTCAAAGTGACAGACATTTATACAATAACATTAGTATTGTTTATAATAATATCATACAGAAGTTTCATCAATGTAAATACTGCCTAGTGAGAAGATCTAAGAATTCCATTTAAGGAGGGTACTCAGAACAGTCACTTCATCATTTCTCGCCTGGCTGCAGGACTTCATCATGCCCTTATATGAAGAATCCTCTCTCCTTTCCCTTCGTTTTCCACTTCCTTTTATTTGTTGTCTGTCTTTCTTCATTAGATTGTGAGTTTCATGAAAGTAGGTCTATCATTTGTCTTTCTTTATATACTAATGCTTAGCACCATGCCTGATATACAGTAGGTGCTTAATTAATTATTGACAGGCTAACTGACTTAAAAGTGCCTCAATTCTTAAATATTTCATAATTTTTCAAATTAAAAAAGAGTACATTCAAGGGCAATACTGGTATATGGTAATAATAATAATAGCTTATATTTTGCATAGTGTTTATTATGTGCCAAGCATTAGTAAAATCTTAGAAAGAAGAATGGCAGAGATTGTGAGCTTTAAAATTTCCTTATTGCTCTTTCTCATGGCAGATCTAGAGCAGGTGCTATGCAAAGATGAAACTCAACATCTCTTTCCCAGTCACTGGCAATGAGACACTCAACAAAGTCAATGATAAGAGAAAACTACAGACCTTTTATGAGAAATGGATGGTCACTGAAATTTCTGCTGATACTCTGGGTGAAGAATGGAAGAGTTATGTCGCCTGTATCAGTGGTGGGAATAACAAATAAAGCTGCTCCACAAATCAAAGGTGTTTTGGCTCACGGACGTGTCCTCGTGTTGCTCAGTAAGGGCCATTCTTCCCATTGTCCTAGAAGAAAACATAAATCTATTAGGGGCTGTATTGTGGATACCAATCTAAATGTCCTCAATTTGGTAATTGTGAAAAAAGGTGAGAAAGATATTCCAGGACTGACTAATGTAACTGTATCTCGTCACTTGGGACCCAAAAGAGCTAGCAAAATCCACAAGCTTTTTAACTTGTCCACAGAAGATGAAGTCTGGCAGTATGTTGTGAGGAAGCCCCTCAACAAAAGAGGTAAGAAACTCAGGAGCAAGATTCCTAAAATTCGGAGTCTGATGACTCTCCATGTTTTGCAGCACAAGATGGATGTATTGCTTTGAAGAAGCAGCATACCCAGAAGAACAAGGAAGAAACAGCTGAATATGACAAGCTTTTGACCAAGGCAATGAAGGAGGCCAAAGAAATCATTAAGAGACATTGATTTTTTTCCCTGAGAGCTTCCACTTAGAAATCTGAGTCTAGTCAAAAATAACATTTTTGAAAATGTGTTAGAATAAATAACTTTTGTCAAGTGGGGGGAAAATCCTTATTAAAGAGAACTTCAACAGAATGCAGAACCAGTTTAAAGAAGGTTTGACAAAAGACTGAAATACAAAGTGTCATTTTAAGAGCATTAAAAGTTGAAACTGGAAGAAAGACAATAAAAAGACTCTAGATGGAAAAGATTGTTTTTTTTTTTTTGGTAATAAACTTAATTTCACAGTCTTAGATATTCTTGAAGAAAAGCTAGAAGTAATATCAAAGAGAGCATATTGGGGAAAGAAGCAGGTCTAGACCAAACTATATAAAGAAGAGGTTCACAAGGGAGGTAAAACAGTTGTTTTGGATTGAGGAATACATTTTCAAGATAACTAAAGCAGGGAAAAATATAAAAAGTATACAAAAATATCAGCTCTTTTTACCATACATGCAAAAAGGTGGCAGAAAACAATGGGTTGTCTGTATGTCTACTTAGGATCATAGATTTAGAACTGGAAATGACCTTAAAGATCATTAAGTTCAACTACCTTTTTTTACAGTCAGGAAAACTGAGGCTCAAAGAGGTTACATCACTTGTTTGTGATCACATAGCCACTGAGTGAGAGGGTTAAACTAGATAACCTCAGAGGTAACTGCCAAGTCTAAATCTCTGATTTTTTTTTTTTACAATTTTTACTTATCCTTAATTCAAGTCTTTTAAAAATTTAAGTTTATTTTTGAGCCTGTCAATTTTTCTTTCTGTGTATCTCTGTTTCTGTCTCTTTGTGTGTGTCTCTCCTCTCTCTGTCTGTCTCTCTATTTCTCTTTTTCATTACAACATTAAAGGGAAGGATGAGGAGGAACAAATACTCATTGACTTGTTCATGTTGCAATATGGTATAAGGGAATATGAACGGAATCGGAAGTCTCAGGAAACAGAGCAACTCTGTTAAAAATCCCTTCACTTCTAGAGGGCTCATTTTCTTGAGCTATAAAATGAAAAGAATGAATTAGATGATCTTTATGGTTCCTTCCAGCTCTATGATCCCATTAGTTGAGAGTTTAGTTAGTAAGTTACTTTGAATACTCTTCCTTTGGGTTTTCTCTTAAATCCAAATATTCTCTAAGAAAACTGTGTTCTGTAGGGAGGAAAATGGAAGAATGATACTGTCTTACTTTTTTTTCCCTGAGGCAATTGGGGTTAAGTGACTTGTCCAGGGTCACACAGCTATGAAATGTTAAGTATCTGAGGCTGGATTTGAACTCAGATCCTCCTGACGTCAGGGCTGATGCTCTATCCATTGTGCCATCTAGCTATCCCTGACTTAATTCTTAATCATAATTTTTCAAGAATGTATCAATAATTTTCTCCTTTATTTAAAAGTCCTAGCTGTGATATTTATTATGAAACTAAGGCATGCTACCCTCCCCACTTTCTCTAGCACTCTCTCCTACTGATACTCTCTCACACTAACAGATTTTTGTACCTAACATAGTGCTAGGGATCTTAGTACTTGATCTTAACAAATGAGCTGAAAATTACTTCTGAAATAGGGGCATTGGTATTTATACCAATGGAGACCACCATGTCGTATACTTTTCTTTGGACAAGTCATTGAAAAATTTCAAATATAGTTCTGGCATGGGCAGTAGCAAAGACTAGAGGTCTGGTAGATAATCATTGATTAAAACAAAGAAGAAAGACCAAGAACTTCATTTTCAATATACTTTTCTTTGCCTTTATTTTCTTCTTATATTTCAATATAGAACATTCCTAATAAATGAGAAAAAATTATAAAAATGCATTAAGATTTTTGCTGAGGTCTATCTTCCAGATCAAAGACAAAGAAAAACTTTTGCATGTGGAAATCTGAAATTGGCCTCTGCCTCTGGTTATCATGCCTTGGAATTTGTTGAAAACAACAATGGGTTGGGCTGTGCTGCTTTGTGCACCAAAAGAGTTAGCTAGGGATAACAACATGACTGAGATTCCACCAATGTAGATTAAAAGATATATTTTACCCACATGTAGTTATTATAAAATACCTACAAAAATATTTCAGTAAATAATAAATATCATTGTAGATTAAATGAATGTGCCCCCATGTGTGTTTGTTGTTTGTGTGAAAAATGTGACATGGGAAATTCCTGTGGGAAAACTTCCTTCATCAATACAAATTGCTACTGTTCCATGACTAGATAAGTAGCAGATAAATTCTAGAGTTAGCAGAGATGGGTTATGGTTGAGTGCCTAGTGTCATCAAGTTGTTATAGTGGATAGAGAATCAGTCCTAAAGTCAGAAGGATACAAGTTCAAATCTGGCTTCAGATATTAAGTATCTGGCTGTGTGACCTAATTGCCTCAGCAAAAAAAAAAAAAATGTTGAGTGCCTAGGGTTACACAGCTAGTAAATATTAGAGGTATAATCCGAACCTAGGTTTTATTGACTCCAAACCCAGGAGTCAATGATATTGCACCTCTCTTTGTCTCTGTCTCTGTTTGTCTGTCTCTCTCTTTCTCTCTGTCTCTGTCTTTTTCTGTGTCTCGTCTCTGTCTCCGTGTCTCTCTCTGTCTGTCTCTGTCTCTGTCTCTGTCTCTCTCTCTCCCTCTCTGTAATAGCTCTAAGAAATTCACTTAATGTTTCAGTTACTCATGCAATGCTACAAAGTTCAGACAATTTTGATCTGCATAAGTGGAAGAGGTTTCTTCACCAGAATTTTCAACTTTGATGAAATCATGGGCCTGGATAGACAGACAGACATAGGGTAGATAGAGAGAAAAAAAAGGTAGCGATAGATAAGTAGATAGGTAAGTAGATTTGTAGATAAATAGATAGTTAGATAGATAGTTAGAAAGATAGATAGAAAGGAGGATAAATAGATGGATGGATAGGTAGATGGATGATGGAAGGATGGAAGGATGGAAGGATGGAAGGAAGGAAGGAAGGATAGATAGCTAGACAGATGGATGGGTGGGTGGGTGGACATATAAACACACCTTTATCTAATAGAATCTACATATCTGATGAGGTGTATGGGGTTTTCAAGGAGAACTAGTACTTCCATTATAAGGGTTTGCCAAGCCCCTTTCTGGTCTGCTTATCCATCTTGGGTAGATGGATATCTGGGACTCAGTTCTCACTTGTGGCTTCAAGAAGCTGTAATGTGTGCAGAGGCTATGCCCTGGTAAACTGTCTCAGCAATCAGGCTAAATAAACTAGGTTGAGAGTAACCGATGATCCTTAAACTCACCAGTGAGTTAGGAGGGGTATTTGACCCAAGCAAGTGAAGATTCCCCAAGTGGAAAGGGCTGATGACAATTTGTTCCAAAGGCAATGAAGCAACTAAAGCAGGCAAGTTAGAGTGTTGGAGCTGGGTCAGACAGCAAAGATGCCAGGATCATTCACTACATCCTGAGCCATTGCCAGTCTTCTTGACTTTTGTCTTGTCACTAGACTTTGATGACTTTGGAAGAGAGAGTGAAGCTAATGTTTTTATGCAGCTCCAGTTCATTTAAATCCAATTTGTGCAGTAGTCAAAACATCACCCCATGATGCCATCAGTCCTCTGAAAATGAAGGACAAACAACAATAACGTCAGATAATAAGACAGGGACAGAAAAAACCAATAAGAGAGATTAAAAAAGGAAAAAAAGAAATAGAGGCAGAAAGAAAGAGAAGAGGAAAGAGAAGGAAGGAAATAGAGGAAAGGAAAAGAGAGAGACAGAAAGAGATAAGGAAACAGAGAAACAGAGACAAGAGAGTAAGAGATAAGGAAGAGAGAAAGAGAGATAGACAGAGACAGAGACAGAGAGACAGAAAAAAGAGAGGGAGAGGGATACAGAGAAACAGAGAAAGAAAAAGAGAAAAAGAGAGAGAGGGAAAGAGAAAGGGGGAGAGATACAAACAGACACATACATAGACATATAGAGAGACAAAGACAGAAAAAGACGGGGAGAGACAGAGACAGGAGAGTAAGAGATAAGTGGAGAGAGACACAGACAGAAATGCACACAGACAGAGAAATAGAAAGGAGATTTAAAGACAAGTGGAGAAACAGAGACAGCGAAAGACAGAGACAGCGAAAGACAGAGACAGATAGAGAGACAGAGACAAGAAAGTAAGAGATAGAGAGACAGAAAGACACATAGAAAGACCCATAGAGATAGAGATGAAGACAAAGACAGAGATAGAGATAGATAAAAACATACTCAGAAAGATAAGACAGAGAGAGGCAGATAGAGAGACAGACACAGACACATAGAGACAGAGATAGGGAGACAGAGAGACAGGAGAGTAAAAGATAAGCAGAGAGACAGAGACAGAGAGAAGTTGAGGAGAAGAAAGGAGAGGAAGAAAGAGAATTGATAAAGAAAAATATAATCTCCTCTGACATTTAGAGTTCTTCAGAATCTAGTTGCAATTTCTAAGTTCTTATTTACTGCTCATTACTTGCCTTCATACATTATACTTTCCAACCAGCTAGTCTGGTCTATTTGCTCTTCTTCCAAACATGACTTCCCATCTCCCATCTCCCATCTCCCATCTCCCATCTCTGCACAAGATTTCCCTCATGTTTGACATCTATCCTTTCCCCATTATCATGTCTATGATGCCTCTTATACTACCTCTTATACCACCTATAGCCACTTCTTATACAAGGACCACCTTGATTCATCCAGAGACTGGTGCCTTCCACCTTCAACCACCAGTGTGCATGAGCCTTATATAGGTTTTATATTTTCACATTTGTATAATTCTGGACAACTCATTCTGAGACTTAATTTCCTCATCTGTGGAATGAAAATATTAGAACTTAACCCCCCAGGGTTGTTGTGAAGATCAACTAAAATAACATATTAAAGCACTTTGCAAACTCTGAAGTACTATACAGATGTTACTATTGTTATTATTAAGAAACACTTATTGAATGAATAAATACATATATGTTGCATATACATGTATATTTATAGAAACTTTTTTTATTCTCTATTCAAGTGGTCACCATTAGACCTTCAGTTTAGCAGTCCAGAAAGAATGAAAGATTGGTGACTGTCCAAAGTGAAATAGTTGAAAATTAAATATTTTGTGTTTTGCATATGCAGCTGATGGTGCTTTATTTGAGCTCTGCTTTTTCCTCTTTCTTGTTATTATTCACTATTCTTTTCATTTGTCCCCTTCAGTCTCTCCTTGGCATTTAGTTATGAAAGGAAAGCTTTCTTCCTTGTGCCTTTCCCATCATCCATCACTTTTCCTCTCCAACAACTGCTTAGCACAATGTCTCCCTGACCAAGTATAAGTATGTTCCCAGTGAAAATAAATGCTGCATTAAGTGTGAGCAACTTCAGGGTAATGATTGCTCTTTCAAAGTTCAATTTCAAATTTCAGGTATCCCTGCTTATCTAATGAATATAATTAAATGTTTTATGTTTTAACTGGCCTGTCAAGATGGTTTATTTGGCAGATGTGGTTAAATCTTCCTGAAGGCAAATCTTTAAAGAATGGGAGATTCCTGTTCTTAGAAATATTAGGCCTTGGAAGGATGGCTGTGAAAAGGCAGCTGGCAGAGAGCACCCTTGTTGTGGCTACAGCTTAATAAAAAGACACTCATTAGCTTGCCTCGAAGTCCATCTTTCTTCCAAGCCTTGGGAATGCTGGTTTGAGCCATTTTTGGCCCATGTGGAAGATTCTTGTTAACTATTCATTCCCACTCCCAACCCCTTTTTCCTTTCATTTTTTTTCTTATCAGTGGGGGTAGTTTTAAGAAGCATTTTCCAGTGGGTGTGGATTTATTTGAGAAAGCCAGCAGGGCCAAGCTGCTTTGAAGCTCCTGTTTTTTCATCAGTTGGGAGCAATGCTATAATCACTCCACCCTGACCAGATTTGACCTTAGTAGAATACAGCTTGCAACTCACACATTGGGTAAGGTTGGCCCAAATGGCTACTTTGGCCTTTCTGACTGAGAAAAGGGGAAGGAGAAGAAGATAAGGAAACAGGGTCCTTATCCAAATACCTTTGAGGCAGGGGTTCTTAATCTTGTCTCTGTCTGTCTCTGTCTCTGTCTCTGTCTGTTTGTCTATCCCTCTCTGTGTGTCTCTGTCTTTGTCTCTCTCTCTCTCTATGTCTCTGTTTTTCTCTGTCTCTCTGTCTCTCTCTCTCTGTCTCTCTCTCTGTCTCTCTCTCTCTCTCTCTGTCTCTCTCTCTGTCTCTCTCTGTCTCTCTCTCTGTCTCTCTGTCTCTCTCTCTGTCTCTGTCTCTCTCTGTCTCTGTCATTCTCTCTCTCTCTCTCTCTCTCTCTCTCTCTCTCTCTCTCTCTCTCTCTCAATGTGTGTATGTGTGTGTGCAGCTTTTGGAAGTCAGCTGGGTGAAGTCCATGGGGTCCTCAGAATCACATTTTTAATGCATGAAATAAAAATACAAAGGACCAAAAAAAACCCCAATTATAATGAAAATAATTGAAAATAGATTTTTTTTAAATTCATGAATTATTAGCTAAAATCCCCTGATTTAATTCAAATTCTCCCTGATCATATAATTTCGAACAGGACCTGATGGGTAACATGATTACTTCCTCCCATTCTTTGGGGCCTCCTTAAATTAATCACTCTGCAGTCTGGACCACACATAACTAGACAGTTTTTGGTATTTTTCAGGTGAATTAAATCTACCTCCTTACATCTCTACAGTGACTCATGTGTCTGTAATTGAGAAGCTGATGTCTGATTTTTAATACTCCAAAACTACCTCACCTTAAAAAAATCCAGGTTTTGTTTTGTTTTGTATTGGAATGTTTATTTATTTTGCTTTGGGTTTGTACTTGGAACAGCTGGCTTGCTGACTTGGGATGTATAAACTACATTTTAGGCTTGGCATTAACTATTTTTCTCAACATTTTTTATTTGTTTCTTTGGCTCTAGATATCAAAAAGAAATCAACATGTTAAATGAAGGAGAAGGAAAGGAATTAATCTTGTTAACCTGACTCTGATTTATGAGTCTGTCAAATGGTATCTCTGGAAGATGTTAATTAGGTTCATGATGGAAACTTCTTCTCCATGTGGTCCTATAGCAAATGTCCTACCTGATAATGGAAGGATTCAGAGAGGGCACCTAGAAGAGATGCAGGGAGACCAGTTGCAAATACAAAGCTTGCTGCCCAATTTTCTGCATCTGGTCACACTGCTAATAAAAGGTAATTCACTGGGCTACTTCCAGTACTGAGTTTGTTGTAGAGCTTCCATGAATATTAATGAAGTCCCTTCAAACATTTGGCTGTGACTTAGTTCTCAGAAAATATAAACATGGATATCAAAAAAAAAAAAAAAAAAACCAAAACCTCTCAGACCATATGAGTAATGAAGAATCGTCCATGAATTAGCCAGAAAATGAAGCCTTATTATTGACAGAGATGTTGCTCTGCCTCATGGTTCCTCCATGTGTTGAATTCCCTCTCTTCCAACTCCTTAGAATTGCTTGCTGGCTTCCTGAACAAAATTCAGGTGCCACCTGTTACATAAGCCCTTCACTGATTCCTAATTTTTTGAAATTACTTTCATTATTCGAAATTTATTTATATATGTATCTCTGGCATCTCTCCAGTAGACTGTAAACTCCCTGAGGACATGATCTGTTTTGTGTTGTTTTTGTATCCCTTGTGCCTAAAATAGTGCCTGGCACTTAATAGGCTTTTCCAAAAAAGCTTATTGATTTGAATTGCAGTAGACTTAGCTTCTGTCCAGTTTCTCTCCTTCCCTCCCTCCCTCCCTCCTCATCTCTTCCCCCTCTCTTTCCCCCTTCTCTCCTTTCTTCCTTCCTTCCTTCTCTCTCTCTCTCTCTCTCTCTCTCTCTCTCTCTCTCTCTCTCTCTCTCTCTCTCTCTCTCTCTCTCTCTCTCTCTTCTCTCTCTCTTACTCTCTGTCTCTCTCTCTGAGTCTGTCTGTCTCTCCTTCCTCCCTCCCGCTCCTTCCCTCCCTCTCTGTCTCTTTCTGTCTATTTGTCTCTGTCTTTTCTATGATTACTGGTGTCTATTTTTTTTTTTTTTGGCGTGTATTTCTCCACTTGACCCTGGCTCCCCTGTCTGTAATGTTTCAGTCCTTCCACTTAATGGCTCAACAGTCAGGAACCAGCACACTTTAGAATAGAAACTCATTGCAATTAGGGTTGGTTTCCTTCTTGTTCTTGTATCCCCAACATCTAGCATAATTTCTGGCACACAGTAAGTGTTTAATAAATGTTTGTTGATTGATGAAATGAAATTATCCCATTCAGTCAAAATGCTTATCTTGCCTTCACAAATACTCTGATTCTGATTCTGTCTTCTGCTGACTTTGGCTCAATGGTATTTAGTCTGATTTTTTTTCCTTCAAAGGGTTTAAAGTCTTTAAAAATCATTATCCAGGGATTCTTTACCATATATTTCACTTATTTCATGTCATTTCTTTCTCTCTGTATGTCTGTGCCTCTGTCTCTGTCTTTGTCTCTCTGTGGGTCTCTGTCTCTATATGTATACACACATACATCGTGTAAGTAATTATATGTACACATATATTTTTGAAATTACTTTTATTATTCACAATTTATTTATATATGTATCTATGGCATCTCTCCAGTAGACTGTAAACTGTAGATAGTAACTGTGGGGTCCTGATAGTTTTGCCAAAGCAAGGAATTACAAGATAGTCCTTTTAATGCTCCTCCCTGCTTGACTTATGGAGTAGCTGTGGGAATCCAATTTCTTAGGGGCCCCTGCAACAAAGGCCTATTTAAATTTCAGTTAAATTCAACAAAATGATTCTCCTATATATAAATATGTGTATGTAATGAAACTGAGCCAGAGTCTACATTTAGCCTACTCTTGGTCATTGGGAATCACAGGAAGACAGAACATAAAATGACGTCTGAGTTCTCCACATCCCCATAAGCATGCTCTCCACTAAATCCTGTATTCCTGGATGTGAGAGGGACATGCTTCCTGCTGAGAGTCTACAAGCCTTTGTAAAAAAGGAAAAGAAAACAAAGAATCATTTAGATCCATGAACATGTAATGGAAAAACACTATTTCTTGCTCTGTAGGGGTTCCTGGGACTTTCTGGGTGTTGAACTTAATAAGGCAAAGGAGATATGTTGCCTTTTGCTGACCCTTTCTCTCCCAGTCTTCTGATAAGTCAAAATTAATTTTATATGCTCAGTTCTGTGAGCAAAGCCACTTCTCATGGTTACTATGGGATACCTTCTAAATATAGGGCATGATGTGATCTCCCAAAATTGTTATGCAATGAAAATGTTATGGATGGTGAGCCTGGAGTTTTCTCAATTGCTATATCCACAGAAATGTGATATTTCCCCACTGGGCTGTATTATATCAGGTCTGGCTACATGTCAATAGATTTCTGTAATGTAGAATTAAAAGGTTTTTTGCCACAAGGCACAGACAAATACCGATTAATTTTAGTCCAATAATCTCTATAGTTTCCTCTTTTCCTTAATAAAAGGCATTTGTTTTCTAGGGGGGAAACCTTGGACATTTTACCTTTGCTTTTTAAATTTTACTATAGTAACACTTCTTAAACATGATTGTGGAGCTGAGGGGAGATCCATAGGTGAGATTTCTGTATTAAAATGTAAATATGAGATTTTTAATAGTCTGAATGTTAGAAAAGGCAGTAAGACAGGATTCAGGATCATGCTAATGTGAATTTATCCTCCCAGAGCCAGGGATTTCTGAGCTAGACCAGATGGGATGATGTGTCCCATCTCCAGGGAGAATTGTGAAGAAATAAAGAAAGACTAAAAAAGGACAAAGGGAAAAGGGAAAAGACAAATAAAACTCAGGCGATGTGTAGACCTCCTGCTAAAGGAGCTGATGACCGGGAATAGAGACAGCTGCATAGACAAAATTCCCAAGACAATAATTCAAAAGCAATTATGACAAGCATGAGCCCAGAGAGAGGTGTTAGGAAGAAAGCAAGCTTCCAAGGATTAACAGTATATTGTACTACAGAGTTTGGATATTACAAATTATAGACCTCTCTGGTCCTCAGTTTCCCTTTCTGTAAAATGAGAAGATTAAGTTAGATGATTTTCAAGACAGAGACTTTTATGTTTGTATGCACAATGCCTTCTTATTTACAGCAGGTGTTAAATAAATGCTTGTTGAATTGAATTAAGTTGGAGCAAGGCCAGTTTTGCTGGTAGGTGCATGGACAGCATTTTCAATGAGAAGCTAGCAAGGGGATTGCCAGAAAAGGCTCTTGCTTCTCCAGATAAAAAAAGGCAAGATAATAAATCATAACAGCTCATTTCTAAAGTGCTCTAAAATTCACAAAATGCTTTTTTCATGTGGAGCTCAAGGTAGTACAAATATTATTGCTGGCATTTTGCAGATGAAGACAAAGTCAGGTCAGCCTGATGTTACAGGGAGGAGGTTGGTTGACTAGAACAAAGGATTGGTAGTCAAAGGCAGTTCAGAATGATGGAAGGAATTCCCTGGGTAGAGTTCAAATTCTGGCTAGGCTGCCATTTTTCGATCTTGGGTAAATCACACAATTGGGTAAATCACATACTTATTGCTTCAGTTTCCTTCTCTGAAAAAATGAGAAGGTTGGATAAAATGACTGGTGTTCAAGATTACTTCCATCTCTAGATCTATGATCTAAACAATTTGTAGTAACCTAAGGGTCTGATATTGGGGGGAAGAACTCTTATATTAAGTTGCTAATGAGGATAAGATCATCTGGCACCTGAAGGATTGATTGGCTCTGGAAAACTGAATCAAACTAACTGGGTAAACATGAGATTGTCCATGATTTATCTACAAAGCATGCAGTTTTAGATGTGTTTGTGTGTTTTACATATATATGTATATATACATACACACATATATGTATGCAGGCATATGTGCACACACATGACACGATATATAACTATGTTGTATGATCTGTGCATGTACACATATATGGCATGTGTGCATGTGGTGTGTATATGTGCATATATCTATATATTGCACAAACACACACATGTACTAAGTAGGGGAGGGTCTTGGGAATCAAGTGCCTGTGCCCCTTGGTATAGCCCCTCAGATCTGAGTAGCAAGGTCTCCACTCTGCCTCTTTTATCACTCAATTCCATGCCTCCACTCACTCCCTCATACACACTTGCTAAATCCTGCCCAAATTCCTTCTCTGCTCAGTCTAAATTCCCACAATGGAATTCCCTATTGGCAGGAAACCACATTAACTCTTGATTCCCAGACGCTTCTTACAAATATTATATTTCTGTGTGTATACACCTTCCTTTACCACACACAGGCTAGGTTTCTATCTTCAGAACATCCAGGACAATCTTGAGGCTCCAGGATACTCTTCCAGAATACTCTTAATTAAGAGTAGGACCTCCAGGGCGACTTTCCAATGCCCCTCAGGCAGATGGTTGTTTCTCCTTTCCCAAAGAACTCCAGAATATTCTAGACTCCAAAAAATAAGCACTGTGGTTGGAATTTGAACCCATATCTTCTTGCTCCTTTTCTAGGGTATTTTCCACTATGTCATACTGCATCTCTGATGAAGCTGAGTTGCATTAATCTGAGCTCCTTTAGATTAGGATGGGGAACTATCCTCCATTTTTGTCACACAAAAATGCAGGATTAGAAGATTCAGTAGAAAAAAAAGCATTGGCTTTATGCTTAGAGGACATGAGTTCAAATGTTATTTTTTGATGCTTTTAACTGTGTTTTCTTTGTCAAATCACATAACCTCTCTGGGTCTCAGTTTCCTCATTTGTAAAAAAAGACAGTTGTACTGGATGATCCTGGAGGTTTTGTTTATTTATCTTCATATATGATGCATCCTCAAGAATATTATTTTGCACATAACTAAATATATACTTGTCTGCATTTATGTTCTAAAGACAATGACCTTTGAGGGACTATTTCATTTTTGTCTTTATCAGTTGCCTGAAGTAGAAAAGACTGAGCCAGTCTCACTAATATGTGACAAGGCAATGCTAGCTATAATAATATGCTCATGTAAAGTCCTTTCTCACTCTACATGTATAATCCACGAGCCCAATTTCCTGTGAATTCTGCCAAGCATACCTTACATCTTGGAAGTAATTGTATTGTGCATTCTGATAATAAATATCCCATATCATGGTTTCTTCACTGCTTCCCACTATCCATTGCTTCTCTTCACTCCCCCGCTGCTCTCTGATATTGGAAGATGCCCACAATGGAAGTTGTTTGCTTCTAAGGCTTTGCTACTGTAGTTCTGTGAACACAAAGTGAAAATTAGTTTTGAACCTCATTCTGCTCCTAGGAAATACAACACATTATTTTGTCACATTATATTGTCAAAGAAAGAAGACGGGTTATCTTTGTTTTCTCTTTACTTATATGTTTGCTAGGTGCTTTCTTATGTGTTGCTAACTGTATATGATTTGTCCTGCACATTCATCTTATCCTATTTTCTTTTAACCCCCTTGGGTCCTCTCCTTTTTTCTGTCCCTTCTTTATAGCTGACCCCATTATATTCCTCTGCATCAAGAGACTATATTTCCCATACACAACATTCTACCTTCTGTCTCTGGTGCCTTATATCTGGTATTATCTCCCTCATCATAGTCATTTTAGAGAATCCCTGGTTTCCTTTAAAGCCAAGTTCAGGCATCCCCTGTTACCCAAGATCTTCAGATCTTCTCAGTTATTACTGTTTTTCCCTCTTAAAACTACTTTGCATATAATTTATATACACTTATGTGTGTACATGTTATACCCAAAGGAATGTAAGCTCTTCTAGGATAGAGTTGTTACACTTTTGTTTTTGTTTTTGTTTTTTTGGCAGTTGATCACAATGGGGAACACTAGTCAAGACAATCAGAAATCTAAGATTTCTTTTCATGCACATATTATTGCAACAAGCCTTGTCATGTCACATATGACTGGGAGCAGCTCAGTCCTCTCTACTTCAGTCAACAAAGACAAAAATGAAATAGTCTCTCAAGAATCTTACCTTGTATTTAGGATATAACATAAATGCAAATAACTATATATGAAGTTATGTGTATGTATATATACATATATATGAAAAAATATGAATAATATATGAAAAATTAATTTTTCTTGAGGATGCAACACTTTTAAAAATAAATAAACAAAATCTGTTGAAAGGAAGGAGTGAATAGAACTGCAGAACTGGAATCAGGAAGTCTTGGATTCAAATCCAGTCTCAGACACTAACTATCTATGTGATCCTGGGAAATTCACTGTTTCCCTCATCTGTAAAATGAGTTAGAGAAGGAATTGGCGAACCAGTATCTCTGCCAAGAAAACCCTAACTGGGGTCATGAAGAATTGGACATGATTAAAATTCATGAGCAACAAAAAATGTGCAGGAAGGAGCATTACTCCCTATACATGTACCTAAATTTTATCTGGCTCTGGATAATACTTGTCTCTTCACCTTAAATTTGATGCTTTGACCCACTGAGGCTTTACTTTTAGGTTTGCAAGTTTGGGATGCAAGTTGTAGAACTGTAATGTGAGGGTAGGGAGTGGGGAGTGGAGAGAGTAACTAAAGGGGAAAGCATCCTGTTTTGCAGGATACAGGATGGCACAATGAAGAAGGAGTTTTTTTTCTTTTTTCTTTCCTTTTTTATTTTGGCAAGGCAATTGGGGCTAAGTAACTTGCCCAGGTCACACAGCTAGTAAGTGTCAAGCATCTGAGATCAAATTCAAACTCAGATCCTCCTGATTCCAGCATCAGTGCTCTATCCACTATACCATCTAGCTCTTTTAATATAACTTATACAAATGTACACATTTTTCACTCCCCGATTTTTGCTTCCCTTGGCATGTGGGTATTGATTTGGTGATAAAGTAAGTTATGCATCATCATGAAAGTCCAAAACCTCCAATGGACAGTAAATACAGAGGACAAATTGCTAAGGAGATGATATCTTCTCACTGGATCACAACAGACTTTTTTCTTATTACCAACATACTTAGACACTGAATGAATGAATGCATTGGCAATATTTCAATATATACAAATATTGGTTTGAACACAATTCCCAACCAGAGGTTTATAATCTAGTAGGAGAGACAAGGGATTTGTGTACAGTCATTATAAATTAAATGGAGCATATCAGTATATATTCACCATTGTGTTGAGACAGATGTTTTGTGTTGAGCTTATCATGGATAAGCCTCCAGTCCCACATTATTTATTTGTGTAAAATGTAAAGAGGGGATTCCTTTGTATCTATAGGCCCTGTCATATATATTTGCGGGATGCAACTGTATTTACTATATGTCAAACATATTGTCTTTAAGTTTTATTTTCTTGGCATTGATCTTGGGCCTATGTTTCTGGGCCTATATGAACAGTCAGCTACAGGGCAGTAGCTGTTCCTAACAGGCCTGTAAAGATATAGGCAGTTTATTATCCCCCCCAAACTAAAGTAATTGTGAAAGCATAAAGTCAATTTTAACTGATGTGGTGCTCTGAATTAAATACTTTATGTTGCTCACTTATAGGCAACTATTCCTTTATCTAATATCATCCACATTTATAAATTCTATCATAGGACATGGCTCTTTTCAACATTGAGGTAATTCAAGCCATTTCCAATACACATGTGAAGGAAAGATCTATCTACATTCAGAAAGAGAATTATGGGGACTGAATATGGATCACAACATAGTTTTTTCCCCCAACCTTTTTTGTTGCTGTTTGCTTGCTTCTTGTTTTCTTTCTCATTTTTTTCTTTTTGATCTGATTTTTCTTGTGCAGCATGATAAATGTGGAAATATGTATAGAATAATTGTACATGTTTAACATGTATTGTATTATTTGCTGTCTAGGGGAGGAGGAAGAGAGGAAAGAAGTGAGAAAAAATTGGAACACAAAGTTTTGCAAGGGCGAATATTGAAAACTATCTTTGCATGTATTTTTAAAATAAAAAGCTATTGTGTAAAATGAATGAATGAATGAATGAATGAATATATGAATAAATAAATAAATAAATACTACCATAAACCAAAAGATAAAAGCAAATTCTGGAAATACCAAATACATTTTCAAGGTTCTAGACCACCAAGTTCTAATGTGCTCACATCTTCCCAATGTCCTAAAACAATAGATCTAACTTTGAAGGTTGGTTCTGCTATTTTTTTTTATTACTTTGGGCTTGACACAATCCCTTTGAATCTTAGTTTCCCACCTTCTGTCAATCAGTCAGATAATAAACATTTCTTAATTGCCTACTATGTCAAACAATCAACCAATATTTATTAAATGCTCACTATGTGCCAGGCACTATGGGGATATAAAAAGAGACAAAAGACATCTCCTCCCTCTAAGAGTTCACAATCTAATTTGGGGTATGTGGGGAGGGTTCTACATGCAAACAAAAATGTGCACATAAGCTATACATAGGATAAACAAGAAATAATTTAAACAGAGAAGGCACTAAAATTAAGAGTTGGGAAAGACTTTCTCTAGGCAATGGGATTTTAGTTAGTAAACCAGTGCTTTGTAAAATAATGCTTCCAGTTTTAAATCCTATGGTCTTATAAATGTGTATCCCAAACCCACATTCAAGTAATCTTCTTGTAAAGAAGTTATGATCTTCATTGATTTTATGAAAATAAAACTGTAGATTTCTTTTTTGATTATTTTTCTGATTCGGTTTAAAGAATTCAATAATTCACAGATCTGACTACACAATTGAGGATTTTACAGACTTCTTAAAATTCTTTTCAATTTGCCTTATTTAAAAAAACAAAAACAAAAATAGGACAGATAGCATTTGGAGATAAGGCAGAATAATGTTAGAAAAAAAATAAAAAAGGGGGACTGAAATCAAATTATCATGAGAGTATTGAACTTAGAAGCAGCTAGGTAAATACAATGGATAGAAATTTGGCTTTGAGGTTAAAAAGATCTGAGTTCAAATACTTACTAGCTGTAAGACTTCAAAGCTTCAGATACTTACTGTGTTATTTAAGGACATTAGATACTTATTAGCTGAGGAGCTCAGAGCTTCAGATACTTAGTAGCTGAGTGACTTCAGGCAAATCATTTAACCTCTTGTTTGTCTCAGTTGTAAAATGGAGAACATGGCACTTTACCTCTTAGGGTTCTTGCTAAGATCAAATGAGACTTTTGTAAAACATTTATCTCAGTGTCTGGCAGGGGTTTATTTCTAGTATTTGCTGTGCTATTTAACAGACATCGAATACATCAAACTTTTTTCTATGTCCCACAGCATCCCACCTCAGACCCTGATCCAAAGATTTAGAGATCAGGCAGGCAATAGACAAGAAGTGTTTATTAAGTGCTTATTACATTCCAGTCACTATGCTAAATAATGGTGATACAAATGAAAGCAAACAGAAAGACTCTTTGACCTCAAAGAACTTAATAAGGAAAGAAGAAAACTGAAAAGAGTAGAGGAAGAGAGAGGAGAGAAAGCATTATGATAGTGAAGACCCGAGAATCAGAAACACAACTGGGAGGAGAAGGAAACCTGGCTGCCATTTGTAAAGTGAAGGTCAAATGGAAAGAATTAATCAATGGAAGCATTGGAGAGCCATTCCAGGGTGAAAAGACAGCTGATTTCTATCCCCAGGTTCATCCTGGAAGCTATGGGAGAAGTGGAACTTTAATTGCCATGGCTGTTTCAGGGCACCTGAACCCACCCAAACTTATCTGAAACGTGAGCTGGAGAAGAAAATAGCAAACCACTGTAGTGTCTTTGCCAAGAAAACTCCAAATGGGATCACACTTGACTAAAACAACTTAACAACAACCAGAGATTCTGATGATCCAGTGCTAAGAGTCTAGAACAGTCAGGATTTGGTATTCTATGGCTAGGGGAGACCTTACACACTCCCACTGAGCATGCCAGGAGCAGATGCTCTCCATCCCTGTCTCACACTATCTTTGCATTCTGTGAGAGTCACTGTATTATGAAGCTTCAATGGAAAGAGCAATGGATTTGAAGTCAAATTGGGTTTAAATTTTTACCTCTACCATTTGCTTTCTGTGAAATCTTAAGCAAGTCACTTGTCTCTCTTGGAACCCTCGATTTCCCTATCTGACAAATGAGGGAGTTGCCTGTAAGGTCTCATCTAGCTCTAAATCTATAATTCTATAATTTAATGTTCATAAAATAGCAAATGAGAAGAGTTCTAGAATTCAGATGAGTGAAGAACTTTATATCCCCTTCTGTTTCAAAATTAACACAAATTGTTTCTACTTAGAGTCTCCACCTTGGAAGGGATCTCAAGGTCATCTAGTATAATCTCTGCCTCACCAGGCATACTCCTGACAAATGGCCATTCAGCCTCTGCTTGACGCCTCTTAGGCTTGGAGAATTTATAACATTGGGAATCAACTCATTACACTTTGGGATAGCTATAATTGTTAGGAAATTTTCCTGTTGAAATCTGCCTTTCTGACAAAAGACTATAATGATGTGTTTGGCACATTAATGAGTGTGCAGTATAGAATAATTACTTAAAGAGAAAACAGACTTGACTGAACAATTTGCTTCTTACCTTAACATTCTTCTCCCCAAATGGGCTTCTTTGATTATCCCAGAGAGGAAAAAGAAGAATTGTTACCATCACCATGAGTTTGACAAGTCATCATAAAGAGGGATTCTCAAATTAACCTTCAGGTAGAATTTGGAGCCACTTAAAAATATCTCATCTTCATCCTCTGTCTTCCTTCAAACCATTTTCTGATGTAATTTAAGATGTTTGGGACTAGATTTTTCTAGCATCATCTAGTCTTAGCCTCCCAGAAGGCATTACTAGGCATCCTTAGAATTCCACTATAAACACACCTGTGGAAAGAATATGCTGATATTGTCTCTGGAGTGAAATCTCTGGGTGCACCTGGGCTGGTGAAGTCATCATTCATGTATTTAAGGCATATACATTTAATTTATTTAACCATTGATTTACTTTTCTACTCCCATGTTCCCCTTCTTTTTTCCTGCTTTAAATTGTTGATTTCTTCTTTTGTCCAGGGATCAGCCACTATGGTTGGGGGTTGTTTGGGAAGAGATTACTCCCTTCCATCATGAACAATGCCTAGTCCTATGCCTGGTACAAAATATGTGTTTAATAAATGCACAATGAACATAATTGGGAAGAATGAGCAATTTTAACTACCTTATTGCAACATGAGCTATTATATTAATACCTATTATATGTTGGGCAACATATTAAACATTGGGAATACAAACACAAAAGTCTTGCTCTCAAGGAAGCTTACATTCTAGTGGAAAATATATATGTAGTTACTTATACAGATATATTTTATATTTATGTGTGTATGTATATGTGTAGATAATATACAGAGATAATACATATATATAAGGAATATACAAAAATAGATAAAAAGTGATGCTGTGGGAGGTCACTAAAAGCTAGTGGGTGAGAATGAGCATTGGGAAAAACCTTGTGTAGAAGGTAGCATTTGAAGCAAGTCTTAAAATTGGAATTTTGAGAGATGGGGATGAGGAGAGAAGCAACTGTTAGTATAAAGGCAGAGATAGGATATGGAGTCTTGTGTATGAGCAACAGCAAAATACTCAGTTCAATGACTCTGTAGGAAGTATAGTTTTCAGTTTAAGATTACAGTATTACAGATTTGCAAAGTAGAAAAGTGATCTCAGAGGTTGCATCGTCCAACCTGTATTCCTTTTCACAATATTTCTGAGATCAGATCTAAGGATTTCCATGGAGGAGAAATCCATTATTTCCTAAGGGAGCCAACTCAATTTTAGGGTAACTTTCATTATATGAATTTTCCCGCCTTGATGGCACAGTGGATAGGGTGTTGGGCCAAGTCAGGAAGACTTATCTTCCTAAATTAAAATCTGGCTTCAGAAACTTATTATCTGTGTGATCCTGGAGAAGTCACTTAAAACTTTTTACCTCTGTAAACTGATGGAGAATGAAATGTTAAACTCCAATATCTTTGCTAAGAAGATCCCCAAGTGAAATCAGGAAGAGGCAAACATGACACAAAAACAATTGAACAGCAACAACAACACAAATCACCTCTCTGAACCAAAGAGAACTGAGCATGCCAAAGCTATTATATTATATACAAATATAATAAGATATTATTACTATTCTATATAGACTATCTAGCCTTTGCTTGAACACTTTTAATGGTGTGAATCTCACTACTTTGTGAAACTTCCTTTTTCTTTATACTTGTTAGAAAATTCTTCTTTATATTAAGTCAAAATCTGCTTTTCTGTAACTTCTACCTATAAATCTTAGTTCTTTCTTCTGGAGCCATATATATATATATAAAACAAATCTATCCTATTAATATTATAGGCTGTCAAGCATTTAGAAATAGCATCCCATAAGCCTCCTCTTCTCTGAGATAAATATCCCCTAGATCCTTCAACGTTTTCCTTATGCAAAGTGATTTCCAGATTCTTCATCACACTGATCACTTTCCTCTGAGAACTCTCCAGTATGCTTAAGTTCCATCTGGAAATGAGTAGTACATCACAGGGCTGGTTTGACTAGCTCAGAGCTCAATGGGACAATGACTTTCTTTGTTGTGGATACTGATCTTCTATTGAGGTAACCCAAATTCCATTAGCCTTTTTGGCTGTCACATTAGACTATTGATGCATGTTTAGTTTATTTAATTACAATCATCTAAAATCCCTTGTCTTTTCATATACAATGCTTCTAATCTGTTCCTTTCACATCTTGTATTCATATAGTTAATTTTTTAAATGTAACTAAAAGACTTTAATTTTTTTATTCTCCTTATTAAACTTTATCTTGTTAGTTTGGGCCCTTTTTTCAAATTAATAAAAATCTTTTTGGTTATGGATTTTGTCATCAAATTTGTTAGCATTAACTCCCAGTCTTGTGGTTTACATCTGTAAATATGATACCAAGATTTCTTCTTCTAGGTCTTCAATCAAGTCATTGATAATAATATACTGCTTGTTACCCTAAATACTTAGCATGATGCTTGGCATGTAATAGTAAATGCTTAATAAATTCTTCCTCCCTCCCTCTTTCCTCTCCTCTCCTCTCCTCTCCTGTCCTCTCCTCTCCTCTCCTCTACTCTCCTTTCCTTTCCTTTCTTCTCCTTTCCCCTTTCCTTTCCTCTCCTTTCTTCTCCTTTCCCCTTTCCTTTCCTCTTTCTTCTCCTTTCCCCTTTCCTTTCCTCTCCTTTCTTCTCCTTTCCCCTTTCCTTTCCTCTCCTTTCCCCTTTCCCTTCCTTCCTTCCTTCCTTCCTTCCTTCCTTCCTTCCTTCCTTCCTTCCTTCCTTCCTTCCTTCCTTCCTTCCTTCCTTCCTTCCTTCCTTCTTTCCTTCCTTCCTTCCTTCCTACCTTTTTTCCTTCTTTCCGTCTTTCTTTCTTTTCTAATTGGTAGAATTTCATGCAGTCATAAACAAGTGAAATAAAAGATTTGCAGTTTTGAGTAGATACTTAGGGGAACATTATTTCTCAAACTATCAGAAGTCATATATTCATAATTTTTTCAATTCTCTATACCAGCTACGTGCAACACCTACTCTATTTGGCATTAACAAACAAAAAGATATCAAAATCTGACCTGATTTCACTATCTGAACTTTTCTATTATATTCTTGAAGAATATTATTTCACAAACTGCACTGTGTACTTCTGTGAGTCATTTTAGTATTAAGGTTTCATGAGGTGTTATATCAGATTCTGGGCAAAAATTCAAATAAACAAAAAAGTAGTAGAACTCTTATTCTATAGATGGAAAAATCCAGTTATATATGTCTGTTTTCACCTTCCTTCTCTCTCTTTTTGGTATCTATCTTTCTGCTTTAGGAAAGGCATCTTCAGTAACTGTGCTTGCTTTCAAAATTTCTCTATTTGATGACCTCTTTTGCTCCTGATTTTTTATGATCTTACTTTCTGGTCCTTTATTTAGGACTGTTTTCATCACCAAGCAGAATGAAGTGGTACAGTAGATAAAGTGCTGGACTTGGAAAAAGATCTGAGTTCAGATCTTGTTTCATATTAGTAATTAGAATCTGGCTGTATTATCATCTTTCTGTCTCAGCTTCCTTATCTTTAAAATGAGGAGGTTGGACTTGATGCATCTAGTATCTATTTCAGCTCTAAATAGATGATCCTAAACTTAAATTCTCTTGGACATGATAGCCCTTCGGATGCTTGAAATCCTATCCCTGTATTGCTCCTTCAATTGACCTTCATATGACAAGAATTCATTCCTTCACCATCTTGGTTGCTTTTCCTTGAATGCTTTCTAGATTATCAATGAACCTCTTCAGAAGACTCTCTATAATGGAACTCAGTACTTCAGATATGATGACCAGAAAAGAATAGACAGAGTGGATCAAGGGAGTGTCACTTCCCTATTCCTGAACAATAGGTTTATTTTAAAATATTCTAAGAGTGTACTAGATTTTTTTGGCTTCTATATCACACAATTGATATGTCAAATTTTGAGTCCATTCTTATTTCTAGTTCTTTCCACATGTATTGCTGCCTAGACATAATTCTTCCCATATTGTATTTGGAAGGCTGATATTTAAAATCTCAAATATAACATTTTACATTTCTACCTCTACTTACCTCTCCTCTCCCCCGCTAAAATTCCTACCATCTAGGCTTAATATAGTGACAGATAAATAGTAAATGCTTAATAAATACTTATTGTTTGGTTGACATGTTACATGCTCCTAATAAAATATAACCTATATAAAGGTAACATTGTCTCATTTTAGCATACAGAGCTCCTATGCTTAATTAGCACAGTGCCTGGCACATAGTAGGCACGTACTAAATACATGTTGGTTAATTTAAAAAGACCTATAAATAAAAGACAAGAACAAGAACAAGCTAAATAAGTTGAGAAAGACAAGATTAAAATTCAAATAAGTGTATTCTCAAATGAAATAATCTAGGGAAAAGTGTCATAACCATTTGCTATAAAGTGTCAACTATTATTATCACTTTTTTAGGTATAATAATGACAATGGAGATAGAGAAGAAAACCTGTGAACAGATTTACTTAGAAAAAACCCAGAACAAGAAATCTGTAATAAAAATCTTTGTATGAATCACAAATACTTTCTATCATTGGGTAAGGAACTTTTAGCTTCTACATCTTTAGTTTTAAATGTTCCATATACTTACAAAGCATGCCATCATTACTAGTCAACAAAATGAAACGCGGCAAACCCAGTCTAGAAGGAAAAGTGAGAAATTTCATCTCTAGACCATTTTTTTTCGAGGATAACTTAAGGTCTAACATACAGAAGAAAATTGTCTGGCAACACGACTGCAGTTTGGCATTGGCATAGGTACAGGGAGTTTATTATGCGGTCTCCCATAATCTTTCCAAATCAAATTGAAAGCAGGCAAATAGCACTGATATTCCTGGGATGAGAATAAATACTAGCACTACCAATGATTGACAGCTGAGTGAAGTGGTCAGCTCATTTATTTTAACATGCTTGCCTTTTGTAACTCAGAGTATGGACTGAATTGCCCTGTTCCCTTCTGGAAAAGTATCTTCACTATTGAAGAACTTGTTGATGATAGTCCTCATTACATATATTTAGAAAATGGGCACACGAAGAAGTAAAGAAAAGTCAAATATGGATTAAAATCCTGAAGATTTCCAACAAGTTCTACTTTACGAAATCATAAAATACAGTTCCCATCTATAGCATGTCTTATCCTGGAAGCAGGTCTTTGACATGTCCTATATGGATGTCTCAGGGATCTGGATATTCTGTAAAATTCAGGCAAAATAGAAAAATGTATGTTTTAAGAAGAAAGGTGGAATAATCAGTGGATGGAATTTATAAATAAAGAAGATATAGATTTTTTTTAATTAGACTTCTCACCTTCTCTGCAACATATGATCTTAGAGAGATATCTAGGTCATTGAGAAGTGAAATGACTTACACAGGATAACACAACTAATATATCAGAATGATGAAACCAGGTTTTTCTGACTCTGTGGTACATTATTCCAGATGGCCATAAAAAAAACCTACTTCCTAATAATGGCAGCTAACTGAAAGTAAAATGGGCTAAGTGATAGTTATTCCTGACTTTTCACTAAAAGAAAGATAGAGAAAATTGGTCTAATAAAATCTGGATGGTACCTTTCTAGGTAAAATATTGTCGAGAAGGTTGGGCTCCATCCAATGCTGAGATTCAATAATTCTGATAATTAAAATTCTCTCCATTTTGAATTCTACTCAAATGGGAAGTTTCTACTCCCCTCCATTCACCTAGAGATTTTGAGGGCAACTTTATTATAGTTTAAAACCTCATTCATTTATCATTTATTTTCCCTTTTTGTATTAGAAGTAGATGGTCCAGGTCTATTATCCTGATGTCTCTTTAGTTTTAAATGAAAATGCTTAAAGAAAAGGAAATCTCAAGAAGGGGAAGAATAAAAATGAGATGAGTGGGATTTAATTCATAGCACATATTTAATAAAAAAAAACAATCAATAACTATGTAAAGCATGATATAAAAGATCAATTATCCATTTCACGCATTAACTTTTGCCTAAACCTGACCTTCTTTTCCTCAGTAACCATTAATGTGACCTAATTACATAGTGAGAATTTCTTAGTCTTTGCCCTTAAGATGAACTTTGTCCACAGAGGAGCTGCCAAACACATTTTCACTGTAAAGAAATTCATTTTCTAAACTGAATGACCCAAGAGGCTTAAGTGAGTGGAAACAATTCAAAAATAAAATTGTTTGATTTGTTTGAGCCTGGATGGAGTAGTTTTAGCAAAGAGTGTTAATCCCACTTTTCTTTTCCAGTGGGAAGCAGCATTGAACAAGGTCAGTCAAATCCTTAAGAGTAATTATTGAGCCCTATGGATCCTAAAGTCATATTTGGGAGCTTTTTGGTCTTGAAGTTGATGGAAGGAAAAAAAAATACACTGTCAACTTCCAAGTCAAGGGCCCAAGACTACATTTTTAAAAAAGAATTTTAATGAAGAGTCAGTTACATGGAGACATTAAATCTTCCTTTGGACTTCCCAACTCTTCATCCTAATTTATACTGTTTGCAATATCTGGAAAGTGCTGCCTCAATTTTCATGTATTGAAACTTTAATCAATCTATCTCTCTGTATATATATATATATATATATATATATATATATATATATATATATATACGGCAATTGGGCTTAAGTAACTCACCCAGGACACACAGCTAGGAAGTATTAAGTGTCTGAGGCCAAATTTGAACTCAGGTCCTCCTGACTTCAGGGATGATGCTTTATCCACTGCACCATCTAGCTGCCCCATCAATACATATTTATGATATTCTATGTGTATTGTACTATAAATACAAAGAATGAAATAATTCTTATTCTCAAGGAGCATATAGTATAATTGGAGAAGACACCAAGTACATCTTTAATTATATATAGAATAAATATAAAGAGAATAACAAGAAATAATTGCAAAGTAGCCAGGAGCCATTTTACTCATATTTTATTTCTTGACTTTTATTGTGTTTTGCTTTCATTTAAAGTTAGTTATTCTATTCTTTAAAAATAATCTATTATTTCTCCTTATAAGATAAGTAATGTAAATAATATCCTCCACATTTCACAAATGAAGAAACTGAGGTAGACAAGCATTGTTTTTGATTTTGTCATTGTATCCAGAACTTAAAGACCAATGTTCTTAATGTAATAAACAGTAATAGAATTAATAATAATTGGATGAATTAATTATCCTTGCCATTGCATGACATTCCCTTACCCAAGGTTGCCATTTTGCTGATTACATATTGGAATGATTAGTTTACATGGTGTAGGTTAGAGTGTCAAATATAGCTTTAATTCAGATTCTTATATTTTTGCAACCCCACTCTATAGAATGTTCATTGTTGTTTAATCCCTACCATAGTTTTAATTAGTTCACATGTGGAGCATTTGGTACCCTACTAAAAGATAACTCTGTCCCTTATTGGAGAGTGGTGTTTCTGACAATTACACTGACTCAATAAAAATTAATCGCATGTGTTTAGTCTTATGGATTCAAGCTCATATTTGGAAGCTCTCCAGCTGAGGATTCAATGGAAACAAGAAGAACCACCCTCAATTCCCTGGTGCTGGGGAGGAGCTAAGTTAGATTCCATTGTTATTATTTACTAAGTTTGAAATAAAAAATGTTAATCTTTTGAAGGAAAGTGAAAACATGCAATTTTCTGAATTAGCAAAATGTAATTTCTGTTACAGAAAAAATAGAATATCAGAGCTTATAGAGAACCTGTGAGCTTATGACATTAAGTAACTTGCTCTTAATTCATTAATGAGAAAATCAGGATGAACAATGACCATTATCACCTTTACACGCAATGGAACTATAAAGAGAAATATTTTCAAGTTGAGGAGGGAAAAGATTGATAGCTATTCTCAGGGCCCAACCCAAATAAGTCAAAAACCAATAGAAACATTTTTGAAATAAACAGAGATCCCTTCAAAGGGAAAGAGTAAAGTCCATAAACTAGTATATACCATTTTATTTGATGATCACAACTAAAAGATTCTTAGCTGTGAATGCAGCTTATGAAACAGATAAGCATCCAAGAGTAGAATCAAAGTATTCTACATGAGTAACATCCATATTGTTGATGAAATGACAGAATTATGCATATTTGTTTATAAAAACAGAGGAGTTTATGATGACAGCTCAGAACCAAGTCATTACCACTAATGGGCTAACCCTTAAGGAACCTGTACTTTTGTAGATGCAGGTTATGCAAGGAAATGCTAAAAACTATGCAACATATTATAGACTACAAAGATTTAGCATTTACTACATACTTAGCAAGACATAATAATCTAGTCGCTTAAATTATGTATCAAAAATTCATCATCTTTCATCAGCCAATAAAACAATATATTGACATACTATAATTATGGACCTTAAAATGTCCTTGAGAACTCAGCTAATAATAAGAACATTTTTAACAGATTTTCCCATAACAAATGATTATTCTCTCTAAGTTATATATAGTCAGTCCTCGACATTGCTTATTTAACTTTTGTGGCTTCAAGCATTTGTGTGATTTTATTAGTAACTTCATTTTCACTTTTGTGTTGGTGACCAGAAAGAAACATTTATGGTTATGTGCAGTTGAGAATACAATTAAAAGTGTGGGATTTGTGGAGTAGCTGCTGTCCTATTGGATGGCTTGACTAGTCTTGTTCATCCTATCATTGTAGAATAAAGAATTCCCCTTGCAATCAATATATATTTTTATTATTAGCCTTCAAAAATCAAGTTTTATATTGCAATTATGGATCCAAAATATAGTGCAAGTCCTTTGGGCTCTAAGCCTAAGCATGCAACATCAATGATGCAATGAGAAAATAAAGGTGTTAGATAAACCAGGCCAGAATGTCTGCAGTTGCTAACAGAATAAGTTTGGTGTTAAGGAATCAGTGATTTGTTATATATGGTATAATAATACCCTCACACTGCTGTCTGACAGAATGAAAAGCAAAGTTCAGGTTTTTAAAAAGTTTTAGTTTTAAGAATTTTACTTGCTGTAAAGTATTTAGGGTACTATAAATTTATGTTATGAATAGTGAATATTTTCTGAAATCCATGGTTTTTTTAAATTGAGACATTAGCACAAATGATCAGAATTCTAGAAAATTACTAGCCAGAAAAATGTTTTGCATGTTACCAGTTTTATTTTGTATACTGCATTTTATGGATTATTTCTTGGTTACTGTATTAGGACAAATGCATATTACCAGAATCAGTGATTTATTATAAAAATTGAATACAGAAAAGTGAATTTTCAGCCATCTCTATGAAAGATTATAGTTTTTGATGATCAGGGGAACCTAACCCCCAGTTTACTGTTGGTTCAATGTATCAGCATTCATCTTTTTTACTTTTGCACCATTTTCTAGGAACATCGCCCCCAGGAAAATTGAGGATTGATTGTAAAATAAAAAGCTTTTTAAAGATAGAAACCTAACAGACAAAAGCAAAAACATATGGGAATAGTATAAAGTATATAAATCTTTCTCTCAGGTCCTATCCTATGTGCTACTGGTAATGTGGGGAGGATGCTTCTGGAGAGCCAACAGAGAAACAGCCCAGAGCATTCCCATAATTGAACTGAAAGTGAGAAAGGTTTAATGATTTTATTAATAGGACTGTGGTTCTACATATAGAAACTGTCTGAGCTGGGATTAGGAAGCAGGTCTCCTTGATTCCAGGGGTAATATTCCATCTACCACTATGACTAGAAAACCCAGGTCTCCAAAGTCCTAGCCCAATTAGTCTTCTTTCCATTATATTACATTGTTTCTCCTGAAGTGACTTATTTCTCCAAATAAAACTCCTAAAAGAACAAACACTGTTTTCCCTGAAATGACTCCTGAATTTAGAAAAAAAACCCAATAAGGCATCTAACAGACTGGATGATAACCATGGCTACCCATTCAAGCTCTTGAGTGTCTGAAAAGCAAGCCCTGTGGTAGTTCTGAATGTAGGTAATGAAATGCTGAGGAATGATGGATTTTTCTTTGCTAGAGGGAAACATTTCCTGAAGTGAATGATGTTGGACTTTAGGGTGGATTAATAACACAAACTGTGGGAGGAAATGAAATGGGAGTTTTCTTTTTAAAAAAATTAAATAGAAAAGAGTGAAGGTAGATAACCTGGTTGAACACAAAGAACAATTTTCAAAAGGCTGCCACATTTCCCCTTCCAATTTGAATACTTCATTAATTCTTTATACTGAGTAGAACTGAAGTATGATATTCACTTATGTTGTCATACCATTTAGGTCTTCCAAAGGATATGGTGTCACTTCTAATGATAGCATCAATGCAATTCATCATAGCAATTTTTTCACCTTTGCTTCAGGGGTTTCCACTGAGCCACAGAGGCTTCTGGGATGGAAACACTTAGGTTTCAGAGTTTTAAATTGTTAAACTTAGAGAGATGAACTAGATGATTTCCTCAAACAGTGGTGGGTAACCTTTTTTCTACCAAGAGCCATTTAGATAACATTGGATAACATCATTTGTAGACCATGTAAAGTTATCAGCTTAGCAGTGGGAGGTTGTTGTACGTAGCTTTAAACTCATCATTGCCTATGGTTGATTGTTCAAATAATTTTGCAGGCTTTATAGGGCCAACAGGCCTGTGGTTCACCATCTCTATCCTAAAGCCTTTTCATGCTTTCTGAATCATTAGTAATTCTATACTACCAGTAGAATGAGATTTTCTTCTTTTGTTCAATTGTCTTGCAATTGGAATTATACACAAGCATACATATTATCTATCTATCTATCTATCTATCTATCAATCATCTATCTATCTATCACTTCTATCTATTCATCTATAATCTATCTAAAATATACATCTTTATCTATCTACATGTGTATATACACACATATGTGTATGTATATATACACATATACATCTATAATCCATCTATATATATACATACACATAAATGTACATATACATACACATACTCATATATATACATTCCTGGTCATTGGTTTTTAGACTTCTTTTAGTATACCAGATGCTAAGCAGACCATATAAAATATACCTCCAATCTACTCAGAAAATTTAGAAGGTATGATAATTTCCTACATTTATAATCTCACTGTTAATAATTTTTAAAAAATATTACTTTCAAAAATTCACAAACATCATAAAGAATAAACATGGTTATATTTTTCTTTTATTTTGGGGGGAGGAGAGGTTGGTTAAATTAGAAATTTGGTTTGTTACAACACATATGATGAGATCATGTTTCAACAGTTAGATTTATTGCTTTGTGATGGACATGATGACTTTTAGTTTTGCCTTGATCAAGATTTTTTCCACCTCAATAAACCTTGATATCTTTTTAAGAAACATTCCTCTCTATTCATCATTACATCATTGTTTCAAAAGCAAAGCAAAGAGAAAAAAAAACTTTTAGTTTCATGTTCACTTCAAGAATCTGGGGTAGGGTGTGCACTAAGGACCTTTTTTTCCCCCAGAAATCCATTTGGTTTTAATTGTATTCAGTGAACTTGCTGGCAGGATAATTGACCACTAACAGAGTTAACCAATCTTTCAGTTATATGAGGTCTTGAATTTTTTTTTGAGTTATTTACTACTGTACAGAAACATAAGAATTGTACACCACCCTGTGCATAGCAAGGTGAAAGAAAACAAGAATAAAAAAAATTTTGAAGTTCTTGGGAACAAAACAGCCATCAAAAAGCCATTAAAATCCAGCTAGAAAATATGGGTAGCTAGGTGACCCAGTAGACAAACTATTGGACCTAAAGGAAGGATAGACTTGATTTCAAATTTATTCTCTGATACTGTGTGACTCCAGGCTTGTGACTTAAAGACTCTTGAGAACTCTTAAGACTTCTGAACTTATTTGTGGTCTCTGTTCTATATCTACTTCCTATGGCAACCCCAACTTCCTTTTTCTGGCAACTTCCATATGCCATGCTTATATAGCTGAAACATTGTCAGCTAGTCCTGAGTGACTACCTCCCTATAAGATAAGATATGGTAAAGTTAGATGTAACTGAGTAAGAATCTGGTTGCCAATATAAATAAATGGATAAATAAACAAACAAACAAACAAACAAACAAACAAATAAATAAATAAATAAATAAATAAATAAATAAATAAATAAATAAGCAAATGAATAGATAGATAGATAGATAGATAGATAGATAGATAGATAGAAAGACAGACAGAGATACACACACACACACACACACACACAGAGAGAGAGAGAGAGAGAGAGAGAGAGAGAGAGAGAGAGAGAGAGAGAACAGACAGACAGAGAGGGGTGGGATTGTGGGGGGAGATGATAGGTAGATAGAAATGAAGTCTGTCCTGACTCCAGAATAAAAACCCATGGCTTACACCTTTCCTATCCTAGTGCATAAAAAAAACAAGACCTATTCTACATATTAAGAGCAGTGATAGAGCCAATGACTCAGGGTATATAAAATCCAAAGGCAGCGTCTCTTCAGGATCTTCATTAACCCCTACTTTTTCTTCCTGAAAACTTAAGCATTTCCTATCAGAGGTTAGGGCAGCTAGATAGCACAGTGGATAGAGTGTTAGGCTTAGGCTTGGAATCAGGAATATGACTTTTCATGAGTTCAAATCTGTCTTCAGTTGCTTATTTGCTGTGTGACCCTGGGCAAGTCACTTAATTGTTGACCTCAATTTCTTTATCTGTAAAATGAACTGGAGAAGGAAATTGCAAATAACTCCAATATCTTTGCCAAGAAAATCTCAGATGAGGTCACAAAGAAACAGATATGACTGAAAAATAATAACAAACCAGTTATTAAGAAATTGTTGAGTTCTATACTTTCCTTGTTGATCATTCCCTCCATGTTCCCACTCTTGAGTATCTCAGGCTAGGATTGAGTCCTTTCTTGTGAATAAAAATATGTCATAATAAACGTTTGTTGCCCTTAACTTTGCCCATAGCCTTTCTTCTCAAAACTCTTATAGAATGTAGCAGAGGAAGGGAGCATTTCTCTTCCATTCTCTCACCCCACACCCAATCAAGTATTTCACAACAGAAGTACATGGTAGTCTAGCTTTGGAACACTGTTCTTTTCCTTAACTCAATGGTCAAGTTTCTATAATTCTTTCAAGTTGTCTAAAGAGCTGTTACCTGGTCCCCAATGAAATAAGAATGTATAATGCATTTTTAATACTTCCTTTACATTACCCAGAGTCTAAGGGATAATCACACATTTTTTCTGAGGTATAAATTAATTATTTTAAAGTCCCAAAGAAATCTAACTTTATATCTCATTGTCTTGGTTATATTGCCTGCCCTTTATATACTGTATTTTTATCAAATAGATTGTGAGGAATTAATTGTTCAGGAGTCCCCTGATTGACTCACTGGTAAATTTAAATACACATACATGCACACATGCACTCACACATACTCACATGTGCATATGTATAAATATGTGTTTACAAACACACATAAATGCATACATGTACATATATTTATATATGCATGAATACACAAATCATATATGCATGATGTGTGTGTGTAATAGAAGCTCCAATACAGTAGTATTTTCAGTCACTAAGCAATAAAGTAAACAAGCATCCATTAAGTTATTAATATGTGCCAAGTACTATGTGCTTGGCACATATATATGTGCTACAAGTGCTCAGTTCTGAAGATACAAAGAAAGGGGAAAATATGGTAGGGCCCCATTCTTAAAAAGTTCACATTATCATGGGGGATATAACATGCAAAAAACTACACACAAGATATATACTGCATTAATGGGAGGTAGTCCTAGAGGGAAGGTACTAACAATGGAGGGACCTGGAAAATTCTACTTCAGAAGATGATATTTGAGTTGAATCTGGAAGAAAGCAAGGGAATCCAGGAGGTAGAGATGAGAAACACTAGGTTTCCAGGCACAGAAGGCAATCAGTGAAAATATACAGTATTAGGAGATGCTGTGGGGTGTGTGTGTGTGTGTGTGTGTGTGTGTGTGTGTGTGTGTGTGTGTGTGAATTACAGCAAAAACAGCCAGTGATTTTAGATTGTAGAATGTACAAAAGGGGGAGGAACTCAAGAATGGAAAGATAAGAAAGGGTCAAGTTGTGAAGAGCTTAAAAGCTAAGAAGAAGCATTTATGTTTGATCCTTTAGGTAGTAGTAAATCAGTGGAGTTTATTGAGTCAGGGTTTATGAGATAATATGGTCATATCTTCATTTTATGGTCATATCTGATACCTAGTGGAAGATGGGCTACAGTGGGGAGATATTTGGGGCAAAGAGAACAATCTGAAGATGATTACAATATTGAGTCTGATGTGTACGCTCTGGTAGAATTATCTTCTTGACAATTAAAAGAGCAAAAGTCAAAAAACTCAAGCAAGTTCTTATATATATATATATATATATATATATATATATATATATATATATATATATATATATGAACTTGCTTGAGTATATATATATACATATATTTTTTTTTCTCTTTAAGAACAAGGGGGTAAAGACAGGAACATGTCCCACAGCCAAATGAATTTGATATGTAGGTCAGAGTTTGATTTCTCAAATACTAGTGCTGTATATTGGTAATAAGAAAATATTGAAAAAATATACAAATTAGGCAATGTGGTTTATGTCTCTCCACATCAGCCAAGCAACCCGAGCATGATTCATGTCTATCCTAAAAAGAGTCATATAGCCATTCTGAGCAATGTAAAGCATTCAGCTGGAGCACAAATGCAAGATGGCCTCTATAAGAGTTTAGTGAATCCAAAGTCATGCTTCATGTACTCTGTCTGCTTTGTTATCCTGTGAGTTCCTTGGAAACAGCAAATATCCCATTATTTTAACAAGGGAATACAGCTAAACAGTCCTTAGTGACTTCAGCATAAGCTGTATTTGACAATCCCCAAAGATGATGTAATCCAAATCAGCCCATTAATCTCATCTCAAGTCTTCAATTCCAAGTCACAATAAATCAGATTTCAATGAGTTTTTATTGAATCAAACTCAAGGATCATGTTCATGGGATACTCATGATTTCCTTACCCCGGGGTCTGCTTCTCTGATGTCCATCATGATCACACATTCTCATGGCCATTTAAGTCTGTAATTCCTCATAGTTGAATTGCTGTCGTACTTGAAATAATACAAAAATGTGAATAACAACAAAATGGGCACAAAAGCAAATAGAGGAGGGATGAAAGCATAAGTAAAGGCATTCTATTTGTGAAAGCATTATTCAACATAATCTCATTTAATTATCATCATAATCCTGTGGAATAGTGTAGTGTAAATTGTATTATAATCTCCATTTTATAGAAGAGAATCCAAAATCCTAGAAAAATGAGATGGCTTGCCCGTGGTCCCATAGCTAAGGAGTACTAAAGCCAGTATTTAATTCCAAATCTGTTGCTTTCTCCTCTTCACTTTCCCCCCAAACGCTATACTCTCTGTACAGCAGATTCTCACCCTGAGAGACCTCTCTGCTTCTATGGCTCTCTCTCATTTTGAGAAAGTGCCCAGACTAACAATACTTATTCTTCTACCCTTTTCCAGGTCCAACTCCTAACTCTAACTATTTTTCTAACTAACAATTTTTTCTTTCTTTCCCCCTTTTGGCTTCTTTTTAATTGTCCTTTTCCCCATTAGACTATAAGCTACCTGAGAGCAGAAACTGGCTTTATATTTCTTATATTTGTATTCTCATTCACAGCACTTAACATAGTAAGTACCTTGGCACGTAGTAAGTACTGGATAAATATTACATCTAAATTAATTTCTTCCCTAAAACTGACTCAGCTCTTGAAACTCTAAATAAGATCATGGTATTGAAAAGTTGGAATGGAAGGACATCTCTGAGGACATGTGGTCCAAGGAGCCCCTTTTCCAAATTAAGTAAATGCCCACTGAGTTTGAGCAACTTGTCTATCTCAGTTAAGAAGTGAATAGTGAGACAGAGCTAGGATTTGGACCCAAGTCTGATTCTAAATCAATATATTCCCTTATACCCTATTTCCTTTCTAGACTTTCTTTTTAGGCCAAATGAGTTTTTAATCATTGGCTTCCAATGACTAGTTTGAAGATAGATATTTGAAAAGTACAAAACTTCCAATGAACCATTCTACATGAAACTCAGATAAATTCAGAAGATGAGTTCCATTTCTTTTCCTTCCTATCCGCCCCCATCTAGCTCCATAACACACATGTCTACATCCTTACCAAGAAAACCATTTGCTAAGTCAACCTTGGAAATAGTTTTAGCTTAAGTTGGAAAGCCAAATGGGGATTTGGACCAGCATTTGCTATCCTTGCCAAATTCTCACTGAAGTTCCAATTTTGATTACAGCAGTAGATACATCTTCATTTCCAACAAGGGTATTTTTTTCCCCCATAAGTTTCTAAACCTTGGTTGGGACTGAACATGCTCTTTCTCAAGTTTCTGGTCTTATCCAGTCTTAATTCTTTCTTTTCTGATGTGTGACTTGTAGTTAGAAACTACAATTTCCTAAAGGTATTATAAGCAGCAGCCCAGGTAAAGATTTAGAAGTTTTCTAGTTGTTTGAAATAGATATAAATGGGGTCTGACTGATTGTTAAGAAAGACTATGTGGGACAGCTAGGTGGTATAGTGGATAGAACACTGACCTTGGAATCAAGAAGACTCAAATTCATAGCCTATCCCAGATACTTACTAGTTATGGAACCCTGAGCAAATCATTTAACCCTGACTGCTTTGGGATTGGGGGTATATGGGGATAAGGTATATGTGCTGCCATTTTACTTTAATAATTAGTAGAGTGAAGTAAGTTACTTACTACATGATTATTAACTGTCAGAAGAACACACTGGGATAAAGAAAGATAGATTTAGGTCTAGATGGGATTTTAGGGGCCATCAATTCTAAGTTGATCATTTTTACAGATAAAGAAACTGAGGCAAGGAAAAATTCATTGGCTTGGGATTTGCTTCCACTAAGCTTGAGATAATGAAGAGAATGGCAGATTTAGGTTCAAACCCAAATTTGCTTCCTTCAATCTATGTAACCTTAAGCTAAAAATTCCCAACCTTTTGTATGTCATGACTCTTTGACGGTGTACCTGTGGAGTTTTCTTCTTAGAATAATGTTTCAAAAGGCATAAAATACAATGCATTATGCCAAAAACAGAGAGCAAAGTTGTCTCTCTATGAAAGATAACCTTTGTCCATATGCATTTATATCATGTCTTTATACTATAGATACCATGCCATATTATCTATAGTATAAATATATACAATTTTTTAATTCCTCAGGTTATGAACTCTCATTCCCCAGCTTAAGTTCCCCAAGTTAAGGACTCTTGCCTTAGATAGTGAAGTAACCAGCCAATAAATATTCATTAATCACTTACTACTTACTATGTGTCCAGCACCATACTAAGTGAGAAAGCTATGGTCAAAAGGTACTCTATCTCCTGTCCTCAAGGAGTTCATGTTCTAACTAACAAGAGGAGAAAAGTAATTTGATCTCTCTGGACCTTATTTTCTTCAACTGTAAAGTGAGATGGCTAGATGATTTCTAAGATCTTGTCCAGCTCTAAATCTACGCTAATGGTCTGGAGTCTGTTTGGAGTTATGTTCTCTTGGTATTAAATTATTTTTATTGGCTCTGCCCTAGGCCCATTCATTTGTACTTTTCTCCTCTTCTCCTGCAATCTGCCCCAAGTGAAAGTCCCTGCATAGCAATAGAAAGTTTTACTTTCCCTAAAGCAAAAGAGACTGTGGTTAAAATTCATTATCATTTCCAGAAAAACAATATATGACTTTGTTCTTTTCTTAAGCTTTCAATTTAGTATCATACTATATCTTGTATGGGCATTTATTCCTGACACGTGGTTAAACTTAGGACTTATATATTAGCCTCAAAAATACTGGACAGTTGCTTTGCCAATTCACTTCCTTATTACTCTAGAACTACTTAATAGTGATATTTGGAATTAACTTGATGAATACTTCTCTTCTGGATTTTATTCATACAGTCACAGATAACTACTTCAAAAATCGGCCACAGAAGGAAGAAATATCAAAAGAAAGCTGTTCCAGCTTTAAAGGATATAGCTATCAGTGAAGTAAACTAAATATTCTTTATTGGGTCCAGAGAACTTTACACTAAAAACTGAATTATGAAAAGAACATTCCAATCTCAAATATTCATTTAAGAATTTTTTGACTGGGAATTATATTGACCTTTGATCTCCCTGAAATACTTTGTATTGATTGAAAAGGAGAAAAGATCCAAGTTGAATGGAAAGAGACCTGACCTTGGAACAAGAAAAACCCTTCATACATGTCCCACTTCTGAGATATTAGTTGTGTCACTCTAGGTAAATTATTTAATTTCCCAATGCTCTTTTTAGTTCTCTAAAAATTATATGTTATAGAGAAGGAGCAAACTTACATTGGAGAAGAGAATTTCCTCAGCTAGGGATTATATTAATTTAATAATGGATCCAATTCTTCTCATATTTTTCTGGAAAGATGTTTAAAATATTAGCTCATGAATAGAAGAAATAAAATGCCAGATATCATCATCTGTATTGGTGAAGAAATGTAGCATATGAGTGGAGGCTAATAGGAGGAAGAGGAGACTGGCAGCTCAAAATCCATTTAGGAAACAGTTAAATTGGTACAGATAAGAGATGATAAGGGCCTGAACTAAGTTAGTGTTGTGTTGAGGGAAATAGAAAACTGTATATGATATTGTGTGGAAATGGAATCTTGGACTAGGAAACTAGACTAAGAAGTTAACTAGATGTGGCAGATCAAGATGATTCTCTGAGAACTTAGGTGATTGAGTTATTGGTGATACTTGCAAAAAAAAAAAAAAAAAGCCCAAAAAACATGGGAAGTTAGGTAGAAGAAAGGGCTTAGGGATTTAAAAAAAAAAAAAAGAACTCCATTTGATATTTATGCTTTTTCTCCACTTAACTCAGTAATACCTAATCTTTTTTCTATAAATAATTTCCTTCTGTTTGAAGTGTCTATGCATTTCCTACTTTTCTTTCCAAAATAGCATGTTAACTCATTCTCATACATATAATAGAAAATTATAAAGTTAAATTTCCTGCAGCTGTGTAACCCTGAACAAGTCACTGAAGCCTGCTTACCTCAGTTTCTTCATCTATAAAACAAGCTGGAGATGGAAATAACAAACCACTCTAGAATCTTTGCTAAGAAAACTCTGAATGAAGTCACAAAGAATCAGATATGCCTGAAAAAAAGACAACAATAAAAAAGGAAAGGAGTGTAAATTCTGCATGCTTATACACATATGGGTGCTTACATATATGTATTTGTAATTTTTTTAAAAAGATCGAAAACCATGGGACAGAGGAAGATGAATGCTTAAAACATGAAAAATTTGGGTTAGTGTAGAATGAGTTGTAAAAGTATAAAACAAACAAAAAAGGAATCTTTAAGAACCTACATAGCTAAAAATATGTATCTTTCCTCTGGAATAATGCATGTTCAACAGATTAACTAGTTTGTTCCCATCTGATTTATACTACTTTTAAGCGATAGAATAGTTATATTTAAATCTAAAAAAATTCAATCATTCAACTAAGAAGCAAAGACATTTAAATCTAATACAGTTTTTTCAGGATATGATTCAATGGCTAATAGAGAGTGCAGGTTCATATCAGACTTGTACTTATTTGAAGAATCCTGAGTCTCCTTCAGGAAAAACATCAATGAATTTTTAGTAACCTATCCCTATAGCCAACAATCTGTTACATTTTTTTTTAAATATAAGAAATATTCTACAGGTCAGTTAGTTTCCTCTTCACTTGGTTATGATTGCTCTCAGTCACTCAAAAGGATAATTCTGTTTCATACGATGGCAATAATGTCCTTAAACCAAGATGGAAGGCATTTAAATCCAAAATAGTTCTACAATGATAGATCCAATAGTCAATAAAAAAATCCAGTTCATGTTTGATTGTAGTCTATTAGGGGAATCCTGAAAATCCTTCATGAAATATTAAAGAGAATTTTTATGACAATAAATATAACTTGTAATTTGGTATATCCTTTAAGAAAAATAAATATTTTACAGACAAGAAAACTCCTTCAATTTATGTATTTACATTTTATTTATTATTATTTACATTATAATTATAATTGTATTTTATATTTTATATATTATTATATTTTATACAAATTATAATTTACATTATGTTATTTAATAAACTATATAAATAGATTATTATATTTTAAATAAATTATAATTTACTATTTTATTTATAGCCTCTATTCCAAAAATATAAGATGAGCCCAGTGTCATTTAGAAAGGTCTCTGCCCTATAGGGCAGCTTATATTTTATGCATTTCTGTTTGAAAGGGAAATATGTAAATTGACTTTCTGGTATCTAAACCTGTAGTTGAATGGATAATTGAAAACAGAAGATCAGCATACTAAATCTACCTCTTCTGGGCTCTATGCCACCAAACACCAATTGGGAAATGGTTGTTTAAAAAAGAAACTTCCCACACAAAGGTAAATATGACAAATAAATCAATGAACTCACTCCTCTAAGGGTCATTCTGAAATCACCTTATAACTTCTGTACCATACTTTCTGTTTGATTGCTCCTGCTGTTGCCACTCTAAAAAAGAAGCATTTGTTTCTATATTATCTAGCTCATCATTATTCTAGTAGACATCTCCAATATAGTGAAATGGGAGAGGATGGGAGCAGTGAAAGGGATCTTTGGAAATCTCCCTACCTTTGGGTAATGGTGGCAAAAGCAGAGTGTGCAAGATCACAGATTCATAGACCCATAAACTAAGAAGCTTAAAATGCAGCCATACTTACATGTTATTAGGAGAAAAACAAGTTGGAATATTCATTAAAAAAATTTACTCAAAGTACTAACAGTTTTCCCCTGGTTTCTGTTCTTCATTGCTATTTTTCTGAAGGTCTTCAACAACAAGAGCAAAATGTATAAATTTTTCTAGGCAAAAAGGCTACATGGCTTCAGGAATCTGGTGGTTTGGTCAACAATATCAATTTTTGACTATGCAGAATATTCTCTCATTAGACTAAAGGTGAGATTAGAGAATGTTTTAAGAATCCCCAAATGCATGTAATATGCTATTAACCTGTGATCAATTCTTCATATTATTTAATATGCTGATACGTGTAGGATTTAATCTCCTGTCAAGTGTGTATCCAAGAAAGCTTAAAGGAGATTAGTTTCTCTTTAGTAACAATGACAAAATACCTGTTAGTTTTTACTAACTTCTTGTTGTTCAGTCATTTTCAGTTATGTTCTGTCTCTTTGTGATCCCAGGTAGAGTTTTCTTGGCAAATACACTAGAGTAGTTTGCCATTTCCTTTTCCAGATAAGGAAACTGAGGCAAACAAGGTTAAGTGACTTGTCCAGGTTCACACAGCTAGTGTCTAAGGCTAGATTTGAACTCAGGATTTTGTGATTCCAGGCCTAGTGCTCTCTATCTACTAAGCCTCCTAGCTGCATGTAAACAATCATAACTAGTCCTAGAACCCTACAGTTTTGACTGGGAGGAAACAAAAATAGAGATTCTTCCAAGATTACTGATAGGGATTTCTTGGCCTGGGTTTGGGGGATAATGACATAAGACTTTTAAGATATGGAAGACTGTTTGGAATAGAATCTCATCTATTTGATGGATTCAGAATGATTGTCTATATGCTGCCTTATCTGAATAACCATATTGTGTAGGAAGTCAGAAATTGGCCTTAAGTAATTTCTGGCCTCTATATTTTCATCATCTCATCTTCAGCTTGAATACTCAAATAAATTTGCTTTAGAATTTTCTTACTTTTCTCTCTTCTTTCAGCTCTTTCCTTTGAATATCAGAATATTTCTTTAGGAGAAATATTTTTTTTCTTGGCATTAGAGAGACATTTGCATAGCTAGGCCCTGTGACTTTTTCCCAAGATTATAATGTTTTCAAAAGTTTCCTTCACTTAATTTCTTCTTTTTATTGAATAAAATTTTATTATTTTTCTTCTCAACTACATGTAAAAACAATTTTAAACATTCATTAAATTTTTTTTGAATTTAAAATTCTTCCTTTTTCTCCTTCTGATTCCTTGTAGAAAGAAAATATAACACTCCCAAAAAAACCCAATACTACAAAAAAATAAAGTGAAAAATAGTATGTTTCAATCTGCATTCAGGCTATATCAATTTTTTGTCTGGAGATGGATTGCAGTTTTCATCATGAATTTTTTGGAATTGTGTTGGATTACTTTCATCCTGAGAGAAGCTAAAGTCACCCACAGCTTATCATCACATAATATTGCTGTTACTATATCCAAGTCTTCTTTTGGTTCTATGTTTTCATTTTGTATCAGTTACAATGGGGCTTTCTTAACAATAACTGTCATTCAGATGTCTTCAGGATTGTCGGAGTTTAAACGGAGTTTTCCTTCTCAAAATGGAGCTGTAAAGGAAGAAATACAAGCATTAACAACTTCACTTTACTGACAAAGAGACTGAGGCCTAAAAGTTGAGTTAAATATAAGAGCCAGTGTCCAAAAGAGAATTTGAATCCATATCTTATGACTTAAGTCCAATGCTATTTCACTCTATATCCTTTATTAAAAGATGGATAGATGATATATTTTGGAAGTTTGAGAGTAGTTGACATTTTTATTATCCATTTATTCAACATGCCTTTTCACACATCCATTGTACATTTTCTGACAATTTAAAAAATATTTAGTTTTGTAATTTAATTAGGTTTGTTGGAAGCTTTGTTCTGACCCTATCAACCAAGACAAAGCATAAGGGAGGCCCTTATTCCACACCTTCTTCTCTGTCCATGTTTTCCTTGTATCACTCCTTTTCCTTTTCCTTGATGTCCATTTTCACTTGATTCAAATATTAAAAAAGAAGGAAAAACTTCTAATACTCCTGGCTCCTTGACCTTGAATATCATGGTCCAGTTGCATAGTCCTTTAAAATCTTTCACTAGAGGGGTAGCTAGGTGGCGCAGTGGATAGAGCACCAGCCCTGAATTCAGAAGGATCTGAGTTCAAATCTGATCTCAGACACTTAACACTTCCTAGCTGTGTGACCCTGGGCAAGTCACTTAACCCCAGCCTCAGGGAAAAAAAATAAAAATCTTTCACTAGAGATAGGTAAGGCAAATAGGAAATCAAAAATGCATAATAGAAACAGTCCAATGTGAGCTACTTAATAATAATCTCTAGGTCACTGGCTCCTAAATTTCAGATAGTAGAAACTGTATGTGCTAGTATCTTGCTGTATATTTATTTATCACAGCCATGGGACAGCAAATACCATGTTAGAGTGAGTCATAATAGCTTCTTTTTGCCCTGGAACTGAGTCCTCAAATTCCTTCCTGTCCTGCCTACCTAACATGGCCATCAACATCTTCTTTGGTTGGAGGTGACTCATAACCCAAAGGTCATGAGTAAGAAGGGGAAAGGAGAGCTGGAGAGAAAGAGACTGCCTGATGACTCCCTAGAGACCAGTCCTGGATCATTTCTATGACCAAACTTCCATTTTCTCCCACTCTAGTGGGTACAGAAGCCATATACTAGAGCAAAATAAGCAGTCTGGGCTTCTGAGAAAAATGGAGAGGCTGGGCCATGAAACTTAAGCCAACAACATGTGGATTTGTGATTAAATCTGATTCAAGAACAGTTGAAAGGTTTCTCCTGCATGGAAGTCCTTTTTTTTTTTATGGGGAGCACTTAATAAAGGGAATTCAACCACTTTTCAGTATCTAACCAATATTGGCATGATGTCAGGGCTGAAGTCTTTAAATGGAAACCCCCTGTGGGCTTGCTTTAACAAATCCTAGGATGTATTTGTATTCAGCTACAGCAATAAAAGGTTTGTTAGGGAATATAATTTATGTACTTTTCAGCTGCAGGAATCAATATTCAAACAGATATTTTTATAGAATCTCAGCAAAGGAAGATATTTAATTAAAACTCTTGAGAAAGTACTTGAAAGGAACATATTCGCTTGGGGAAGGGGTAGGGAGGAAAAAGAGATATTAAAGGAGATCTATCATTGAGTCAGAAAAAAACCTTCCTCTCTGGAAATTAAACTTTTAGTTCAATCTCTTTTCTTAGTCATTGCATTTTCCCCCCACTACAATTGGATTCAGATGATGCAGAAGAGGAAAAAAGACCAATACTGGCAATGTGTGTGAATTCTATACCCCTTATCTAAGAGCTTTGTGAATCATAACATGCTAACAAGATATTGCTACTATTACTATTACTACCATTGCTATTACCACTACTACTGCTATTGCCTATTGTTGCTACTATTGCTATTGCTATTGTTGCTATTACTCGGTACTACCATTACTTTTAGGATACGTCTACTTCTACTACTGCTACTATTACTACTAGAATTGTTATTACTATTATTAGTATATGATTATTGCTGCTCCTACTACTTCTATCATCATTGTTACTATTACTACTAGTACTCCCACTATTACCATTAATATTACCACTACTACTATTATAGTGGTAAAGAGTCAAGTTAGTCAAAAAAGCATTAAGTACCTTATTATGTGTTAGATATTATGTTAGCTTTGGGTTTATGGAGACAAGCACAAAAAAGTACCTATTTTCAAGGAGCTCCCAGTCTACTGTGAGACAACATGAAGATGATCATGTAAAGATGATATATATGTGTGTGTGTATGTATATATATATATATCATATTTGTTCAGGAGAAATTGAAAATAATCAACAGAGAAAAGACACTAGCATCAAGGAAGAGAAGCACAGGGCAGACCACTTAGATAAACAAAGGCAAATTAAAGGAAGTAGAACCTGTAAAACAATCTACCTAGTTACAGCAATATAAATGGAAGGGACAATGACAAAATAATGAAAGCTAATGCTGTGAAATTATAATGACCAATCTTGGTCCCCAGTAAAGATGTGAATATATATCTCCCTCTCTCTTTTGTAGAAGGGAAAGACTAAGAGTATGGAAGCCCACCCACAAGGGATACATTTTGGATTTCCTTCACAGGCTAATTGTACACTATTTTGAAGTCCAATTTTTTTTTGTAGAGCAAAACAACTGTTTGGACATGTATACATATATTGTATTTAACTTATACTTTAACATATTTAACATGTATTGGTCAACCTGCCATCTGGGGAGGAGGGGAAGGAAGGGAAAAATTAGAACAAAAGGTTTGGCAATTGTTAATGTTGTAAAATTAACCATATCTGGTAAATAAAAACTATTAAATTAAAAAAGAAAAGAAAAGAGAATATAGTTCATGGAACTCTGGTTGACAAAACGACTAATCACAATATTGGATCTCAAAATATTTCTGCTACATATCAGAGGTATTTATCCAGGAGATTCCTTTGGGGATACAAGTTGAATACTCTCTCAGCTCTAAAATTCTGTGATTCTGAGGTTCTGGAAGTTATCTGGCAAACATACCACTTCTGCTAGGAACAAGAGTCAGGGAGAAAGATTGGGAGTATGGAGGGGAAAGTATTCTTTTTAGGGTGATGAATTTATTTCTTTGGATTTTTGCTAATTTGTATAACCTTCTTATATAGTCTCACCTTCTGAATAACATTATTTAGGAGTATTTTGAATCAATTAATTATGCAAAGGAAAGATCTATTGCTTAAACTCAAGAAATCTACTCTACTCTAATTTCCTAGTATTAAAACAGGGAAAGATACAGAAAGAATCATAGGTTCAGTGTGGGCTGAATATCTTCTCTTGGGTCCCCATCTTTGCCTTGGTCCCATCTTCATTATGGAAGATGATATCCCAGCAATGTCCTCCCTAACATGGATCCATATTCACAGGGGATAATTTTCAAGTAGTTTTTAATGTGATCTGCATCCAAGCAGGGAACAAAAAACCAATCCATTCTGAGGTAGGAAAGTGGCCCAGTGGATATTGTGCTGAACTTGGTGTCAGAAAACTCAAATTTAAATCTTATCTTATCCTTAGATAAGTCATTTTACTTCTTGGTAAAATGCTCTACAAATGCAAATCATTATATTTTTATCAACCTGGGCCCTGATCATAGAAGAGTCTGAATGGTTAACCCTAAGTTGGAGACCTATAAGGTACATTATCCTTAGTTAAAGTAAATGCCCAACAAATGCCCTTTGCCTGATTTGGAGACAATTTAAAGCTGAATTCTTTCAGAGATGACCCCACAACACATACCCCAGAACCCCAACATTTTTGGCACACATCAGCATTTTTACTTCACATACTTTGAATACCAGGCATGGGAGAGCTGTCAACTGTAAAAAGAAAGTTCCTAAGTTCAGAGAAGAGCTCTTTAGACCCTGTTTTGCTTAGAGAAAGAAACCCACAGCAGCTAGCCCCACCTAACCCCAGTGGCCTGGCAGGGCCCACCCTAAGCAACAAACCATCAGAGAAGAGAATCAGATGGAAGAAAAAAGAAGAATGTTTCACAATTGGTGTCTCAGACTTAAATCGATATATTGAATTTTACAATCTTATCCAAAGTCTATCTGCCCTCTCTGACCCCTTCAGGGAGTACCTCCCACTCTTTAGGGTTAACTGCAAGCATGTTCTGCCACATTGGGCTTAACTTGTCCCTTTTAGAAAGGTCAGGACTAATAGTTCCTGAATGGGAGTAATCCAAGCAAAACCATAATATTCCAGGAAGTGGGTCCAGTGAGTCAGCGAATGGCAGGATTTCTCCCTGAGTCAGGCCTGCACTAGTTCCCCCACAAGCCCACATCTGAAGGACAGCAAGTCCACCAGAACAGCCACTACTAACACCACACCAAGGCAAAGGCCCAGACAGGTTCAGTACTGTCTCAGTGGTGAAAGCATCTCCTGAACCATTTGCACCTGGGGTTTTCTGGCTGTTCATCTAGAAAGGGTCTCTCTCTTCTTTATTCTATTTTTATTTATCCAAACTTTAAAAAAATCATTTTAAACTTCCTCAAGGTTCCTGGGTGAGGGATGCAATTTATTTTGTCCCTATTTCAGCTGGAACTGGATCTAGTAACCAGTAGTGGCCCATCAATATCAGGCAAGGTTAGCATTTATTTTGGGTACCTTCACTTTGTCCTGAACAGAGGACCAGTTGGTATTGGGGACTAAAGGAAATCTATAAGGCACAGTCTTTTCCTTGGGGATGTTAATATGACGTCCCATATAGTTCTTTAAGATTTACTGGGCAACCTAGTAATTAGAGTACTAGATATGCAATTAGAGCTCAAATATGCTTCAGACACTGACTACCTGTGTGATCCTGAACTTCTCCTCTCTCTTTCCTCCTCTGTAAAATGGGGATAATAATAGCCCTTACCATCCAGAGTTCTTGTGAGGATGGATAAATGTAAAGTGCTTCATAAACCTTTAATTACAGTGTAAAAACCTTCTAGCATTCTGCTCATAGCAGCCCTCTTATGAAGTGAATAATTTTATATAGAATGAGGAAACTGAGGCAGAGAGTGATTTATTCGGGATATCTTTATAAGTAGGCATCAGAGCCAGGATTCAAAGCCAGATCCCAACTCTCTTAGCACTACACCATGACAATCTCTTTGTAAGACAAAACTCAGGGATGGGAAATAATCTGGAAATACAGATCTGACAAAGCAAAGTAAACAAGTTCAAATAATTCTGGCCAAGTACCAAGAGAACAAAACGAAGTGAAGAGCTTAACCTTATGTCAGATTCCTCAGTTATCTAGATAATCTTTCAGAAGCCTTAGAAAGAATTAGGGTAAATGCCTTGCATTTAGGTCCATAGGGGCAGCAGATAGAGCATTGGAGTCAGGATGATCTATCTTCCCTGAGTTCAAATCTGATCTCAGTCACTTAACTAGTTGTATGACATTGGATATGTCACTTAACCCTGTTTGCCTCAGTTGTATCATCTGGAAATGACAAACCAATTCATTATCTTTGCCAAGAAAATCCAAAATGGGATTGTGAAGAGTAAGTCCCAAGAGATCCATGGAGGATTAAAGACCAGCTCCCTCTGATCAATCAATAAGTTTTTAAATTTGCTATAAAACTTGTTCCTCCTAACTGATTTCTCTCTTTCTAGGTCCTCTCTACTCCCATTTATTTATCTTAATAATAATATCTAGCATTTATATAATGCTTCTATATACACACTATATATACGTAGATACACACAAATATATATATATATATATATATATATATATATATATATATATAGACACACACACAAATATATAGCATTTATATATATAGCTTATATATATATATATGTATATATAAATATAGTATTGGAAAATACTATACTGCTACCAAAACTGTCTTTGTAAAGCAATTTTTGTTTTGTGTAATAGTAATAATACTAATATTCTTATAGCCCTTTAATATTTGCAAACTATTTTACACATCTTGTCTCTAATTCTCATTACCATCTTAAAGTAGATGCTATTATATGCTGCATTTCCCAGATAAGACATCTGAAGGGACTTGTCCAGTGTTCTTCAGTTCAGAAATTCACAGGTAGAATCTGAATTCAGGTTTTAATGATTCCAAGTCCACAGAGCTGCAAAGATAAACTTTAACAATGCCACTATCAAGTTCCAATTTTTTAATGATTTTATGTCGACCTAATCAAATCAAATCTTCACAGCATGTGGAAGCTGGAATATAAAATTGAACAGAGAGTATTACAACTCAAAGTGACCTTACAACATTTAAAGTTAGATCTTGTGAAATATATATCTCCATGGAAAGTAGTCTCCACATGTGGGCAAATAACAGCAATGGATAGTGGATTGAAGTATCTAAAAAAGAGTCCTTCATCTGTAAAATCCTCCAAGCTGGCAGGAAGGAGAGTAGATAAAAGGAAACAATGGCATTTAGAGCAGGAAAGAGGCCCAGTCTCTTCCCCTCCATTTCAGCCATCTCTTCTCCATAACCCAAGGCTGCTTGGCTAAATATATTCTACTATATCGAGGGATTTTTGATTCATCACTTTTCATCTAAGGGTTTTAATTTACTTTAGGTTGTTAATTAATCTCTGCTTAGTCTCTCCAATAAATCAACTTGGAGCTGGCCAAGAAATATGATCAAGAAGTAATCCAAAGGTTGTGATTTCCTGAAGGGACAATCATTACTCTGTTGTTTTCCACTAGAAGCTGGATATGTCTCCTGACTTTTCCTGAGTCCCAAATCTGTCCTGCTATGGCTAACATCACAAGAGGGAATGGCCATTATTTAATTTATATAGCAGTGGCAATAATTAATGGAAGCAAAAAAAAGCAAATAATATAAAGTAAAAGGGCTAGTTTATAGAAAAATGTAGTGCAATGCAGGACACACAAGTGGACAACTAAAATAGGCTTTTCATGTTTTTAACTCCTTCTTCAATGTGGAAAAAATTGAGGCAAAAACTCATAAGGGGATGGACAATGTAATGATTGCTGCTTTCACTTCTTAGAAATACCAGTTTTTCAAAGTCAATAGCTTATAGATTAGGGGGAAGCATCTCATATTTATGGTGATATTGATGCCAGATGACATAGAATATCAAAGAAGGAAAAAAGTCCTCATTTAACAAAGAATGTTAAAACAGAGAAAGTTAAAAAGAACAGAGAATGTTAAAACTGGGATTTTAGAACTTAGAATGTTAGATTCAGAAAAGTTGAGAGAATTCAACCAGTGCCCAACTCCCTCATTTAACAGACAAGGAAACTAAATGTGCTTCAGACTGGCTTGTCCAAAATCACATAAGCTAGTAAATGGCATTGCTGGCATGCAAATGCTGGTCTTCTTTCTTAAAGTTTGTTGTTATTTGTTGCTATTTTTGTCAGTGGTACCTAATCATTAATTTTAATTTTTGTCTACTTCTTTATAATATAATCTAGTAATATTGTACCCTTTCACTCATGGTTTCTCTTAAGACTCTTGACATTCTGTTTTTTTAAACTGAATTTTCTTATAATTTAATCTTTTATTCTCATAAAAATAAAATATTTTTTACTCAAAGTTTACATTCCTTTATAAAATTTCTTACCTATGGGTTTTTTGTTTGTTTGTTTGTTTGTTTGTTTTCCCCTGAGGCTGGGGGTTAAGTGACTTGCCCAGGGTCACACAGCTAGGCGGTGTTAAGTGTCTGAGACCAGATTTGAACTCCGGTCCTCCTGAATTCAAGGCTGGTGCTCTATCCACTGTGCCACCTAGCTGCCCCTACCTATGGGTTTTAAGACATAATCACTGGTGTTTATTTTTACTAGGTAATATATTTCCTAATTAGCCTCATACAAAAAGTCTCCAACCAAAGTGAAAGGAGCTTGCTACTACAAGCCCTGGAATCTCTTCCTGCCTTGGTACTTTTTCTTAGATTGGTACAAAATCTGGGCTTTTGTACCTGATCAAACCAAAACTTCCTTTTTTGACCACCAAAACCCAATGTATTATCTTTTACCATTAGAATAAGAGCTTCTTGAAGGCAGGGAATATCTTTCTATTATATTTGTATACCAGTGTTAGGCACAGTGGTACCCCCAAATAATAAGCTCAATGCTACTTCCTCCTCTTCCTTCCTCCTTCCCTCCCTCCCCCTCCTTCCCTTCCTTCCTTCCTTCCTTCTTCCTTCCTTTTCTCCCTCCCTTCTTCCTTCCTTTCCTCCCTCCCTTCCTCCTTCCCTTCCTCCCCTCTTTTTTCTTTCTTCCTCCCTCCCTTCCTTCTTTCCTTCTGTTTTTCTTCCTCCCTTCCTTTCTTTTTTCCTTTCTTCCCTCCATTCTCCCACCCTCTCTTTTTTTTCCTTCCCTCCCTGCCTCTTTGTTTTCATCCTTCTTCCTTTCCTCCATTCTCTCTTTTCCATGCCTTTCTCCTAAAGAATGTGAGTAATTACAACAGCCTTCAGTTCTCCTCCTTGATCTCACCAAACAGCTTTTCTCCTGTCTTTTGAGTCATCATTTATAATCCCACATCCTACTTGAAACCTTTTTTAGTAAAATAGAATTCACTCTTATGGTTAGAGCCAGCAAGTCTCTTTCACTAATATGTGTCTGGTTATCTGTTCATTCATCTTATCTTTTCCCCTTGATTTTAAGTCCTTGAAAATAAAGAACTTTTTTTCTTTACATTCCAAAAAACATCAGACCATGTGTTTCTCTCTCAGAAAGTAGGCATTGGTAAGGTGCATTTCTGTGCTGTGGTAAGTAAATTATGTCAAGGCAAATTAGCATACTAAAATGATGAGTTTACACATGCCCAGACTTGTAAATTTAACCACTATTAAACTTTAAAATACAGATCTGGATTTTTTTTTCTTTTCCAAACTTTGGATAGCAGTCCTTGCTTAGAGTTTTACACACACCAAGTTTGACTTTTATAGTACTGTCTGCAAAAGCAGAAAAACAGCCAAATGAAATAATAAAAGTTTTTAGTTTTTTAATATATTTTTTTACTCAAAAACAGTTAAAAGGTGTTTACTGAAACCTTAAAGTACAATTTTATCTTGTACAAATACTGAATATGAGAATAATGAGATCCTGTAGGAGATTGATAAAGATTTTTTTTTAAATTGGAGAGATGAGAGCAGCTGAGCATGGAAGTGTCTATTTAAGATATCATCTGTTAATACACAAAGATCACTTCATCTAGTTCTGGAAAAAGTTTCGCAATTAAAGAACACATAAAAGAATAGCAAATCAGCTGAGACTTGGGCAAGCAAAAAACAAGGACAAGCCAAAAATATCTATAACTTTTCTCAGTCAGCTGGGGTTAGCTTTGAGTCACTTCTTGAGAAGCCCCAAATTTAATCACTTGAGACTTAGGCTCCCTTCTCTACTTTCATTAACAGTTATCAATCCAAATCTTTATGTAAGAGAGGTGAAAGGGATTGCCAAGAGTCAGTTCCCTAACCACAGGCAGGCTTCTATTTGTCAATGTTTCCCTGAAAGATTTTCAAATGGCTTCAAATTGCCCCTGCCTTTACTTTCGGGCTTCAAAGGATCTATAGTCTGCTTGCCTTCATTAATCATGATCTCCCAAATTCTCAGCATTAAAATCAAGCCTTTGGGATGGAGAATTATGTCTCCATAGGGCTATGTTGAAATACAAATGTTACCTATTTGTTGGTATTATTGGGGTTGGAGTGGTGTAGTAATGCTATTATTACCTTTACAAAGCATAGCATGAATAATCTAAGATTAGTGAATCAGTAACTCAGCAAGATCATAGACAATGGGACTTAGTGATGTTTCAATAAGAGGGAGTGGGGAACAAAAGGGACAAAAATTAGGTGCTTCCCATCATAATTGTCACCCTATAGGGTAACATAGAACAAGGAGAAAAAATATGAAGGTATTAGACTCTGAGTAGTTTTGAGCTTCTTTATAAAGGTATAGAGTGAGTCCAGATTGGAAACTTGAATTTGTTAAAGACAAACTTGACCCAATTATCAAATTAGCTTAAGGTCAGCCCCAGAAAAAGGCTGAATCTGAGATCAAGCTAAAGTTCAATAAAGATTTAGGGGCAGGGGGAATCTCAGTTCTGTTATATAAATAACCAGATGTGGTTCCTTTCACTTCTAGTATCTTCATCTATCAAGCAAAAGGCTTGAACTAGAAAAAAAAACTCCATTTTTTTCAACTTTATAATTCTGACAATAAGATCTTAAGATCTGTTGAGGAGTTAAAAACATGGCAAATGGAAAATGGGAAAGGAAATGGAGAATGTTAGAGAGGAAATGGAGAATTTTGGAAAATATCAGGGGGCACATAGGGGGTGCAGTGGATAGAGTCCTAAAGTCAGGAGGACCTGAGTTCAAATCTGTACACTTAACATTTCCTAGCTGTGTGACCCTGGGCAAGTCACTTAACCCAATTGCCTTAGGGGAAAAAAAAGAAAGCAAAGAAAAGAAAATATCAGTCCTTCTCTGACTTTGCTCAATCCATCATTATTCAAATGTTTGCAACAAGTCTATTTCTTCATGTCCTATAAAGGAGAGAATCTTAGCTCCCCTCTCTACTGAGAATTGACTGATAATCCACAGAGTGTATGATTCCCTGCACTCATCTTTGGTTTTTAAAATTCTTTGAGTGTCTAGATATTGCAGTTAAAAGATGCCATAAAGAAAAAGAAGAAAGGAGAGAGAGGGAACCAAATTACAGGTAGTTAGATTTGCTGTCTAGCCATAGGTGCAGCTGGATTTACTTAAACTGAAGCTACTATGATAGTCTGGATGCCATCAGAAAGTCAAATGTGCATTCCAACTGTTGGTTAGCATTTTTGATTTTGTTCAGCCTTTGATGGTACCATTTAAAAGAGAGTAAATACAACAGCAAACTATGTTGGGAAGCCTCATGAGTGAATACAGACATTAGCATAAGTTTGCCTTCATTCCCTTCAAATATCTGCTTCTCCATGATTATAAATCATACCATTAGCCATTAGCTGTGTAAACAATGCTGATGAAACCTCTTTCTTCAGGGTCATTTTCTGCCACCTTACTTGCAGAATTCAGCTCAATGACTCATCTAAACTTAGGTCAGGATCCCAAAGGGAACAAGAAAGTGCTAACTACAGAGTGACTAATATGTCTCACTTGGGAGAAATGGAGAAATGAGTTCCATGTTTACTAGTGGGAGGAACACTAAAGAATTGGAACCAACTGCTAGAAAATACTCAAACACTTAACTGCCTGCCCACATGTTAGTCGCCCATTTGGCAGCCCCTTCCATTGGCAAGCAGTGAAGCTGGTATCTGACATGAGAGTCTTTTCCAGTGTGAAAATTGGGGAACATAGTGTTTCCTAGCCTATCAGCTAAATTCAGGATCTGCAAAGCACAGGGCTAAAAATTAATGAAAAAGTGAAATAAAGTGATCTGTTTTAGTGGAAAGAACACTAAGCTTGGAGTCAGAAGACCTAGAGTCAAATCCCAAACAAACTACTTATTTACTAGGTGACCTTACCAGCATCATTTCCCTTGTGAGGAATTTAGTTTCTTTATCTACAAAATGGATAGATTAGACTAGATTTGTCCCTTCCAGTTCTAACATTCAAACTTCCTTGATTTCAACTAAATCAGTAGACATTTTGCATTGCTTCATCTATTCTATAGTGATTTTAGAAAAAGTTAGTGAATTTTTAGTTGGCATATGTCCAAAGATTATATTTTAAATATAATGTGTAGTTATTTTCTATTTTGAAATGAGATGGCAGTAAAAAAATTCTAAATGAATTAATCTTATGGAAAAATTTTTAGAGATAAAATTGAAATTTGGTAAATAGAGAAGGGTTATAGAGATAAGATATTGGACTGAAGTCCACAGTTCAACAATCACTAGTTAATAAGAAGCAAAGTTAACTATCCTCCTTTGAAGAGGGGTTGGGGGGAAGGGAGAGGAAAGGAGATAGTGGGAATCAAATTGCCTTAGTGGCTTTAATAACTTAGTGACCTATTCACTTTCCCATCTTCCCTGAGGCCCCACTAGTTGAATCCTGCTCACATATGTGGCCTTCACCAGGTCCAATCCCCTAATTCTTCTTAAATATTTAAATGAATTACCTATAGCTTCAAACCTAACTTCCCATGTGAACACAAAAAGAAAGGGCTAAGAAGTAGTCCATTTTTGTCTCATTGATTTTCATGGGAAGACAGTTCTTGCCTTATTGATTTTCACTTTGATTGAGTTGTGCTAGTCTCTTCACTGAGGGTCATTTCATTTCCTTTTTGTACTTGCTCAGCATTTCCTCAAGTCAATGCATCACTTCACAGCAATGGTGATTGCTGGCTATTGACTGAATGACATTTTCAGCAAGTATAGCAGCCAACTTTTGATCATCTATACTCCTGGGGAAATGTGGGTCATGGATGAGTTCAATCTGCAGATAATCCCTAAATCTTACTTGTTTTACCAATAGGTTCAAGCTTTATTTCCCACTAAACTTGTCAGAAGAACTGCAGACAGAAATGCAGTTGGACTTATTTATTGAAAATAAATCACTGTGGAGGTATTAATATGCATTGAAACATTCCATGAGGCAGAAAGAATTTGGAAAGGTGGAAGAGGGTGCTCAATAAATGAGATAGGATTCTGAATCATCAGAAACTAACTTTGCTTCTGCTAGGTATTCTAGAAAAATAAAATACATTCCAGCACCTAATACATTTCTTGGAACATAGTAGTAACTTAATAAATAATAGCTGATTGATTGAATCCTTGTTTTTTGTAATTCCTCCATTATTTTTAGGGATAATAATATACACACACATATTATAGTCACTTTTTTTTTTAAACTTAGCCCTGTAAAGGAATCAAAATTTCTTTTTAATTCAAAGGTTACTTTTATTTGGGGCAGGGGGAGGTTCAATGTAAAATATATTTTACTAACCCCAGAATTTTTTCATATCATACTTGGAAAGTTCTCTCCAACTTTCTGATTCAGTCTTTTGTGGATAAGTGGCCTTTATGTGGGTAAATAACTTTCAATTTCTGCTCAAGTCTTACAAAGTAAAGAAAAAAATCACGTTATTAATCTCCCCCCTCCCATCTCTACATACTTCATTCCTCTTCAAATAAAATCATAGACTGAAAAGGATCTGGGAAATTACCTAATCCAATGGTTTCCTATCTAGGATACAGAAGTATAGATATGAAGATGAAAGTGATCTCAGAGTTGATTTAGTCCAATCTCCTTATTTTATATGTGGGAGAAAATAAAATTCAGAGAAATGTGAAGTGATTGTTGAAGTCATAGCAGTAGCAGAGTGGAATCTCAGTCTTCTGACTCCTGAAGAAGTGTTCTTTCCTTCTGTATCAATGCATATGCATGCAAAATATTGTCATGTTAATGTTTCTTTAGCTTCAACAAAGTACATCTTATGAATCTGTATAATAAGCAAAAACACTTTTAGTATATTGAATATATTATGTCTCCTCCAGATGTGTTATCATTTTCAAATGTATATTGATATCGTAATTGAAGAAACAAAAACAAGGGCAAGTAAAATTTTATTGAATTAATTATAGCTTTTTTTTTTTCATGTAAATTGAACAACCAAGTAGTACAGTGGATAGAATGCCATACCTGAAATCAAGAAGACCTGAGTTCAGATCCTGCCTCATTTAATCTCTCTCTGCTTGAGTTATTTTAAAAAATATTTCTACTTATTTAATTAAATATTTCTAATTACATATAAAAAATTAAATATTCATTTTTGTCAAATACTGACTATAAAAAATTGGTGTTTTGGGCTTATCAAACATTAGATTACTGTGGTCATTTTTTGTTGTGAATTATGTGCCCAAATTTAGTCCACTGAACCTCTGCTCATTTTTTAAAACTAGTTATCAGATTGCTTTCATGATTACTGATTTATAATGTAGTTTGAAATCTGCTACTTCTGGGTTACCTTCCTTCATATTTTTTTTCATTGATTCCCTTGATATTCTTGACCATTTTTTCTTCTGAATTTTGTTATTTTTTCAGCTTTATAATATATATATATATGTGTGTGTGTGTGTGTGTGTGTGTGTGTGTGTGTGTGTGTATTGTATTGTATTCTGATTGTTATGGCATTGAATAAGTAAATTAATTTATATAGAATTCTATTTTCATTATATTGACTCAACCCATTCATGAGCAACATAAAGAAATGCTGATAGTTTATGTGGGTTTATTTTATATCTTGCAACTTTTCTAAAGTTAATTGTTTCAATTACTTTTTTAGTTAATTCTTTAGGGTTTTCTAAGTATACCATCATATCATCTACAAAGTTATTGATAGTTTCTCACTGCCTATTTTTATTTTTTCATTTTTTTTTTGTCTTATTGCTATACAATTTCTGGTAGAATATTGAAGAATAGTGATGATGATGATTGTATCCTTACTTCATTCTATTATCTTGTTAAGAAGGTTTTTAGTTTATCCTCATTACAGATAATACTTTCTACTTATCAATTTAATAAAGGATATATTGATTTCTATAATTTCTAGTGTTTTTAAAAGGAATAGGTTTTGTATTTTGTTAAAAACTACCCCATTAATCTCCATCAAAGCTTCCCTAGGCCTTTATTTAATATAATTTTTATTAGATTATGGTTGGGAAATGGTTAATTTAATATTTCTGCTTTTTTGCATTTGTTTTTAATGTTTTAATACACAGTCTGCTTTTGTGAAGGTGGCATGTATACAATGCTATATTCCTTTCTATTCCTATTAAAGTTTCTCCAGAAGTTTACTATATTTGATTTTTTCAAGATTCTATTCTTCTCCTTAACTTCTTTGAAATTTATTTTATGGTTAGACTTATTTAACTCTAAGAGGGGAAAAGCGAGGTCCTTCAATAATATATTTTTACTGTTCATTTCCTCCTGTAATTAAACTTTAAGAATTAAGAAAAATATGCTATTGATGCGCACATATTTAGTATCAATATTACTTCATTATTTATGATACCTTTTAGCAAGATGTAGTTTCTTTGCTTATATCTTTTAAGTAAATCTATTTTTGATTTTGCTTTGTCTGAGATGAGGATTGTTGTCCTCGCTCTTTTTAATTCAGTTGAAACAGACTAGATTCTTCTCCAGCCCCTAATATTAACTTTGTGTATGTTTGAGTGACTTTCTTGTAAGCAATGTGTGGTTGGAATCTGGTTTCTAATTCATTCTAATTTCTAATCCACTTCTTTTTTATGGGTGAATTCATCCCATTCACATTAACAGTTATTATTAGCCATGCATTTCCCTCCATTGCATTTTCTTCTGTTTATCTTTCTCTCTTTCTTTTTTCCTTTCCTTTCTCTAAAAACTGTTTTGCTTTTGACCACTGTCTTCTTTTTTCTGGCTTTCTTTTATTAATTTCTCTATTTTTCTTTTCTCCTTTCCCTCCTACCTTTCTGTTGGATAAGATAGATGTATATATTTATGTGATTATGTGTGGGTGTTTGTATATTATAGAGATAAGATTACATATATGTATATTATATGTATATGCATATATATGTATATATATACATATATATGTATATGTATATATATATATATATATATATATATATATATATATATATATATAATTTGCTCTTTGAACCAAGTTAGATGAGAACAAGATTCAAACATTGCTTGCTTCTCCCACCAACTACCATTTTCCTCTTTACTGTAAAAACTCTTTCTTGCATTCTTCTTTTATATAATATATTTTTTTACCATTCTTCCTTTCCCTTTTCCCTTCTCCTCTTTCCCAGGGCATCCCTCTTTGTCACCCATCTATTTTTTTACACTATTCCAACATAATCAATGCCCTTTTTCACCTTTAGTGTGTGTAGAATTCTTCTAACTGACCCAGTAATGACAAAGGTATTCGAAGTTTCATGTATCATCTTTCCATATTGAAAAAATGTAGACAGGTTAATCTTACTGCATCCTTATGATTTCTCTTTCATATTTGCCTTTTCATACTGCTCTTGTATTTGAAAAGCAAATCTATTCATCTCTGGTATTTTCATTAAGGAAGGCATGAAAGCCCTCTATTTAATTAAATATTATTTTTTCCTTGAAGGATTATACTCAGTTTTGCAGCATAGGTTATTCTTGGTTGCAATCCTAGCTCTTTCACGTTCTGAAATATCATATTCCAAGCCTTCTGCTCCTTTAATATGGTAGCTGCTAAATGTTGTGGCTTTACAATATTTAAATGTTTGGGTTTTTTTTTAATTTTATAATTATAAATTTTTTGACAGTATATCTGCATGAGTAATTTTTTTAAATAACATTATCCCTTGTATTCATTTTTTCCAAATTTTCCCCTCCCTCCCTCTACTCCCTCCCCTAGATGACAGGCAATCCCATACATGTTACATGTGTTACAGTATAACCTAGATAAAATATATGTGTGTAAATCCAATTTTCTTGTTGCACGTTGAGTATTAGATTCCAAAGGTATAAGTAACCTGTGCAGATAGACAGTAGTGCTAACAATTTACATTCATTTCCCAGTGTTCCTTCTCTGGGTGTAGTTGTTTCTGTCCATCATTGATCGACTGGAAGTGAGTTGGATCTTCTTTATGTTGAAGATATCCACTTCCATCAGAATAATGCTTGTGTTTTTTGTACAAACAAAACTAATGCAAACAAGATTAGAAGGGAAGTAACAAATTGGGAAAACATTTTTACAGTTAAAGGTTCTGATAAAGGCCTCATCTCCAAAATATATAGAGAATTGACTCTAATTTATAAGAAATCAAGCCATTCTCCAATTGATAAATGGTCAAAGGATATGAACAGACAATTTTCAGATGATGAAATTGAAACTATTTCCACTCATATGAAAGAGTATTCCAAAGCACTATTGATCGGAGAAATGCAAATTAAGACAACTCTGAGATACCACTACACACCTATCAGATTGGCTAAGATGACAGGAACAAATAATGATGAATTTTGGAGGGGATGTGGAAAACTGGGACACTGATACATTGTTGGTGGAGTTGTGAAAGAATCCAACCATTCTGGAGAGCAATCTGGAATTATGCCTCCAAAATTATCAAACTGTGCATACCCTTTGATCCAACAGTGCTATTACTGGGCTTATATCCCTAGGAAATACTAAAGAAGGGAAAGGGACCTCTATGTGCCAAAATGTTTGTGGCAGCCCTTTTTGTAGTGGCTAGAAACTGGAAAATGAATGGATGTCCATCAATTGGAGAATGGTTGGGTAAATTATGGTATATGAGTGTTATGGAATATTATTGTTCTGTAAGAAATGACCAACAGGAGGAATACAGAGAGGCTTGGAGACTTACATCAACTGATGCTGAGTGAAATGAGCAGAACTAGGAGATCATTATATACTTCAACAATGATACTGCATGAGGATATATTCTGATAGAAGTGGATATCTTCCACACAGAGAAGAGCTAATCCAATTCCAATTGATCAATGATGGACAGAATCAGCTACACCCAGAAAAGGAACACTGGGAAATGAGTGTAAACTGTTAGCATTTTTTGTTTTTCTCCCCAGATTATTTTTACCTTCCGAATCCAATTCTTCCTTGGCAACAACAACAACAGCAAAATTCAGTTCTGCACATATATATTGTACCTAGGATATACTATAACATATTTAATATGTATGGGAATGCCTGCCATCTAGGGGAGGGGGTGAAGAGAAGAAGGGGAAAAATTCAGAACAGAAGGGAGTTCAAGGGATAATATTGTAAAAAATTACCTATGCATCTGTACTGTCAAAAATATTTATAAAATTAATAAAAAACATAAATGTTTGGATTTTTTCTGGCTTCTTGGTGTATTTTTTCTTTGACTTTGACTTTATTTGACTATAATATTCTGGGGTGATTACAAGGAGATATAATCTAGGGAAAGGTGTAATCATTGCTCTCCTGGTCTGCATTCTAGTCCTTACCCAGTAAGGCGCATAGTCTCTTGGAGTTACAACTGATATTACTCCTCAGGATCTCTACTCCCTTGGGATCAGAAGTGATTCTGTTCCTCAGAGTTCCCACTCCCTCTTAACCAAAAGTGCTTGTCTCAGTCTTTGAACTATGAACCAGAAGTAAGTATAGGCAATGGAGTTGCCAAGAAGCTTCCAGTCTGACATTCAGTCCTAAGACTGAGGTCCCCTCTTTCTGATATATTGCCAATTCTTCTTATCATCTATAGCTTGAGAGCTCCCAAAGCTGCTACTGCTTCTAAACCCAACATTTGCACTGCATTCACATGGACTCCATTCTACCCCTGTGTCACAGAACTCTTTTTCCAACCTCCTAAGGTGTCTTAGGTTGGGAGAATGTCTCATCTGACCCTTTTTTTTTTTGGTCTGGCTTTCAAGAATTTGATTTCAGGTATTATTTTAAAGTTGCTTGGAGGGGAATGTTGGAAGATTTCAGCTGAGTGCTTTCTCTGCCATCTTTGCTCTGTCTTATTGGGGTTTTTTATCTTTAAAATGATTAATGATGATTAATAATAAAAATATCTGAATCCCAGATTAACAATAAAACAATAAAGCAAATGCTTATCAGTAACTTTGCTGTCTATGATTTACTATTCACACTGAAAATTTAACAAGCCATTTGAAGTAGGTTCCAACATGTCCCTGTCTCTAGTTATGTTTCAGTTTCTTTACTTTCTCTCTTCCAATAGAATATAAGCTTCTTAAGATCAATTTGGAACTATCTCCAAAGAGTAATCACTGTGCATACACTTTGATCCAGTAACACCATCATTAGGTCTACATCTCAAAGAGACCATAAGAAAGGACCTTCATGTACCAAAATATTTATAACAATTCTTCTTATGGTGGCAAATAATTGGATATTTTGGGGATAGCCACCAATTGAGGAATGGATAAACAAATTATAGTATAAAATAGTGATGAAATATTATTTTGTTATATGAAATGTTGAACAAGTATATTTCAGGAAAAACCTAGAAAGACTCACAAACACTTACAGAAAGTGAAGTGAGCAGAACCAAGAGAACATTGTGTACAGTTGTTAGCAACATTGGGCAATGATTAACTATGATTGATTTAGCTCTTCTCAACAATACAATGATCCAAGACAATTCCAAAAAATTCCTGATGGAAAATGGTAACCACATTCAGAGAAAGAAATGAAAGTATATAATTACAGATCAATTCACTTTATTTTTTGTAGTTTTTTTTCCCTTTTGTTCAGTTTCTTCTTTCATAACATAGATAAATGTTTAGATAATTACATATATGTAACATATCAAATTACTTACCATCTTAGGGACAGAAAAAGGAGAAAATTTAGAACTCAAAATTAAAACAAATGTTTAAAAATTGTCTTTACATGTAGTTGGAAAATAATATTACCTCCTAATATTAGTCCAGGTAGGGGGAAGAATATAAGCTCCTTGAAGATAAAAATTGTTTTTTTCTAGTTCAACCTCGCCCAGCATCTGGCCCTTGAAAATATTTGTTGAATTGAATTTTGCTATCACCAACCACAGTAAAGGAAATTTCATTTAACTTTCCACTATAGTGGTGTTGCTTACCCAAAGAGAAGAGCTGAATATTCAGTTCTCCATTGGTGACCTAGGTTTATTCCAAAGTAATGTCATACTAAAATCATTTAAAAATTTAAATTGCTATTTAGGAAGCCAAAATTTCCTAATAAATCCTTACCAATTTTGAGGCTTAACATCAAAGATCCAAATATCACAAGAAACTTTTAAAGGCATTTAACCAATGAGATTCCTTGGAGGAAATCCCCTTGGGAAAAAGTATAAGACAGAACTATGCCTAAATGAATGTTTGCTTGAAACCATCTTAAACTTATCATGGTCTAGAGGGTGAATATGTTTTCTCATAACTCTCTGGGTACCATGTGGGAAAATGATCATGTACCTGATAAACATTTGGCATATGCCCACCAAATACTACCCATTAAATAGCTGCTTTTTGGGCTCTTGTTCCTGGCATACATATCCTGTGTAGTAAGGAAAACCAGCTGTTTTATACATGATAGCAGTTGCATAGAGGGTTGACCTTGGGGAAAAGATGAATAAAGACCATAAGTAATGGCTTCCTGGAAAAGAGCTAAAGCTTATTTGAGTAGCTCATTCAACCTATAGCCATCAGGTCCAGTCTCAGCAAGACTTCTTTCTTTCTATTTTTGTAGCAAGCCATGCTATAGCTGTTTTAGTACTGGAAAAATGGAAAGAAGAATTTTAAAGTAGTATCACTAAATATGGTCATTTTCCCCATGGATTTTTCTCACCTAGTAACAGGTCATAACACTAGAGCCAACATAAGTGGTCACTACTTTAGATTGCTTTCTTGGCAGTGGCAATAGAATCTGACAGAGCTTTTGTGAATGTAGAAAGGGAGGTCCAGAAAAGTCAGCAAATAATTGGCTACTCCACTCCCCTGACCAGTAGTCAACTTGTCACAACTGTGTAACATGGTCTGGTAGTGAAGAAGACAGCTGTGGAGAATTTAGCAAAAAGATTTGCTTTTTTTTCCACCATCAGATGCAAAGGCAGGATACTTCCATTTGTAAATACGGATATGCTCAGGAAAAACCTTCAAGGGTAGATACAGCAAACTTGGAAAATTCTAGACTTGAGTCTATTCAAATTTCTTCAGGTTTTGACCTGGGTATAAGCAATCATCTCTTCTGCTCAATTTCCTCTCCCAATCGTAAAGATAGAGAAATGGGTATACATAGTAGATATGTATTTATGGAGGGAAAAAAAAAATACTTTCTCAGTTGACTCTTGGACATTGCACTTCTGTATAACCTGTAAAGAAGGTATTGATTAAGAACAAACCAAATGTGTGTAATGGGAACTTTTTCAATGGTTACTTTTGCCCAGAATGAGAATGATACAGAGGATAGATAAAACTCTTCCATTCTCATCAATAAATCAATAATGAAAGACCTGGGAAGGGAGCAAAAGATTATATCTTCTTCTCTACACTCTTGGAAAGGTACTAAAACATAGGGAAATTTTTAACTGGAAGAAAGACAACATTGAAATGGGGGCAGAGAGTATTTGGGGGCAACAGAGAGTAAATGGGGGCAAGAATTTTGGGTAGCAATTGGGCAACAAGGGTTTCCCTTGGGTACAATCATGTAGGAAGCACTCAGGGACTACAAGGAAAGGATTGGTGAACCAGGGAATATAGGAGCAAGAGTTATGATGGAGATTGAAGCAGAAGAGAACAACCTCTCACCATGTTGGTATCTGTTTGCAAAATCATATTTTTCTCATGCTCATCATGGCTTTGGGAGTACATATATCAGGGCAACTAGGTGGTAGAGTGGATAGACCATCAGCCCTGAAGTCAGGAGGACCAGAGTTCAAATCTGGTCTCAGACACTTAACACTTCCTTGCTGTGTGACCCCAGGCAAGCCACTTAACCCCAATTGCCTCAAGGGAAAAAAAAAAAAAAAAAGATGTGCTTGTGTGCTTCTGTATTATCTAATACAAAAGAGATTTTAGAAAAAGTATTTCTGTAGAACCCCAACCTGCATACATATATTTTGGCTCTGTAGAATGTTTTTTGTTTTGTTTTTTTTTTTTTTTTCTAATACATCTCTCTTTCAGCCTTTCCTTTTTCTTAGAAGATAATGAAGGAATGTTAAACACTAGGTGGGGAGTCCAATGCTAATCACTGGGAAATAAACAAGACAGTCCTTGTTCTCAAGGAACTCCCTAATTTAAACAGACAACATATATAGGGAGATTCAGCTCTAGAATAGTTAGAAAATGCCATAACATTGGAGGCTAAATAGGCAGGTCAGATGGTAAGACCCACAGAACTTTGGGAAGCAATGATTAGGTAGAAGGACCTTAACCAGTGTTAACCAGTGTCTTTTGGAGAGGGATAGTGAGCCTCAGGGTTGCGGAAATGAAGCAGAGCTTTTGAGAATATCCTAATGGGAGCTTGGGCAGGTGAGGTTTTTAACTCCCTCTAGGGACCACTGCTGGGCCCTTAGGTCATCAATTTTCTTCTGGGAATGTTGTGGTTAGGGATGATGAGAACAAATACAAATATTTATGAAATAAAGCCAGTCCAGCTACCAAGACAAGACACATGAGCCTATATGTTTTTCAAGGTCTGGTTTTATTTGCTTTCTGATTTCAGACACGTGACTGACACTAAGGAAATGACTTTCAGTGCTGTCTTGGTCTTAATTGTTATATAAACACTACTCTACCAAAGCTCCTTATATTAAAATACAGTCTGTTCTTTGGTAAAGCAATGGGATGCTAAATCACTCTGTGCTCATGCTCAGATTTCCACCAGATTCTGGATTTATTAACAACTGCATTTTCAATTTACTAGGGACTTATTCTCTGGACACAATAAAACTTTTGTCTCTGAAGGGGAGTTTTTTGAAGACTCATATCTCACCAGACCTGCCGTGTCTGAACAAATAATCAGACTGTACATATACAGCTTGCTCAGGCAGTGTTTCTAGGAGCTTGGTGACAGGGGAGGCATTATCCCCTGACTAGAGCAGTGTTCTTTAACCTAATCATTTGAGTTATTTGGTTTTGGTGTTTAAATGCTCTCAGTAGGAGTTGTCTAGGCTTGCCTATCAATCATGGAAAACATAGGATGATTTAATGGACCCAATTCTCAACTGGGCTTAAGGAGATATTAATTCAACTTCTGCTACCAACATGACACCTTACTCAAGTCACTTAAGTGTATCTGTTTGTACATCAGTAAGAGGGAAAGAAAAATTCTTTCCCTTTTCCTACTCTGAGAGCCTGTGGATATCATTCAATTTATAAAGTAAGATTTATAGAATAAGTAATGATGTATATACCTGAAATACTGTTTCCATTCCTCTCAAATTCCAACCACCAGATTGAAAAGATAATTATTTGAAGAGATATCATATAGAACCATGTAAGAAGTACCAGTTGATGGCATAAGATGCCTTCTGACTCTTGGCAGAGTGATGGTGGATACAAGGTGTAAAACAAGATGTGTATTTTTAGATATAGTCAATGGGTTTTGTTTTGTGTGATTTCATTTATTTGTTATTATTGTGGGTGGATAAGAGGGGAGTCTTTATAAAAGTGATATAAAAAAGAATGTAAAATATTTTTTAAAATATATTTTATATAATTTTATGGCGCAGGAGCACCAGAAATCTGGGTTTATTAGTTGTTAGGTGCATGATTTAAATTTAGCCTAGTTTTTTGCTGTTTTTTTATCTGTAAAACTGGGGATATAAATGACTATATTGTATCAAGGGATGGTTGTGAGACTCCACTGAGATAAAGCATACAAAATGCTTTATTTATAAACTCTAGAGAGCTATTACAAATGTCAGCTATTGTGATGATAAGGATGAGGGTGTGAATCATAATGCCATGGTAACTGACATTTGTTAATTAATTTCTCTGCTTTCCATAGTAAGTCTCTCTATGTACCTTCTCTCTCTCTTTTTAAGGACTTTGCTTCATTAAGAGAAAAAATGCTTTTTAAATTAACCTCATTGTGGAAGAACTTGTTATAGCCATGAAATGTCTAGAGAAGGGATGACCTAGACAGTGAGGAAGAATCAGGGGATATTTTAAAATTAAAACAGAATCCCTGATGCAGAGACCAAAGCTTCTCCCAATCATCCTGTGTCTGGTTTACCTCCATTTGAGAGAGGTGCTGCTGATGGAAAGTTTGTTAATTAACATTCTTCCCTCATCCTATGTGGAGGATGTCATTGGTATCAACCTAAGCAAACACAAAACAATGAGAACTTGAATGTTTCAAATATATTGAATGCTTACTTTTAAGGGAAATGGAAGAAATTATTGCTTTATTTTTTGAGGATGTGTACATTACACACCTTCTGGTTTTCAGGTCTTTTCAATAATAACAATTGTAACAACAACATATTATGTAAAGGGTGACTATTAGCAGTGATTTAAAAAAGAAATAAACCCTACCACAGTTCCTATACCAAAAGAAATGTGAGCCTTCAAAAGTACTCCCTGGAAAAGCTGTCTCCTTATTCTAAAGTCACTGCAGATATGTATGGATCTGTTGCCATTCACCTCGGTCACTGTTTTCAGAGTCAATTTAGCAGGAATACAAGATGAGTTGTTTCATTTATTTTTAGTCATATCATGATTTGGGATATCTTTCCACTCTCCTAGCCCCTCCAGTATAACCTAACATGATCACTTGCCTTATTCACCACACTTTTTGGGGATGCTGGCTTGGGAAAAAGAAAAGGAGCAATATGAAAATTATCTTCAAGTATCTGAAGAACTATCACATGGAAAAGGATTTAATTTTATTCAGTTTATCCCAAAAGATAAAACTAGAAACAATGGAAAGAAATTTTGGAGAGGCAAGTTGAGGTTTGATGCAAGGATATTGAGAGTAGACTGAGAATAGAATTCTGGGAAGAGGGCAAAGTAGTCCTGAAAACTTTTGGCTCTACAAATTTCCTACACACACAAAAAAAAGACAGGATATCACCTCACAGTGAATGTAGAGCAACTGAAATAAACAGGTATCAAGGTAAAAGAAGTTTTCTTCCTAAGACAACTTGAGAAAACCTCAGGAAAGATGACCTCTAGAGGCAAAATTGGCCTGATAATTGGTTTAAGTGAGTGGCCAATGTCTCCAAGATGCCTTTTGTACAAGCGCCAGGAACATTGGGTTGAGAAGCAGCTTTAGCTTCAGGAACTTTCACCTTACAGGCAGTGTTGGGTTTAAAAACCTGAGAAGACTGAAGAACATTGTAGAGGGAAGACAAACACACCTGCTTACCTGTGGGGAGAAGGAGCTTAGCATATGACTGACGAATGCAGTAGCAAAGAGCTGGGGATTTCAGTTCCAGGACAGAGAGGAAAGCTGAAGTTTGTAGCTAGCAAAAGAGCCACAGGAAACAAGAGTGTTTGTGGGATACTGTGTCTAGGGGCCCTAAATATGGCTTAGAAATGGAGAGAAAAGCCCAAGCTTGGGCCCTGGGAGAAATCTCAGAAAATAATAGTAAGAAAAACCTGAGTCTTGGGACCTCATTTCCCTGTTCCCCTCTTCCCCACCTCAGGACTAGAACCTGATTATATTAATAGCTGCCAAAACCAAAATAAATATAAAAATGAGTAAGCAAAGGAGAAAGAACCCAACTATAGACAGCTACTATAGGAATAGAGATGATCTGGGATCATATTCAGAGGAAGATAATAGAACTAAAAAGTCATTCCTTTTTAAATGAGAAATGTCCATCTGGTGCCAAGCATAAAACATACCAAGAAATAATAAAACAAAAGCAAAAAAAAAATGAAAAAAATAGAAGAGAAAACATGAAACATCTTATCAGAAAAACAACTGATCTGGAAAACTAATCAATAGAAATAATATGACTAGTTGGACTACCTGAAAATTGTGATTAAAGAAAAAAAGAATCCTAATACATTATTACCAGAAATTAATCAAGGACACTTGTCCTAAGTTCTAGAACAAGAAGGCAAAATAGAAGTAGAAAAAAAAATCAACCAATCATCACCTAAAAGAGATCCCAGAAAGAAAACTTCCAGGAATATCATAGCCAAGTTTCAAAGCTCCAAAGCTAAGGAGAAAATATTGTAATCAACAATAATAAAACTATTTAAATATCATAGTTATAATCAGGATTATACAAAGCCTAGCAGCGTCTACATTGACAGTCTTGGAATACTATAGTTTTCCAGAGCAAAATTGCTGACATTATGAGCAAGGGTAATATACCCAGAAAACTTAAGTGTAATCCTGAATGAGGAACAGTTAGATGGCACAATGGATAGAGTACAGACCCTGAAGTCAGGAGGACTTGAGTTCATATCCAGCCTCATGTATTTAACACTAACTAGCTGTGTGATCCTAAGCAACTTACTAATTGCTTTGCAAAAAGAAAAAAAAAAGAAGTATGATCTTTAATGAGGAAAAAAAGTAAATATTTAGCAAATAGAAAATTTTTCAGGTATTGTACAAAAAAGAGTAGAACTTAATGGAAAGCTCAACACATAAAATGCAGGAGAAATACAAGGAAAATGTTAAAGACTAATTAATAAGCAACTCAATGAGTTGTTTGCTTCTGATATATGAAAATATTATCAGTACTCTTATGACTGTCATCATTATTTGAGTAGTTTGAAAGAAAAGCCTAGGATGAGCTATATATGATGGGGTGATTCTTAAACAATAAAACTATGTTTTGGTTTTGTTAAACTTATTACTAAGATAGTTCCTGAAAAAGAATATATACTTAATAAATATTTATTGAATGGATGGATGGATGGAAAGATGAATAAAAGATTCTGTGAAATATGTAAATCTAAATAAATATGGATGAAGGCTTAGACTGGTTCTGTTTGGTTCCAGAGAGAACTAATACCAATAGGCAGAAATCAGAAAACATGTCTTCGCATTTCTTGAATAGATAAAACCATCATAAAATAGAAAGGTATATTTTGTGAAGTAGTAAGTTTATAGTCATGGGAAGTATTTCAGCAAATATTCACTTGTAAATTTGTTTTAGAGGCAATTCATATAATGACCTCTGAAGTCCTCTAACTTTGATATTTTATGAAAAATATTAGGTCTTTCAATTTATTCAAAGGATAGGAAATCACTAAGGTTAATAACACCTCTAGAATAAATAAATCAAAATTATCTACTGGGATTCATTTCATATGGATTTATATATGAAGCCAATAATGAGCATTTTATATTTATCACACACATATCTTTGTGTTTATAATTCAGAAATCTCTGACACAGAGTAAGTTTCTACATTGCTTTGATATGTACTTATCTTTTTCTTATCATATTTCTGCAACCCATAGTTGTTTTTTTCCCTTTATTTTCCATTATTTTCCTAATATTCTTTTGCAACTTCAGTATTTCTCTTGCTTTTTTGAAAATATAGAAAGTACCCTACAGTGGATTGTTTCCTCTTTCCTTAGAAACATGTTTCTGTATGAGACAGCTATAACCCCAACCCAGATTAGAATCAGAGATTCTCAAGGTAGAAAACAAAAAAGGATTTATTATGATGTCACAAGAAAGGGTAACTCCCAGCAGACAAGGTGTCAGCAAAGTGCAAATTGCAAAACACAAGATTATATAGACTCTAATCAGGAGTCCCCTCCCCTCCCACCTTTTTTCCTATTGTCTGGGGGAGCCCAAGCTTAAGGAAGAAATCTATTCCAGATACAAAAGCATACTAGTTAAGTAACAAACTCTTTATCTATTAAATACTTAAATGTTAATTAAGGAGTGGGGGCAGAATGACAGGAGGAAAATTTATATCGAAGATAATCGAACAGCTTTTAATTATAGCTCAACTTGTTATTGCAAAATCTCAAGGCACAATTAGGGCATAGATCAAGACCACATTTTTTTATGAGTCTTCACTCAGGTTATCCCATTCATTGCCATTAAAACAATCACCAGAAATCTAAGAACTCAGGACATTATATAGGTACAACTGGAGGCACGATGAGTAACAAGTCATATCAGGAAAAATGTGGAGGAAAGGGGACTGTATTTAGGAAATTATTAAGGGTGAGATACTAACCCATGCCTCCAGGGGACAATCTGATGTCAAAGCTGCAGGCCAGAGCACTGGGCCATTCTGACCATAAGAGATAAGCAAGATTAACCTCCAACTGAAGTACTAGCAAAACCAACTGGAATAGTTATGAAGAAAACAACCAGTTCCAAAGAGGGAGAATTTTAGAATGGGCCAAAATGTAAACATCTCCATCTAATTTATTTCTGCTATCAAGAATATATTTCCCAGAGGAAAAAAAAAAGGGATGAAATGACAAAGTACATTGTGAGAATGCCATTGATGATAGGTAATATATCCTTTAAAATTTAACTAGCTCTGATACCACATGAATCTCATACCAATGGAATAACCACATTAAGAAGAGAGTAAAGCTATAGTTTCAGAAGTATGATGGACTTCAGCAATCATCTGATCTAATCCTTTCTATTCAAATTCACGAATTCCATTAAACATATTTATTAATCTTGTACTATATTCAAGATACTACATGATGCTGGGAACAGAGAGGCAAAAAAATAAATAAACTAGTCCCTGTCCTCAAGAAGCTCTTTATAATGTACACCTATGTAATAAGGCTCTGAGAACTGATTGGCTGTCCTAGAATTTGTAATTCACAGGGACAAACATTCATCTTCTTAGCCCCAAAAGTAATTGGGACTATTGTGATCTTTGAGCCAGAAGATGAAACTGAGTGAAGAGTGGGGGTTCTCAAAGGGATAAATGCCAACTGAGAAAAAGGAGTGGTTGCTTTTTGAAAGCTGATCAAGGACACTAATGGGGATCATATTGCAGACTCCCAGCTCTACAAGAATTAAAAGAAGTAGCAGAAAACTATCCAGAAAAAGACATTGCAATATATACCACCTGCTTCTTTTACCTAAATGTTTATTATATTCTGATATTTGCCGCAAATACAAAGAATCAAGAGATAAACATAAATTTAAAAGAGATCAGGAAATCAAAACTCTGCCTGAATGTTAAGAATATTTTAACTGGAGTACTCTAATATGTGATTGTGCTAACTTTTCACCTAATTTAAAGGTTAAAATAAAGCAGCAAAAGAAATATATGAATTTGAGTGACTATTATATAGTTCCTAAGCTAATAAAATAAGCTTTTTGTTGTAACAAGGCAAGACTGTTTACAAAATCCACAAAAAAGAAAAAGAAAGAAAGAAAGATATCAGAAAGAATTATAAATAATCTCTAGAACATCGAGGTGGGTCAGAACACTGGGCCTGGAATCAGGAAGACTCATTTTCCTAAATTCAAATTGGATATCACACACTTAATAGTTGTGGCACTTTAGGCAAGTCACTTAACCCTCTTTCCTAAATTGTAAAAAGGACAGGAAAAGGAAACAGCCAACAGCTCCAGTGTCTTTGCCAAGAAAACCCCAAATGGAGTCATGAAAAATTGAACATGACTAAAAATGATTAAAGAATAGCAAAATCCTTAGGTAATGTAATTGTGCGGCTTTGTTATATTTTTTATCAATAACTGGAAAGGAAAAGAGCTAAATGGTTATCCTATGATTTTTGTCCAAAAGTCAAATTATTCTTTAGTCATCCCATGATGGATTAAATATAGAAGATGCAAGAAATATCCATGTAGTTAATGAATTCATTATTGGTCATTTTTTGAAAGACCCTTGTTCTTTGAGTTCCTTATAAAATCACATGGTTTCTACAGTCTTTGTTTAATTTTTTTTCTTGTTAATGGTTCCCAAATCCTCACTTCATTCAGCACACTAAATGAGACAAGCAGAAGGCATATTGTTAAGAGTTTAAAGCTCTTTCAGGAATCCCAATGGCTCTGTAGTGTATAATTTTATTTATCTCAAGATAGTGCTTTGGGTTAAGCAGTCTTAGAGATTTGGGAAAGTCAGAATAAGGGTAGATGTGGGAAGATGGGAAGGTGTGTGAAGAAGGCTTGGAAAATGTGGATGCAGTGCAAGCTTTAAGCATTTGGCATTTTTAGGCTATGGCAACAGTGGGCAGAAGAAAATAGGCATATGGGTGGAACATGCCTGGTAGAGGTTTCCTGATTAATTGAGGTGATAGCACTGTTGGTCACTTTATTTTGTTTTTGTGAAATCTGGACTCAAATAAGGGAACACAAAACCACAAGTTAAAGTGTTTTCCAAGTGACTTAAAAACCACTTTGAAAACATAAGTCAATTTAGTCAGCATAGCATTAGTCTTAATCAGCATAATGTCAAGAACGTAACCAGACTTTTGGAAACTCTTGATGAGGAGTGCCAGGGCTTGTGTCTCCTAGAAATAATCTTCTTCATCTGGGATGAACATAGAGCCATATGATATATGTTTGAGAAAATGACAATATTATACTTAGGGGGGCTTTTGTGGAAGATTTGCTCATATTTGATATAGGTTAGCTCTTTTCTCTTGTTAGTGGTGGGTTATAATTTAGACATTTGGAAGAGGAAACCTGATGAACTGGAAAGAATGTTGGATTTATGGGTAAGGAACCTGGATTCAAGTACCAATCCAGAATGACCTTGAACCAGTCACTTCTCTGTTTCCTCATTTTCTTCATCTATAAAATGAAGAGGTTAGACTGGGTAGCTTCTGGTGTCCTTGCTAGTGCTCAGTTTTTGATCCTATACTTTATAATCTTTATAAGAAGGATTAAAAAAATAATAGTTAGAAAGTGCATAAATTCTATTTGTGTGGACTTCAAAGTGCTGATTCAGTGGAGGAAAATTCTTTTTTTTTTTCCATACTGGGCTCTGAATCTCCATTTAAGCAGAAAGTAATCAAGGGGAGTACATGGTATGTACAATATGAAAGTTGGAATCTGCTGTTAAAGGAGTTTCTGTTGGGAGTATTGCTGTATTGATGAAAACTTGAGCTGCTTTCTAGAATCTGTAGGAAGTAATTATAACCAGATTTGGTTTTGTGGGATTCATGTTCCAAACTCAAACCACCCCCAACAAAAGGAAACCACCCCCCTTTCCAATTTCAGTTCCATGGGCTAGGATTCCATACTCCTCCCTGCCCCCCCACAAGTAAAACAACATAGAGAAAAAAAACAATGGGGCTAAATAAGTGACCTCAAACTAGTCACGCTGAAACCAAGCTTGTCTCCCTCCAACTTTCCATTCCTAGATGGAAAGAGCTTCCCTATGTCAAAAACCTAGCAAAGGAACTTTCTACTTGGACACTGTCCCAGAAATACTATGTTTACCTGAGTGTGTGTGTGTGTGTGTGTGTGTGTGTGTGTGTGTGTGTGTGTGTGTGACAGACAGAGAGACAGAACAGACAGAAACAGACAGATATACAGACAGATATAGAAAGACAGAGAAACAGAAAACAGAGAGAAAGACAGAGACAAAGACAGAGGAAAGTAGGAAAGAAGGAAAGACAGAAGGAGGAAGGAAAGAAGGAAAGAAGAAGGAAAGAAGGAAGGAAGGAAGGAAGGAAGGAAGGAAGGAAGGAAGGAAGGAAGGAAGGAAGGAAGGAAGGAAGGAAGGAAGGAAGGAGGAAATGAGGGAAGAAAGTAGAGAAGGAGGGAAGAAAAAAGGAAGTAGGAAAGGAAGGAAGGAAGGAAAGGAAAGGAAGACAGAAAGGAAAGAAGGAAGGAAGAAAAGAAAGAGGAAAAGAGGAAGAAAAGAGAGATTGTCTTGTGAACTAAAGGAAATAGTTCTTTTACTCTCTAGAGGAGGCAGATAGCAGTTTTCTTCATTTAGAAATAAGGAAGACAGACCATGACCATCATTATTTTATGTTTTGCAAAGAAATAAGAGATTCTCTCCCCTCATCAAATTTTGGAGTTGTATTAAATTAAGAGTTAAGTAGCAGGAAACCTTACTACAGATCTCTTGTAAATGACATTCATTCTACATATCAGCAGGAAATAACATATAATTTCTCAGTCATTTCCATCATCTGGGATAAAAATTTTAGGGTTTAAAAAATGTTTCTCAAGAAGTTTACTTCTTTTATGCTAAAAAATAAAATAGACCCCTCTCTGTAATAAATCAAGAGTGAGTAACAATAAAGTGAGAGGGGCAAACAGAGGCACATCCAGGTACATAAATAATACATATATATTTTTGGAATTTATATGTATATCATATATGCATGTGTTTGAATTAACAGTAACCAGAAGAATTCTGTGTTCAGTTCAAACAAAAGATTATTATATCTCTCTCTGTTTACACAGCCAAAGGCAAGCTGAATATTTAGCAATTATCTTGTGAATTGAGGATGCATAATTTAAGTCCCAATGCACTTGATTTTGATTCAGTTGAAGGTTTGGGGCCCTGATTCATCTACATGATTATTTCAACTTTCCATTTCACTTTGCCTGTCTAAATACAGCTCCTATGGAGGCCCAGGAGTTGTTTGGGAAGGAGCCTTGAGAATTTCCTACAATATGAAGCATGTGTGTTCTAACTAAAGCCACTTAAATTTTCCTCTGTGACTAGAACTGGTCAACAACTTTTCCAAAAGAAGCCAAAGAACAGCTTTTTTCCTTTGACCAATCCAGATTTTAAATGGGATCATCTCTTTATTATGCATTATGGGGGAGGAAAGAAAATGAGAGAGAGACAGAGGCAGAGAGAGGGCTCTTTAATTTACAAGAAGTTTAAAATTGACATCAGAAATCTGGGGGGGGGGGGGACATCATTGTGCCAATATATTTTACTTCTATTTAGTAAGTTAATGCAGAGTAATAGAAAGCTTTTGAAATAATCCGTTGGCCTTTTCTTTATATAGCACCCAGGAGTACTCTTCAGTCTTAAACAGTGAGTCCTCAAGAAAGGGCTATCTTAAATTCAAGGTAATCTATTTGTTAACAACAACCAAAACCATAGTTTCTGAGTCACTACCATTGTGGTTAACTTTAAATTATTAAATGATACAATTAGTATGAAACAAGGTATAGTAAGAAAAGTAGCAATAAAATATTTCCTTACTCCTACAAATTCACACAATATCAGTGGGAAAAGGGTGTACTGTAGTGAACACAGATAGATGGGAGCATACATAAGAAATATGTGACCATGCAGGATACAAGTAAGGATATATACTTAGAGAACACATGTGACAAAAATGTATGCATGAAGGACCATTAACTTGATCGCAGAACAGAGATGTGGAGAAGTCACATCTCTAAAACTTCTTGGTCTTTGATACCCTCTTATGAAGTCTGCTACTTCACCAGCTCTCTTCGTCACTAGTTCTCTCTCCCTCCACAGACATACAGTCCATACAGTTGCGTCCCATCCCACTCAACATGCAATATCTAATGGATATTGTACCATTGGAGTTAGTCTCTAATGGGTACTGACGACCATTGCCCCACTGGTCATGTAGCATGTAGAATGTAGTTTCTAGATTTTGACTTTAATGGCTGTGACATGCTCTTTTAGTTCAAAGCCATGAAATCATTTAGAAGAATAATCACTCATTCATGGATCTGAAAAAATCATAAAGAAAAACCTTCTTAGAATCTTGACTATAAAATTTTCTTTAGCCCAGGTGCTAACCTCTAGGAAATAAAGACTTTAAATGACTGATTCCCTCAGGTTCAAATCTGCCTTTTTGAACTAAATTTTTTATTATTGTACTTAGTTTTATTATTAGTGACAGCATCCTGGCTTATGGTGAGTATTTTATATGGTTCCCAATTTTAATATCAAGCATCACATCATCCATATAGGACTATTTGTCCAATAACTGCTAGAACTTTGGAATTTCAGAATCAATAGTTCCTTAACTTCAAACCTTTTCTGCTTTCTCTTGTAGGTGAATTGGAAAGGGAAAGCATAGAGACAAAGCCATTTCCCCTGGTTCATGGGGAAAAGCAGAAAGAAAACTAGAAACACTCAGCTTTTCATTCTTTTTGTGGTAATTACTTTTAGTGTTGAAACATAGCCAGTTCTGTTTCTAGACATGCCCTCATTTATTATTACTTTATATTCATTCTTTTTTCCCCCTTACTTGTTTAACTGCAGGCAAACAGACTTATAAACTAGCTATGTATATATTCATATTTGCATCTAATAAGTATCATTTATATGGGTTAACCATTGGCTACAAAGACATACAAAGATACAAAAAAGTTCAGTTTAAGTCAGGCCTCCTAACTGATCAGTCAAATCTTTGCAGCAAATGCCAATGATGGCCTAGCAATTTTGGTCCTGGAGTCTTGTGACTTAAACTATGAATTATGAAATGATCATTGTGTTCAAGAGTTTTAAAATTAAGTGTTCAAAAGTTTAAATGTTGTTGACATAAAAGATAAACACAATTTTCTTTTTCACTATAATGAATTGGTGGTTTAAGTGGTTCAAAAAATGAATGTCTCTTAGTATAATTTTCCTGCTACTCTATTAAACATGTAGGATGAGAGATATCAATGTTTCTGATTTTTCAGATTAATCATTTATATTTAGGGTACTAATCTTCTCCTTCTTCTCCTTCTCCTTTTCTTCTCCCTCCTTTGCTTTCTTTTCCCGCTTTCTCCTCCTCCTCTTTCTTTTTCCTCTTCCTCTTCTTCTTGTTCTTCTTGTTCTTGTTCTTCTTTTTGTTCTTCTTTTTCTGATTGTACTTCTTCTTCTTCTCCTTTTTCTTCTTCTTCTTCTTCTTCTTCTTCTTCTTCTTCTTTTTCTTCTTCTTCTTGTTCTTCTTGTTCTTCTTGTTCTTGTTCTTCTTCTTCTTCTTCTTCTTCTTGTTCTTCTTCTCCTTGTTGTTGTTGTTGTTGTTGTTGTTGTTCTTCTTCTTCTTCTTCTTCTTCTTCTTCTTCTTCTTCTTCTTCTGCTGCTGCTGCTGCTGCTGCTGCTGCTACTACTACTACTACTACTACTACTACTACTACTACTTTCAACACCATTACTCTAAAGTGGAAGGGAATAATAAGTATTTGTATAAAATCTACTATGTGCCCTGCATAGTACTAGGGTTTTTTACATATATTCGATCCTTTCAACAACTTTGTAAGGTAGATACTATTATAATCCCCATTCCATAAACTGAGGCAAATGTAGGTTAAGTAATCTCCTAGAGTCTCACAATTAATAAGTGTCTGAAGTTAGACTGAATTCAAGTCTTCTTCCTAATTCCAGGTCCAGTGATCTGTCTACTGTGCCACCAACCACTTCAGCAACAAAAATAAGAATTTTGGCTTGCCAATTCAGTTGAAAAGTATTCAGGTTTCATGTCGCCTTAAACATCATAGTAAGCAATGCTAATATTTGATAGGAAAAGTTTTAATCATAAGAGTAGATCCATGAATTTATGAGGCTGAAAACTAATAACATATACATGGTCAACTGGCTAAGAGAGAATATTCTACCTCCCACCATGAAGCAAAGTGATCCTTTTTTACTAGTAGGAAGCAAAGAGACCTTACTTATTAGTGTTTCATTTCCATGACCCTTGCCTTATAGAGAAAAGACTGATAAATATTCCAGGTATTATCCAAGAAGTACAATGATGGTACTTGGTGATCTGCATAGCAGAATATCTAGAATTCCTGCTGGTAAACAGCAGTTAGTTCTCTTTAGAAGCTTGTCATTATTTTTGTTTCTAAGGAGAATAAAGGAGGGGACAGAAATTCTTCTTTTCCCTTTCCAAGTGAAGAAGTGGGGATTGCCCATGTAACTATGAAAGAGGAGCTGAAAATGATCAATAGAGTGAAATCAGCCTAATAACTCTTCCAAGGATATTATCAGAAGTGAGAAGCTCTTCTTTGAAGAAAGAAAAACAACCTAGATGATGAGAGAACTGGAGAATATACCTTACAAAGATCTATGTAGGACCTTGGTGCTGTTTAGTCTATAGAAATGAATAACACGAATTAGTCAGCAAGCATTTATTAAAGACCAATTTGTGCCAGGTACTGTACTGGATGCTCTCTCTCTCTCTCTCTCTCTCTCTCTCTCTCTCTCTCTCTCTCTCTCTCTCTCTCTCTCTCTCTCTCTCTCTCTCTCTCTCTCTCTCTCTCTCTCTCTCTCTCTCTTTGTGTCTGTCTGTTTCTGTCTCTGTCTCTCTCTCAAAGCAATTTATTTAAATAGAGGCATTTAGGTAGTGTGGTAGATAGAAGGCTGGACCAGTCTCAGACACTTACTAGCTGTATAACCCTGGACAAGTCAATTAATGTATGTCTGTCTCAATATCTTCAACTGTAAAATGAGATAATAGTACCTACTTCCTAGGGTTGTTGTGAGGATCAAATGATCACAGTGAAGTAGGCACTATATAAATGTTTCTTCCTAACCTTGCCCCCTGTCTTTCCCCAACAAATCTAACCTGAAAAATCTAAAGATTCCTTGGATAAGGAGTTTAGATGCTAAGACAATATGTGACTGAAAAAGTCTAAATGAAGAATAGAAATATCAAGACCCTCCAAAGCTGGGTGCACTGGCAAGAACAATTTATTTGCAGTCCGAAGTTAGCAGTAATGTTCAACCTTGGATAAATCATTAACTCTTCTATACCTCAATTTCTCCATCTATAGAATTGAAATGAGAATACTTCCATCACAGAGTTGTTATGAGGATCAAGTATATAAAGTGCTACATAAATGCTGGCCATGATCATGATGATATTTGAACTCCTTTAGGACATCTAAATTTCATATCCCTCTTCTGGCATATACAACTGACACAAAATTCTGTACATAGGTATTCACTTGAATGTGCTTAATTAAATAGAAAGCATTTTGACCAGCAAGATGAATACAGAGAGGCTTGGAGAGACTTAAATGAACTGATGCTAAGTGAAATGAGCAGAACCAGGAGATCATTATACACTTCAACAACAACACTGTATGAGGATGTATTCTGATGGAAGTGGATATCTTCGACAAAGAGAAGATCTAATTCAGTTCCAATTGATTAATGATGGACAGAATCAGCTATACCCAGAGAAGGAACACTAGGAAATGAGTGTAAACCGTTTGCATTTTTGTTTTTCTTCCCAGGTTATTTTTACCTTCTGAATCCAATTCTCCCTGTGCAACAAGAGAACTGTTCGGTTCTGCACACATATATGGTTTCTAGGATATACTATAACATATTTAACATGTATAAGACTGCTTGCCATCTAGGGGAGGGGGTGGAGGGAGGGAAGGGAAAAGTTGGAACAGAAGTGAGTGAAAACAATAATGTTGTAAAAAATTACCTAGGTATATGCTCTGTCAATAAAAAGTTATAATAAAAAAATAAAAAGCATTTTGTAATGTGATTTTACTAAGAGAAATGGGATGAAGTGGAGCAAACAGAAAATTTAGTTTAAATATCAGAAAACATTGCCTAAATGGCAAGATCTACCACACACTAAAATGGGCAGCCAAGGGAAGTTGTGGAAACCCCATTATTTGGGTCATTTAAAATGGATATGGACCAAGCACTGGAAAATAGATGGTAAACAATTGGCAAAGAGTAGGACAAAATGACATAATAGGTGTTTTCATATCTTGTTCCAATTTTAAATGGCTCTGACTCTCTTAGTATACACATGAAAGCTAAGTTTTCATATTTTCCATCTTACTCAAAAACATAATCAGAGCAGAAGTTTCACTATGGAAAATGAAAGCCATGTAAGAAAAAAATTGTATCTTAAAGTTGAATTTACATATCTGTTCTAACTAAACTACTCTAAATCCTCTAAATTGTAGATACTACAAAGCATTATGGGGGTTCAACAATTATCTTTTAATTTGTCCTGTTCTTAACATTTTTAAATGTTCAATAATTTTACTATATAAATTCATTGACATTTCAGGTAATTTCTACACACTAAGTCAAATTCTCTCCCCTACAGAGATAAGTTCAAGAATATTATTTTTGTAATTCTATGACTATGTATCATATATTGGATTTAATATATATTTCTACCATGTTTGGCATATATTTGACTACTTGCCATCTAGGGGAGGGGTGGGAGAAGGGGAGGAAATGGGAGCACAGAGTTTTGAAAGGGCTGATGTAAAAGAATTGTCTACACATGTTTTGAAAAATAAAAAGTTTTAATGAAGAAAAAACCCTAAAAAAATAAAAAAAGAATATAATCTTTACAGTTCTGAGATACCACTTCATATCTCTCAGCCTGGCTAAGATGAAAGGAAAAAATAATGATAGATTCTGGAGGGGATGTTGAAAAACCAGGATACTAATACATTGTTGGTGGAGTTACAAAATGGTCCAACCATTCTGGAGAGCAAAATGGAACTATGGCCAAAAGTCTATCAAACTGTGTATATTCTTTGATTCAGCAGTGTCTCTTTTGGGTCTGTATCCCAGAGATATCATTTAAAAAAAAGGAAAAAGCACCCACATGTACAAAATGTTTATAACAGCCCTTTTTGTAGTGGCAAAGAATGGGAAACTAAGTGGATATGGAATATTATTGTTCTATAAGAAATCAGCAGGATGATTTAAGAAAGATTTAGACAGACTTCCATGAACTGATGCTAATTGAAAAGGTAGAATCAAGAGAATATTGTACATAGCAACAACAAGATGATGTGATCAACTGTGACAGATTTGGCTGTTTTCAACAGTGAGGTGATTCAGACCAATTCAAATGGATGTGTAATGGAGAGAGCCATCTGCATCCAGATAGAGGACTATTGGGACCAAATGTGGATCACAACATAGTATTTTCACCTTTTTTGTTATTCTTGTTGTTTGCTTGCTTGTTTTTTCTCTTTCTCTCTTTTTTTTTTCATTTTTGATCTTCTGTAGCATGATAAATGTAGAGAATTGTTTAGAAGAATTGCATGTGTTAAGTTTAACCTATATTGGTTTGCTTGCTGTCTAAGGGAGGGGGAGTTGGGGAAGGAGGGAGAAAAGTTTAAATACAAAATTTTGCAAGAGTGAATGTTGAAAACTGTCTTTGCATGTATTTTTAAAAATAAAAAACTAATATAAAAGAATATGATCTTTGTAAATACATTAAATGGTCAATATAAAAAGCACAAATAGGGAGAAGATTCATGGGAAGTTCAGGTAATGGAAGGAGTTGAGTAGTAATAGAGAAGAGGGCCATTCTCTTCTCTGCCTGAAAAAATCTATATATAAAGTGAAGAAGGGAGAATGGCATGTTCTATTCCATTTTAATTTGGTGACTCATTTTAATGGTAGCCTAGTTTCTTGTACATAGTAGGCATTCAATAAATGATAGAATGTAAATTCCTTCAGAACAAGAATTATTTCATTCTTTCTACTTGCATCCTCAGTGCTTAGCATATTTCATGGCATACAGTATTTGCTTAATTAGCAATAGAATGTCTAAAGAGTAAGACATTTTTCATGCTTTATATTTGGAACTCTATAGCCTAATGTCTGGTACAAATTATAATGTCTGATACAAAGTTGGAACCTAACTAATGCTTGTTGATTGAATGGTATTTTCAGATGAATTCTTTCTTTTGTACCCAAAAAAAGGACATTTATAATTACAGGGAACCCAGGACTACATATAGGTGCAATGTTCTCTTGCTTTCCCCCGCCCTTTGTTCTTCTCCAGGCTGTTATCATCATATCTCTAAAAATGCTAGCATCTCCTGAAATATTTTTATATTTCTATATAGTTGTGAAGTGGAACTCCCTCCAGTGATGATTGCAGTGCCAGTTGGGGTGGGTGGGCACTGGAAGAGGGATCTACTATCTTGGAAGCTACTAAAATTCCTACAATTCCTACTCTTCAACATTGAAAGCTTTTGCTGAAATGCCAAAAGTAGCCGGTTGCAGTAACATAAGCCAATGGTAAGCCATTAAGAACTTAGCTTGTGAATTTATCAAACCAGGCATTTAGCACAAGCTTGGGGAAATGGACAAGATTAGGAAAGGTCTGGAGCAGGAGATTCTGCCAAGTCCCAGAGCAGCATCCTAGCAAAAGACTCAAGACAGCTAAGGAAATCTTAAGTTCATGAGAATGGGAAGAGGACCCTCTGAAAGAGAAGGAAAATAACCAAATTAGGAAGTTTGAGGAGCCACAAGGGTATCCATTGCTTTCTTCACATTTTGCCTAAGGTGGGACTTACACATGCCACTGAAATTACACACTAGCTTGTTCTCTCACATGAGTGGATCAGACTTAAAATTTCATAAATTCATAAGATTTAGAGCTATTTGAAACTTCTCATTTCACAGATGTGGAAACTGACACCTTTGAGAAATAAATGGACTTGCACAAGGTCATACAGATTAGCAGCCCCTGTATTGTAGTTAAACTGAAACAGAGATGTAAGTAGGAATTTTCTATTACCTAGGGCAAAATCAATTGAGGGGAAAAAAAGGAAATGAGGATATGGGGACATGCAGAGGACCGTCTATCCCCATTTGGTGCATTAGGCCACACTTAGGAAAAGACAAAGGCTGAAGAAATGGCAGGCAGTAGGGTAAGACAGAAATATGCTAGTGGAATAGCACTCTGTGACTAAAGGGAAGACCAAGGAGAAGGGCAGGATCTTTGTGATGTCAGGACAATGGGCCAAAGAATTATGTCTCTAAATGTTAACACCATGAACAAAGTCTCAGAAACCCCATCCTAGTTATACTTCTGAAGCTAAGTATTCTGTCTCCAAGTTCAATACTGTACTATGGATACAGTACAACCCTCTATGGGCACAATCCTTGCAACTCTTCAGCATGCAGTTGAGATATTATACAAGGTCACAGTGGAGTGGCCTGGGATCTGAAGGCACTGGTTCAATAAACATTTATCAAAGAATCCAAAATAAGGAAGCTTGGGGCTTATTATAATGAAGTAACCACAAGCAAAAATGAATGGTGAACCGCTGTATCAGGTTGAGGAAGATGTGGAATGGCTGAGCATGGCAGCTGGCATTTGGAATAGTCTGATAACATAGCCTTAGGAAAGGTCTGAAAGGAACACAAACATAGATTCATCAAATTTACAAATTGAAACTTGCTACAAATATGCAATATAGATAGAGAAAAAATTGCAAGTCAGGTGGCAAAGCACAAAAGTTCACAATCCATATGTGAGAGTCAATCAATAAATAATAGAGACTCCCATCCTGCTTCAATCATCTCAAAGAGGGGCATTTTATTTGGGCAAGAGTTGGTATTTGGAAAGCATTTATACTTAAAAAATTAATTATTTATATGTAATATTTATTAGTTCAATCCTGTGACATTCAGTGAATGGAACTTATTAAAAAAGAATCATTTCATTGTAGATGAGGAATTGATTCTGCAACTTATGGACTTTGTTGCTGAGACACTCAGAGTTGAAGTAGTAATTGATTCAGGATCACATAGTCAATCTGTGTCAAAGACAGGACTCAACCCATGTTGCCCTGACACTGAAGCCAACATTCTATCCACTATTCTCATAACCACTGAACCATAAATGGCAACAGAACTTTTAAAAACAATTCACAACAATAATTTATAAAAGCAAGAAGCAATATAATTTAGGGGAAAGACTTCTGAACTTGGATTCAGATTCATGAGATTTGGGTTTAAAACCCAATTCTGATAGTTTTTGAGATAGCTTGAAGTTATTAGGTCCAGAAAGAATAATATGATGTAGAAGAAAGAACTTTGAATTTAGAGGCAGAAGACTTTGTGGTTTTTGAATCCCAATACTCCTTTTATAAATGGGCAAATTCTTATTCCTCCTTGGGCCACAATCTCCCACCTTCTAACATGGAAGATTTGGACAAAGATGATCCCTTGGGCCCTTTCCAGCCTTAAGTTTCATTATCTGAGGAAGATGGACAGTATGCTTTAGTCTAAAAGATATTTATTGTAATGAGAATTCAACTTCCTAGAATCTGGTTCTGAAGCTGACAATAACTAGCTGTGTAGCTTTAAACTAGACATTTCGCCTCTCTTCATCTTACTTTCCCCATCTGTAAAATAATGGCATTGGACTAAATATGTTTTGTATAATCCATTTTAGCTCCAATGTTGTTTAACTATGTAATATTTAGTCCAATAATAGTGGGATAGGAATAAGCAATGTTCTTCCAGCCCAATTTCTTGACAATGTGCTAGAAAGAAGGAAAGGAAGCCTTTCTAGCCACTTTCCTGGACAGAGTTATCAGTTCTGCCTATATCCCTTCAAAACAAAATGGCAAATTCAGTTAAAAGCTAGTAATCATGATAGATAAATTCAAAGAAAGTAAACCAATGGCCAACTTGATCAAATATTGAATCTGTGAAACATATGGATGTTAAAAGGAGTAAAGAATGAAAATGTTGATGGGTTCTTAGGAGGAGACATGGAGAAAGTTGGTTTGATGTCTATGAAAAGTGTCTCAATTATTTTAAGCTGAATCCTTCATAGTTAGTATATAAAAAACTGTTGAATGTTAACAGAATATAGGCCATGTGATCCTTTTTCCTCTGGTTTGAGGATTCAGTCTAGTTTACTTATTTTACTAATGTAGTCAATAATTATTATTAAAGTAATAAACATAAGTAATATAGAGTAATTTTTAAAAATGCATTTTCCAAACTTCAGACATAGGCCTTCAACAAGCTAGCTATTGTAACATGTCTCAAAGCATTTCCCATTGCTATTATTGATTTTGTTATAAAGCCAATTTGTTTTATAGGTCTAACAACCTTTCTAATTATTACTTCATTTAAATGTAGACAAGGCTATAGTGGTAAACATGGAACAACAAGCACTCTGGGGAAAATGCATTCATGACACTCTTTTAAGTTTAATTTGCATTATTAACATTTTCTCCATCACTTTCCATAAATCAGGCCCTGATTTTTGAAGTATAAATGCTCTCACTGAAAATAGACTCACACAAGCAAGTTCATGTTAGTTCCATCATATCCCTCAATGTAAGCCACAGAGGCAGACTTTTTGGTTTCTAAAGAACCAGTGGAGCCACTAATTCATTCATGCTGGCAGTATCATCTACAGGCATATTGTCCAATGTAGCACCACCACTACCTTCATTCTCTCCCTGTACCGGCTCATTCATTGAAATAAGCATCCATGGTAGCAAGTAGATTTAGGTTGTTATGGGGAGAGAGTGGCTACAGCCAGGGTCATACTGCTGTAACCATCTCACAGAGCTGACATAATATGACCATAAACTTTTAATTCTTCAGAAAACATATAACTGATCAGGATCTAAGTTTTCTCCAAAGACTCTATGACTGACATAGAAAAGTATTGGACAGCCTCAATTTCATGCAACTAAATCTAAGATATACATCCTGTTGTAATGGAAAGGATACTGGATTTGAATTCAATAGAACTGTGTTTTTGTTCCAGTTCAGCTTATCACCTTTGTGATTTGGTATAAATTATTTAACCTGTCTGGGTTTCTTCTTCTATCTGAGTTGGAAACCTCTGGTCTAGTCATAGACATAGAGAGAATGATCACTCTGGGAAATTTATCCTCAGCCAGCAGTCTCTGGTATTATAAAGATTTAAAATCAAGAAATGTATTGAGAGCCAGCTTCCCATATTCCTTCAGCTCTGAAGTCTCCCAGTAGCCACAGGCAAGGTTCTTACTATTTATCTCTTTGTGTTCTCAAATTCCTTCAACCATCTTCAAATCTCCAAAGTAGCCTTCACTCAGGGAGCATGCTGACTCAGTATTCTCTCAGACAATCAAAGCTCATATTCTCTTATACACATGCAATACAGCATAGAACCATAGATCCCTTAGGACATTGCCAATGAATGGGAAGTGATGTCATATTAAGAACCTGACCTTACCAAGCCAACAGTTTTCATTGACCTCTGATTCTTAATGCAAAATTCTGTCCAGCAATGGGATAAAAGAATCTAAGAAAATCAGCATGAAATCTTTTTTAAAATAGGCCATATTACGTACAAGAAAGACAATTTTTCTCACAAATACATTGTACTTTAAAATGTATCTTTATCTATTTGATTTTTGTGTTCTTGAAATAAAAAAAAATGCATTCTATTTCAGATTTATTCCATTGAGTGATATTTTCATAAACAAATATAAATCAGTAGAGTTCATGAGAGTCTCCTTTTGGTTTTATCTTTCTTGCCCAAATATGAATTCACACTGTTGGAAAGTCCCAAGAAGCTATGAAAACAATTTTCTTTCTAGTACTTGGAACATAATTACAATATTCAAAATTAAAAGTTCAAATTGCAATAGATTTCCAGTTTAGTTGCAATTGATTTTGAAAGTAATTTTCATAAACTTTCTTTATCTCAACTCATTTGAAATATTAGCTATCTATAACAATGTACAAGATCTATCTATTATTCATAATGGAGGAAATTTTTTTTTTTCTCTTGAAAAGAGTGAATTTTAGGGGCAGCTAGGTGAGGCAATGGATAGAGTACCAGCCCTTAAGTCAGGAGGACCTGAATTCAAATCTGGTTAACTATTTAATTCTTCTTAGCTGTGTGACCCTAGGCAAGTCACTTAACCCCAATTGCCCCAGTAAAAAAAGAAAAGAAAAGAGTGAATTTTATGATAAAGATCTATTTGGATGCCTTACTATGGCATTACTTACATTGACCTGGATTCTTGAAGAACATGCTCCAAGAGCATGAACTTCGATAGATCCCACTAAAGTAGAAAGGTGTTTAACATATAGACCAGGCAATGTACAAACTCATGTCAGAGGACAAATCTTGGAGGGACTAAACTTGGAAGTTTAGCAAGGCCTCAAAGTGAGGATGATTTCCCCCCTAAAGAAAATCATGAAGACTACAAAAGTGTGGAGGGTTTGCCACAGTTCAGTGGGGCCATCACCTATAAAATCATAAATCTTTGGAAGTATTCAAAAAAAATCAAGCAGAGGAGTGGTTTTTACTGAATATGACCTTATTTGAATATTGTTTTAAAGAGCAGGAAACTAGGATGATTCATATATTTTCAAATTTCTTTCCAATGTAGTCTTTGGGGAATGTTATACTCTCTCTTGAGAGGAGACACTAGCAAAGATTAGAGTTAGTCATTAGCAAAAGAAATGAGAATTTCCTAATTTGTTAAAAATGTCTGATTTTTTGATAAATAATTCCTATACTTGGAGTTGAATTTTAAAGTTGGATCTAAATGTAGCACAACAAAATTGGTGTCCTTCTTGATGATTTGGGGTCTCTAATCTGCAGTGGCAAATGAGAAATCACATGAATTAATAAAATCAAAGAATAGTTCTCCATTTCCCATGAAGCCTATAGCCTTTCCATATTGGATCTGCCGAATCATTCAGTCTGTCAATAAGGTGCTAGGGAGAGCAATATCTCACTCCTGTAATCATATGAATGGGCACAGTACCTGACATATAGTAAGCATTTAACAAATGCTTGTTGACTGACTCAATTAAGTAAAGTATGTTTATTATTCTTTAATGATTTCTCTTTTCCTCTTCATCATTTAAATTCCTATCTAGTTTAAAATGTAACTCAAAGGAAACTGTATAGTAGAATAGAAGAATGCTGAAGTCCTGCGTTCCACCTCTGATGCTCACTACCTATGTGACAGTGGGTACGTTTCTTTATGTTCCTATGCTTTAATTGTAACATGAAGGAGTTGGACTCAATGGCTTTTGAGGTTCCTTCTCAATCTATGATCCTACAAAATGCCACTTCTTCCCAGATGATTTCTAAAATCACCCCCCATCCCATGCCACTCCCACTTCAAATAACAGTTCACTCCATGAAATTATCAGGCAATGTTACATATTGATATTTGTGTCTAATCTGCACTCTTCCAGAATGCAACAATCATATCATATTTCTACTTTGTATCTCCATCATCAACTAGCCCTACATTTTGAACATTCTACTTGATAAATATTTGTTACAGTGGATACAGTGCTTCACCTGGAGTCATGAAGAGCTGAGTTTGAATTCAGCCTCAGACACTCACTTTCTGGGCAATCACATGATCTCTGTTTACTTCACTTTTCTCATCTTTAAGATGGGAATAATAATGACACCCACCTCCCAGGGTTGTTGTGAGGATAAAATAAGAGAATATTTGTAAAGAGCTTTGTAAACTTCAAATCAAAATATAAATTGTAGCTATTATTATTTTTTCTAACCATTATTTTTTTCATATCTAATAGTTATTATTTACCAGATATTTGCATGGGTAATTTTACAACACTGACAATTGCCAAACCATTTGTTCCAATTTTTCCCCTCCTTCCCCCCCCCCCCATAGCAGGTTGACCAATACAGGTTAAATATATCTAACTAGTATTCTTATTGATAAATAGATGAACATGAATAGATCTCTGTCTTCAAGAAAGAAATACAAGACATGCATACATGAAAAGTTGAAAAATCAAAAAACACAACCATATCAAAGATTTCCTAAAATAGAGTATGATGCATTATATAGAGAAGAAAGGCTAAATGAATTTAGAGGAAAGAAACCCAACATGGACTGGAAATTCTAGCAAGGACACAGTACTGACTGGGTCTTGAAAAATGGATAAATCTCATAAAAACACAAAAAGTGGTAGGTGACAGGGGATAGAAATAGGAGAGAAAAGTTTAAGATGGTAAAATGTGGAGTATTTAAGTATGACTATAATAAATTAGATGAGTTTTGCTGGCACTACTCTATGAAGGAAGCAGTAGAAAAGGCAGAAAAGGTAGAATGTCTCAAACTGTGGAAGGACTTGAGTGCTAGAATAAGGAGTAAGTAACAACTGAAGTTATCTTAAACAGAAGAGAAACATGGTAAAAACAGAGGTTTAGAAAATTACTTGGAAGCCAGCAATGTCTGGTAGAAAAAGAGACAAAGGTAGTAGATAGAAAAGGTGTGTTGGACATTCTGAAGAGATTTGTCCTTGGAACCTTGTCTGTGAGCTCTTCAAAAAAAGGAACTTTGCAATGTGCTCAAATTAGAAAAGATTCTTCTCAGATTCAGTTTTGATCCTTGTTCTCCAAGGATTTCAGTTTTTCTCTTCTTACATGTGAAAGCTAGAAGGAAAACGAACTGATTACATCTGTTTCCTATTTGATATTTTACTATTAACACCTTTTAAAACATGTCTAATTTTCATGACTTAGGAGTGATATGATGACTAGAGAGCCAGACTTGATATGAGAAAGACTTGCATTTAAATTCTACTGTTGGCATATACTGGCTGAATGTCCTTGAAGAAGTCAGCCAACTTTTAAATTTGCCTCAGGGAACTCTCTAAAACTAAATTCAGAGAAGGTGCCAATATGCATTATTAGAAGAATTTTCCTCACCTTAAGTTTCCTATACCAGTGGAATTACAGATCCAGGTTTCCTTCCTTCCTTCCTTCCTTCCTTCCTTCCTTCCTTCCTTCCTTCCTTCCTTCCTTCCTTCCTTCCTGCCTTCCTTCCTTTCTTCCTTCCTTCCTTCCTTCCTTCCTTCCTTCCTTCCTTCCTTCCTTCCTTCCTTCCTTCCTTCCTGCCTTCCTTCCTTTCTTCCTTCCTTCCTTCCTTCCTTCCTTCCTTCCTTCCTTCCTTCCTTCCTTCCTTCCTTCCTTCCCAGATTTTGATGGTTTTGATGATTTTATTAAGAAATTTGTGAGAATTAAAGATTTTTTGAAAGATACAGCAACTGAGATTAACAGTTTGATTGCCCTTTGATCACTAATCTCAAGCTTGGCATAAAACAAAAATATGTGTTCTTACCAAATATGTTTGCCCACCACTATAGACTGTGCCCAAGACAGGATCATAATTAAAGAGGTTTTCTTACATATGGTGAAGGCTTCCAGAGAATTCCTATTTTCAGATAACTATATAACTTGTTGCAGTAAACCTCAGAGCATAGCAAAGCATTCTGAATGGCATCCATAATCAATCACATAAATTCACTCTAACTATCCACATAAGAATAATCAAGTGAATGAAGACAGATTCTGAAATAAAGTTGAATGGACAGCTTCTAGAGCTGGTCTATCTATCTATCTATCTATCATCTATCTATATCTCAGAAAAATCTTTAAGTGGATAACAAAATGGATCCATAACTAAATAGAAAGGAAAAAGTAAAATGGAAAATATTTAGGAAATTGTGCAGTTTTCTCTCTGAAAGAAAACCTTATCTATTTTGATTTACTTATTTAAAACTTAGATTCAGGGGGAAGCTAACACAGCACACTGAATAGAAAACTGGCCCCGAAGTCAGGACAACCTGATTTCAAATCTGGCTTCAGACCCTAAATATGTACTAGCTGTGTGATTCAGGGAAAGTCACTTAATCCCAATTGCCTTGCCAAAATAAGACAAACAAACAAACCTTAAATGCAAATAAAAAAAAAAAGAAAAGAAATAGAAACAGAAAGAAAAAATTATCATGTCTAAACCCTATTTTTTTAAAACATATAAATCCTTCTAATGACTTTAGGTGACTAGAAATTAAAGAATATCAGATTATCTGAAGAATGAATATTGCAGGTCACCCAAAGAGCCATTCAGAAGCATGTAATAGGGATGTATGAACTGTAATATATTACTAAAAGAGAAGCACAGAAGCAAAATGAAGAACCACATCAGAGAGATGTGTAAATAAAAAAAAAATAAGGTGAGTTGGTCCATTTATCAAGAGTGAGAAATAACTAATGGAACACAAACATGCTCCACTGGACTCTACTGGATATCAAGAGAATAGAAGAAGGACCAACAACATTGAATGAATCCAAATGGAAGATTTATCAGAGTCAAATAAAAAAGTAACCAATAATAAGAAAGTGTGGGTACCTACAATATGAATCACTTGAGAGTGGACCCACATTTATGAAATAATAATCTATATGAATATTGAAGTATGTGCCAAATAGGATCAATATTGGGGATTGGCAGTTGAGTACTTAGGAGGTATTCAATGACAATTTGTTGATTGATTAATTGATCTGTCTGAAAAAAATCTTTCCATTGGCTTTGTAATACCATGTCACTTACTTCTTCAAACTAAGATAATATTTATGAAATGCAATTACCTGGTTTATGAATCATATATATATATATATATATATATATATATATATATATATATATATATATAGGATTCAAGCACTTGAAGATCACCTGAGCCAAAGTTCTTTTTTCTAGATGAGGAAATAGCTATAATTGTGAAATCATTTATTAGAGATCAATTGTTGGTTTACAATTGAATTATTATCAGCTATGAGCACTATCTAGGTTTAGGATTTTTCTAAGAATAGTCCTCTAGTTTCTCTTCAAAACTATTTCCAATTGTCTGGTAGTTTTTCCCAAAAGAAAAGATCACATCTTGAAAGACAGGGGCCATTTGTAGATCAGCCAGGATTAAAGGTACACAGAACATTTTAGAAGCTTTTTATCTTGACATGACAATGCAAATTGTGTTCCTAAATCTCTCTAAATGGAAAATCTGGTTTTTCACACAAATGTTAAAGATTCATCAACAGAGAGATTCCTGGAAGAAAACTAGAGCTTGATGATAAAGAGAAGTCTTTCTTAAACTGGGTGTGGTTGACATGAAGGCAGGCAGCCTGGAAACTCTGAAATCCCTAGACAGAGTGAAAAAATGAAAGGGAAAAAGAAAAAGAGTAACAGAATAACAAAATCATGAATTTAGAACTAGAAACAACCTTCTGCTACCAAGTCCAACTCTCTAATTACTTGCCCGCAATCACACAAGAACTTAGTGGCAAATTTTGAACTTGTGCTTTCACTTTGAATTTAGTGAGAAGCTGATGTGAGAGATACCACGTACAAAATGAGAAATAAAGAAGACAGAAAAAAAAGGAAATCACAAAGTCAAATATAATTCCAGCTCCTTAAGAGGCAACCCACCCATTGCTTCTGCAAATTCTGCAAAAAGGGATTTAGTGGGGAGGGGAAGAGGGGGAGAGGGGGAGAGGGGAAGAGAGAGAGAGAGAGAGAGAGAAACAAAGATAGAGACATACACATAGAAAGAAGGGAAGAGAGAGAATCATTAAAGTGCTATCTATCTATCTATCTATCAAAGATAATCCCTACTTCAAGGAACTAAAATGTTAGGGGAGAAGACAAAAACATGAAAATATCTGAAATATAAAGATACAGACTGAAACGGAGAAATGCAGAGACGAAGAGAGATCTAGAGACCCAGAGATAAGAGAAAGAAAGAGAGATACAGAGAGAGACAGAGAGAGAAGAAAGGGAAAGAAGAAGAAATGGAGGGAGAGAAAAAGAAAGAGCAAGAGAAAGGAAGGAAGGAAAAGGGAAGAAAGGAAAAAAGGAGGAAGGAGGGCGAAAGAAAGGGAGAGAGGAAGAAAGGGAGTGAGGGAGGGAGAGAAGAAGAGAGAAAGAAACTCAAAGACAGAGTGCAATTCACGTTTAGGCTATGAGGCATCTAGTTCACTGTCTTCCCAACAGCCAGCAACAGAAGCAGCAACAGAAGGACTGCAAACTACCCTGGAAGTAGAGTACTCCCTTTAGTTAAGACCAGAAGGCTTTTGCTTTTTGCTTCCTCACCATGATAGAGAAAAAAAGGAAAGAAAGAGAGAGGAAAATTAGAAGGACATCATTATGTTTTAGTCACATACACACAGGAGGAAACAGAAAATATTTCCATGCTTCCAGGTTTGTTTTAGTTTGTTTAGATTAATTTTAGTTTTTCTACCCCACCAGTTTGGGGAGAGTCCAGTGACTATGTGATGTAGAACAAATCTCCTAATAGCTGTGTGATTTTTGACAAGTCATTTGACCTGCTCTTAGCCTCAGTTTCCTAATCTGTAAAATAGGAACAATAATAGCATCTATTTCACAGATGTGTTATGGAGAATCAAGTGAGATTATATATGCAAACTTTAATGTTCTATATAAATGCAACTATAATTAATGACACTGGGCAATGAGAAATTGTCAAAAATTAGGGTGCTGTAAGGGATGTGAGTCAAAGGCCCAGTTCATTTGTTTATCCACTTTACCTACTCCAGACTCTGTGGTTGATTAGGAATAAGAGCGCAGATGATTACTGTTATCCATGAGCAGGTAAATTGAGTCTCATCATCTTCCAGCATTACAGGAAGGAGAACCTTCAAGCCTTGAGATGCTTCTCCATTCCTCTTCTTACCTTTAATATTCTCTGCAGGAGGGAGGGTGAAGCCATATAAGCCTAAGGAGTTAAGATAGTCCTTTTCATCAGAGAGCTGAACAAATATTAACTCATTCATCATCCCCCTGCCCTGGAGAGCTAAGGAAGCAGAGCCCAAATGGAGATAGGAATGTTTTAATCCCTTTTATAAATTCCAGTTCCAGTAATATGTAGTAACCCAAAGTTGTTGTTTTTTTTAAATACTTAAAATGCTAAAGGACCTTTCAAACTTCCACCCTAAAGTTATTAGATAATTTCCCTTTTGTGGGTTTGGAAATGAAAAATGAGACAAAAAGGAATGCCACTGTACCCCAAGGAGCCACTTCACAGACTCTAGGGCACCAAGAATCAGAAAATTATAGAGTATCAGTGCTTGCTGATATCTTTAGAAATCACGTAGCCAACCTCATCTTTTTACAGAGAAGGAAACTAAGGGTCAAGGCGATAAAATGATTTGTTCTAAGTCATCTAGCTAGTTAGTAGTAATAGTATTACAAAAACTAAAAATCTATGTATATAGATCTAAAGAGAAAATTGGTAGAGCAAAGCATGATTCTATTGAGCTGATACATACATACATACATACACATACATATCTGTGTATACACATATACACATATATGCATATATCATCAAAATATTGGGGTCAACATAATTTACATAATAAATATTAGAGAAGAATGTTTTAATTTTAGCAGGGCAGAAAATAAATATTTTATGTAAATGCTTATTTTATTACTTAAATTAAAAATAAAAGAGGTGATTACAATTTTTACAGGCAGAAAAAGCCTAGTCTTTTGACTACTACTCTAGTCTGATCAGGGGTAGAGAGTTGGGAAAAAAAGATGAAAAGGAAGTTGATAAATTTTTTCTTTGAATCTATGCCAGAGATCAATTTTCTTTATCTAGCTAACTAAATCTTAATTGAAGAAGCATTCAACCTCAACCAGAAATACTAGAAAGAAAAACATCCAAATAGTTTTCAGTGGTCATGTTTAAAATTCCATGTGACAGAAAACTGTCGAAATTGAAGTCCTTTTGAGTAAAATATGAAGTCCTAGAGAAGAGACCACAGGTGAATAATTCCATGTTATCTCTGTAGCATAGCTGCATCTGGTGATTTCTGCAGAGCATGAAATCAATAAATCCAGTGACCAAATAAACCACTCCAGCAGAAACGATTGTTCTGTTCCTCCTCTTTTTCCCAAAAGATTCTCATCTGCTTTCTCCAGGGCACTTTATTTAAACTGGGTAATGGTGATTCATTATCACAAGGTAGGTTAAGTATCCAGTCTACCTGGAGACTGCCCAGAAATCAAGGATGTTTACTGAAGTGTGTTTGTCTATCTCCTCTGGAATCCATTTACCACCCTAATCTTAGGTCTGGTCAAAGTAAATGAGTAAAGAGAGGAGAGAAGTCAAATTTACTGCAGATCAATTTCATCCTTGACCACCCCTAATATTCCCCCCATCTCCTTGCCCCTTCCTCTCTAGTAAAGGGAGTTTTATACCAGTTTCCTATATCAATAAAACCAGAAGCCCTAGTCTCCTCCACCCCATTATGTCAAGCACAACAATAGATATTGGGGATAAATACAAAACCAAAATTGAAACAGTTGCTGTCTTCAATGGATTTACATTTTGCCAGGAGGTGGGAGGGCAATATGTATACTAACTCATTCATTTAATTCTCAAGCATTTATTAGCATCTACTATGTTTTAGGAGCTGTTATCAGTTTGGGAGATAAAAATGAAATAGTCCCTGCCTTCAAGGAGCTTACATTCTAAGACAACCCATCTATTTAAAGGGCTAAGAAGGTAAATGCCCTCATATTAACATTCACCAGCTCCCTCTCCATTATTCCTCTCCAAATTCCAGTATTTTTCCTCCATATAACATTTTTGTGAAGGACCTAAGTGTTAATTCCTATTTATCTCCATGCTTCTAATTTCTTCTTTCTTTAATACATCTTCCAGAGAACTGCCAAGGTGCATATGCTAAAACAGGAATCTGACCATATCACTCTCCTTCTCAAGAAGCTTTATGCGCTCCCTATTGTCTATAGAATAAATTACAACCCCACTTTGTTGTTTAAAGCTAATCAATATATATTCTAGATAATCCTATATTCTTTGCAGAACACCATTTTACACATACTGTCCTTCATCTTTGGAATGAACCTTGAAAAGATTCTTTCTTAAAAGATCAGAAGCCTGGGGCAGCTAGGTGGTGAAGTGGATAGAGCACCAGGCCTGAAGTCAGGAGAACCTGAGTACAAATCTGGCCTTAGACACTTAATATTGCCTAACTGTGTGATCCTGGGAAAGTTACTTAACCCTAATTGCCTCAGGGAAAAAAATCAGAAGCCTTAGTTTTCTTCCAACCTCAGTCTCAGAGGCCTTTCTCGTAAACTTCTTCCCCAATCCCAACAATTTCTTTGTTATTTTGTCTACATTTTGAATTTACTTAATTGTACACATATTGCCCCTCACTTCTGGGTAAAATATAAACCCTTTGAGGACAGTGACTGTTTCATTTTTGTCTATATCTATCCCCCCAAATTTACTAGTCTTAACACAATGGGGGAGTGGAAGGACATTATAGCCTCTGGTATTTTTTTTTTTATGGAAAATGGGTATGGAACTCCCTTTATCAGAGCAGATCAGAAACTGTTCTATGAAGTTATGGTCTTAGTTGACCTGGGTTAGTCAATAATAGTTAAGTGGATTTGCTCAAGGGTGCAGACTAAGATGTCACAGGCAGCACTTAAACCCAGATCTTCTTGACACTGAGCTGATTAGTGATCTGTATTTTTCTTGCCTGGAAACTTAATACAAGCCTGCTGAATTCAATTGAACTGATTACTGTTCAATGAGGCATCAGGTTATCATCCCTTCATAGAAAAGATAAAAACCACAGAATGCCTTCTCATCAATCCACATGAGGTAAATATGAGCCTTCTAATCTGGAGAATTTATTATCAAAGACATACAATAGCAACTACAATAAAAGGGCCAGACTTTTTGCTTTAATAGCAAAGTTTGTTTGGGTATCTAGGTAGTACAATGGTTAGAGCATTCACCTTGGAGACCTGAATTCAAATTCAGCCTCAGACATTTAATACTTACTAGCTTATATGTGCGACTCTGGGCAAGTCACTTAATGCTGATTAGCAAGGCTTCTTTCTTCCCCTTCCCCCCCAGTAGCTAAAGCTTGTGAACAGTCCTTGGTAAAATGAATCCATGTGGTTCTAATTCACATATATTTAAAAATCCATTAAAATGTTGTTTGGTTAACATTTACTTGATGACCAAAGCCTTTCTAAAATAAGTCTTTGAAGCTTTCCCCTCTAAAAACAGGAAGATAGTTTTGGCCCAGGAGCCATTCACTAGAAGACCAAGTGAGCCCTTACATTTAGAGAAGCCTTCCTCAGGGATGTTGGACACGTTCTAATTTTGGCCCAATGAGCTTCCTTCTCTTGTGTATTCCAATAGTCATACTGCCTCCCTGTCCATCCACCCACACCTCTCCTCTGGTGGCAAAGATTTGGAATTTAAAGCTGACCTCATGTGTCTACCAGGGGGATGTTACTCACTCAACTCTCAGAATTCCCAGACACTCTCACCATCTCAGGGGAAAAGTCACCGAGTAGGCCTCTTGTGAGCCAACACCCTAATACTGTAAATGATCTCCATTGTTGACTTGAAAGAGGAGGAATTTGGTCTGAGGAAGGAGAATCCCATACACGAAAAACCAGTTTCCCAAGTTTAACAGTCTGTGCTTTAGGATCAAGAAGAGACAGGTCAAAAGGACTTCCTGAGTTAAGTAAAATAGTTTATGTTACTGGCATTCAGGGCTTACACCAGGCAGAATCTTTAGTAACCTCCGAACTCACATCCTTTTTTTTTTTCTTTGGACACCAGAAGCCAGCCCTTTGATTTATAGGAATGGAAGAATAGCTTTTCTTTTACCAAAGCCCTTATTGGAATTTGTTCATTGAAATCTCCAAATAGGAATCAATATTTAGAATCAAATTCTAACTGGGAAGGGAAGTAGGACTACCTGGGGAGGGTAGTCATCCTCAGTTTAAATTGTTTTTAACTTTATAATTTAGGGAACATAGAGTTGCATGGGAAGAGAATCTATCTCACTAAAAAAAAAGTTTTATGGAGTCTTCTTCTAAATGTAGACTAACAGATAAACAAGTTCTAAAAAACTTGCAGTTCTTCGTGAAAGATTTGACTGTATTTGATGGGTTTCTAGAACAAAATATTTACTCATTCTACTTAAATTCAGCACTATTGTTATTTTGAAAAATGATAATCTTCTTCTCTTTGCCAGCTATCTGCTGAATGGTGATTTCTTCACATTTTAAAAGGAAATTTACTTTTAAAAAAGTGGGAAGAGGATAAGGAAAGACTTCCCTACCCCCATCTTCTTACCCTCACCCCCATTCCCTCTTTGACTTATGAGAAAACTGTGGGCTTGGGAACTTCAAGAGTTTGTTTTCTATAATTCACTCTGGTTTGAAACCCCTTCAGAATATACTTCCTGACAGCAGACCACAACTAGAAAGAAAGAATGAAGAGAAGAGAGTTCAAAAAAAAAACCCCTCCTTTATTTTAAAAAGAAAAAAATTTAAAGGATAGCAATCATTTCCAAAGAAACTAAAGAAAAAAGTTCTTATTCAGTGGGCCTCATATTTTTCTCAAGTCTTCCTTTTGTTCCCTAATATCAGGAAATGCAGTAGACATTTGTCATTAACAGCTCTTTGGGCTCTTCAGTACACAGTCACCCAAGAATAGGATTTTGCAAGCAAGCAGTATTGTGTGCAGTGTTTATCTGATAGGCTAGAAGTTGGGAAAGCAGGCTTTGGGAAAGAGTTTAAGCAGTTCATAAATTAGATGTAATTGAAAAGGATGGGGTCTCCTTTCTAAAAGCCATACATTTTGTAAAAAAAAGCAAAACAAAACAAAATAAAGCAATACAATAACACAAAACTCTCTATTGGGGCAAAATTATAATATATGCTGAAGCTAAAAGTCTAATAAAGTCAGGTTGCCTCGGGTCACTTGATGTAATTTATTTTTTCTGGCTAAATCATGAAATGCTTTCTATCATTTGTTACTTTTATATGATACTATCTCATTTGATATTGTCAAGTATACTATGCCAGGCTGCATAACATTAGTGATAACAAAGACCATTGGGAAGAAAAAAAAAAAAAAAACCTGTGTGTGTGTCTGTCTATTTCTGTCCACCTGTCTATCTTTCTCACTGTCTCTATCTCTGTTTCTATGTCTCTGTCTTCCTGTATTTGTCTCATACTGTGGCTTTGTCTCTATCTCCCTGTCTCTTTCTATATATCTCTCTCTTCTATTTCTCTGGCTCTCTTTCTGGCTTTCTCTATTTCTGTCACCCTCACTGTCTCTGTCTCTCTGTCTCTGTCTCTCTTTCTGTGTTTTCCTCCCTCCCTCCCTCTCTCTCTCCCTCTTTCTGTCTGTCTCTATATGTCTCTGTCTTTCTCCTTCCATCCCTTCCTCTCTCCTTCCCTCTCCCTCTCCCTCTCTCTGTCTCTGTCTTTCTCTCTCTCTTTTCCTCTTTGCATAATAATGGTTACTGAAATCAGTGGGGGACTTTGCTGACTACATCATTTTTCATGATAAGCAACAGGTTAAAATAGTTCTCCAAATACCTAGGCTTGCCAGTTCCCCTAAATCCCAAATACAAATATTTTTGCTTTTTTGTTCATTGATGGGACTTCACCTATTCATTTTATATCATCCTATCTGTATGTGATTTCATAAAAATCTTGAAGTACTCAGGAATTTTAAAGAGTTGTTTTATTTTCTTTCTTTTTGCTAAGGACCATCTCTCTCCCTCAGTCCTTTCTCCTGTCCCATGAATGGTAACTCAAAGAAACCAATGTCCAGTTCTAAATAGCTGTATCGTATATTGCCATTGCTCACAGAGTGGAACACATTATCATGTTTGACAATAAGAGATATAATGAGAACTAGTGGGCTGTAGCAGTATCAGGCTCTTCATTGTACCTGCCAATATGGCATATATGCTGATAATTGACATACTTCTAAGGGGTTGGTTAGTTCTAGGCTCAGTCTAGGAATAGAAATAAGAGTAGGAGTTTAGAGTAGAACAAGAGTAGAGTAGAGCAAGGAGACAAGGAAAGCCAGTTCTACTTTATAGTAATCCTCAGGATGACATCCCCCACCAAACTAGCTTTTAAAAGTATCTTCTGAAATGGACAAGTTGGAGGATGGACTGGATCTTGCTGTTATGACCATCTTGTATCAGCCTCTTGGTTCAGAAGAGAACTCCTTCTGTTTCAGAATAAATCTGGAACCTCAGATAGCAGAGCAAGATAGTCAAAAATACAAGGTGTCTCCCAGACAGTGTGTACCTTGAACAACTTTGTTATCTTCTAGCATGGAGTGAGTTTAGTAAGTTTTCATGTTTATTGATTGCAACTAAAAATACTGAAATGTCACAATGACATTTCAAGGATATAACTGCCTGAACTCCAAGTGAGATTTATCTTTTACAAGGGGATCCTTTCTTTTGAAATTCATATTGTAATAGAAGTGAGCAGAAGAGTAGAAGAGGAAGAATAAAACCTTTAGTGGTTTAGTTGACTGGGAGAACCATTATAGAACTTGGAATACCATTCAGCCATAATTGCCTTTCTCAGTCCATTATAATACCTTGGTCATCTGAGACATAAAATTTTGGACATTATTGAAAATGCCTCACTTTACATAGATAACTAAATGAAAAGTAGATTACTATTTCAATTCAATCCAACCTTTATCACACACCCATTATGTTTTAAAAAAAACCAAAAACATTATGTAGGCATGTCAAATATAAACACCCAAAAAGAGTCCTAGATTTCAAAGAAATTAAATTTCTTATGCATACATAAAACATATAGACAAATAATACTGTTAATCAGACATATGATTTCATCAGTAAAGGGAATTCATAAAGAAATTCCTTCTACTAACAAAGGTTGCCACCCATTCTACAACTTAAAGTCTTAGAAAATTGCCTTGGGTACTGGGAGACTAAATGATTTTTCCAGGGTCACATACCCAGTGTGATTGAATTAAGACTTGAATTTAGGTATTCCCAAATCTGAAATGGACACTCTTATCTACTTTCTCTCATTGCCTTCCCAACTATGGCAGAGATCAGCACAAATAAGATAGGATGAGGAAAACTGAGGAGGAACATAGGGGAAGTGATTCGGAAGGGTGGAGATGAGGAAGGAGTGCATTCATTTTGCATGCTTTTAAAAGTCACATGTATAGACAAAGCAATAATTAGAATTTTCCATTTATCCTATTAATATTATCTATTATTGTTATTAATGTTATCTTCTGACTACAGAGCTCTTTTCCCCTCTGGATTCGCACTTCCTTTGAATTTTCAAATCAGAGTGGATGCAATAGAGGTCAACAGAGCATGATGTCACCTTATTTTTTCCATTATAAATTGAGATTAAAAGTAAAATGCTTACATTTATAGTACCTTCTGTGTCCTGTGTTTATATGTGTATTTTAATATTTGTGCACAGGTGTGACTACAGCTTATTTTTACATGCTATTCCACAGTGGCAAAACAAAAATAGAGACATGTCCTCTAAGAATACATTTTGGTCCAGCCTCAAAAACACAATGTGAAGAATGTAAAATGTAATTAAAATTATTTTATTATTAAAGAATGAAAATAAGATAATTTTAAAAGATATAGTTAAAATAAAATGCTTATGATATCCTCCTGCAGAGGCTCAGGATTATAGATTTACTATGGATGGTATCTTTGAGGTCATTTTTCAGACTCCCTCCCCCCATGTTTACAGATCAAGAAACAGAGGCAGAGAGAGATTAACTGACTTGCTCAGGCTTATACAGCAATAATTATCTGAGGTAAGATTTGAATCTGGGTTTTCTCAACTTCAAAAGCATAATCTCTTCTCACAGAATCAAAACTTCATTGTTGAAAAGGATGATAGAAGATATACTCTCCAAAATGAATGCACCCTTTCCTCATCTCCACCCTTCAGAATCACATTTTCAAATATGGCACCTAGGCTACAAATGCTTATATGAAGCTTTTTGAGCCTTTTTAGGGCAGGTGTGTGGTGTGTGGTGTGTGTGTGTGTGTGTGTGTGTGTGTGAGAGAGACAGACTTTTACCAGTCTATCACATCCTGTGGATCTTTTCTTAGAACAATGTTTTATTGATGCATAAAATATATATAATTACAAAGGAAATTAATTCTATTTAAATGACTACAAAGTATTAAAAACACACACATATTCACAGAGATCAGGTTAAAAACATCTGTTGTAATTTATTCCAAAAAGATCAAAGGAAAGGGGAAAGGACCCATTTGTACAAAAAAAAATCTATAGCAGCTCTTTTTGGTGGTAAAGAATTGGAAATTGAGATGACCATCAATTAGGGGATGACTGAACAAGTTGTGACATATGATTTAGTGGAATTGGCTATAACAAATGATGAACAGGATGGCTTGAGAAAAAGCCTGGGAAGACATGCATAAACTGACACAAAACAAAGAGAATAGAACCAAAAGAATATTGAACATAGTAAGAGCAATATTATAAGGATGACTGATCATGCAAGACTTGGCTACTTGTTTCAAGATAATGATCAAAGGCAATTTCAAAGGACCCATGATGAAAAATTCTATCCATCTCCAGATATAGAATTGATGAACTTTTAGTGCAGATAGAAACATACTTTATTTTTAACTTTATTTTCTTTATTTGGATGTATGTTTTCCTTTGCAATATGGCTAATATGGAAATGCAAGCCTTCACACGTATAATCAATATCATATAGCTTCTCAAGGGGTAGAAGAGGAGTGGGAGAGAGTAAGAGAATTTGAAAATCAAAAATTTTAAAAATAAATGTTGAAATGTTGTATATGTGATTAGGAATTTTTAAATAAAATAAATAAAATATTTGAAAAGCAAGAAAAAAAATAATCTACTATAGACTAAGCCTCTTTATACTTCAAGCAACAACAACAACAGAACCAAAGCAAGTCCTTTTTTAAAAGGCCAATCTAGCTCACCTGCTTCTAGAGCTGTATGAAACTGTAGATGAAATTATCAAAGAGAAAGAAAGGAAGAGAAAATAGTCCTGGCCACAACCTTGCAACCCTATCAGATCTATACATACTAATTGCAGCCCCATCATTCTTCATTTATCACACTCCTTTCTTTAGTATCCCATTCAATGTCCACATTAAATCAGTACAATTTCCATCTTACAAAAGCTAATTCTTTTGTCTATATTATTTAAAATATTCCTTCTTCTCTTGAAACCAAAATATTCATGTTCTTTATGTAAAATGCATTCCAAGACCATGTGCAGAAGAAAGGCATTTGCTAAATTTCTTTGATGGTGACAACATTCAAGCTGGTACAATGTTAAATATTAAATTAAATATTAAAAATTACATTTACAAACACCTATACATTATAATTTTTGTGCCCTATTCTTTCTTGGTTAGTATCATAGAATGAAAGAATCACAAATCTGGAGCAAGGGACATCAGAGACCATCCAATCCAGTCCTCTCATTTTACTAATGATATATATATACATATATATATATATATATATATATATATATATATATATATATATATATATATATATATATATATATATATATATATATATATATATATATATATATATATATATATATATATATATATATATATATATATATATATATATATATATATATATATAGTAACCTCCATAGATTCTCCTCTACTCTCAAATCAGAACCTCTGTGGTATTGTGCTCCTTAGGCAAAGCCTCACCCAGATAGATTAAGTTCAGAAGATAAATCTGGAAGAAATTCCAATAATCCTGATAGTAGCTGCTGTCTACTTGGTGACTTTAGAAGAAAAGTTGTCAGTCATTCAAAGATCAGATACTTAACACTTCCTAGCTATGTGACCCTGGGCAAGTCATTTAACCCTAATCACCTCAGCAAAAACTAAGTAAATAAATTTCTATATCATTAAAAAAAAGCAGCTACAACACTGGATGTGTGAAGAAAGGCCTTCTGTGGTAGCTAGAGATAAGCCCAGCATAGATCAAAAATATAGGAGACAGTTTATTCTTCTTTCATGCTCAGAAAGATAAAACTCTCAATAAATTTGCCTATTATTATTTGTTTTTCCCAAAAATTGATGCAAATATGAGATTTCAAAATATTTCTAGGGTTTCAGGGCAGAAATTAGCCCATTGAGAGTGTGAATCTATAATTCTAATAATGACTCCTTAACAAACTTCACCAAGGCTGACACCACCAAGAACCAATTCTTCTTCTATCATACCATGTCTATGAGCCTCTTTTTATGGTAAAATGAAGTTGGACTAGATGGGCTGTAGTATTCTTTCTACCTCCAATTCTTTGAGCCCTAAAGGTCTTATGACATTAAAAAAAAGGAGGTCTATCCAATCAATCAGATAATGGAGAAAACCACAATGAGTGAGTTAAATTATACTGTGTAAGGAAAACTGCTGGCATTGTAAATTACATTTCTAATAGGGATACCAAGCACAAACGGAGAAAAACCTGTGGTAGATGGATTATCATTAGCTTGATCAAATCTATCTGGAGCTATTTAGTCATCCCACCCCAAACCTTTCATATTCAACAAGAATCTAATTTTTTATCACACTTTAAAAAAGAATTTAATTTCAGAACTCCAGTATTTATTGTTATTTTTCACATAGCCTATGTGGGATGTTTGGATTTCCCCCATGTTTTTGAAAAAAATAGCTCTAGAAATAAACTAAGCAAATGCATTTATTACCTCTCAGTGCAAGAGGTAACACCTTTTCCCCCTCCCCTCTGTGTTTTGCCAGCTGGTTGTCCATACAGATAGAGAACTGGCTATCAGAACAATTAGAGAACTTCTAACAGCTAACAGTAATATTTCCTCTTTAAACAATCTGTAGGAATAACCAATAGTGGGGTTCTTCTTTTGGGTTCAAAGATCTAACACCACACAGTCTTAGACAAAAATGTAATGGGGAACAAAGTTTTTAGTACCTTCCCAGTCTTCTAACTCTATGGCATCACCTCTTCCAGGCTCACAGTGCTTAATTCTTCCCCTTGAATGTCTAGAGTCCTCTTTATAGTTCTGTACTCCAGTTTAGTCTCTCTATGGAAATGAGAGCTTCATATTTTTGCCTTCATCTCCACTCTCCACCCCCAACCCATTACAAATACCTATACATCAAAAGTTTTGTGCCCTATTCTTTCTCAATCTCATAGATTAAAAGAGTCATAAATCTAGAGTTGTAAGGGGCATCAGGGACCATCTAATCTAGTTCTCTAATTATATTGATGAGGAAACTGAGGCTCAGGGAGTATTTTATGCTACTTGAATGTCAATATCCTAAATTAATACCTACTAAGATATTAAGGATGAGTAAAGCTTAATGGTTTACCTTACTAAGGATATTTGTATTTACCAAGGGACAACCAGGAAATATGAATACATATGGTTTTATGGTTATATAAAATATATACATATGGTTATATAAAATATAATCCTAACTATGGAATTTCAAATAACTTATAAACCAATATTTATTGCAGAAATATTTTGTGCAAAGTTGGACTTCCTTCTCAAGTCATGTCATGCAGGTAACCATTTACTTTGCCCATGATATCTTCTAATTTGCTTGAAGTTAAGGGTTGTATTTAATTCAACTCTCTGTCTCTGCACTATGTAATACCATATCATGCAAACAGTATATAATCAATAAATGCTTATAGCATGAAAAATGTAATCAATTAATTGATAGAATCAATGAATAAAATCAGGGAAAAAGTTTATAGAATCATGATTCAGAGTTGGAAAGGATCTTGGGACTACTGAGTTTAGTGCCTTCATTTTATAGTTAAGAAAATAGATTTGGAGATGTTAATTGATTTGAGTACCATAACCAAGCTAATAAATGTCTGAGGTTTATGAGCCAGCTCCTTTTCAATGCAATTCCAGCCCTCTATCCACTACATCATGCTGCCTTTTGGATTTTCATTATTTAATTTCAGATTATGAAATTATTGGGATAACTCTCAAATAAAGAAGAAATAATCACAGAATTTCAGAGTTAGACAAGACCTCAGTAGTCATGGAGTTAGATCTCCTCTATAATAGAAATGAAAATTGTCATCCAGGCTCTGCATGGAGATTTCCATTGATGGAGACCCTATTACCTCCCAATTAATCTATTTCATATTCAAGCAACAAATTATTACCTAGGTTTTGTTTGTTTGTCTTCCCAGTATTTGAATTTATATAATTCTAACCTCTATCCATTGCTTTTTAGTCTGCCCTTTGGAACAAAATAAAGTGTATCTAACCCTAAAATGCCAGTGTTAGTGATTAGGATTCTTACATTTTCATTATAAACTTCCCTATATCAGTGGTAGGGTCTACTGAAACACTAAATAACTTTATCAAATCACCTTTATACAAATGGCCTGATTTGGTGATTATCAATTTAGACTAACTTAGTGGTCATCTAGTCCAACTAACTCATTTTACAGATGAAGAAACTGAGGTTCACAAAAGTTTGCCCAAGGTCATACAGGTAGTAAAGAATGAAGTAAGAGTTAGAATCTAGTTTTTCTGACTTCAAGTCTATCTCTTTTTCCATTGTCCTATACTTTCCTAAACCTTTTGCCATGATTTGGCCAGAGTAAATTAACAGGTTCATATGGAGTAACAAAAAAGGCCTTAAATTGTAACTTCAGAATCTATATTGTTCATACCAAAGTCTGTTTTATTATACATAAAATAAAGGTTCCATTTTCTTTTTTGATGAAACTATAGCCTATTTCTCAGTTTATTACCATATGGCATATAGTCAGGTTTCTTAAACTTTTTCTTCTCAGGACCCCTTTTTGCCTGAGAAATTTTTACACAACTCTAGATATAAAGTTATGTAAAATAGGTATACAAAGCAAATATTTCCAGATAATAAATCATAATTTCATGACTGCCACATTCAATTATAAGATCCCATGTGAGGTTGAAACCTATAGTTTAAGAAGCTGGGATATATAAAAGCAGCTAGGAGGCACAATGCATAGAGCACCAGCCTTGAAGTCAGGAAGACCTGAATTCAAATCTGGTCTCAAACATTTAATACTTCTTAGCCCTAGTGTGACCCTGGGCAAGTCACTTAACCCCAATTGCTTTAGCAAAAAAAAAAGAAAGAAAGAAAGAAAGAAAGAAAGAAAGAAAGAAAGAAAGAAAGAAAGAAAGAAAGAAAGAAAGAAAGAAAGAAAGAAAGAAAGAAAGAAAGAAAGAAAGAAAGAAAGAAGGAAGGAAGGAAGGAAGGAAGGAAGGAAGGAAAGAAAGAAAGAAAGAAAGAAAGAAAGAAAGAAAGAAAGAAAGAAAGAAAGAAAGAAAGAAAGAAAGAAAGAAAGAAAGAAAGAAAGAAAGAAAGAAAGAAAGAAAGAAAGAAAGAAAGAAAGAAAGAAAGAAAGAAAGAAAGAAAGAAAGAAAGAAAGAAAGAAAGAAAGAAAGAAAGAAAGAAAGAAAGAAAGAAAGAAAGAAAGAAAGAAAGAAAGAAAGAAAGAAAGAAAGAAAGAAAGAAAGAAAGAAAGAAAGAAAGAAAGAAAGAAAGAAAGAGAAAAAGCTGGGTATATAGGTCATGCCTTAGCAATGATATGTGGCTTATTCATAAGTTTGGATACATATCTTTCTTTTCTCCTCTTCTCTCAGATCACCCAAACTCTTGGAAGGAATTAAGGCTGAACTGAGTAATATTTCTGGTGCCTTGATGGATATTTAATCATTTTGCTCCCAAAAGCAAATATGCCTCTACATGCAGAGCAACAATTATTTCCTAAAGCTTTTTACATAATTTACTAATAGAAGACTCTTTCCAGTCACCTTTGGGATTTGCTATTGTGGGAAAATATCAAAGATGATAATTTAATGGTTTAAATCATATGGGCTCTACAGGTAGAGAAATAGGTAAAGGAGGGAAAAATTCAAATTTCATAAATATAAATTTTATTGGTATCTACTCTACAGATAACCACTCAATGTCAATGGAGCTAAAGAAAGGACCACTATCTATTTACTCTCCTCTGTACTTGGATCCTCCAATAGAGGATTAATGGGAGGGTATGAACCAAGTTGCACAGCATAAGAAAGCATGAATGACTTAGAGAAAGCACTCACAAAAATGATGTCATAGGATCAATGAAACATTGAAGTCAAATGATGAAATTATGGATTCATAGAAACATAAACACAATTTAACCATGTATATTGAAATCTAGCTAAGACCAAGGAGAAATCCTTCTCTAATGAACAATGTTGTGCCATCTTTAATAACTTTCATTACTACTGTTTAGTAGCTATGAGTAAGTAATTTTCTCCTGAGTCTCAGTTTCCTCATATGTAGATGAAGGGGTCAGACTAAATGATCTCTGAGATCTCTTCCAACTCTACATCCTGTAATGAAAACCTTTTAATAATTCTTAAATTCATTTTTAAGTGTTATTAAACTATTTCTAATGTTTTATTTTAAATTCCCTTTTAGGTACAAATGACATCACAATGTAGATAGAATGAGTTGAATGAAAGAGAATGAGTTGTCAAAATACCACAATAAAAGCTCTTTCTACAGCAGTTTTACAACAGGCTAGAAAAGTATTGAGTGATTGGAGAAGCACTGATTCTAAAAATTCTGTAGACTCATGAGTTCTATTTACAAAAGTGGCTTGAATCTTTGGTTCTGAGCCATATGTTAAATATAATACTTTGGACTTCTACCCAGCACTACTCAAGCTATGGTTCATTGAAAATGTATGTTCCAACATTCATTCAGCATTCAATAAGCATTGAATCATTTCCTACTATATGCCAGGCATGGGGGTGCAAAGACAAAACAGGACAGACTGCCATTAAGCTTACATTCTACTGGGGAAAAAAACCACATGTGCCCAGAAAAACAACAATTACAAAACAGATGAGAAATTGTTTCCATTAGTGAGGATGCTTTTTCCTAGGGGGCTCAAGAGGTGACACTTCAGCAGAGTTTTGAAGGAAGCTCTCTATAATAGAGGGGAGAAGTGTGTATATTTTAAGTATTTCATTGTTGTTGCTTCATTTCAATTATGTTTGACTCTTCATGACCCCATTTGGGGTCCTCTTGGCAAGGTATTGGAATGGTTTGCCATTTCCTTCTTCAGTTCATTTTACAGAAGACTAAGGCAAAGAGGGTTAGGTAACTAGATCAGGGTCACGTTGCTAGTAACTGATTATTTCATCTGAAAACTGTTTACAACATTTGATCATTTGTCAATTAGGGAATTGTTCTATTTTTATAAATTTGATTCATTTTTCTATATGTTAAAGAAATAAGGCCTTCCTCAGGGGAAAAAAAAACTGTTTCAATTTTTTTCACAATTACTAATGGTAACTGTATTTTCCTCCATCCTATTTTCCCTCCCCATTTATTCTATCCTCTCTTTTCTTTCAACCTGTCCCCCCCCTAAAAGTGTTTTTTTCTGACTACTTCTTTCCGAAGTCTGCCCTTTCTTCTATCATTGCTTCCCTTTCTTTTGTTCTCTTCCCCTTCTAGTTTCCTGTAGGGTAAGATAAATTTCTATACCCAATTAAGTATGTTATTCCCTCTTTGAGCCAATTCTGATTAGAATAAGATTCACTCACCCTCCTTCGCCTACTGATTTATCCTCTCCACTGTAGAAGCTTTTTTTTGCCTCTTTTATGTGAGATAATTTATTCCATTCTGTCTCTTCCTTTCTCTTTCTCCTAATACATTCCTCTCTCACCCTTAATTTTACTTTTTTATATATGATCCCTTCATATTTAACTCACACCTATGCCTTCTGTCTATATATACTTCTAACTGCCCTAATTATGAGAAAGTTCTTAGAAGTTAGGGGATACTTCTTAGGAAATATCATTTTCGCATGTAGGAATGTCAACAGTTTAACTTTATTAAGTCTCTTATGATTTCCCTTTCCTGTTTACCTTTTTATGCTGTTCTTGAGGCTAGTATTTGAAAGTCAAATGTTCTATTCAACTCATAAAGAATGTTTAAAATTTCCTCTTTCATTAAATATCCATTTCTCCTCACCTTCCCTCCAAGGATTATATTTAGTTTTTCTGGGTAGGTGGTTCTTGGTTGTACTTTTAGCTCCTTTGCTGACTGAATGAATATCATATTTTCCAAGCCTTCTAGTTCTTTAATGTAGAAGCTGCTAAATTTTGTATTATCCCAACTCTGGCTCCATGATACTTGAATTTTCTTTCTGGTGCATGCAGTATTTTCACTTTGATCTGAGAGCTCTGGAATTTGGCTATAATATTTCTGGAATTTTTTATTTGGAGATTTCTTTTAGGAGGTAGCCTGTGGATTCTTTGAATTTTTATTTTACTCTATGGTTCTAGAATATCAGGGCAGTTTTCCTTGATAGTTTCTTGAGAGAGATGATGTCTAGGCTCTCTTTTTTTGTCATGGTTTTCAAATAGGCCAATAAATTTTAGGTTATCTCTCTTGGATCTATTTTCCAGGTCAGTTGTTTTTCCAATGAGATATGTCACATTGTATCCTATTTCTGCCTTCATTTTGGGGTTTTTATTTTATTATTTCTTGATTTTTTAATAGTCATTAGTTTGCATATGAATTTTTATGCCTGTTTTTCCCCCCCATTGGCCAATTCTCCTTTTAGGGTATTCTTCTCTTCCTTGGCTTTTTGTAACTCTTACCATTTGACTTTCTCTGCTTTAAAAGTGTTATTTTCTTCAGTATTTTCTTATGCTTCCTTTACCAAGCTATTGACTCTTCGTTTTCATGATTTTCTTTCATCCCTTTCATTTCTTTTCCTAATTTTTCCTTTTTGAGCTCTTCCATGGCCTAAGAACAATACATATTTTTTTCTTGGAGGCTTTGGATATAGGAGATTTGTGTTTCTTATCCTTTTCAGAGTGTATATTATAATTTTCATTGTCACCATAGTAAATTTTAGGGTCAGAATTTTTTTCTGTTATCTGTACATTTTCCTAGTCCATTTCTTGAATTTTAATCTTGCTTATAAAGTAAGCCTCTACTTCCCCAAGCTTCAGGGATTTTGTGCAATTGTTTTCAGAAATACTTTTAGAGACCTCTAAGTTTTCAGTTCTTCCAAGGTGATATGATCTAGGAAGACATGTGATTTCTACTCTCCTAATTTGTGTTTTGTCTGTGAGTAATCACAAGCACTTTTTTGTATCTTGGAACTCTGAGAAAGGTCCCTGATCTACTATGGTTTCAAGCTCTGGTGTACTAGAGCTCCTCCTTGCCCTAGCACTGCCACAGCACTTTGATCCAGATCTGAGTGTGGGTAAAACAACAGAATTCTGCCTCAGTAAAGAATACTAATAAAGAGACCCTTGTAATGTCCTTTTGGTCAGTTGGTTGCTCCTCCCATACTATCTGTGGGCTGAGAGCTCCAGAAGCAGCTGCTTCCACTGCTGATTCAATGGCTCCCAAGGTCTACTCCTAGTTTGCTGGTGCAGCCTGCACTGGACTGTGGTCACCCAGGTGCAACAGACCTTTTCTACCAATCTTCTATATTATCTTTACCTGGGAAATTATTTCACTCCATCTTTTTTATAGCTTCTGTTTCTTTAGAAATTATTTTATGACATCCTTTAAAGATGTTTGCAGGGTTTGGGGAAAGAATTCAGTGGAGTCTTTTATTAATCCCACCATATTTTTTTTCAGGTTTACATTGTGTTGAGGTATTGTTCTGGTCCCTGTTGGCTCCTGGCTTTCTAATTATCTCCCTTGAAAAGACGTAAAAGTACTCCCTTCAACCCTTTGTGGTTATGGGTTTTAAATTAATATATTTTTTAAAAATATGCAAAATTCTCTTGGCAAAGTGATCTCTGTGATTTAGTATGAATAATCTGCTCCTTGCTCTGCCTGGGTTTTTGTTGTTTAGTTGATAGTATGATGGCATTGATTGGTTGGTTTACCAGAGCTATCTTCTCCTTTCAAAGGAGCCTAGAGAATTAGATAGCCAGATGAAGAGAAAATAATTTGGGTCCATGAAGACCCTGTTCTCTGAAAGAAAATGAATCTCTATGACTGATTCAGGGAGCCATTTTCTCCAAGGAATAACATGGCAATGGCCAACATACAAGTAATTCCTGACCCAAGATGGCTGTGACCCAAGACATAGTTTCTGAATAATTTAATCACTTAATAAGGCCAGAAAATTATTAATAAAATAATGGGCATTTAGTTATCTCTTTTAGACAAAAGATAATGATGGTAGTAGGGCTCATAGTTTTATACATCTTTTAAAACAATGGTTGGTCAATGGCACTCACTCACCCTAGCACAGTGAAATTATTTCTACTCAGATCACCCATACATGTATCTCAACTATGGGTTATCTAGACAAAAGGATCTGGCTCCATCCAAACTTTAGAAGATCATAATATACTTCTCCATCACAGACTAAATTCCTTGCAAGATTGGTTAGGGTCTGACCAAAATCAAGGAGAGGCAAAGCAATCTCATCAGTATAATGTACATCAAAAGAGGAAACTTTTTAAAATGAAAATTGTGCTATTAGAAAAAGCAAAGAGCCTCTGAATCTCTTCAAGATAATCTCTCACATAGCAGCAGAGTAGGCATAGTGAGACAATAGCAGAGTTTCTGGCTCCCTTGGAGAAATTCCTGAACTAAATGGAGGAAGTGAACTGCACTTTGTACAAGAGTCAGAATGTAGAGCAGCAGGTTCTCAGACTAATTGTTCTCAGGATCATTTATACTTTTAAAATTATTAAGGACTCTCCCCCAAAGAGCTTTTGTGTGAATTTTATCTATATTTACCATACTAGAAATTAAAATGAAATTAGAAATTAAAATTAAAGTTTAAAATGAAAATAGTTTAATTCGTGGACCTTTTGAAAGGCTATCAGGAACCCCTATATGTCTCTTTGTGATACTCTGAGTACCACTGGTTGAGCAGAACAAACCCAGACCATGTTGTTTTTTATCAGTGATACAAATTGTATTAATGTTTCAGCTCCCTGACAAAGGCTTTCAATTTCTTATTGATTGATATTACTTTCCCCTTTTGAGAAAAGAGAGTTTTATAATAGGATAACAATATAAGTCTAGACAGCCCTTGAAGAAATGCCAGTTTGAACCCCTGAAGAAAAGAGAACGGACTTAACTGTTTTGGAAATTGGATATGAACCTTTTTTAATATTTTGGATGGAAAGGTTTTTCTGACATATTTGATATTATGCTATCCTGAGTACTTGCACAAGAACCAAAGGCCTTTTTCCTTTTGTTGTTGGAAACCTAGAAGTAGAGTGAAAAATGTTTGCATCATCTAATTAGCTAGCTAACTCTCCACCTGTCTCCATTCACATTTATCCATCTATCTATGTATCTATCTATTTTTTGCTTATCATCATCTGGCTATTTATTTCTCTCTAGCAACTATATATCTGTAACATCTCTCTCTTTGTGCCCATATACATCTACAATCCATATATATATACATATATATGTATATATATATATATATATATATATATATATGTGTGTGTGTATATATGTATACACACACATATATATATATATATACATTAGATATACATCTACATATATACATATGTATATAGTATATATATACCCAGATATACATATACATATACACATAAATCTGTATAGTCCCAAAAATCTTAGTGTAATTTTAAGCTTTGATAGATTGAAACTGTATTAAGACTTTTGGAATATCCACTATTAGTGATTTGACCTTTCTTTTAGATTTTTCTGACTTTGGCATCAGCTCTTCCTCTCACTCTCTTTTTCTCTGTATCTTTTTCTCTCCCTATGATTCATTCTCCTCCCTTGAAACTCTTTCCCTTCTTTTTTCTGCTTCTCTCCATTCTCTTCACCTTTCCTCTTCATACTCTTCTCCTTTTCCACTTTCTCTCTCTTCCAGCTCAGTCCTTCCCCCCCCCACATGCACACTTTTTAAAAGGAAGGGAAACAGATAATTTTTTTAAGGCAAGGACACATAGAACTTACACAATTCTACAAACAAAGCTATCAATATGATTTTTTTAAAACTGTGATAATTTTAGTTGGATTTTCATAATGGCAAAATGATTCATTGGTTCCTCCTATGTACAGTAATTACAATATATATATTTTTAAGACTTCTCAATTGCGTAAATTCAAGAAAAGAGAACTTGCAAGAAATTCTCCTTTCTCCTCTGCTGGTCTATCCCTAGCAGCAATGTTTGCCTCTCTATACATATAATAGTCACTCAAGAGCAACTTTGGCTAATTAAGCCCAATGATTTGGCAGAGTTAACAATTGATTCTTCCAGATAAGAAACTGACATTCCTCAATTTTCAAATAAAAAATACAACCCTCATATAATGTTCCACATTATAAATATCAAAACTCGTAAAGAGGACAGATTCAGAATAAAACACAGATCAATTCATGTTTGCCTAGATTTAACAACATTTGGGGAAAAGTTTAAGACAGCTATACTTCCACTTGAAAAAAAAGCCTTATATGTAAAAAGCATAATTTTATAAACACAGATAGAATATTTGATATATTGAACATTTTGTGATCCATTGCCTGTGTTTTTCAAGATTTATAAAACATAAAATAAGGTTGGCCCTTTTGTTCTAAACATCCTTAAAGGAACAAAACAAGTGGAAAAATATGTCTATTGTTAGAGCTATGATGTATGATTGAATGGACAAACCATAGAGGCCATCCATCAGTACATATATCTTAGACAAATATAGCAAATAGATTAGAATTGGGCACAGAATTAAAGTTGGGTTAATAAATGCTTGTTGATTGATTGCCTTGCCTTTGGAGAATTGCACAGGTCATTTAATGACCTCAAACATTTCCCTGAAACAAAGGCACATTTTTTTTAACACCAATGATCTTCCAGGAGATATTGAGTGACTGGATGTCATGAAATACCAGTGTCTGAAAAATCAAAGTTGAGGATCACCCAAAGGACAATGGAGACACATAGTGAGTGTGTGTGAACAAATTTCAACATATTAGAAATGAGGAATTAATTATGTGGGAGATGAATGGGATCAGAAAAGTTTCAGCCTGAAAGAGGTCAGGGGGTCACTTAGCGAGAGTTAGAAATAATCACTGGAGTCCACATGTTTCATTGGTATCCATATAATAATGCCAAGAGAACTAGCCAAAGACCCCTGGTTCATGAAATGGCCCCTTGGGCAAATTTACAGGAGAAATGAAATGAACCAGATAAGAAAGCAGATAGAATAAGCAGACATGAATGAGTTCCCAGCTTCTTTACTGGAGAACATAATTACATTAATAAAATCATAGATTGATTGAAATTACTCAAAATATAAACTAAAGGATGGTAATTTGTTTCCTTTTAAATCCTGGGGTCCTTGAACTCCAAGGGATGGTGGCTAGATTTCAGATAATTTTTGAACCTGAATAGAAAAAAAATGGCATCTTTGTTTTTACTATCTTCTAACAAAAAGTTAGCATTTCCTTCAATTATTCAAAAACATTCTTAAAAAGGATGCCAGGGTTTTTTCTAGACTGCCAAAGGGGTCCATAACACAAGAATGATTAAGAACCCTTGCTAAATAGTGAACTTCCCAAACAAATCGGCAGTATAATTAAATTCACCCCTAAATCTATGTGTTTGCATCTGTTTAGGAACCTTTCTATTCCACAAAGCAAGATCTGTAGTAGGAAAGAGATCTTAAAACAATAAAGTCTAATTCAACCTGCCTCCAAATATTAATGTGACGAAGGAATCTCCCAATATAAGAATACTGAAAAATATATTTTTGTCTTTCCCCTACTCCATTTCCTCATCCATTTTGGTCCTAAGGGTTTGATGCTTACCTTCAGTGTCTGCTTTATTATTCTAGTATCTTTTAATATATATTTCAAATCACAGAAGATTTAACATTTTCTTGGAATGCTTTTTTTTTGTATAACTCAAAGTCCGTTCACATTATCCTATTGTCCATTTACCCATGAAAACACAAGAAGTCTGACCACAGAATGAATAAAACAGAGATCCTAGAAAATAAAAAATTAAAAATTAAAATACAAACTCCCTATGTCTATAGGTAGAAAGGAGGAATAGGAAGCAAAAAAATAAAATATTCATTCCAGCAGGTATACAGTTCTACAGAATGCCAAAGAAAGAGTTTGAGTCTTTTTATTCTTCACTGAAACAACAAAAACTTTTGGCATCCAGTTAATCTAGCTTCATCCTCTCCTAATTGACCCTCTGTTACTCTCCAATTGGGAGAATAAGGACCATGAAGTGAACTGCATTTTCCTACAGAGAAGAGAGAGCTACTTAATTTTCCAAATATATTATTTCAACTATGAGGTACTTCTCCAGACTTTTTCATTGATGGGACAAGGACGATGCTAGGGAAAAACTCAGCTGTAGGTAACCCCACAATCCACCCTGAGCTGTCTCAATAGTCTGAACCTCAGTCAGCAACTGGTTTTAATTCTGAGCCATTTGGTGGAATGCTGTTCCAAAGTCTCTTCTATTCTGGGTCCTGTCTGCTTTGAGTCCAAGGGGAGATACTGGCTTGGCCTATATAGCACACAATGCCTCCTTTTTCTTTCTCAAGATACTCTACCTTGTTGCTTCAGCTAGGCTGACTGGCCTAGTAGCAATTGGAGGGGAACACAACTTCCTAAATGTTAGTAATTTTCCTAACAAGGGCCAATAATTGTGATTGAAGTCATAACTTTTTCTTTAAAATGATCTCCCTAAAGCCAAAGAAGAAAGAAACATTTGAATCTTAGAAGTCCTTGTATTTTCCTGAGGCTTAAAATGATTCAGTTATTGAAAAAATGTTGTAATTATATTGAGCCCAAATCTGTTTTCTCTAATTTCTGCCATGTAGTTCTGTCCTTTGGGAACAAACAGAATAAGTAAGTATACTTTGTCTTTAAAGACAATGGTCACATATATTCCTGGTCTGTACCTGATGGGGGAACACTTTTTTTATGTCTTAAGAGAAATTCTCAATATTAAAACAAGGACAAGAAAGACCCCAGTTTGTGCCTGCTGCTATGTGGTGATCCAACTGATGTATATGTGTATGATTTTCCCCAAATTTCCAGTGCCCCTTTAAACTGCTAAGGCAAGGTAGGGCTAAGTACAAATTGAGATTCAACAGAAAGATGTTTGTGCTATAAAGAAGCAGTATAAAAATGATGGATGAGGTCCTCACTTATGGGGAATCAGCCTAGCCTCTTCAGACATGTCATTCTTGCCATTCCCAAAGCACCTCGCGATTTAAAAGAGAGAAGTCCAGACATTCGCTCCTTTTGCAAAGTGACAGATGAAGTGAGGCAACCCATTTTTCCCCTTCTTAGAATTCCCTTGACATCACAATGATTCATCACATGAGGACAGATCTCCAATTTTCCATCACTAAGTTTCATGAACTGACAGCCAAGGAAGTAGTTAATGTCCACACTAAAATATGAGATAATTGTTCCCTCTTCAAAAAAAAAAAAAAAACAGAGTATGTTAAGTTAGAAAGGACAAACCCCTTCTTCCTCCCTCTAAAGGATCTTAAGGACAAATGATGTTTAATAGTTAAATGAAGGGACCAATGTGGCCTTTTTTTGCAATTGCCAGAATTTCTTGCTTTCTCCAATGTGGTTTCCAAATGGCATAAACCATCAATGGACATTCTCAAGGATATAGGACATGCAGCTGTTTAAGGGAGAAAATAGCAATTCATGGGAGTCAGGGAGCATTAGGTCTGGAATATTTAACAATCACCAGAGCATCCACAAGCTTCCCCAAAGGGTCTTTGCTGGTAACCATCAGATGTCCATGACAAAGGGTTTGGAAGCAAAGGAGGGAATTGGCTATTTGAGACAAAGCTTAGGCCTTATGAGACGTGGTGGGAGGTAAGGCAGCATGGTTTATAGGTCAGAGGGTTGTACTTGAAGGCAAGAGAACCTGGTTTTGAATCCAATCACAGGCATTTTTACATATGTGACCCTCAACCAATAACTTAACCTGCCTTGGCTTCTTTCTTCCTTATGTGTAAAATGAAGGGCTTAGACTCAAGGACTTATTTGTTCTGTTCCAATTCCAAATCTAGAATCCTTTATTCTGAGTACTGCCTTTATTTGTAGATATTTCCCCTATTAGTGTTTGTCTACTTTCCTTATCAACCAAAGGTCACACAGCTAGTTAAGTGTCTGAAACTAGATTTGAATTCAGATTCTCCTGACTCCAAGTCTAGAGCTCCATCCATTGCCCCTCTTCTTCTTCTCCCTCTTCTCCCTCAACTTCTTCTTTTTAAAAATCACATTCACATTGTCTACCTATCATTTTTAGCAGCTGATCCTGAACTGGAGATGGTTCACATGACAAGGATAAAGAGATATCTTTTTTAATTTTAAATCTCCTCCACATTTAAGCACAGAATCCTCTGCCCCTATACCACATGTTTAACAAATATTGCTGAACTAAAGGATGATGGGCAATAACTGGGCTATAGGTCTTAAAGATTGGATTGCATTAGACTACAGATGGTCAGCTAGGAGCTTGACAAGTTATTGGGAAGAACCATTTTGAGTAATCACAGCTATGAATAATACAGCACTACTGCTGCATAACAGATTTTCATTTTCTCTTTCTTTTTATTTCTTCCTCCCTCCCTCTCTTCCTCCCTCTCTCCTTCCCCACTTCCTTCCTTCCTTCCTTCCTTCCTTCCTTCCTTCCTTCCTTCCTTCCTTCCTTCCTTCCTTCCTTCCTTCCTTCCTTCCTTCCTTCCTCCCTCCCTCCCTCCCTCTTTCCTTCTCTCCCTCCTCCCTCCCTTCTTCCCTTTCACTTCTACCCCCTCTCTTTCTCTCTATTTTTTTTCTTTCATCCCCCAGAACAAAGCAAGTAGAATTCCTTCCTGGGGTGGAATTCCAGGATGAAATCTCTGTCATCATCTCTATAGTCCTAGAATAGCACAATCTTCATAATAGCTAAATCATCTGCAAGATCAGCCAATGAATCAAGTTGGTTCATTCATTCATTTATCACAACTTTTTTTTTTTTGTTTGGTAGCCATTTGCCTTTTTTTCTTAGGCTATTATTATTTAATAATGCTGCTATTCCTGTCCATGTAGAGAAAGACCCTATTGAATTTCCCCCTTAGTTTAAATTCATTTTTCTAAAGAAATCCGACTACTCACAAAGGCACAGGGCACTGTCTATGTTTCCTTAGAATATCCTCTTTCATAGCATCCTAAGGAATAGGACCAGATGATTGAATTATCTAGCCTGCCTTGAGATGCTGCCTGATAAACAAGTATAGATTATGTGTGGATTGAACTCTCCAAGAATAGAAATTTCTCATCCTAAATTTCATCTTGTATTTGTTACAGAGACATAGATTTAGAGCCAAAAATTACAGTGCAAGTCATTCACTCCAACCTCCTCATTTTATAAACAGGGAAACTGAGACTAGGGGAGGTTAAGGTACTAGCCCAGGATCACATTTAGGTAATAAGTGTATGAGACAGGATTTAAATTCAGGTCTTCCTGACAAACATTAAGTGCTAAATAAATAGCACTTATTTTTATTACTATTCCAGAATCCAAGATGTATTCTCCTAGACTATACGATCTAGCTGCTTCTAATCTTATAATTTCTTATATTTTTCTTCATGAAAGATTCAGCTGAAACACATTCACAGCAATTCCTGTTGTTACTTGGAATGAACATCCTGGATTTCAACAGGTTTATATCCAATTGCCTAAAGCCACTCTGAAGGCATAATCATTGCTTAATATTCACTTATCTTCATTAATTGGCTACAGTTGTTGTTTATCCTTCATTCTCCAAGAGGAGTATAACATCAGGGAAGTGATGCTGTGCAAGTAAATTGGGTTGAAGTGAGGGATGGCCATGTAAAGTCTCCAATCTTACTTCCTCACTTTCTCCTTGAGAGCCATCTGAATCCCAGTGACAAGATATAGATCAAGACTACTGGATTTGCTTCTGGATGCATTGGAAGACTAGCATGTTTTAGCTTTAGCAGGTCTCAGTTTGACTGAGGTAGCACCAATTCAGTGATTAAGGCTAAAATGGCTTCTTTTACCTCATTAAAAACCAAAACCAATCTGGAAGGGATCTTCATACAGAAACAATTACTATTTATATTCAGTCTGAACCAATCAGAAGTCAAACAACTGACTTCGGCACTTTAAAAGGGCAAACCACAGTGATCTTGGAAACTATCAGAGATGGAAGCAGGGTCAGAGTTCATGGAGTCCAGCTCCTTATATAAGATATGAGCAAGAATCCCATCTACAACTTTCTGGATAAGAACTTATCCTCCCTTTGCTTGAAAACATTCAGGGAAGTACTTTCCAAGGAAGCTCATTCACTTTAGGACAGATCTAAATGCTATAAATAAGGATAATAAAAACTAGAACTTATATAGTGCTTTACAAATATTACTTCAAATATTTTATCATCTCAATAACTTGTGAGGTGGGTACTATTATTAGTTCCATTTTAAGATGAAGAAACTATGGCTTAGAGAGATTAAATAACTATTCCAGTGTTAAAATAACTAATAAGTATTTGAATCCAGTCTTCCTGACTCCAAGTCCAGCACTCTATCCATTATAGTACTCATATGCTTCTATCCTATCCAAAAATCTGCCTCTCCAGAGATTTCTCCTCCACTCATTCTAGTTCTATCTTCTGGAGGCTTTGAAGAGGGGAAGGAACTACCAAAACTGGATGCTTGTTCTACAAATCAAACAGCCCTTCAGATCTTTGAAAACAGCTATACTGTATTTGCTTCCCACACAAAGCTTTCTCGTCTCCAGGATAAACATCTCTGGTTCTTTCAACCACTACAAAGGGTTCCTTACCACCCTGATCATCCTCCTTAGGACAATCTCCTTCAAAAAATGTAGCCCCTCAAAAGAAGATGCAACACTCCAAATATGGTCTGACCAGAAAGGACTTCCCTTGTTTCAGAATTAGCTTTCCAAATCAGAAATGTGAAGGGTTTTTTTCCCCTTTTATTTTCTTCAAATGATACATTCTCCAAATGAAACTATCAGGGAAATTCTGTCTCTAATTTCAAAATGATGATGATTCTCCTTATGATGAGACACTAATCAGATTTCTTTAACCTCAAATGATCTCAATAAGTTAGAGTTTATTAGAAAATATATTGCTGCAGGCCCTTTGTCAAAAGCAATAAATCTCAGAGCACACATGGAAATTTGCTATCACAGCTATTGCAAAAGAATAGTAATGGTACCAGGCCATCATAGATTTTCCAGCCAAAAAGTACATAAAGAGAGAAGGTTAAATCATTTCATCTTCCTGGGCCTCAATTTCCTTACCTGGGGTTTGGACTAGGTCATTTCAAAGGTCCATTCCACTTTAAATTCTATGATCCTCTTATCATTGGAGTCAATTTATTGCCTTTAGGCATGTCACATATTAGTTCTATTCTACAAGGGAGGCTACTGAAAAACAGAGTGATAAAACTTAACATCCTACTGCTGCCCAGTGATAGAACTTAAAAAATTAGATTTCACTTCTTTCCCCATGGCTCTGCTAAAGGACTGAGTAATTTCAGTGAATAAACTTACATGAAGATGTAAGGTTGGCTCAGTGGTTAGTAATATGGCCTCAGAATCAAGAAGAGGAGGAATATGTCTGGCTAGCAGCCTGCAGGTTGTGTGAGTCTGAGTATGTCAAGACTCCCTGCATTAGTGAAGGGAATACCTCAACAGGAGCATCTTACAATGATAAAATCACACATTTAGTCAAATTGACATCTGGGAGGGACCTCAACTGTCCAACTCCCTCATTTTACACATGGCAAATTGAGGCCCAGGGTAAGAAAATAAAAACATGCCCAAGTTAATCTGGCACAAAACTAGAACTCAGATCTCTGGATTCCCAGAGACTAAGCATCTCATCCGGTGATGCATTTGGTAGAATGCTGAGCTGGGAATAAGAAAATCCAGCCTCAGACACTTGCTATTTGTGTGTTTCAGCAAGTCACTTAAACTCTAGTTTTCTCAACTATAAAACGTGAATAATAAATAGTACATACCTTTTAAGGTCATCAAAAGGACCAATGAGACAATATTGATCACTATTAGCCCAGTGCCTGACACATAGTAAATGCTACATAAATGTTAGTTATTATTATTAATAATAAAACCTATCTCTCAGGGTAACTATCAAAAGAGATAATGTTTGTAAGTAATGAGCATAATGTTAGGGATGTGATTGCTGTTTAATAAATACTTATTGCTTTTCCTTATCCCATGATTAATTACTTATTAATTTATTTCAAAACCTTTTTGCCCTATACACTTCATGGGTGAGAAGGCTTTGTTGCCATGGAAATCATATTTAAATCTTGTTTAAATTTTTTTCAGCTACATTTGGGCTTATCTATCATATACAATCAACACAAGCAATACTTCAAAGTTTGCAAAGCATTCTACATGCATTGTTTCATTGGAGTCTTATCACAATCCTATGAGGTAGGAATCATAGATCATACAATCTGTGAGTATATTGAACCCAGGTCTTCTTGAATCAATGTTTAACATTTTTCCATTGTCCTATGTTGCTTCTATCCCATCTCATTCTCCAAAGGAAAAAAAAAAAACTGCTTTTTTCCAATGACAATGTTCTTGTATGTATGTTCCAAGAGTGGTTTCATTATTGCCATGTGTGGGTGGTACTTGCTACTGAAAATGGGATTTTATTTATTTATTTGGTACAAAGCAAAAACCAGAATTGTGGAGGCCTTTAGATAATATTTTAATTAAATAATAATTAATTAAAACTATATTTAGTTTTAACACACACACACACACACTAAACCACAAATGAATAGAATATTAAAATAAGACCTTAAAGACCATTGAGTCCAACTGTTTGATTTTGTAGAGAAATTTAAGGTCATACAACTTAATTAAATACAAAACAAGGACTAAAATTTATTCTGACTTCCAGTTCAGTGGACTTGGAGAACCTATGCAACTTCTAAGTCTTAATATCGTCCTTTATAAAATTAGGCTAACTAATATTTCCAATAGTTGCATTACTGGGTCAGTACAAAGATCATACTATAAGATGATGCTAAACACTTGAGTAAATTAACATATGTGTACTAGGAGACTGGTCAATGAGAACCCAGTCCTTCCTGTTGAATTTTATAAATCCTGCCTGATTCCAATCAAATATGTGGAATTTTAAAAGCCTGTTTCAGTCATGTTTGACAAGGATTGGTACTGTGTGTAATGAAAAGCCTAATAGCCTGAAAAACCCATGACTGGTTATGTCAATCATATAGGCAGGAATTGAGTTTACATACAAAATAGATTTCTAAAAGGCTTCTCAGTTTTTTCCTACCCTAGCTCTCACATCAACACCATGTGTCCACGAGCACATGGCAACAGGTTATTTTGTGTTTATTCTATCTTGACTTAAACAAATGAGTTTTCTGGGATGGGAGTGGTCAGGTATCTTGTGATTTTGGAGAGTTCCATCAGAGGCTCCATTTTAGTGACCAGGGTCAGTAGTAGAGTTCAGTGGAGGTGAAAGCAATGTGTATCTCACTACTAATGATTGATAAAAGAGGGGACACTTGCAAATTGATGTGAAAAGATAGCCCCCCCCCAAATGGTGGCAGTTGTAGAGAGTATGACTCTTCATATCATAGAAAAGTACCAAATAAGAGCTCTAGAAAGAGTCCGCAAGAGAGCAACCCCTAGTGGAAACCTCAGCAGGACTGCAAAAAGGGAGAAAGGACTCTCTGGGGGCAGGAATTGGAAGATACCTTTTTGCCATTTGTTTTTCTCTGCACCTGTCCCATTACCTTTTTGTTTGAAATTTGAACCCATTCTCCTCACTGTGTATTTGTTATAAGCAGGTCTTAGCCTCTCATTAGTTAATTACCCAATAAATATATAACATTAAAGCTCTATATTAATGAAAATTATTTTTACTGATACCAACACTGCTACTTATTACTAAAACCACAAACACTATTAGACACCATGCCGCCCAAATCATAAATCATGCTGTCTCAGCCTGATAATATTTTAGATAGGGTGCTACAAATTCCCAGAAATTCACAAAATATATTGCCCATTTTTAGTCTTTGAATACTTGAGTTGCTTCATTTGTGCATCAATTTGGGGAGAGTTGGGGAAAAGGTAGAACAATACCCTACCCTTGGGTCTATAGCAACTGGTTCTAATCTTGGGACAGCCCAAAGAAATTCATCCTAGCTTATTATGTCTCAACATAGGGTTTATTTTGGGAAATCTTAAAATATAATAAATATGCATTACTCCATAGAAATTAGTATAAGGGTCTTCCTCCCCCACCCCTTCCACTCCAGGTCTTATACAAATGCTTAAGGTAACAATGCAAATATATCAAGAATAGAGCAGCCTTTATTTCTTCCCTCAGAAAATTCAGATAGTGCACAAAATTCATCATGCATAGTACACTGACTGTAAATAAATACAAATACATATACCTACTCCTTCCACTCCAGGTCCCATACAAGTGCTTAAGGTATATACATATATTAAGCATAAAGTAGCCTTTATTTCTTCCCACAGAAAATTCAGAAAGCTCACAAAATTCATCAAAGATAGTATATTGCCCATAAATAAATGCAAATACATATAGATACATAAATGTCTATATATTTATCTATCTGTTTATCTATGTGTGTGTATGACTCAAAGTAATTCCTAGAGACAGATCATAATTTTCCCTCTATGTTTATTTCCACATTCTATCAGATTCCTGAAGTCCTTAAGATTCAGTGTTACTATGTGATTTTGGACCACCCTAAATTCTTCCTTAGGAAGAGAAGTGAACTTGAGGTTGCCAGTGGAGTAATCCTTCAACATTTTAGTACAGCTAATTTTCCATAGCGATGCATGCAGTAACCCCCAGACTCATTGCACTAGCTTTTCTAGAGTGTATTTTTACTAAAGGGGCTAAGAGAGAGGTAACATTCCACATTCTATGTAAGTTTTTCACAAACACAGCTACACACAGACACACACACACACACACACACACACACACACACACACACAAAATACAATCTCTCTCTCTCTATCTATCTATCTATCTCTCCATTATTAAAACTGTCTGTGTATATGTCTCTGTCTCTCTATCTGTCTGTCTCGTCTCTCTGTTTCCCTCTCTGTTCCCCCTCTCTGTCTCTGTCTTTCTGTCTGTCTCTCTGTCTCTCTCCCTCTTCCCCCCTCTGCCTCTTTTATCTCTATCTCTCTCTGTCTCTGTCTGTCTGTCTCTATCTGTCTCTCTGTTTCTCTCTGACTCTGTCTCTGTCTATTTGTCTGTCTCTCTGTCTCTGCTCTCTATCTTTGTCTCTGCTCTCTGTCTCTGTCTCTCTCTCTCTGTCTCTGTCTCTGTCTCTCTCTCTCTCTCTCTCTTTCTCTCTCTCTCTCTCTCTCTCTCTCTCTCTCTCTCTCACACACACACACACACACACACACACACACACACACACACACACACACTCATACTCCTACAGACATTTAGGTCTCTAGCACTACTTTATTAGCTTGGCTTCCCCCAGAAAAGAAATATACTTAGGACTCCATGGCAAGAGTATGACAGGATATCCACCACCAAAAACCACTCCTTCTTAATAACTCACTGGAAGAACAGAATAAAAAAGTTCAGGTTTCAGTTTTTATACATTCCTCTTCTGTTGCCAGGTAGCATGGGCTTAGGAAGCTTCTTGTCTCTTAAGACAAACCTAGGTTTCTGAATGCTTGGATGTGGGATGACTTTAAAAACGGCCTTGCAGAAGCTTTGAAGGACCATCATTTTTCTTTATCAAGCCAGCTGCATAGCAGGAAACTTCAAAGCTCTTGGCTGGTTTTTCCTATTCCAGCTATCCACTACAAATTTGGAAATTTCAGTCTGGCTACACAGAAAATTTGGAGCACTGTTTCATAGCAAAGAACCCTCTTCAATGAATAATTCATGTTACCATTTCAGCCTACAGACATTTGATCAGGCAGGAGTCATAGTCCAGAAGTTTTTAATAAGCTTCACACATTGCCACTTGTCAAACAAAAGCTGTAGATTCTCCCTTTACCCATTCGCTGGCATTTCTTCTAAAGGACAAAAGTCCCCAAGTCTCTGCTTTCCTTTGTTCTTTGGCTCATAATATGAAGACTTCAAATGCCTCATAATGCAATGAAACTATTTTTGTGGCTTGCTACTGAACTATATATAACTTTTAGTCCTTTTTTCTCCCACCCAAGTTTTCTCAGATTATCTATCTTCCTCCCAAACCTATTCTACTCTGGGGACTTGGAAATAAACAAAGCGGGGAATGGGGACTATGCAATATCACTTCAGAGGAAATCCATGGGAACCTAAAAGGAGCTATGTGTTTGTATACACACACACACACAGCCTAGCAACATACATACACATGTATGTACACATATAATACACACATCATATATGCATTTATGTATACCACATACGTACATGAAATGCACGTGTGCATTACAGTATATGTACACCCAATAAATATTCCTGTATATGCACCTATATAGACACATGTATACACACATGTGTACATACACATGCTCATACACAATTGTAATGCATATGTGCATGGTGTACATATGTATACACTTGCATATCAAATATGATATATACAAATATATATGCATGATATGCAGATATATGTGTATATATATACACATGCACATCCATCTACATATAGATGTATATGTATACACGTACATAAACACATATACATACATATATGTATACATGCACACGGAGAGATGTACTATTTTATCTTATGGTATAATAGAAGCAACACTTATCTGGAAATTGAAAGGTCTAGGTTCAATTTCTAGAGTTGCTACTTAGTAGTAGTAAAAGGTATCTAAATGGTTCAAGGGATAGAGTCTGGCATAATAGTAGGTTCTACTATATAATATATGTATATGTAATATAAATATCTATAAATTCTTATTCCCTTCCTCATTGTATAACATTGGATAAGTTATTTCCTTTCTCTAGGTCTTAGTTTCTTCCTTTGTAAGATAAAATGAAAAGTTGAGCTAGATAGACTTAAAAGTCCCTTCTAGATTTAATTTAAGTCCAAAGCCACAGTCCTATGTCAAAGACAGAGTCTCCATGATAATGTCAACTGGGGCCTTTATTCAGGTAACATATACTTCTGGCTCATTGTCAACCTGATATTGAACTACAGGCAAATATTCTGCATACTTGAAATAAAAAGAAATGAGATTGCTATAACCCCATCTCAGTCACCTTGGGAGCCAACCTTCATTGGTACTTAACCTATGGTTAGGACTCTATCATTATAAATGAACTTATAAATGACTAGATAGATTGCTACTTACATTAAAATATGGGGAGATACCATGTAAAAAGGGAGCTGAAAATCTGGGCTGTTACACAAAATGGAGGTTCTGAGAAACATGTTGTTAAAAGTATAAAATAAAATGCCTATGATTACAAAGAAAACCAATTGTTTGAAAATGCTGCTATCAAAAATATTTTTAAAACATCTTCATTTTTACTGAATCAGCTACACCCAGCAAAATAACTCTGGGAGATGACTATGAACCACTACATAGAATTCCCAATTCCTCTAATTTTGTCCGCCTGCATTTTGGATTTCCTTCACAGGCTAATTGTACACTATTTCAAAGTCCTATTCTTTTTGTACAGCAAAACAACTGTTTGGACATGTATACTTATATTGTATTTAATTTATACTCTAACATATTTAACATGTGTTGGTCAACCTGCCATGGGGGGGGGAGGGGAAGGAGGGGAAAAATTAGAACAAAAGGTTTGGCAATTGTCAATGTTGTAAAATTATCCATGCAAAAAAATCTGAATATCAGACAGGACAAGGACACAGCCCCAGAAGTGAAGAATGGTAGGAAAAAGTAGGATATCCAAATTTCCTGGGAGTTACCGTGTTGACTGGCTGAGGACTCCATGATTGTTTCCCTTACTCCTTATGGATCTCCACTATTGTTAGGACACATCACTGTTCATCAGGAAACCAAAATTCACCCACTTCCAGGATTTCCCTGCTCTCATACTCTGCCCATCCTGATCACTCCTAAAGCCTTACTACTTATCTATTATTAACAGCTTGGAACTTCACTAAGACTTTGGAGATACACTGTATAAAATGGGGAAATGTTAGTATAATATTCCCCTGTGTATGTACTTTAGCTTTAATATTTCTTGTTACTTTTCTCAGATTCAGTGTACAGCAATAACTTATGTAACATTCTCATCCACCATGTTCTCTATCACCAAACCATTCCTGAAACAAGTAAATTCAGTGGCAAAGGGATTTAACTATGAAACATAAGCAACATAAAAAAGATAATATAGGAGGAAAATAAAATAACAAAAGCATTCTCTACATTTGCAAATAGGATGCTAATATCATACATTTCCCCAGAAGAGAAAGGGGATAGAATCATCCTGAGGAAAATGTGAGAGAATAAGGGATTTTTTGCTAGGTTCAGAGCAGTTAGGCTGAGAAAGCTGTTAATAGGTTCCCTTCTGATATCAGCATCTCTCTGGTAAATATGAGTCTTGTGGAAGGACACACTGAAATATACTGAGGACTCAGTTTAACTACAAGGTAATCAGGACTCTATCGAAATTCCTGTTTAGCATCCATTTCTTTGATGTTTGGCATCTCCAAATTCAGTTCTCTTCTATTTGGGGGCTCCCCAAGACTCTCAGAACACCCAGATCTTGTCCTCCATACTTTTATCTCTACAAGTTTTATTTCTTGGGGCAGCTAGGTGGCGCAGTGGATAGAGCACCAGCCCTGAATTCAGACCAGAGTTCAAATCTGGTCTCAGACACTTAATACTTCCTAGCTGTGTGACCCCGGGCAAATCACTTAACCCCAGCCTCAGGGGGGAAAAAAAGTTTTATTTCTCTTTCTTTCTCCCATTCATGAATTTTAAGCTTCTTTCCAGGTAGAGTATACCCCACCAGCTTCTACCCCATCAAATTCATCAGAATCCAGATATCACTATCCTTCAACTAGATATACAGCCTTCTCATAAACATAGTTTAGAGAATCTCTCCAAATGAATGATGGCTTCTCAGCTCTGAAATTGAGGGAAAGAAAGTTATCCTCCAGATTTTTTAACTTTGATCACACTTTCTAACTTGAGTTGAAATATATCAAATGATATGGGACCAAATAGAAATGGAACATTAAAAGTTAGCTTTGGGTGCTCAGATGGAATGGAGGAAACATATGCTCTTCATTAGAGGGCATCATGAAACTGTTGCAGGTTGTTATTGCAAATACATGAGAGGAGGAGATGGAGAGTAGAATCTAGGGAATAGCTAGCAGGCTAGTCTGTCTAAAATTCACTCAGACTACATGGAAGAATGTGATTTATTCTGGAGAACTTGACCAAAGCTATATAGTTAGGAATTCTGTTTTAGCTTCATATCAACCAGAAGCCACTGAAAAATTCTTGAGTGGAAGGGTGAAGGGTAACATGGTCAGACTAATGCCTTGGGAAGGTAAGTTTGGAAACTACAGAGAGATTTTGGAATTAGGGAGAACAATTAAGAATTGAAGACAATACTCCATTAGTCTAAGATTTTAGGAAGACCTGAATGAAGGTGAGAATGAGTAGGAAAAAGGAAATGAAGCCAAGAGATATTAAGGGAGATCTTTCACTTCTATCCTTTTCTCTCTAGCCTATCCTTCATATTACTTTTCTTTTACAGTGGTATAAACAGTTCTTCTGCTCAAAAACTTTCACCTCCTCAGTAAAATTTAAACTTATTTGTCTGACATTCAATATACAATCTTTACAACCTGGTACCTCCTTTTCTTTTCAAATCTAGAGCTCTTCTAATACTTGGTAGATGAAAAGAGTGAGTGATTTATAAATATCTGCTAAGTTATTGATAAGGCTATTCCATAACAGACTTCAAGAATAAAGACCAGCATTTTATGTACTCCTTGGTGAACATAGTTTTAACTTTTTCTAGTATAAGGCTTCCAATTCAGTTTTACAATATAAGAAATTGTTTGGCCCAATTATCAAGTTCTATTTGTTATTCAGGGTATCTGCTAAAGGGTGAAAGATCTCCAAAGAATTGATAAAATAGCTTTGAAACTATTTTCATTGGTAAGTCAGAGCTGATGGAGTAAAAGCTATAATTTCTCAGCTATCATCTATACCTTTTAGAAAAATAGAAGCAAATAATGATTCATATAAAACAGACATAAGGCTTTCTCATCAACTCCTCTGTAAAGTAGATAGCCATTGGTGTAAGATGAAATACTGACTGTCACTCTTATGTCACTAGCTCATATAGCTAGAATCTTTGTAGAAAAAGAGAAGCGTGCTTAAGTGCTCTTTGGATAGGAATGCCTAAAAAATCATGCCAGCTCTGCCCAGCTGCCAGTTTTTTCTTTCTCTCTTTTTTAAGCATCCTTTTTTTTTCTTTTCCAATTCTTATTCTCAGTTTTCTTCTTTACCTCTTCCCTTTTTGAAGAAGGGAAGGAAGCAGTATGGTATTTTGGCTAGGAAACTAGACTTGAAATCAGGAAAGCTTTGGATTCAAATTCTGCCTTTGACAGCTCTTAGCCAGAACACCCTGGGAATTCATTGAATTTCACCAATATTAACTTTTCTCATCTGTAAAATGGAGATAACAATATCAGTGGTACTTATCTTAAGAGTGACAGGATTATTAGAATAATATAGACAGATACAGTGTCAACGAAATCTCTGGTAAAATCCTGCTTCTGATATAAATTGTCCATATGACTCTAAGCAATCCACTGAAATTTCTGTGTTCAGGCAAATATCTCAGACTATAATTTCTAGACAGAACAAGTACCAATCTGCATTAATAGAAATTTTCTTATTGGGATTTCCCAATAAAATAATGAAGTTATATAGATATAGTTCCCCCAAACAAAAACTGATCTCCAAAGGCTATTGTGAAATTCAAATAAGGGAATGTAGTTAAAATGTTTGACAAGCCTTTAAAGCAACATATTAACTTCCATTATTATAATCTTTCTCCCTCTTGTCCATTCCTAAGTCGTGCTAAGTTCACTTTTGGCTTATTGAAAAAAAATTTTTTTTCAATGCCTCCTCTAAGAACTAATGTGCTCCTACTGTCTATCTACCCAGGTTACTTATACCTTCAGAATCTAATACTTAATGTGCAATAAGAAAATGGTATGTACACACATATATTGTATCGAGGTTATATTGTAACATATGTAAAATGTATGGGATTGCCTGTCATCAAGGGGAGGGAGTAGAGGAAGGGAGGGGATAATTTGGAAAAATGAATACAAGGGATAATATTATTTTAAAAATTACTCATGCATATATACTGTGAAAAAAAATATAAAAAAAAAAACTAATGTGCTCTAATCAAAGTCTTCATTAAACAAATAGACTTTAAAATCTTTCTTTCTGCTTCCAAACCTAAAATTCTTTATTTCAAGCAATTTTGTTTTTAAAAAAAAAGAATCAGGGGAAGCTTATTAAATTGTTTTCAATGTTCCCTCAATGGGGATAGGGAACAGCACAGTCCCTTTATTAGTATATGATAGATGTACAAAACTAAGTGAGTTTTTCCCCCCTAGTGTTGTTCATTTAAAGCTTAGGGCTCATTTTAAAATTAGGACTTAAAAATATATGATTTCATGTATGAAATGCCAAGGTCTGAGCTTTTTCCAGTGAGCAAAGCTGCCCTTCACTATAAATCACTGGGCCCATATATATTGCATATGTCATAAAAAATATAAATTGCATAAAATTGTGTAAAAATAGTGTCCATGCATAGTTTTCTTTTTTAGAGATTTATTGATCAGGAATATTGAATAGAGAGGCTGATACTTACCATTTTGACCTGGATTTCTTTCAAAATGATCTTGGTGCTGGCTAAGACCCACATAAAAATAAATCTCTTCCATATGGGCAGAGCTGATGCCAGAGATAAACAAGATAGAGAGACAGCTAAGGTGTAAAACAAAGCAGAGCCAAGGAAATCCTTCTAATACAACTTCTTATAAATGTATATTTTCAAGACCAAAAAAGTCAACTTCCTGTGGTCTCTTGGCATTTGTTTTGCAGTTAGGTCTATAAGTTGTAAAATAATAAGTATTTATTATCACTGTGATAATATATCACTAGATATATTAAGGGGGGAAAAGGCACAGATCTTACCCTCAATGATTTCATATTATAGTGGGGGAGATTATTCATACAAAATACATATAGTGTATATAAAAGGTATCTTAAAAGAGAGATGCTGGGGAAGGTACAGGTAAGGGATTCTCTGTAGAAAGTGGGACTTGAATTGTGTTTTGGAGGAAGCCAGGGGAAGCTAGAAAGCAGAAGTAGGGAGAAAAGCATTCTGGGTATGGAATGCAAAAGCACAGAAATGGGAACTGTTGAAGAACTGGGGAGGTAGAAGAGCAAGTAAATCCAGTAGAGCTAAACTATAGAAAATATGGAAGTAAAAAATATAAAACTGGAAAGGTAGTATGGGGATTGGTTATGAAGGAGTTAAATGGAAAACTATAAGTCAGCAAACATGTATTAAATTCTTACCATTTTAAATTAATACTGACTAAATGCCAGACATTCTAAATAAGTACTGATAATACAAAGAGAAGAAAAAAAAAGAATAACCATTTGCTAAGTGCCTGTTAGATATTAGGCTACAAATATCATTTCATAACAACTCTGAGTACCTACCTGAGAAGTAAGTACTATTATAATAATCCCCATTTTAGAGAGGAGGAAACCAAGACAAACCAAAATTAAGTGAGTTGCTCAGGACCACAAAACTAGTGAAAGTGTAAGGTCAAATTTGAACCAAGTCTTCCTTGTTTCCAGATTCAGGGTTTTATTAAAAAAAAAAATTAACGTTCTTTAAAAAAAAAAAATTCTAATTCTATTGTTCTGTCTCTCCCTCCAGTCCTTTCCTCCTCCCCCATGAGATGGTAATTAATCTGATATAAATTATGCATGTTAAATCATTTAAATCAGAATATTTCATTCGATCATATACCATAACTCATTCAGCCATTCCTCAGTTGATGGGCTTCACCTTGGTTTCCTATTCCTAGTTGCTACAAAAAAGAAGTATTATAAATGTTTTAATACAAATAAGTCCTTTTTTCCTTTCCTTTGATCTTTTTTGGGATATTGACCTAGTAATGATATTTTGGGGTCAAAAGTTACATTCAGTTTTTTAAATTTTTTCCTTCTTTATTTTAAACTTAAAATAGAAAAAGAAAAAAAAATTTCCTGTGCACAGAACATAAGAAAGGATTCAAAATACGAAGCAACAAATTTCCATTTCAAGAAAACCTGTATGATAATATTGTACATTGTGTTCAGAGTTGTCCATTTTTTCTTTGCTTCCTTGTAAGTTTTCTTTTGTTTTCTTCTGTGCACTTTTTACCTTTTTATTTTATTCTTTTTCCCTTTCCTCTCTCCCTCCCTCAAGAAGGCTACAATTAAGCTCATATACACATATAGACACATACGCAGAAAAATACTCAAACATGCACATATACAATAAGCATATACACAATATATATATATATATATATACACATACATATACATGGGTATCTATAATCATACACAAAAATACGTACATATACATATACATATATACTATACTATAATTGTTTGTTCTCTGTTTCTCTGAAGTTTCTCCATCATAAGTCCAAATCTTTCCATATTTTCTTAATTTCACCAACTCATTATTTCCCACACCACAACAATATTCCTATCTTATACAATTTAGTTATTTTAATCTAAAACAAAATTGATTAATATGACTGGCATATAATGTAGTTTTCCTAGTTTTCTCCTTTGATTAAATCTATTTTAATTTTAACTTTGTCTGAGGCCATGATGACTACTCCTGCTTTTTTTCAATCTAACAAATTCTACTCTTGACCTTTATTTTATGTTTGTGTGTATCTATTATTTACTATCTTTCCTGATTCTTTTACACTACTTCTACCTGTTTGACTTCCTATTACTTTGCCCATCCTTCTCTAAGGATCCCTCCCTTATTTCCTTCATCCTATCCCTCTTTATTCCATTTCCATTAATCTACACACCTTATCCTATTCCCTCATCCTTTTATTTCTTTATAAATTTATAGGGAATAGGATAAATGGAAGGATATAAATTTAAAAACATATTCCCTTCTAAATATATATGTTGTTCTCTTTTCAATTCTGATCCGATGTGAGTAGGGTTCCCTTCTAAAATCCTTTCCCTTATCCTCTCCCCCCTCCCCATTCCCTTACCTTCTTATTTTTTTTCTGAATTTAGAAGGCTTTTATGCCTTCCTTGATATACATGTATTTTCCCTATTTAACCCATTCCTCATGAGAGTAGGGTTCCAGAACTACCAGCTCTCATCCCCCATCTAATTCCTCAGTGTCAGTTCTTCCTTCTTTCATCATTTGTATAAAAGAATTACTCTTTTTACTATTCTGATTGTTGCTCTCCCATATTTGAATTTTTTTTCCTTTTGTTCATAATATTTTCTTCTTAACTTGAGGGTTTCAGAATTTGGCTATGATACTTCTGTAGTTTTTTTTTTTTCCTAGCATCTCTTTCAGATTGTGATTAATATTAAGATTTTTTTTCTATTTCTACTTTCCTCTCTTGTTTTAACATTTTAGGGCATTTTTTCTTTAATTATTTCTTGTATTATAACAAAATTCATTTTTGATTTCTTGTATTTATTGTAAAAAGATTCCATTTTGATCAGAGCTTTCAGGTATTCTTGTTATTTGTTTTTTCTTCTTGATTTCCAACTCAGTTGTTTTTCTTACTCTCTTAGAAATTTGTTGGTTTCCCTCTCTCAGTTCTTGTTTTCAAGGAGTCATTTTCTTCCTTAGGTTTCTGGATTTCCTTTTTCAGTTGGTTCATATTTCTCAAAATATTCTTGCTTGTCTTGTCTTTCTTTTAAAAATTTTTCTTCAATCTCTTTCATTGAATATTTAAAGTATTTTTTGAGTTCTATGAATTCTTTTTCTGCAGGTGACCATTTGACATTACTCTTGGTGTAGGAAAAGGCTTTTTTTTTTCCTTCAGTGTTCTCCTCTGAAGATGAATCCCAGCCTTTTCCATTCCCACAGCAACTTTCTATGGTTGGGTTCCTGCTCCTTTGCCTGCTTATTTGTTATTGTTATTTTTAAAAATTTATAGCAGATTGTTATTATAATCACTTCCAGTCCTGGAGTGTGGGGGATGGTGCCTCTGGTCTCAGATCTTCCTTCAGTCTCTAATCTGACTTGGAACCTAAAACCAAGAGGTTTGCTGTCCTGTACCACAACCAGCAGCTTCCCTGGCTCACAGCTTTTGCCTTCCCCCAGTGTCTGCTGGTTCCTTCTTCACCAGGGCCATATCTTGACAGCATAACTGGGCTGGATGTCCTTTATCAGTAGAGGTTTCTTCAGTCTTCCTAATCTCAGACATCCAAATCTCCACACTGTCCTAGAGTGCTATGGCTACATCCAAGTGTACCTCCCAACCCAGGTAGTCCCAGGGCTCACCACAGTATTTCAGAGGAGCTAGCCTGGAGGTATTTACATATCACATAGACCAAACCTCCATCCTGCTATCTTTATTTGAATCTTCTCCAGTTGTTTCAGGAGAACCACCCATTTGGCCCCAACTCTTGTTTATTTTTACTATTCTTAATTCATCTTGAGGAGGTATTTTCTCTTGTTTGTGGGAGAGATCTGGAGAGTTGGAATTTTCCAACCATCCCAACCTACTCTACTTCCCAGAATCCTCTATATTCACAGCTTTATAGTTCTTTGGCCCAAAGTTCTTTATCCTGGGCCACAATGGCAAAATATGCACCCTCAAAAAGCTTACATTCTAATGAGGAAGACAATGTAGCTATGTACATTGAACATATACAGCACAGATAGAAGATATTCTTAGAGTAAAAGCAGGAGCCACAATGAGAATAATCAGTGAAAGTTGAGCTGGTTCTTAAAGGAAGAAAGCTATAAAAACAATATGAAAAGGGAAAAGTAGGAAGAAGTCAGTCTATACAGTCCTTTACATACTAAGAAAGAGAATTTTATATTAGATCCTGGAGATAAGAAAAAACCACCAGAGTATACAGCAGGGAATAACACCCATCACACAGACCTTTGCTTTAGGAAGATCATTTTGGCAGCTGGATGGAGAATGGATTGGAACGGACAGGAACTTGAAGCAATGAAACCAGATAGAAAGAAGATTATTATGCATTTTCATTATGTATTGTGTGTATTCATTATGTATTATGTATATTATTGTGTATCTTGTCTATTATGTGTGAAATAATAAAGGCCTCTATTAGGGTAGCAGTTATGTGAGTGGATAAAAGACAACATACACAAGAAGTGTTGTAAAATTTAAAAACATCAAGACTTGACAATATATTGTCAAGATATATTGAGTGAATTAAAGTGATCACTTGGGACAACCATTGAAGTTGTAAGTCTGCCATGTTGTAATGCCTCAGTTTCCCTGAATTATTATGCCCTGAATAAAATTATTATAGTTCCACTCCTTTGTTCCTTGCCAATAGGACTGAAGGCTCTGAAATACTATTGAGTTATAAAACTACAAATATCTTACTTTAAATGCTTGCTAGGATAATTTCCCCTTCTTTGAGTAGTGCTCCTCCCCTCACTGTCTCCTGCCCTCCCCCTTCTTATTTTGTCCAATCACCCAGTGTCCTTGCCCCGCTTACCCTTATCCTGTCAAGACTGAGTTATGATCCTTTCCTGAAATTATGACTTGTCCAGTATCCCCACCCCTATCTGCCTTTGTTACCTCTAGCTATAATAGTCTCCTGCATTAATCTCTTGCTGCTGAATGCTTTGAGACAAAAGTTCCATGCAGCTGACTGGCTAAATTCTCCACAATTAAAACAATGAAAACCAAACTCTGTCTTGCCTCAGTTTCTCCAGCATTATAGTGTTCAGCATGATAATAGGAAATTGGAAAAATGAAAAGATTTGAGGGGATTAAGGAAAGAAAACAATGAATTCTGTTTGAGAATTTGAGGTAACCCTGAAATGGAGCTCAGGAGAGAGAGAAAAATTGGCTACATATATTCTCAGATTTTTTTGATATATTGATTAGTTATTTTGATTATTTCCCCTTTTCTCTTAATCTTTAATTTTTTTGTTATATGAGATGATTTTCTAGAAAGGATAAGGAAAGTTATGGCAGAAAAAATTATGGTGATAAAAAAAATAAAATTTATCCAAAAAATTTAAAACAACAACAATGAAAGAAAATTAGTGAATGGGAATAATACTGTATGATTTTGTTAAGCTATGTGGGATCCACAGATGTCTTTTCCTGACTCAGGATTACTTACCATTTTTACTCATGAAATCATAGAATCTCAATGTTAGAAGAGACTTAAGAGGCCATTTGTTCTAAACTATACCAGAACCATTCATTATTCTTGTAGGCACTTTGTTCTGGAGGAGGACTCTGACATCAGGGAAGAGATGCCATGACATCAGGTGAATTAAATTTAATTGAGGGAGGGTTGTACAAGGTCTCCTGCCTCACTTTCCCCTCCAGAATTATCTGGGCCTAGCGCCAGATCAATATCTGATCAAGATGACTAGAGATGGTCCTGAATGAAATAGGTGGCTTTAGTCTTTTTAAACTAAGGTCTTCAACAGATCTCAGACTGAGATTCAGTGATTAAGGCTAAGTAGCAATTAAGGCAAAGAATCTCCTCCTTCACCTAGTCCAAAAAAATCTAAATATGTAAATGACTGAAAAATGAATCTGGGAGGGGAAGACCCTCAGGATTTCTGGCCAAAGCAGAAATGATAGCTATTTACATTCAATTTGAGTTAACCAGGACCCAAGCAATGACCAAATGAAGTGTGGCCTATGAGCTATTGGTGACCAACTAGAATCAAATTGGTTTCGGTTTAATGCCTGGTCCTTAAGAACCATTCACACTTTGCTCACACTGTGGAAGTCCCTACCTCCCAAGGCACTCCATTCTACAAGTTGGATGCCCCTGGTTGTTAGAGATATATAAATTGTTCTTAATAAAAATAACCAGCACTTATGTAATGTTTTTCTTTTCTCTAGATCTAGGATTTCATTCTTTTGGGAGATCTCCAGTTTGGTTTTTGGCTCAGAACACAAAAGTAAAAGTCTTTACCCTCTGGGAGTTTATATTCTATGTGGATTAGCAGCTGTTCTGCATTCTGAAGTTTTAGAAAGTTAGTGATGGGCACTGAAGCAGAAATTGACTTGCCATAGATAATATAGCTAGAAAACAAGGACTTTTAACTATGTTTTCTTGGTGATGAGGTCAGTTCTCTATCCTCTCTCTATGCTATCTCTACTATACTGCTTTAAGATGTGTAAAATATGTGATATATATTATCTTTTTTGAGCTTTAAAATTATCTGTTTTATGGCAGCTAGGTGGAGCAAGGGATAGCGCACCAGCCCTGAAGTCAGGAGGACCTGAGTTCAAATGTGGACTCAGGCACTTAATACTTCCTACCTGTGTGACCTTGGGCAAGTCACTTAACTCCAATTGCCTTGGCAAGAAAACAAAAAACAAAAACAAAACAGCCCTGTAAGATAAGTATTTACAGGTTACTTTATATGTGCATGTCCAAGTTTCTTATGATTGTAAATCCAGCATTCGTTGGACTGCAAGCCTGAATTTGTTCCCTATAATCTTTACTTATTGCACCTGATTCTGTGATTCTGCCCGGAGAGGCCAAGTGGACCACATTTACTCCCTCTTCCACATGACAGTCCTTGAAGACAGCTGTTATATGTTTCTGATTCTTTCTTTTTCAAGGCTAAGCCCTTGTTCCTTAACTGATCCATCATTAGCTTTATTTCCATCCTTCACATTATCCTGAATTTCAGAATAAATTCATTTCAGAATAAGGCACTCATCCCATATGGGATTTATTATGTCATATTTATCTAGTAGTTGGTTCCTTCTGAAACCCTTAAAACATCCTGCATGGTCATGATACTACCTTTGACAGCTAAGATGTTTCCATGTTTTCTTGCCAATGTTAAGAAAATGTGTTGTAGAAAATAGGGGAAAAAAAAGTGAAAGGAAGGAAAGTGAAGGGAAGGAAGAAATGGGATATAACTCATTGTAGAAAATAGAAAAGTAAGAAGTTGGATATAACCTATGTTTCCCTAATGAAAATGTTAAAGTAGCAAAAAACACAATGCCGTGAAAACTAAATTTTGAATGTTCCCTTTTTGTGTTAAAGTTTGTTAGCTGGCCCACAGATGGCACTGGAAGACAGAGGAAAAGAAAGTTACTTATCCACCATGTTGAATTATGTTGAAGCCAATGTTTTGCCAACCATTCTGGAGAATTGCTTCATCAGCTTTGTGTAAATCCTTTAACATTCTTTCATTTGTTCAAATTGGAAAGAAAAGTTATTCATGCTTTCTGCAATGGATGGTCATTTGAATTGAACTAAGCTGAATTGAATTGAGTAGAATCAAATCATGGAAATATGACAATTCACTTTATTAGCTAAAATAATCTCTAAGTCAAGTTGTTTAATAAGGCTTTTGTAGAAAAAAAAAAGATTGAATCTTTCTTGGCCATTTGCATTTCTTCTTTTATATCCTACAGAAAGATGGATCCTTTTTCATCACATAATCATGAGATATTACAAGATTGCGATTTCATGAAGACCCAAGAATCTCCCTTGGCCATCTTATTCTGGAATATAGTTTCTTTGCCACTGTTTGTTTTATATCCCATAAAAAGATGCACCTTTATGAAAGAAGGACCCTCAGCCTAAGATATTATGAGATCACAATTTCTGGAAGACCCAAATATTAACAAAAAGTCTTAAAATAATGTCATTAATTAATTTTATTAATACATGATGGGAAAATCATGACTAGGTAGCAATATTTCTGAAAAAGACCTGAGGATTTTGTGGACTGAAACTTGTGAGTTAATAGTGTCAAATAGAAGTTTTATATATACAAACACAATATATATATATATATATATATATGCATATATATACACATATATGTGCATATGCAAACATGTATATTTATGTATGTGTGTTTTATGTTGTGTGTATGTGGGTATGTGTGTATATATATATATGATTATATAAATGTATATACCTGTATGTGTATATGTTGTATGTATGTATACATATATACAGACACCCATACATATAAAGACTGAGAGAGACAGAGATAGAATGCCATTTTAGACTACACTGAGAGACAAAGTGTCTAAGAAGAGAGAGGGAGGTTACCGTCTCCACCACACAGATCACACCAGTGTTACTATTTTCAGGTCTGGATATTAAATTTTAGAGAGGACACTGATAATTAGGAATGTCTAGATGAGAGCAATCATAGTAATGAGAAACCTGGAGATTAAATCATGTAAGCATTATTTGAATGAACTATGAACATTGAGCTTAAGGAAGAGAAGACTTAGACGAGATAGGATAACCTTCTGCTTCATCCCAGAAGATAGAATTCTACCCAAAGCATAGAAATGGCAAAGATGCAGAATTTTGCTCAATAGAAACAAAAACTCCAAATAGCTTGAATGGTCCCATAGTGAATGAATTGCCTTGAAAAGTACTGGATTCTCCTCACTTTGCTTTTAAGCAAAGGCTGGATAACCTCCTGCTGAGATTATGACAGTGATAATCATTTGTCACATATAGCTTGAAAATGAGGAATCTGGGGCAACTAGGTGGTGAAGTGGGGTAGAACACCAGCCCTGAAGTTAGGAAGACTTGAGTTCAAATCAGACCTCAGACACTTAACATTCCCTTGCTGTGTGATCCTGGGCAAGTCATTTAACCCCAATTGCGAAAGAAAAGAAAGAAAGAAAGGAAAGAAAGAAAGAAAGGAAAGAAAGAAAGAAAGAAAGAAAGAAAGAAAGAAAGAAAGAAAGAAAGAAAGAAAGAAAGAAAGAAGAAAGAAAGAAAGAAAGAAAGAAAGAAAGAAAGAAAGAAAGAAAGAAAGAAAGAAAGAAAGAAGAGAAAGAAAGAAAGAAAGAAGAAGAAGAAAGAAAGAAAGAAAGAAAGAAAGAAAGAAAGTTAGGAAGACGAGTTCAAATCAGACCTCAGACACGTAACATTCTCTTGCTGTGTGATCCTGGGCAAGTCACTTAGCCCCAATTATGAAAGAAGAAAGAAAGAAAGAAAGAAAGAAAGAAAGAAAGAAAGAAAGAAAGAAGAGAAAGAAAGAAGAAAGAAAGAAAGAAAGAAAGAAAGAAAGAAAGAAAGAAAGAAAGAAAGAAAGAAAGAAAGAAAGAAAGAAAGAAAGAAAGAAAGAAAGAAAGAAAGAAAGAAAGAAAGAAAGAAAGAAAGAAAGAAAGAAAGAAAGAAAGAAAGAAAGAAAGAAAGAAAGTTAGGAAGACGAGTTCAAATCAGACCTCAGACACGTAACATTCTCTTGCTGTGTGATCCTGGGCAAGTCACTTAGCCCCAATTATGAAAGAAGAAAGAAAGAAAGAAGAAGAAAGAAAGAAAGAAAGAAAGAAAGAAAGAAAGAAAGAAAGAAAGAAAGAAAGAAAGAAGAAGTTAGGAAGACGAGTTCAAATCAGACCTCAGACACGTAACATTCTCTTGCTGTGTGATCCTGGGCAAGTCACTTAGCCCCAATTATGAAAGAAGAAAGAAGAAAGAAAGAAAGAAAGAAAGAAAGAAAGAAAGAAAGAAAGAAAGAAAGAAGAAAGAAAGAAAGAAAGAAGAAAGAAGAAAGAAAGAAAGAAAGAAGAAAGAAAGAAAGAAAGAAAGAAAGAAAGAAGAAAGAAAGAAAGAAAGAAAGAAAGAAAGAAAGAAAGAAGAAAGAAAGAAAGAAAGAAAGAAAGAAAGAAAGAAAGAAAGAAAGAAAGAAAAGAAAGAAAGAGAGAGTGAGAGAGAAAGAAAGAAAGAAAGAAAGAAAGAAAGAAAGAAAGAAAGAAAGAGAGAGAGAGAGAGAAAGAGAAGAGAGAAAGAGAGAGAGAAAGAAGGAAGAGAGAAAGAAAGAGAGAAAGAAAGAGAGAAAGAGAGAAAGAGAGAGAGAGAGAAAGAGAGAAAGAGAGAAAGAAGAAAGAAGAGAGAAAGAAAGAGAGAAAGAAAGAGAGAAAGAAGAAAGAGAAAGAGAGAAAGAGAAAGAGAGAGAGAAGAGAGAGAAAGAGAAGAAAGAAAGAAAGAAAGAAAGAAAGAAAGAAAGAAAGAAAGAAAGAAAGAAAGAAAGAAAGAAAGAAAGAAAGAAAGAAAGAAGAAAGAAAGAAAGAAAGAAAGAAAGAAAGAAAGAAAGAAAGAAAGAAAGAAAGAAAGAAAGAAAAGAAGAAAGGAAAGGAAGGAAGGAAGGAAGGAAGGAAGGAAGGAAGGAAGGAAGGAAGAGAAAGAGAGAAAGAAAGAAAGAAAGAAAGAAAGAAAGAAAGAAAGAAAGAAAGAAAGAAAGAAAGAAAGATAGAAAGAAAGAAAGAAAGAAAGAAAGATAAGAGAAGAGAGAAGAGAAGAGAGAGAGAGAGAGAGAAAGAAGAAAGAAAGAAAGAAAGAAAGAAAGAAAAAGAAAGAAAGAAAGAAAGAAAGAAAGAAAGAAAGAAAGAAAGAAAGAAAGAAAGAAAGAAAGAAAGAAAGAAAGAAAGAAAGAAAGAAAGAAAAGACAAGGAAAGACAAGGAAAGGAAAGGAAAGGAAAGAAAATGAGGGACCTGTTCAACTCTATGATTCTGTGATCTATCATCCTAACTGGTAAACTTCTGTAGAATGAAGTACAATATATTGTATCTATAATCTAAATAGAAATCTAGATAGATAGAGATACACATATATCTATGCACATAGAAAGACAGGCTGATAGATGGATAGAGAGATGAATGAAGAGACTGATAGATATAGATAGATATACACATATATCTCTGTAGACATTGATTATATGTATGTATAAATAAAGACAAATAGACAAATAGATAGAACTACAAAAGAATCTAAGGTGTAATTATTTTCTTAATTTAAGGAAAGTAGAAACCACTAGAAAAATCAAAATATAGACACAACTTCTACATTTCAGCAGGCAAGCTTTTTAAAAGAAATGTACATTCATGTTATTCCTTCAAAGTTCCCATATTAAGCTCTGAAACTATTTACATATGTCATAATATGTCTTGTTTTAAAATCCTCTTTTTTCATTTTATTATTTGAATGTCAGGGGGAAAAAAACTGGCTTTGATTAGCTGAGTTCCATATTGTATGAATTTGCTTGGCCTGAGCCTCAGAGGCATAGAGTTAACTTATTCCAGTACCATAGCAGAAGTCTGTAGCTCATTACCACAAATACTTCAGCGCTCAGAAGCAACAGCCAGGTTCTTTTCAAAGATCCCAGTAAGTGACACTATTCTATTTGTCCCCATGCAAGGTCACACAATGAGTCAGTGACAGTAGAAACAAGGGAATCCAGTACTTGGGATTCCATCCCAAGGTCAATCTGGTTCCTTCTTGGAGAAAGAGGGTAGGAAAGATTTGTCATCCTTATGGAGCATGTTCAGAAGAGAACCATCCAGTGAGGGAATTGTGGGGATGGCTTAAGTGGATGGATGCCTGCTAGAAGTGTGATACTAGGGCTTGGCTGGTAGGGGAATACATATGCAGCTTTCGGACCTGTAGAATAAGCAAAACCACAAATTCAGTGCATGAAAGTGTCCAAGCTATAACATCTTGCTTCCATTTCCATGTGTTTTCAAGCAGGCACTGAGTCCAGATTGCTGAAGAAAGGTTTTTCAGAAAGAGCTGTGCAGATCTGGATCTCATTTAGTTAAGTAGGAAAACAAGCTATAATGAAGAATGAAGGAATTGTGGGTCCAGGAAGAGGCTTTGAATTTGACTTAGGCCCTTCTTAAAGAAAGTCATTGATGTGGGCACTCTCACAAAAGATAATCTGCTGGAAAGACAATGGGATGTTGCTGATATTGGAATCAGGAAGATATGAGTTCAAATTCTCTTCTTGGACACTCCCTAGCTGTGTGATCCTGGGCCAGTCATTTAAACAGGCAGTATCTCAGTTTTTTTATCTGTGAAATGAAAGGGTTGTATTTGATGGTTCCTAAGGTCTATGACCCTTTTGCACCTTCATAAATGTTTTCATAACTGCCTCATCTATGTCTAAAAAAATTATTACAATTGGCCAAACCCTTTAACAATCAGCTCCTCCCCAGATAAAATCTTGCCTATCAGCAAACACATGCTTGCTTGAAAGAAGCTGTCCAAAACTATGATCTATCGGCATATGCTTGTGGAATCCAGGATTACCTCTACACCACAGTGAGGCACTGAAACAGAATTTTAGAAGTAAAGGCTCATTTATGGAAAGAATGAAACTAAATTACACATGTGAGAGAGGAAAGCCAACATTCTGAAAAGATAAAAGGCATTATTCAAGTGAGGCTGATGCAAAGAATCAAATTCATCCTATGCTTCCCATAAAAGACAAAATTTCAAGAAAAATTAAGATAAAATGATACACTAAGATTATAGCCTGGAATAATTTATAAGACAGTAAAATTTGAATAGGCAGTTAGTACCTATGTGCCAGGTCTGGAGTCAGAAAGACTCATCTTCCTGAATTCAAATATAATATCAGACACTTAATAGCCATGTGACCCTGGACTAGTTATTTAACCCTTTATATTAAGTTCATCTATAAAATGAGCTAGAGAAGGAAATGGGCAACTGCTCCAGTATCTTGCCAAAACAAAACAAAACAAAACAAAAAAAAAAAAAACAAATGGGGTCACAACTGTAATAATGACAACAACAGAAACTCTAATGCATATTCCAAAATGTTGATGAAATTGTTGCTACTAACAAACAATTCATGCTTGATAATAATGACCCTGTCTTCTTTTTTGACCATCAATCCTATCACAGAATCTCAAAGTAAGACACACACACACACACACACACACACACACACACACACACACACACTATAATATACTTAACAAATGGTCATTCAGCCTTTGCAGGCTTCAGGTGAAAGAAAACTCATTACCTATAGCCCCATAGAATTGAGATTCAAAGGACCAGGAAGCTACCAGAGCAATTTATCATTGTTCAGTCATGTCTGACTCTTCATAACCCCTTTTGGGCTTTTATTGGCAAGTTACTAGAATAGTTAACTATTTCCTTCTCCCAGTTCATCTTACAAATTAGGAAAGTGAGGAAAACAGTATTAAGTGACTTGCCAAAGGTTACACAGCTAGTAAATGTCTGAGGCCAGATTTGAACTTAAGATCCTGCCACTCCATCTACCGAACCATCTAGTTGCTCCTGAACAATGGGCAGAAATTTGCCCCAGAAGGCTGCTGCCTCAGAAAACAGTGAGTTTCCCTTAATCAAAGGTCTTCTGATATTGGCTGCATATCCTGAATGTTCTCCAGAAAATTGGTGTTCAGGCATACCAGATGCTCTTTCATCTTCTCTAACACACTGCTCTCATCTTAATAGATGAGTTTTCATGTACTCACCATGTGGGACTCTGATTCCAAATAGATGATTTCTGAGGTCACTTTCATCTCTAATTCTGTGATACAATAGTGCCCATTTTCTTGGCAATTAACCCCAAGATGACTTCTTCCAATAAAACTGGGAAACTGGACCTACTCTAGTTAAATATTGGTTCTCATTAGTTTCCTGACTATTTGATACTTAATCAAACAACATCAGTGAATGCCCTGAGGTTGGGGCAAGAGGGCTGTAAGAGCTAATGAGCAATTGGGACTATTTGTGAGAAAATTAGGAACAGAGTATTGAAAACTAAAAGGAATCCAATCCAACCTGAGCTCATTTTATAGATGAGGACACTTTCCAACAACCCTCCTATTATAATTCTCATTCAGTTTCAAGAGCTCCAGGAAAGGTTTCCTATTAATGGCAGGTAATTTAATCACTAGGTTAGACTGGGGAAGAAAAGCTTTATCAATTTTCATGATGTTAACTCTAGTAATAACTAAGATCTTTGAAGAATGTGAGGCAGAAATTTTAATTTCTAGGCTGCTCTGGAAAGCCTGCTTGTTTTTAACAGAAGCATTCACTATTCCTGGGTTATACTAAATTTCACAAAGTATACAACAGAATACCAGAGTTTCATATGCATCATATTTTATGCTTTCATATTTAGCAGCCAAGTTGCACAATAATTAGAACATTTGGTCTAAAATCAGGAGGAACTGCATTCAGATATAACCTCAGACACTTTAGCTGTGAGCAAACAATTTAGTTTCTTTTTTGACTCAGTTTCCTCATCTGTGTTATGGACATGATTATAGTACCTTTCTCCCAGAGTTGTGAGAATCATATGAAATAATTCTTGTAAAGTGCTTCTCAGAGAATCTGGCACATAGTATACACTCTATAAATGTTAGGTATGATGATGATGAAGATGGTGATGATGATGATGAAGAAGAAGAAGAAGAAAGAACAAGAACAGGAACAAAAACAAGAAGAACAAGAAGTTCAAAATATTCCAATGGAAATTATAGAAAAAACAAATGGAATGATTTAATACTACTTGATACAATGCCATTTATACTACACATATAATAAATTGAAAGTTAACCAATTAAATCACCCCTTTATTAACAAGTAGAGATACTCATGCAAATGAAGACAAAAACTAGAAAATTCCATGCATACTCTTTCAAAACCCTACTAAATAAGTACTCTAGGTATTCCAGAAAAATTTTTAATTAAGGCCTTCCCTCTTTCTTACTTAAATCCCCATCACCTTCTTTGGCTCCCTATTTCATGCAATGACTAGACTTGAATTTGCTTTCAAAGCTTTTATGTTTCTTTTGCTATATTGCAAAACATTCCACAATCTTGAAGGGTCAGATGTGGCTGACCTTAATAATGAACCTCCTGAGAAAAGGGAACATAAAAACTAGTTGGGCACAGCATGAAGGTTTGACCTGAGTTCAGTCCTGACTCAGTAATCTTATCATGGCTGCCAGTTGCTGGAAGAGTAAGTTTCTTGGTTGTTTATATGTTCCCAAGTTAAACATCTCCTCTGTTAATTCATCGCTTTACTCAAATATTTTGCCGGATGAGTTCTTCCTTCTCTGCCTAAGTTGTATTTAATATAGACCTACCCCACCCTGATGCCCAGGCCAAATGTGATCTGATCAACAACTCTTAGGCTGAGCAACCCTCTCACCAGATTTATAGTTGTAGGCTAAGGTAATCTGCATCTGAGGATGAAAGAATAGGAAAAAATGAAGAGTAATGACAAGGAAAACAACCAGAGACAGAGAATTTTAACCAGTTATTTGTATATGAAATGATGCCCACTGGTGAACTAACCGTGACTTAAACCCCACCACGTTCACAGTTTAGGATATAAAATGTACCTCAGAAAAGTCAAGACCCAGCCAATTATCCACTCAACAGTAAATGTATAGAAATCTCTTCACTGATTTCTAATTTGAGTGTAAAGTAGCAGGATGTTCCATTTTGAATCTTGAAGAAGTGACCCATACAGTGCATTTAGTTCATGTTTGAGGAACTAAATGTACCACACCCAGACTAATAGTCTAATGGGGAAATTTATGAGTAAAGGGTTCCTTTCTGATTTTGCCCCCATGCTCCTGGGGATTGATTCAAGAGTGGGGCCTCCCTGTGGTCAGTAAGTGATCCAAATAGTAGAACCAGTGGGAGTACCACCCTCTGATTAGGTCTATGAAACATGGCTCAGGGAGCCATGACTAATACAAGGTCACTTAGGGGACCAGAAACATTAAACCCTCTTCCCCTTACCCCCCCCCCCCATGCTAGTTTCTGTGCTCTCTTGGAGATGATAAAGCAACCTAAAGAATTTAATCCAATCACCCCAGCCCCTTTCTCTCTTCATTCATCCAACCTATTTGAAACCATCCAGAAGAACCACGCCTATTTACCTAACTCCTGATTTACCAGCTGCTGGGAATTTGGTAGGATGGTGTTTTATCTTCATTGGTTTCTTTCAACAGTACTTTTTCATTTACTCTTTTAACATTTCAAATAAAATACTTCAGAATATTTGAGTACATATTTTTATTGATATAGATTCTAACTCTCCCTCCAGTTCTGGGTTCATAGGTTGCTATGAACAAATAAACAAAAAATATTGCAAAATAAACAAAACCAGTTCATGGTAGCTAATCTCTGCCCCCATCAAATTTCTGGATTTAGTCCAGGTTTTTCCAGCTTTGTTAAATATTTTTTAGCTTGTGATTGAAAACCTCTGAGAAACCAAGGCATCTCCATACCACAGCAGACTTTTGAGTAGGACCTTAATAAAAGTTTAAAAAAAAATAGTATCTCTTCAAAAATAGTCATAATTACAGACAAAACTTTGGCTTGGTTTAAGCAGTATCAGAAGAGTTAAGCAAAACCCAAGACCACAAGTCTATGATGCCCTAAGATTATGGTTAGGAAGTCATATCAATAAATCAAACTCCATTAAGCTTCTTCTGGAAAAATATCATTTGTACTGAAGTAACTTTGTAACCTGTCATTTCAGGTTTCATTATTTCTAAACTTTTGCCCAACAATATATATTTTTAAACCAAAATATTATTTGAAAAGATCTAATTGCTTACTGTCTGGTGGAGGAGGTCGGGGAAAGGAGGGAAAATTTTTTTGGAACACAAGATTTTGCAAGGGTGAATGTTAAAACTATCTGTATGTGTTTTGAAAATAAAGCTTTATTTAAAAAAGAAGAAAATAGGAGGAAGCATTCTCCTTTTAAGCTAACCTTTCCTTTTTTTCAAAGAAATAAAACTTGTAAAGGAATGCTGTAAAAAGAAAAAAAAAGAAAATAGATCCAACGTGAAATTTGTGTTTGTCCTGTATATGAAAACAAAAAATAGAAGCAGTGTATATTGTTTTTGTGTCCCAAGTTTTGTATCTTGTGCATTTTTGAAATTGTCAGAAAAATTTTATTTCTTATATATTAATTTCCTGTTACAATTCAGAAAAAATATAAGTTGTTTGAAGATAGTGAAAGTTTTTTTTTTTCTTTTATTCTCAGTGCCTTGTAAAAAGAATCATAGATTCAGAACTTGCAGGAATTTTAGAAGCCATACAGTCCAACCTTCAGAATAAGAAACTAAGCCTCTGAAAGCTCTACCTAAGCTGGCACAGATCACAATTAATAGTATAAAATTTTAATTAAAATATAGATTCTATTTCTCCAAATCTAATGTACTCTTTCCAACATCATGATGTTTTTACATTTTAATAAATGTTTATTCAGTTAAAATGAATTTCCAAATAAAATTATTTTTATTTTCATTTTGTTTTTTCTAAATTACATGTTAACTCAAATTTTTAAAATTCTTTTTTTTTTTTTGAAATTTTGAGTTCCAAATTCTCTCCCTCCCTCCCTTTCTACCTTGAGAAAGCAAGCAATTAATATAGATTATACAAATGCAATCATACAAAAAAATTTCTATATTAGTCATGTTGCAAAAGAAAATGCAAATAAAAAAATTCACCAACAATAATAAAGTAAAACAGTATGCTTCAATATGCATTTAGAATCTATCAGTTCTTTCTCTGGAGATGGATTGCATTTTTTATTATTTTTATTATATTATTATTATTTATTTTTATTATAAATCCTTTAGAATTGTTTTGTATCATTGTATTCCTGAGAATAATTAAATCATTCACAGTCAATCATTTCAATATTAACATTAAATGTTTTCTTGATTCTGCTCATTTCACTTTTCCTCAGTTCTTGTAAGGCTTGCCAGGTTCTTCTGAAAGTATCCTACTTGCCGGATGAAATTTTTTTTTTCTTCTTTAAAAAAAAAAAATGTTTCTTTTTCTTGTCATACACGTATATTAGCTTTTCTTTAAAGTACACATTTCTTGATGACTCGTGTTGTAAGAGAAAGATCAGAACAAAAGGGAAAAACCAAAAGAGAGGGGGAAAAAAAAAAAAAGTAAACATGGTATGTGTTGATTTACATTCAATCTCCATAGATCTTTTTCTGAACACAGAGAATGTTTCCTTTCCAAAGTTTATTGGGATTGCCTTGGATCACTGAAGCACTGAGAAGAACCAAGTTTGTCACGATTAATTATCATACAATCTTGTTGATACTGTATACAATGTATTCCTGGTTCTACTTGTTTTATTCAGCAGTAAATCTTTTCAGTTCTTTCAAAAATCAGCTCGTTCATCATTTTTGTAGAACAATAATATTCCATTATTTTCATATATCACAACTTATTTAGCCATCTGTTGAAATTTCTTAAACAAGCTAATACAACCAATTCTCAATTATCTGTACCAAATGAAGAAAAGGATAGCAAAAATATGTGAAACTCATAAATGCCTTCATTTTATTTTGTATAATTTAAACATTTTTCTAAACCCCACTTTAACTTGAGCTATTAACAAATAATGTATGGTATGATATTTAATGACTTATCATATCTTCCCTCCTCATTACTTCATTTGTGGCATATTTTATTGTGTCTAACTGGAGTGAGCAATTCCCTTAAAGCCATAAGATCTGGGTTCAAATCTTGCCTTTGATACTTACTCATGTAATCCTGGTCAAGTTAAATAGTCTTTAAATGGTCAAGACAATGCTCTAAGATTCTAAGTTTCAGAAAAGGTATCAATTTGCATTGGTAGAAGGAGGTTTCTCAATTAGATGTGCCTTATATCAATGGGAGTTCCCATTCCTATGTGTAATGATCTGTATACACAGTCCTATGATGGAAGTTAAGATTGTCACAGAAGAAACATATAGTAATTCTTGCCCTGGGGGGTGGGGATGGGGGTGGTGTCCTACAATCTACTTTTATAGCCATAATGTATGAAACCACCAAAAAGTAATGCCAGCCAGTATCAGGCAGGTAGATAGAGCACTGAGCCTGGAATCAGGAAAATTGAGTTTAAATCCAGCCTCAGGCTCTCATTGGCTATGCTGTCCTGGGTGGGTCACTCAAATCTTTGTCTGCCTCAGTATCTTCACCTACAAAATGAAGATAATAATTGTACCTAGTTCATGGAGTCATTGTGAGGAACAAATGAAATTATAAAATACTTAGTGACACATTAAAAATTCTGGCACATAGTAGGCACTTAATAAATGCTTATTTCCCCAATCCCTTTCCAGAGAGTTGTTAATATAATCAAATAAGACAGTTTGAAACTGTTTTATAGCCATAGAACACCACAAAACCTCAAGCTGCTATTATAGAAATACCAAAATATATGAAGTGCTGACAGTATTTACAAGTCCTTTAGCAGTTTATGAAGAATAATTTTTAAAAATGTTTAAAGAACAATTGTGAGGGAATAAGTTATTTTGACTATTATAAATACCCAAATTAACTATGAAAGACATATAAAGATGTTCTCTACACCCAATGAAAGAACTGATAAGTAGAAGTATGTCTAGAATAACTTTTTACATACACACACATACATATACTTATTTATGTTTAATGGTAGCCATCTCTAGAGAAGGGTGGTGTGGGGGTAGGAAAAGGGGAAAAAAAAGAAATTTACTTGACAATTTTGTTATATATTTGAAAGAAACATCAAGTCTTATTTAGTAGATTTATAGTTTCATGTGCAATCATCTTTTTATTGTACTATGTATGTTATAAAAATGCTTGTTTTATTCCATAAATAAAAAAGTAAATAGGAAATTACCAGATTATACTTTCTTTCCTCTCCCTTCCCCCTGTTGGCTACACTTCACATGAACTCTTCTCCAGACTCCCCTGCCTTTCTTCTTTCATCCTCCTTCACCTGAGGTAGCCTCCCCAATCTTTGAGAGATACTGATGTACCTGCCTCCTCCTACTATGAGTTTGGGGAATGGGGTCTTTTTCAGAACTTACAAGTAAATGTGTCTTCAACAATAAGTTTGCCACTTTCCCCAGGTGTGAAAATTACTAGTTTTAGTTCTTCTCACAGGTTGCAAATGCTCAGTCACTCAAAGTGGCTTAGCCATTTTAACAAATGCTAAAGTTCTCTAGGATAGTCATTGGAAATCCATTGTATTGAGGCCCCACAAGTCACTTTCCTAACATAAAGAATATCATTCACAATGCCATACCTTTGCAGGGATTAAAATAAGAGGCAGTTACAGACCTGATTCCATGCCTTTTCAAGGGCTAAAGCAAGAGGCCCTTATAGACCTAAGGTGGAGTTGTCCAAACTTCTTCAAAGGCATCTCTGTACTCCTGACAGACTTTGCCAAACTGGGCTTTCCAAAGACCCCGGATGTAAAGAATAACTAAGGACAGCTAAGAAATAAGATAACCACAAAAGGACAAAGACTTTGGCTGTCAGCTGCAGAGTTAGCATGGCCAGAATTATGAGCTTGGACAGCTCTCTCAGGCCGTTTCCTCGCCTGAGTCTACTAAGGTGCTGCTTTATGTCAGGCAGGATGAGTCAACTCTCACAGGAGTCTGCCCTAATGGAAAACAGTACTCTGGCCATCAGTCCACACTGCCTCAGGTTCAGACTGGGACCCTGGCCAGGCTTGGGGGAGGGATGCTAAGGACAATGGGCTCCTGCAAAAGGGATGATTGGGGACTGTCAACCACAGAAGAAGCTTACATCCAAAATGTAAAAAGATGCATGTGGTTTTTGTCTTAAGACTGGAGTATAACAAAGGACCAGCAACAGTGAATTAAAAAGAGAACAATGGCTTTTGTATTCTTCCAAATGCCATCTTTCTCAAGTTAAGTTTCTGCAAACTTAGATGAGGAGAGCTGGAAAGGGAAGGGCTCAACTCCTATCTTACCAACTAACTATATTATATTAAACTTTTACCAGATATAGTTTATTTGCTCCAGTTTCTATGTCATCACACTAGTCCAGGACTTGATCACTGAATGTCTGGATTGTTGGTGACTTTCTAACTGGGCTATGTCTTTTCTTTCTCCATTCTCTCCTAGACTCTGCTGCTGTCAGTTTAAATTTTCTAAAAAACAAAGCTCATCATGTTACAACTTTGCACAAAACATTCAGAACATCTCACTGCCTACAGGGCAAAATCCTCAGTTTGGAGATAGGTAGATAGATAGATAGATAGATAGATAGATAGATAGATAGATAGATAGATAGATAGATAGCAGACAGAAAGAAAGAATAGCTAAGGTGGATGGCATAGAGTATTTTTATGTCTGAGCTTGTGCAAGAAACCAAAACTTGGAAATTAAAGGCACAAAGAGTCAATGAATATTTTAAAGCACCTACTATGTGTCTGATCGTGCTTACTGATCTCAGAAAGAAAGAGGGTGGAGGGTAAGTCCCCTGACTTTTAAAGTGTTTTCCAAACAAACAAGATGTGTCAAAGTATTTGTTGGCAATAATCAACAGAAGGAAAACATTAGCAGTAAGGAGATAAGGCAAGACTTGTAGAAGGTGGGTGTGTAGAGATGAAGCAATCTGGAGAAGCCAGGAAGTAGATATGAAGAAGGGAAAGAATTTCAGGCATAGTGGACTGCACAGAGTCAGAAGAATGAATGTCTTTTCTGAGGAATAGAGAGGAAACTACCTAGTACATAATGGGGTAGAGGGAAAGAGTAAATCTAAGAAGACTGGAATGGTAAGAATGGGAATAAATTAGGAATGGTTTTGCTGAATAGAAAATTTTGTATTTAATCCTGGATGTGATAGAGATCCTCTAGAGTTTATGGAATATGTATGGGAGAGAAGGGCAGGTGACATGGTCAGACTTACTTTAGGAAAATCAATTTGACAGATGGACTAGAATGGGAACCTTGAGGCAGAGTGCCCAACCAGAAGAATATTGCAATGGTCTAGGTGGAAGATGATGAGGAACTCCAACAGAATGGTGTCAGTGTCAGAGGAAAGAACAATGAGAATAATAATGAGAGCTCTAATTCAGGTAGAATCAGAAGGACTTGGCATGGATTGGATGGGAGGCGGGGAGGAGTGGTGACCTAAAATGAAGAGCTGAGGATAACACTTCAGTTGTGAGTTGGGGTGACTGGGAAGATGGTGGTGTTCTCAACAGTAAATTAGAATTAGAAAAAGGAAAAGGTTTAGAAAGAAAAGATAATGAGTTTGAAGCGAGTTGGGGTCCCTTTAAGAAACTGTATTTCGTATTGATCTGTGATTCCTTTCAGATTCCCAGCCCCTCCTAGCTGAGGCATATCCTCCCCAGACAAGTTGTCTTTCCAGGATACCAGACATTCAATCTAGACCACTCTACACCTCATCAAGTTCAGCTTTGGACTTGTTAAATTTAAAGTGACCATGGGATATCTGGTTCAAAATATCAATTAGGCAATTGGAGATGTGAGAATGGAAATTAAGTGGGAGATTATGGGTGAAAAAGTAGATTGAGGAATCATCAGAACAGAGATTATTGGATCTATGGAAGCTGAAATCACCAAGCAAAATAGTATAAAGTGAAAAGAAAACAGAAGTCAGAACAGAGCCCTGCAGCGCACTCATGGTTAGTGAGTAAAATCTGAGTGAAGATCCAATCTGGCCTTCACTTTGCTCCTCAGGCTCTACACCCCACTTCCCATCTCCAAGACTTCGTACTGACTGCCTCTCACATCTAGAATTCCCTTCCTTCTTATCCCCACCTGGTAGAATCTCTTACTTCCAGAGATGGTTTAAGTACTTTTTCTACATAAAGCCTCCTTTGAATATTTGGTTATTCATTATGTTAATTAGAGTTATTAAATCTTTCAAAGTTGTTAATTTTTACAATGTTATCATATACATTGATATTTCATTATAGTGTATATGTATAAATTTTGTGTTTAATCTAGCCAATTGTTTTAAAGCCCAAATTAGTGATGGCTTATTGGTTACAATCTGGAGAAGATTCTGAGCTTCAAAGAAAAACAAAACCTACATAATTAATTGGGTAGGATGAGTGCATGTTTGCATAAATGATTTCCATGGCATAGCATTGTTGTATTCTAAATAGAAGATCAGAGTCTTACATCTACCCAAAGAATACAAAAACCAGGCTAGTTGGAATAGGTCTGCCTTTCAAATTTAATTAGGTCCCCAAATGGAAGTGACAATTCCAAAAAAATTAGATCTCATCAGTTTTTTATATATGATTACTTTTGCCTACTATAAAGCACTTCTTAATTTCTTGCTAATATAGCCAGCTAATTATTAAGAGAGCAAAGGACAGTGAAACAATGTGGGATGTCATTGAGAGAGTGAGAAAGTAAATCACAAAGATGTGACTTTTTTTTTAATATTATCTATTGCTATTTTGCCCTAGGAAACATTCTTATCCAGATTTTTAAAAGCTATTTATTCTGTTAACCCAACATGCCTCAAGCAACCATATCTAAAAATAATAGTTATTATTTTGGTGTTTTAACCATGTCAGAAGGAAGCAAGGTTTTCAGTTCTAGCAAGTGAGCTGATGGGATTTGTATAATTGGGAAAGGAGTGACACCTTGGGGTGGATATGTCTTGTGCTTTCAATGATATAGGTAAACCTCCAAGATAAAACTCTATTTACCAATGCAGATTGACAGCTCTTCAACAATTTATAACATTAGAGTGCCGCCTGAAGTACTGAAAGGTCTTAATACTTGGCTAGTCCAAGATGTCAGAGTAAAAACTATTTCAAATCTTCCTGACTACCATGCCTGGTTTTCTTCCTACAATGCACACTGCCTGTCCTAGTCTTAATAAAAGCTATCTACTTCAGTTCCCCCATTTTACAGATGAGATACTTAGGCTAATGGAATATGCTATCTGCTCAAGTTCCCATGTCATAAGTGGGAGCCATAAACCTTTGTTCTCTGACTCTAAAATAATCCTCTTTTTACTATATTGTTTCTATCATATGGCCATGGTTCCACAAGAATAGTTCTAATCAATTCTATGTCTTGATTTATCTGACACAAGCCCCTTATATCTGGGGAACTGCCATAACTTTGACATGGAATCATCTTGGTCGACGACCAAATTGCATTGTTCTTCCAAAAATAGTTGGAGAACTTTCTTTTTAAGAGAAGTGTTTATCTCCTTAGTACTGAAGCCAAAAATGAAGATTTGGATGAGAGTAAATCCCGTTACAAGCACGGAAAAGCCTCAGAGCTATTAACGACTTCATTTCGGTAAAATGAAAAATTGGAAAAAAAAACTGAAGAGTAAAAGAAGTAGACATTTGTACAACACTAAGCTTGAGGGAAATGCTTTGTGATTTGTGATATTGTAATTCCCCAAGAGTATTGCAACTTTAATTTTAAAAACTTGGAAAGAACAACCAAGGCCATAATTGGGAATTTTTCAGCACCCGGGGCAAACAGCACAACATGAAGCATGTCCTCAGCTTGGAGGAAACTGCATAGTCACAGGGGGCCTAAAGATCCTGGGATGTACTAGGAGGTGTGGAAGCAAAAGTGGAGGAGCTGAGCAGAAGCAGAGCCGAGTGGGGAAGGAGCTCATTGTAACTTGTTACCGGTTAGCCTCTCATTTTCATGTGTTCTTCTTGATACCGAGGGGTTCAGTTCTTCAGGTTCTATCAGAAACCTCTATTTTTCACACCTTGGGCAAATTCCCAGTTGCCTCCATCAAAATTAGGCTCAATAACAGGATCCCCTCTCATTGCCCTAACTAAAAAGGGAAACTGGAAAATGCCCACAAATTCTTTGCTCAGGAGAGTGTTAGGACCATGGCTATTTATGTACAGTGGGAACAGAAATTTCATGACACCAAATCATGAAGGCAAGCCAAAAATTGGCTTCTGCCAAATCTTGCTTCTGATATATTACTGGCTGTGTGATCTTGGACATATCTCTTAAATGTTTAGTGTCCCAAGGCAGCTCTATAAGACTATAAACAAGGGTGCTGAGTAAAAGTTCCTCACCAGAAATTAAAAGGGGCAGCTAGATGATTCAATGGATAGAGCACTGGGTCTGAAGTCAAGAAGAGCTAAATTCAAATTGGACTTAGACACTCATTAACTGTGTGAACCTGGACAAGTCCCTTAATCTTTAATGGCCATAATGGCAAACTGCTCGTTTCTTTGCCAAGAAAACCCAATAAACAATATGGTCCATAAAGTCATAAAGTCTCAGACATGACTAAAAAGAGAAAAAAAAATGAACACAAATGCTTCGGAATGAATCCCTCTATTTGAGGTCCAATGAAGCCAGATCTTCAGCTATTGGAGAAACAGTCTTTCATCATAGGGAGGAATTTTGGAAATTAATTCTCAGCTGGCTTGGGGTCATCTGGGGGCAGAGTTTTGTGTGTAAGAATGAGAGATGGCTAGGTCCTTTATAGAAGACTTATCAGCCCTTAAGTGGGATGGTCTAGACAAAAAAAAAAATAAATAAAAGTCATTAGCTTGAAGGTATCTGGCAGAAGAGAAACCTTGGGCTCGGAGTTAGTGAGGAAAGGAATCTACATCTCTGTGAGGACAGTGTGGATGGTCAGAGGTAGAATGAGGAAGTCTTGGCTATAGTAGCTATAGTAGAATAATGGCAGTAATCATAGGATGTGCTAAAGAAGGTCAGTCAGTCAGTCAACAAGCATTTCTTTAAGGCTTATTATGTACTCATAAATGTGCTAAGCTCTGGAGACACAAAGATAAAAATTATTGTGTACTGCCAAATTAACTACTAAAAATAAATGGTATATGCATTTTGTGAGAGTCACAGGGGGGCTAAGTTTTTGTGTATCATAGATTCCTCCTGGCCATGGAAGCTTATGAACCTCTTGACAGAATAATGTTACTAAATATATAAAGTAGAATACATAGGGTTGCAAAGGAATTCAATTATATGGAAATATGGTTATTTATATTCCCACACACATACACACACATGAATCCTTAATACTTCTAGCTCTAAATCTTATCATCTTCAATATGGGGAAAGCCAGACATATCTGAGGTCAGAATAGCTGAGTCTTCCAGTGAACTAACTCCCTAGGTACCAGAACCAAAGGATTTAGGATATTTCTTTCCAATATACTCTACTGATTTTGTAGAGGTAAATACTCTAAGCTAAATAATGCCCAATAACTACCAAAAAGGTGAGGCTAAAATTTTGTTGAAGAGAGGAAGAATTGTCATTCACATGGTGAAAAAAAATGTCATTCATGAGGCAAAAAGTTCTAGATCAAAAGATTCTAGCTCAAAGACACATAATCTGGGGTTTGTAAATGACAGAGGATAGATAAATTGATAGATGATAGATAGATGAAAGGTACATAGATTGAAAATAGATAAGTGGGTAAATGATAGATTCTTGAAGAGAATTTTTGAAGACATCAGGAAGGTGATGTCTGCCATGCATGCAAGGTGAGGGAGGGCTGTGCAAGGTCATCTGCCTCATTTTCTCTTCCTGAGCCTTCCTGGTGGCCTGATATAGATTAAGATGACTGGAGATGGCCCTGGATGCCATGGGAGACCTTGGTTTTGTAAAAATTAGGGTCTTTAATAAGTCTCAGTTTGATTGAGACTGAACCCATTCAGTGAGATAGACAAGTAGATAGATTAGTTGGTTTTCTTTGTAATCTTAAGAATTTTGTTTTCTTCAGTTAAAAACATTATTCAAAGAAAGTGCTTCATGAGGTTGCCAAAGATATCTGCAGAAGAAGAAAGGTTAAGAGCTCCTGTTAAGGCCCTGGGAATCACAAAAAGCCCTAAAGCCAAGTCTGCTAGCTTTCAAGGCAACAATTTATCCTTATAATGATTCCGAGGACTAGGGTGTCTGCCTTATTTGCACAGTCTCTGAGAGACTACAGATGTTTAGTGAGAATTCCAAAGGCCTTCTTTCTCCCCAAGAGGAGTAAAGTTTTGGAGGCTGATTAATAAAACATGTGCAGTAGAGTAAACACTGAAACTCAAAAATTTTTTGCAGTATACATTGTGGTTGGCAGGACTATCCAAGATAAAAGGGCTCCCCTTAGTTGCTGACTCATACTGTAGACTCCATAGTCTGCATCCATCTTGTATGATCTACTCATCCCAGAGCCCTGCTCTGAATTTGCTTGTGGAGTACCTTGCCCCATTTCACCAAATCCTCAATCTTAAGATGAAAAAGGTCCAAGGAAACAAATGATGCTGCTTGTTCTTCTGTTCCCCCTTCCTCTTTCCATCTCCAAGCCATCCCTGTGGATATGTCTAACTCCACAGACAGACTTCAGGCTGAGGCTTGTCCTCTGACATTTTTAGCCTTGTACCTAATTTCAGGAGAATTATTGTTATTTTTGTTTTCTTCAGAGAAACCTCGATTGCTCTTCTTTCTGAGAACTAAAAATCTTCTAGCAGGACACTGGGCTGATATTAATACAGACTATCTTGGATTGCATTCAATTTTGTGTACTGGAGGCTTCTCAAGATATTTTTTAGTGAAGAATTTCAGGAGTTCTCTAAGGGTCCTCTATTCCTTGTAGTCTTCATGAAGCTTTCTGTTCATTCCATTCATTAGTATTCTCTTCCCATTCCCACCCCAAAATTACTTTTATGGTGTTTACCAGGCCTCCATACCCACAACTTACTGCAGCAGGCCTCAACCATCCCACTGTCTTATCTTGGATCTTAACTTGGATCTCTGGGTCTAATGAATAGGTGTTTTGCCCTATCTTGCCAGGAAGAAGGCCTCATATTCACTTCCTAAATTCTTCTCTCCATGCCTCTGAACAAGTATTATCTTTTTTTAATTTAAAAATTTTATTAGTTTTTGACATTTACTTTTATAAGATTTTGATTTCCGTTTTTTCTCTCTCCCTCCTCATCCCTCCCCAGAATGGTAATCAATATGATATAGGTAGTACATATACATTTATATCAAACATATTTCCACATTAGTCATGTTCTTTTTCCTTTTTTTAATCTCTTTCTCCCTTTTCCCAAAACACCTTTATAAGTTTTCTTAGCTGAATAGAATGAAAATTCGTACAGGGTATATATATATATATATATGTTAACCCCCAGAATTTAGGGCATTGTTTGTCACAGAGTAAGCAATTAATAAATGTTTTCTAAATCAATCTCACCCCCACATGTTAGAATCCTGTATTTCCTTTAAAGGTCAGTTCAAACTCCTTTCACTTACATGAGGTCTTTCCTGATTCCCTCCTTCCTTATGCAAATGCTTATGGATGCATGTTGTATGGACTTATGTAACCCAAGTTTGTCTGAGAATGTTTGCCTAACATGGTTGTGCCCTTAGGAGCCTTTAAAGAATGTATAATGGAGGCCTCTGTCATCTTGCTTCCCCCTACAACAGGGGAGGTAGAGTTAGGAGGAAGAACAGTAAGAAGGGTGGATAACCTCTTTTGATTGCCTGCATCTTTCAAAATGGACAATATGAGTTAATCACTTTTAAATTTTTTAGAATATTTTAATTTTCCCAAATACATGGAAAGATAGTTTTCAACATTCCTTTTTGTAAGACTTTGTATTCCATTTTATCTTCTCTTCCCTTCCCTCCCCTCTCCCCAAGCACTCTGATATAGGTTAAATATGGGTCACCCATTTTTACATCACTTTTTTACAAATCCCACTTCTCTTTTAGCCATAATTCTGTGCTGCCTTGAGACAATGGAGCCATAGAACGAGAGCTATGGACTGATCCAATGAGAGGGAATTTTTTTTCCCTCCACTCTTCTTTTACTCTAGCTGTGAAAAATGGGCTGGGGAGGGTTTTGATAGCACCTGTTTCTGTTCTGTTCTGCTTGTCCTCCTCAGTACAGGAGGGAATTTTCATAGGACATGGGAGTTTAAGTCATGATAACAGTGGAACCGGATTAACAGGTGGGAGGTTGCAGCCAGGCAGTTTAGCAGGAGAGCCCCCTAAAAAATTCCAAGATGTCTGGGCTTCAGGCCCATAGTAGATTTTGGCCTTGGAACTAAGACGGGGCTATGTAGGAACTGACCTAAATTATAAATCTAATCCCTTTTCCTTCTCTAGGGACTGAGGTGGTCCAAAGAAAAAAGGTGATTATATCTCCCAATGTTAGGGAAGTTTGTATATTTATGATTGTACCTTCTGAAGTGAGTATTTCTGCATAAAAGTTAATCTAACTATGAGTATCAATACTCTGAGGAGCTAGGATGTAGGGTGTGACCTTCCATACCTCAGCCCAGAGGAAATATTCACTGCACAGTCATTTTCTAGTTAGATGTAAATTTGATGGAATCAGTTCTGTGTTGGAACTGAGCTAATTTATGAATCTACTCCTCCAGAGATTGGGATGGTGTAAAGGAAAGTATGCCCCAGAGGTACTGAAAGAAACTCCCATACTTTTGTTCTTGCAATATCTTTGAAGTAATCATCCCTTTTAAAAAGCTATGCAATGATAAGAAGTTAAATGGAACTGGTTGCTAGTCTTAAGCCCCTAACAATAAGAAAATACTTCCAGAAAAGTCAGTGCCATCAGAGAAAAGATTCTTCAAAGCCTCAGGAAACTTAGAGCAAAATGATACACTGAGAGAGACAAAGACTGAGACAGAGAGAGACATACAGAGGCAGAGAGTGACAGACAAAGAGACAGAGAAAGTCCTAGAACATTCATATTACATATGTATTTCCCCCAAAAGATTATAAGCTTTTTGAGGAATATTGCTTGGGATAATAAATATTCTTTCCTTTTATTATTATTATTTTTCATGTTCTGACTGTAGAACTAAGATTATAATTTAAGAGGTACTTTTTGCATTTCAAGGACTATATTGCAGAAAATACAGAGGGATATAAATATTCATTTTATACAAAGGATTATTAACCTGGGGTCCATGAAATTTTTTTAATTTAATAATTACATGTCCTATGTAATCCAGTGGCTACATATAGTCTAGAATATGGCCTTTACTTTACTTATTTTATTTTGTCCATTATTTATAATATATTTATTTTAATATTGTTCTGAAAAGGGCTCCATAGGCTTCAAACAGAGGGATCCATGTCACAAAATTAAGAACCTCTATTTGTTATTCAAAGCTCTCCATAACCTTGCCTCCTCCAATCTGTTTAGTCTTCTTCCATCCCAACAAGTACTCATCAATCCAGGAACACTAGTCTCCTGGCTATTCCATAAACAAGATGCTCCATCTCTCAGCTCCAGGCATTTTCTCTTGCTGTCTGTCATGCCTAGAATGCTCTCCCTTCTTGTCTCTACCTACTGGTTTTCCTGGCTTCTTTTTAAGTTCTTACTAAAATCCCATTTTTAGGGAAGCCTTTCCCAACCCCTCTCACTTCAAGTGCCTTTTGTCTCTTACTTATTTGTTAGGATTTTTTACAAGGTGCTAAGTCACTGGAATGAATAGAGACAATTGATTTGATCCTACAAGGAGATGTTATGGGCCAGAACTTGAAACAAAATACTGAGTGGAATTGAGGAGACAATGATTAAGTCTAATTTAGCATTGATTTAGTCCTACAACAAATAATGGCTTCCTAGTGATGAAATGATTGGTGTATACTCAGTGTGCACCATATAAGCAAGAAACTCTCAAGGCCAAAGAGACAGAAGCCCACAATCACAGTCTTGGAGGCAGAGTCAAGAATTCCTTCCCATGTCTACCTTCATGCTGGCTGGAGGCTTTGGATTCAGAGGGAGCTGGAGAGAAGATTTTGGAAAAGAGACAGTAAAGGACTTTAACTCCTGGCTGCATTTTGGGGATTACTGGTACTGGAACTAAAACTAAGGCTGCCTCCCCAGAAGCTCCCCAAGAGATCTCCTCCCAGAGACAACAGAACATTACACTTATTCCGTTCTTATTTTGTATATAACTTGTCTGTACATGTTTATTTCCTTGTTGTTTTTCTATTAGATTGTAAGAGACTTGAGAACAGAGACTGTATTATATCTTTTTGTATAGCACAGTGAAGCACATCGTATGTCTTCTTATCTATGTATGGATTCACTGACTCACCTACCCTAAATGCTCCCAACAATAAGGAACATGCTGTTTACTCTGATAAAATGTAAGCCATTTTTAAAGACATAGAACATTTCATTTTTCTATTTGTATTCACACATAGTACCTGGTACACAACAGATATTTAATAAATGGTTTTTTGAACTGAGCTGTATTGAACCATCTTTGAAGGATGTTCAGAAAACGTTTCACATTAAAAAAAAAATGAGTGGGGGTTTAGGAATCATTGTAATCCATAATCAAATTCTAGATAAAAATTGCCCTACAGGGATAAGATATATGAATTTGCAGTGTAGAGAGCATCTAACTTGCAGGAATGCTTACCCACAATCCAGATTCTGAGTGCATATAGACTTAGACCTCAGAGAATCATGAAGGAAGATATCTCTGATAGGCTTGGAGTTCAGCCTACAGCTTCAGGGTCATTGTGTCCAAGTAGACTGCACTACTTGTCCCCCAAGATGTCCTTCCCTCCCAGCCCTCACTCATTTCTGATTGCCTAAGTGTCTGTAATGAAGCCAAGCATGTAAGAGAGGAAATCTAATGACTTAGACTAGAGCCCTCCATAGGTATGCCCTGTAGGCAGCTGGCTTTAGATCAGTAGCTTTAAAATCAAACAAAAACAGGAGGATTTTCTGTAGGGATAGGGAGAAGTTCAGTGAGTGAGAGAGGAAACAGGAAAGATGCATATGGGCAAAGCCATCTGGTGTGCTGCAGAGAAGTAACTGATATTGGCTGGGAGCATCAAGACATGTCTAATTCATGTGGATGCTCCTTAATGTCTCCCTTTGACCCTCTCAGGCTTGATATTTTCCCAAATATTATTAAGTTTTTACTTCTCTGAATCTCTTGCTATTCTCTTTGTGAGACACAAACTCTATACAATCTTTTAATCATATTTATATATGCCCAGCACTATGGGAAAGATTTGGGAAGAGAGGGAGGGACAAGGAAAGGACAGAACCATCAAAAATGAGACAAGGAAGAAGTTCAAGGCAGTTAAGAACATCATAATATGAACTTCATCCACCTTGATAGTTTGCCAATGGAATGACTTAGGTGTGTGTCAGTGGGGGACAGAAGGGCAATAATTCAATCTGGGGACAAGGAAGGGAAAGGAAAAGATCAGTAGTCAGGTGGAATTGAGAGAATATGAGAAACCCAATTATTGTATATTCTACTTCACTGATGTCTAATTCTGAGGTCTTATAGGAATGTAGAGATACCTTCTCAAAGACTATATTATTGAAGAATAATTGCTGTCAATTCTACAAGGTTGAAAAATCTTTTCCTCCATCATTCAACTGAAAAGTATTTATTAAGCATTTGTTAATATATTAATGTGTTAGGCACTGGGCTAAGTACTGGACATGGAGTAAAAAAAGGTCAAACATGGTCCCTGCCCTCAAGGAGCTCTTATTCTAAAGGGGGAGACCAAATATATTTTGACAATATAATTAGTCCAGTGACTGATATATATTTGATACCTGAAGACTAATCTGTCAATTCATCACTAATTTGGTAATTACCATTATAATTAAGGATAGCATTTATACAGCACTTAAGATTAGCAAAGGACCCTACCAAAACTTCATGTCGACCTTAGTATCTGCTATTACCTCCATTTACAGAGAAGAAAGCTGAGGCAGACAGAAGTTATGTGGCTTACACAAAGTCACATAATTAGTAAGTTTTGATTCTGAATAAGAAATCAGGTCTTCCTATTCTGGGTCTGGTGTTCTACCTAGATACCTCTCAATATGCTTTAAGAGCTCTTTGGGATAGGCACTATTACCATTATCTCCATTTTACAGACCAAGAAACAATCTGAGAGACAAAAGGTGACTTAGCTCAAAGTCACATAAGTAGTAACTATTTCAGGCAGGCTTTTGGATCAGCACCTCCTAACTCTATGTCTACTTAACTATTCTACCCAACTGAGACTTGTTGAAGATCTTAGCTTAAAAAATCCAAGATCTCCCACTGCATCCAGAGCCATCTCCAGTCCTCCTGATCTATATCTGGCATTGGCTCTGGAGAGGAAAGTGAGAACTGACTTTACACAGCCCTCCCCCACTTCAATCCAATTCACCTATCTGATGTTATGATCCTCTTTCATAACTAAGCACAAACAACAACCAAACTGCCTAAATTAGTCACAGCGTGGTGTTTTATTTTTTCCCATTGTAGTATTTCTTGAAGATATTCTGTTATAGGGCTTCTTAAATTTTTCCCACTCATGATCCCTTTTTTCCCTGAAATTTTTTTACATAATTCTGGGTATGCAGGTATATAAAATAGGTACATGAATCAAACATTTGCTGTTAATAAATCATAATTTTATGAACCCCCACATTCAGTCATGAGACCCCCATATGGGGTCATGAACCACAGGTGAGAAAACTGGGGAGTTATTAAGTCATAGAAGAATGTCAATCTATTTCACGGGAGAGAGTACCTGACCAAAATAGTTCCATTCAATACACATATATCAAGTGCCTACCATATGTGAGAAACAGGTCAAAAAAAAAGAAAAAAAAAAATTCAGTCAAGTGTCTAGAACTTTCTAACTTGTCTCCTTGCTTCCAGCTACTCTCTTTCTAAACTATCCTTCACATTGATGCCAAAATAATCTTGGTCTGACCATGTTACTCTCTCACTCAAAACTCTTCAATGACTCCCTCTTACTTTTAGATAAAAAGTACCAAACTCTTCAGCTCGGCTCTTAAAGTCTACCAGAATCTGTCTCCAGCTTATCTTTCCAGACAATTGTCCACATTTAGCTGTTCTGTATTCTAGCTAAATTGATCTACTTGCTATTCCCTGAATGTATGGATTGCCCTATGAACCTAGAATGTATTCCTTATTTGCCTCTGCCTCTTAAATTTCTAATTTCCTTTAAACCTCACGTAGGAAACCTTCCTTGGTTCCTCTACCTCTCAAGGTTTTTTCTCTCTTTCAGATGTTATACTGACTTATTGTTTAAGTGTAGCATTCCCTAGGAAACCCCTTGAGATCAGGGATTCATTTTTTTTCTATGTCTTCATAACTTTAGTGTAAAACATGATGCCTTATACTTAGTATCTACTTAATTTTTTTTTAAATTAAAGAACTGAAGTAAATGATAAAAAATTGTGGTTCAGTCATTTTCAGTCATGTCCAATTCTCCATGACTCCATGTGGGGTTTTCTTGGTAAAGATACTAAAATGTTTTGTCATTTCCTTCTCCAGCTCATTTTACAGATGAGAAAACTGAAACAAAGTTAAATGACTTGGCCAGGATCACGTAGCCAATAAGCATCTGAGACTGGCTTTGAATTCAGAAAGATGAATTTTCCTGACTCTGGGTCTGGTGCTTTATTTACTATATTTCTTACCTGCCCAAATAATAATAATAATAATGACACATTTATGTAACCACTTTCGGGCTGGTAAAGTACTTTTCCATTCCCTCCCACGTTTTGGCCTAAGCTAGGTTATTCAACATGCCATGGAGAGAGCTACACAGTAACAAAGATAAACCTCTTCTATCTCCACTAAAACTTCCAGACTGGATTTGACTAAAGTAGTAGGAGAGAGACACAACAAATCCATTCAAGTATTTATAGTCTCATATAAATTAAAAGTGGCTTAAGATCTAGAGCTAAGGAAATACCTTTTTTTGTGGACCAATTCAATACTACAAAGGCATATTGGATCCAGTTGAGAAACTAATATAATATGAATAACAACACCATCATTAACAACTAGAAATTAAACAACACATTAAGATTTATAAAGCACTTTATAAATATGATCTCATTTGATCTTATGAAGAATAAGTGCTTTTATGATTTCTATTTAATAAGTGAGGAAACTGAGACTGAGACATGTTAAGACATGACTGGGACAGGGTCATCCATCACTAAGGCAGGTTTTGAAGTCTATCCACTGAGCCACCAAGCTGCTTCTAAATCCCTATGGGAAGCAGAATATTACTAGCTTAGCTTTAACATGACATGAAATGGAAATAGTGCTCATTTGAAAGTTTGTTCTTGGCTCTCCACCAGTGGCCTTCAAGTAGACTTGTCTAAAGACATTCAATAAAGCATTCATGCATTTTGGTCCCCAAAAGCTAAGATGGAGGGAGAAAGATTTGGAACTCAAAATCTTGTAATAATGAATGTTAAATTTTTTCTTGACATGTAACTGGGGGGAAATTGCATTACTAATATGATTTTTAAAAGCTAAGATGGTCTCGGCCTAGCCAGAGTATCTGGTTCTCCTACAAAAGGGTATTTCTTCCCAGAAACAGATTACTCTGCCCAGAGATAAGCAGGGAACACTTATGGCAGAACTATACCAGTGGGGAGAATGAAAACATTGGATTGGCATATTTAATGGTTCTCTCCTTTTTTTTCAACATTTTCCTTCAGTTTTTATCAGAGAGACAAAATCTTGGTAGTAATAATTAGTTTCAGAATAAAGTGTTTCAGATGTCTATTTGTATGACTGGCACAAATTGACCTGAACATAATTAATATAAAACATCATTAGAAGCTGGAATGAAAAGGCAATTTGTAGAGTACTTCATGGTTGCTAACAGCTGCCCTCTTCATTCAGTCACTCCATTTGTTTAGACTGATTTGTATTACTATCTCTCTTTAGGGTCAAGAGTATGCATCTAGAGAGTGAAAGCATTCATCCAAATTCAAGAGCTCTGCCTCTTGGGGTTGTCAGAGCTAATAGGAGGCAAGAATTGAGTGAGAACATAGGAAGAGAACATCACCGAGGTCTTGGGCAATGGTACACCTAAGGTCCAGGAGGGATCAAGGTATCAAACCTGACTTTGCATGGAACCATCAGGAAGGACACCAAAGGTGGAATGGACATCCTTTCTCTAGGGCTTATACCTAATGAGAATAATAGAATCCTAGGTCTGGGTCCCAAAGGGACTTTAGTGTTCCAATTCTCTGGTTTAAGTGTCAGTCAATGAGCTTTTATTAAGCACTGTGTGCCCAGCACTGTGCTAAGCACCATAGGTTATTAAAAAAAAAAAATCACAAGGCAAGGCAATTGGGGTTAAAGGTCACATATTAGGAAGTGTTACATATCTGAGGTTGGATTTGAACTCAGGTCCTCTCTGGTGTTCCATCCATTGTATCATCTAGCTGCTCCAAGACCACAGGTATTAAGAAAAGTAGGTAGACATTCTTTGCTTAGAGCTATCCCTGATGAGGATGATAGAATCCTGTCTAAATCTGGAAGATTTTAGTCATCATCTATTTCAACTTGCTCATTAAACTGTCATTTAATAATCTCTTATTAAGCACCTGCTATGAGTTAGGCAGGTACTGAGGGCTGAGAATACAGAAAAAGGCAAAAAAGAAAAAAGAAAAGTTCCAGCCATCAAGAAGCTCATAAGTTAATGGAAACATATTCTCACTCAATATAGAATTAATTTCAAAGGAGAAATAGATCTCAGTCTCCGAGTTTTCTGTGACTACTTATCTCAACACAGGTTAAGAGGCTATAGTATTGCTTAGCAAAAGATTGTGCTGCATTTCTGGAGGGGGGGCAATGTAAATCAGAGCTAAGTGATTTGCCCAGGGTCACGAAATTAGTGTCAAGTCTCTGAGGCAGAATTTATTTGAAGTCATCCTCCCTGATTCCAGAGCTCTGAGGATTGTGTTGTTTTGTGTTGTGTTGTGTTGTGTTGTGTTGAATGCACTAGTTGAATGAGAATCCATCTGAAAACTGAATTGAAAATGAATAAAGCCCCAATAGTTTGTATCAGACAGGAATATTTGCTAGGATTCCTCCTTGTATGTTTGATCTCTGTTGTCATGTCAATAGAGAATGACAGGAATCATTCTTCTGAGAAGCTTCTGTTTTCCATCAGATAATATAATTTATTATCCCCATGGACATTCCAGCATGTACTCAGACTTCAAACTCTACAAGATATTTTGTTCTGATGAGTTTCCCAACATGCTATGAATTTCAGGGCCAGCTTTTAGACTGGGCCAAATGCACTGTCACACATTGCCCCAAGCATTTGGGCTCTGTTCTGTCAGCCCTCCCTTCCAGCATGTCACAAGACATCCTGCACCTGGGCTCAGGCACAGAGCCACGTGGTATGAGCTCCTATCATAGACCTCTGGTAGGAAGCACTTGGGGCCAGCTTTCATTATCAGCTGTAAATGCTCCTCCCCACCCCCTGCCATTTGCTGTAGGTCTTGAAAGAAGTCAGAAACCTCTGCCCTTGCTTCCTGAAGCCCCCTGTCTCCTCCAAGTTCTGATATTACACAGATCTCCCTGAAATCCAGGGATGGCTCACAGCATGCTGTAACCTACCAAAGTCACTGGGTAGGCAGGGGGGGAACATTCTTCTGGGAAGAAAGTGATTGCAACTTTTAAGAGTTTCAGATGTTTTCAAAATTTCCATATAGATGGCATATTTTTGAAGCCATCCAGAGTGACCCGAGCTAGTGATTATCCTTACTAGCTACAAACCATAACAGATGTTTACTCGGATAATGACTATGACTCAACAGTCCAAAGGGATTCTCTTAAAAGGAAGGATAAGGCAGCTTGCAGCAACATTATCAGTATAATCAGAAGCTAATTGCCCTGTCTGTGTGGTGCATACTAGGGAAAAAAGGTGAAGTTCTCTAAGGAAAGCTTTCATGTGTTCTATCTTAAAGAGAAAGAGAGAATAAAGAGAGGAGAGAGAGAGAGAGAGAGAGAGAGAGAGAGAGAGAGAGAGAGAGAGAGAGAGAGAGAGAGAGAGAGAGAGAGAGAGAGAGAGAGACAGAGAGAGACAGAGACAGAGACAGAGAGAGACAGAGACAGAGACAGAGACAGAATAAGGAGGAGAGAGAGACACAGAGAGAGAGACAGACACAGACACACAGACACAGACAGACACAGAGAGACAGACAGAGGCAGAGAGACAGAGACATAGAAACACAGAGACACAGACACAGATACAGAGACAGAAAGACAATGACAGAGAGAGACAGTGTAAGAGAGAAAGACAGAAACAGATAGATAGAGACAGAGACAGAGACAGAGGCAGAGACAGAGAGACAGACATATAGAAGAAAGAAAAAGCTTCTCTGTGCAAAGCCTCCTACTTTTCCTCTATTCTAGAAATAATAACATTTTACTCTAAGAAGGTCAAAGCATCCTATAGACATTACCTCAGCAGCAAGCCCTGTAAGGTATGACAATCAGGTATTAACATTTCCAGGGCTGTTGTGATGTTGTAATCCCTAAAAAGAACTCTGGAAAGCTCACTAACAAAAACTTACTTTAAAGCTTACATTTGGTCCAGTTAGGCTGGAATTCAAAGAAAAAGATTCCTTTGTTTCTGTTCTCTGAGGCTTATTCTAGGGAAGGAGTGAAAGTCTAGCAGGTACAATCAGTGGGAAGATGGGCTCATCTCCATGGAAGTCGTTCGATCTATTTCCACTTAATTCAAGCCACATTTCACAGGGATCTCCATGAGTCAGTATTTCCCTGATTTTGTTCTAAGATAATCCTGTGTGAGTCTGAACAGGTCCTTAGGTCTCCCAGGGTGAAGCCCTGGGAGTTCACCTCCCTCATTTTATGAAGATATTGGAGCTGATGGCCTTTAAGTCCTTTGAATGATTGGATCTCTGATCACATGAGTGCATTATGAAGTTCAAGGCTGGTGTTTTGGCTAATGTGAGAAAATGCCACTACTAAGAAAATTATTCCCTCTTAAAATAATTTATGCATCAAAAATACTTTGGGGAAGCTAGATGGTGAGTGGATGGAGTGGAATCAGGAGGACTTGAGTTCAAATTTGACCTCAGATACTTAACATTTCATAACTGTGTGATCCTAAGCATGTTACTTTACCCCTAATGCCTCATAATAAAAATCCCCAAAACTATGATTTTAAATTATTTAGTATGGAGTGGAGCTTCATTCCTTCTCTTTTATTCCAAAATGTTCTTGTTCTCTCTTTAATTTGAGGATATTCCATGTCTCTGGAACCTCTGAACAGTATCAGTAATTTATGAAATATAATAAAGATTTTAAGGGCTCCCACTGGAAGGTTATGCAACTATCACTGCATTTTTGTTTTTTAGATAGTTTTGTTTTTAAATGGGTCATTTCTTTGGAAATTTTTCCTCTCTACACAGTTTCTTTCAACCTAAGACTCTTCCAACTCTCAGGCTCCATAGAGATCCTTTAGTTATTGTTGTTATTCAGTCATGTCTGACTCTTTGTGACTTCATGGTCAATAGGGTTTTCTTGTCAAAGATACTGGAATGGTTTGCCATTTCTTTTTCCAGTGGATGAAAGTTAGCAAAAGTTAAGTGACTTGTCCAAGATCACATAGCTTATAAGTATCTCAGGCTAGATTTGAACTCAGATTTCCCTGATTCCAGGCCTAGCACTCTGGGCACTGTGCCAACCAGCTACTTCCTAGACTAATAAGAAATAAGTGGCTTGCTCAGAGTCACACAACAACTCTATCCACTGGCCTTAGCATTCTACCCACTGAGCCACTTGGCTGCCAGATCTCTATACTATGATTTTTATATTCTGTGGCCTGTATCATCATTTTTAGAATGTTGACTATAATCACCTTGTAGAAGCAGCATGAGACAGAGAAAAATATGCCGGTTTTGGAGGACTTGGAGAATTTGGAGACAGAAGGCTAGGGTTCCAGATCTGTCACTTATTAGCTGTGTGAGTGTGTAAATTACTTAATCTCTCTGTTTCCTCCTCTGTAATAGTATGGGCTTGAATAACATGCCTTCAAAGCTTTATCCCATCTCTAAATCTTATGAACTTTGTCATAATGAATGGAGGACCATACCTTCTACCTATCATTTGAAATATTTCCAGGGAAGATGGTATGGAATAGAGCAAGTCAAGTGTGAGGGATATGGTATGGAAAGTGTAGCAATTGCATTTAACATTGAAAATATAATCAAGTAATCACCAAATATTTACTGAGCCCATAATGCACCAGAAACATTAAGTACTGGGGATGAAAAGACAAAATGTGTGTATATGTATATAAAATCCCTGACCTCAAAAAGTTTCCATTGCACTTAGTAAGCTGGAAACTGTGGCATTGCATTCAGCATTGTAAATAAATATAATCAAGTAATTACCAAATATTTGCTAAGAGCCTATTATGAACCAAAAACATTAAGTACTTGGATGAAAAGACAAAATGTATGTGTAGGTATATAATATCCCTGACCTAAAAAAAGTTTCTATGGCACTTAGTCTGTCATATGCTAGGCACTGACCTAAGTGGAGGGGATATAAAGAAAGGCAAAAGACAGTCTCTATTCTTAAGGAGCTCACAATGTAATATGCTTATGGATACCTGCAGATACAATGTAATTTCAAGAAGAGAAAAAACTAAGAGGTTGGAGGGGAGTGCAAATAGGGAAGAACTCATGTAGAAGGCAGCATTAATAGCAGTTACATTTTATCCCTCCTGTTTTCTGCACTTTGATGAGATTTCCAAATCAGAACCACTAATTTCCAGCCTTCATCCTTTCAAAATGCACAAAAATCTTCAAAGGAAGATCAGAGCAACTCCTTGGGAAAACAAAACAAAACAAATGAGAAACCCAGGATCCTTACTATATTACATATAAAATAAGGACCTCTACTACATTATAAATCAAATGAATATTGCTACTATATTATATGTCAAATAAAGATTCCTACTATATTATATATCAAATAGGACCCCTATTTTCTCCTAATTAGTCTTCCTAAATCTCCCCTATATACATTCCCAAGGAAAAGAGAGAGATCAGTGGAAAGAGATGAATCACTGGGGCCTATATAGAATCAACATGGGATGGAAGAGGAGGAGGCAATCAAAAAAGTCAGTATTTATATTTTTATTTATATTTTTTATTTGTTAAAAGTGCGTGGAATATAATGCGCTTCTATCCTAATATCTAGGAATACAAATAAAAGTCCCTGCTCTCAAGAAGCTAATATATTAATGATTCAATCAAAGAAAGAAGCACAGAGAACCTGGACTAGGCTATGAAGGAAATATGTTATACCAGGCCATTCTTTTCATCCTCCAGAAACATCCTCCTAGGAGATGTTCCTAAGTCAAGGAATACTTCTATTGACAAGTGGAATGGGGAAAAATCCTATTATCTATAAGTCTTCTACCATGCCTTCTGGGATAACTTTCACTAAGTCTCTACACAATATAGGTTAGACTAGTTTATCCTTTAAAAGTATAGAAATTGTCTTTGAGACTTGATTGGCCCAGAAGACTAAAATTTTGACCAACTTTTTTTGTCCTATGCATTGAAAAGCCAGAGCATGATATACCAGGTACTCTTGCTTGAAGCTTCAGACAGTATTAAGATCAACACTGGGAGTCTGTTCTCTACTGAATCAATTCTTTGTCTTTATTTAATATTATTTTCTTGCTCTTGCTGTCCTCTGCTATTCCTGAGTAAACTCTTTTAGCTAATTTCTAGATTGACTAGGAGGATTTCATTTCATTTCATCTTGAGCCTAGTGACATGTGATCCCTAGTTAGCCCTGGTCTACCTTTGATGTCAATATCTTTAATAAAAAATTATAGATATTGTCCATGTTATGATCCTCATAATAATCCTAAAAAGTAGGATCTATTATTATTCCCATTTTACAGGTGAAGGAAGAAGTAAACAGGATTAAGTGACTTGCCTAGGGTCACACACATGTCTGAGTTTGGATTTAAACTCAGGTCTTCCATTCTTGCAGTGTGTTCACCGTGACACCTAACTTCTAGTTACTCTTGCTGAGGCAGGAATAGGGAGGTACTAATCTCTACTTTTCAGACCTCATCTGGAGTATGATATTCATTTTTTTAGGGTGCATGGTTTAAAGACACTAATAATCTGGCAGTTAGATGATGGTTCAGTGGATAAGACACCAGGCTTGGAGTCAGGAGTTCAAATCCAAACTCAGACACTTACTAGCTATGTGACACTAGATAAATCATTTAATTTTGCTTGCCTCAGTTTCTTCATCTGTAAAAATGAGCTAGAGAAGGAAATGACAAACCATGCCAATATCTTTGCTAAGAAAACCCCAAATAGGGCCACACAAATTACAACTGTGTAACAACAAAGTGGAAAGTGGTCAGAGGAAAACATCTATTATAGTGAAGGGCCTAGAATCAATGTTGGTTAAGAAATGATTGAAGGAACTGGTTATGTTCATGGTGGAGAAGAAAAGCCTGAGGGTCAAATGGCAATTGTTTTCAAATATTTAAAAGGCTTTTGTTTATTCATTTGTTTAATAGTATTTTATATTTCCAAATACATGCAAAAACAGTTTTCAATACTCACCTTCATAAAATCTTGTGTTCTATTTTTTTCTCCCTTTTCTTCCTCTTCCTCCTCCCCAAGACAGGAAACAATCTGATATAGGTTGAATATGTACAATTCTTCTAACCATATTTCCATATTTGTCATGCTGTGCAAAAAAAAAAAATCAGATCTAAAGGAAAAAAAAAACAAGAAGGGGGAAAACAAGCAAACAACAACAAAAGTGAAAATGCTATGCTTTCATCTATATTCAGTCTACATAGTTCTCTCTCTCTCTCTCTGCATGCAGAAGGCTCTTTCCATTACAAATCTATTGAAATTGCCTTAAATCATTTTATTTTTGAAAAGAGTCAAGTCCAACACAGTTGATTATCACAGCTGATCATTATATAATCTTTATGCTGTGTACAATGTTCTCTTGATTCTGCTCACTTCCCCCAGCATTTATCCATGTAAGTCTTTCCAAGTGAAAAGCTATTGTTTGGAAAGTTTAGACTTTTTCTATTTAGTCCCATAGGAGAGAACCAGTGGTGGAAATTAGAAAGAAGCCAATTCATAAAGAGGCTTGAAATCAGGAAAATCTTCCTAATAATTAGAGCTGAAACAGAGTGGAACAAGCTGCCTCAAGAAGTGGTTGGTTTCCTCTCCTTGGAATTCTTCAAGCATGGGTGAAATGATAACATTTGTCAAAAATGGTACAATGGGACTTCTTTTGTGCATAGGCTGGATTGGATAAGATCCCTCCCAAACCTCAAATGCTGTGATTCCATTCTCATTTGTGGGGGAGCAGTCTCTGGAATGCATCCTCAAGAAAGAAGAAGCTCTTTTATATATCTCTGATAACCAGAGAATTTTATTGACATAAATTTTTCCTGTACTCCCTTGGAATGTGTTAGAGTCTGAAGACATTAGCAATGTATACATTTCCAGGAAGTATATTCTTTAATCAAATATTGCTTTTTTTGAGTAAATGGTTTTGCCTAACCTTATCCAGAATCTTCATCTCAAAGAATTAATTTGGCAAAATATATATGCTAGGTACAGCATGGCCACAACAAAATTATTATGACTTATTTTCTTGTAGTAAAAGGCAAATCACAGTGAAACACATAAATTGTCTTCCAAGTCATATTCTTGCAGTATTTCTAAAACATTGGTATTTTAATTAATTTTTTATTAGTTTACTTGACTCTGTGACCCCATTTGGAGTTTTCTTGGCAAAGACAATGGTATGGTTTGCCATTTCCTTTTCCAGTTCATTTCACAAATGAGAAAATATAGATAAGGTTAAGTTATTTGGTCAAGGTCACATAGTAAGTGTCTGAAGGTGGATTTGAGCTCAGGTCCTTTTGACTAGAGGGCTGGCATTCTATCCACTAATACTAGATGGTTCATTGAATAGAGTACCAGCCTGGACTAAGGAAGACTTATTTTCATGAATTCAAATCTGGTCTCAGATACTTCACAGCTATGTGACACTGGGCAACTCATTTAATATTGTTTGGCTCAGTTTCCTAATGTGTAAAATGAGCTGAAGAAAGAAATGGCAAATCAGTCCAGTGTCTTTGCCAAGAAAATTTCAAAATGAGGTTATGAAGAATTGGATACATCTGAAAAACAACATGACACCTTAATAAAATAATATAAATTTGAGGTAGACTTTTTTTTTCATTTTGTATTTATATCCTCAGGGCTAGCATAGTGACTGCTTGTACTATGCACTTGATGCTTATTGGCTCCTGTAAGAAATTCAAAGTACTTTATAGGTTAGAACCAAGATGAGAGAGAGAATCCAGGAAGTTCCATGAGCATGCCACAATTTCCTAAAGAAACAACATTAAATCAAGTCTTTAAACAGATTCTGGAGCAACAGAATCCACAAAAGGACTGAGTGAAATTTAACTTTTAACTTAATTTAACTCAGCTTAAGATAACTTCAGGAAAGGTCTGTCCCACTTGGGAAAAGGGTAACAGAACACAGGTCAACACAAGCGTTATCTGGACAAGAAAGTGGGAGACTCTTAACCATAACAAGATCAACAATCTAGGCTCCTTGGTCTTCCTCCCCAGGCCAGCTGTGAGGATTTCAGCCCCAGTGGAGAAAACAAATTGCCAGCCTTAGAATCCAGTACAATAGGTGTGACTAGGCCAGGCCACCCCAGAGCAGTGGAAAAGCTGCCAATATCTGAAGCTCCAGAACATAAAGCCAGTGACCAGACTCCTGGCCTGAGCAAAAGAAGCCCCAGGAGCAGCACTCAACTTCAAAAGCCACAAAATAAGATAAAAAATGAAGAAAAACAGAAAAGAGCCCTAAGCATAGAAAGCCAGTACAGCAACAGGAAAGATAAAACCGGAAACTCAGAAGAGGTCAACAATGTAAATTGTAGAGGCTACATGTAAAGCCTTAAAGGGAAACATAGATCAGTCTCAAGCCCCAAAAAACTTTTTGAAAGAGCTCAAAAATTTTTTAAATCAAATAAGAAAGGTAGAATAAACATTAGGAAAAGAAATGAGAGCTCTGCAAGAGAGAGTCAACAGTTTGGAAAAGGAAGGACAAAAATTGACTAAAGAAAAAAAAATTTTTTTTTTGCAAGACAATTGGGGGGTAAGTGACTTGACCAGGGTCACATAACTAGTGAGTATTAAATGTCTGAGATAGGATTTGAGCTCAGGTCCTCCTAACTTCAGGGCTGGTGCTCTATCCATTACAATTTCTTAAAAAATATAATTGATCAACTAAAAAAAATTCCCCTGAAGAACTCAACTACTTTAAAAGTAGACTTGCTTAATAGAGAAGGAGGTACAAAAAAAATTAAAGAAAATAATTAAAAATTAGAATTGGGCAAATGGAAGACAATGACTCTATGAGACATCAGGAATCAGTCAAACAAAATCAAAAGAATGAAAAAATAGAAGAAAATGTGAAATATCTCATTTTAAAAATAGATACAGGAGAGATAATCTAAAAATTATTGCACTATCTGAAAGTCATAATCAAAAAAAAAGGGCCTGGTCAGGATCTTAAAAGAATCTATCAAGGTAAACTGCTCTGGTATCCAAGAACCAAATAGTAAAATAGTCACTAAAAGAATTTACTAATCACCTCTTCAAAGAAATTCCAAAATAAAAATTCCAAGGAATGTTGTAGCCAAATTCCAAAATTATCAGGTCAAATGGAAAATACTGGAAGTAGCCAGAAAGAAATAATTCAAATAGTAAGGAACCACAGTCAGGATTACATACAATTTAGCAATTTCCACATTAAAGTATCGCAAAGCTTGTGATATATAATTCTGGGAGGCAAAGAAGCTAAGATTACAACCAAGAATAAATAACCAAGATACATTTAGTATAATCTTTTAGGAGGAAAGATGGATATTCAATGAAATATTGGACTTACAAACTTTCCTTATAAAAAGATCAGAGCTGAACAGTCACCTCTAACTTCATATACAAGACTCAAGAGAAGAATAAAAAGATAAATAGGAGAGAGAAAAAAATCATGTTATTCATAAGGTTAAACTGTTTTTATCCACACATGTGAAGATGATACTTGTAACTCTCATGAACTATGTCTTATTAGGGCAATTTAAAGCAGAATACATAAACAGAGGATGTCAGTATAAGTTGACTTGATGTGATGATATAAAAAAAAAAAGAAAGGGTTTTACTGGAAAAAGAGGAAAGAGGAAGAAGAGGAGGCAGAGTAGGATAAGGAGGAAAGAGGAGGTAGAGTAGGATAAATTATATCACATGAAGAGGCACAAAATACTACAACTATCCTTGTCTCTACTACAGTAGAGAAGAAGAAAGGAGGGGGTGGTGATGAGCATTATTTGAACCTTATTGTCATCAGATTTGGCTCAAAAAGGGCATAACATACAGACTCAGTTGAGAATAGAAATTTGTATTATCTTAAAAGGAAGAAGGAGGGGAAAGGAAAAAGAAAAGAGAAGAAAGGGGCTGGTAAAATGGAGAACAGAAGGGAGAGCAAAAATAGGAGAGGAATGAGGAAAGAAAAAGGAAGGGCATATAGCAGGGAGGACAAATTAAGGGAGGCAGTGATCAGACCTCTCCCATAAAACAAAAGTGAATATCAGAGTGGATTAAAAAACAAAATTCCATAATATGTTGTTTATAAGGAACACATTTGGAGTAGAGAATAATTCACAGAATAAAGGTAAAGTTTGGAGAAGATTATGTTATGATTCAGATGTAAAAAGCAGGAGTAGCAATCCTGTTCTCAGACAAAGCAAAAGCAAAAACAGATCTAATAAAGAGAGATAAGGAAGGAAACTATGCTCTGCCAAAAAGTATCATAGAAAATGAAGTAATTTCAATACTAAATATATATGCACCAAGTGATACCATCCAAATTCTCAAAGAAAAAGTTAAGTGAATTACAAAAAGAAATAGACAGCTAAATTATACTATACAAGAAATTGAAGAAATTAGAATAGCCAATGAGGAAACAAAATTATCATTTATTGCAGATGACATGATAATATACTCAGAGAATCCTAGAGAATCAACTAAAAATCTACTTGAAATACTTAACTTTATTAAAGTTGAAAAATATTAAATAAGCCCTCATAAATCATCAGCATTTCTATTTATTACCAACAAGCCTGACAACAGAAGTTATAAAGAGAAATTCCATAAGAAATAACTGTAGACAATATAAAATATTTGGAAGTCTACTTGCCAAAACAAATCCAAAAACTAATGAACACAATTACAAAACACTTTTCACAGTCAGACTTAAACAATTGGAAAAATATCAAATGTTCATCAGTAGTGCAAGCTAATATAATAAAAAATGATAATTCTCCTTAAATCAATTAACTTAAGTGTCATACCAATCAAAATACCAAAAACTCATTTTTAGAGCTAGAAAAAAATAACAAAATTCATTGGAAAAATAAAATGTCAAGGATATCAAGGGAATTAATGAAAAAAGTGGGAAGGATAGTTGTCTAGTCATATAAGATCTAACACTATATTATAAAGCAACAATTACCAAAACTATTTGTTACTCACTAAGAAAAGGAATCAGATAGATTTATTTCTTAAGAACCATGTCTTAAACCCAAATCACTCTGTATTTCATTGATTGGTCAACAAGAGGTCCCAACTGAAGCTTCAATTGGTCATTGTTTCCCCCACTATCACCACCACCACTATTGACTCAGTGAAGGCAAATACCCATTATTCCTTTTGGGGCTCCAAAGCCTGAAGATCTTCCCTTGAGGATCTTCCCCTCCTGGATTGGATTTTTGTTTTTTGGTTTTTTTTTTAACTAGCTAAAAGAGACCATTTTTTGTCTTATTTCTTTACTAATCCTTAATCACTGATAGGATTCTGCCTCAGTCAACCTGAGATCTGTTAAGACTTTAGTTTAAAAAGGTCAAGATATCCTACTGCAATTAGGGTTGTCTCCAGTTGTCCTGATCTATAGCTTGCCACTGGACCCAGATGGTTCCTGAGAAGAAAGTTTGCACAGCCCTTCCTAACTTAAATCCAACTTACTTGCATGTCATGACATCATCTCCCTGGTCATGGTCCATTTCAAGAAAAAAAAGAAAAAAAGAAAAAACAACAAAGAGAGTGAGAAATAGTTTACCTGTGAGATCTTTGGGGAAGGGAAGGATTTATGAACAAGAGATGGAAGACATTATGAAATGAAAAAAGGACCATTTTGATTGCATTAGATTTAAATAGTTTATACAAACAAAGCCAATACAACAAAAATTAAAAGGAAAGCAGAAAAATGAGAAATTTGACAGTCAAGATTTCTGATAAAGGTCTCATTTCTCAAAAAGTTAGAAAATTAAGTCAACTATATAGACGTATAAGTCATTCCCCAATTGATAAATGGCCAAAGGAGATGAAGAGGCAGTTTTCACATGAAGAAATCAAAGTTCTTTATAGTCATATAAAAGTGTTCTAAATCATTATGTATCAGAGAATTGTAAATTAACAGAACCATAAGATACCACATCATACTTATTAAATTGGCTAACATGACAGAAAAGAAAAATGATTAATGTTGACCAAGATTAAAGAAACTGGGACAATAATGTATTGGTAGTGGAGTTGTGAACTGATTCAACTGTTCTAGAGAGCAATTTGAAACTGTGCCAAAGAGCTATAAAATTGTGCATACCCTTTGATCTAGTTATACATTATTAGATCTGTATACCAAAAAGATCATGAAAAATGAAAAAGGCACCACATTAACAAAAATATTTATAACAATTCTTTTAGTGGTTCTAAAGAATTGGAAATTGAGGGGATGCCTATCAATTAGGGAATAGCTGAACAAATTACCGCACAGGAATGTAATGAAATTGTGCTGTAAGAAACAATAAGCAGGTGGATTTCAGAAAAGACTTACATGAATTAATTCTGAGTGAAGTATGCAAAACTAGGAGAACATTGTACATAATAACAACAACATTGTGCAATGTTAGATTTAGCTCTTTTAAGCAACACAATGATCTAAGACAATTCCCAAAAAATTCATGATAGCAAATTCTATTCATATCTAGAGAAAGAACTATTGGATCTGAATGCAGATTGAAGCATACTATTTTCACTTATTGATTATTTTTCTTTCTTCTGGTCTTTCCCTTTTGTTCTGATTCTTCTTTCACAACATGACTAATATGGAAATATGTTTAACGTGGTTGTACATGTATAACTTAGATTACTTGCTGTCTTGGGGAAAAATCAGGGAATAGAGGAAAGAAGAAACATTTGAAACCAAAAAACTTATTTTGAAAACTATCTTTACATGTAATTGGAAAAAAATAAAATATACAAAGTACTTTATATACTTTTGTACTGATCTGTACACTCTAAATAGACAATAAACCAGTTACTAAATGGATGAATATATTTTTCATATATCGTTTTAGAAACTATTGGAGTTAATTTGATGGCAAAATTGGTCATATTCTAGCCAGTGAGTTGGCAAAGTGAATAGAAAATTCAATTTAGAAGTAGGAAGGCCTAACTTGAAATCCTGCCTCAGACACTTACTAGCCATCTGACCCTATAAAAGTCATTAACTCTGACTTAGCCTCTGATTGTCATCTGTAAAAATGAGGATAATAATAGCACCTACCTCATAAAATTGTTGTGAAAATCAAATTAGATAATATGTGGAGAGCATTTTACAATTGTTAAAGAGATATATAAGTACTTGCTAATTAATCTAGTTATCTGCATATCTATGAATATATGTGTGAAAACCATATATCCCAGATCACACTATAAAAGAATTATGGACCAGGAACTAACAATGAGAGCAGGGGCTTTTAACCAAGGATCTGTGATTTCATTTTTTAATAAACTGCTAATTCTATATCAATATATTTGGTTTCTGTTGGAATCCCATATATGAATTTTAAAATGGCAACATGAGTATAAGAAAAGTTCCACTGATTTTACCAGTCTGCCAAAATGAGTTATCCAAAAATGGGACAGGCTGGTTCCACTAGTCAGGAGGTATTAGCTTTTTCCTTATTGAAAGTCTTCCAGCGACTCGCCTACCATTTGTCAGATATATTGGGGGGGAAAAAAAGGATTCTTTTTTCCATGTAGTTCAGACTAGATAGTGTCAGAAGTTCCTTCTACCTTTGAAATATTGTGATTCCATGACCAGGCAACAGATTGAAAAGTTTTATAAAAACCAATAAAGTAATTGTTTTGGCTATGTCACATCAGATGACTCATCTGAGTATTTGACTTTTCACTAACTAAACTGATAATTTTTTTTTTACTGCTGTGACTGGATTGGCTGCATTATATTGACATATCCACAAGACCAGGAAATAGGAAATAAATGACCCAAGGGAGAAGAGAGTCTTGTTGAAGTCCTCTCCTGGGAATTCTTGCACTGTAGAAATACAGTAATGAGACTTCTCAGTGTTTAGGGCTTTGATGGAATGCTCTATGCCTTAAAAGCCAGAAGCAATAGACAAGGATGTGATGTGGGTGAAGTTGTGTTTTTATTTAACCCAAACTCTCCTGAAAGATAAATATGATCTAATCAGCTTCCTATCCTCTAAAGCCTTCCTGTTTTCTTTAGTACTTTACCACATCTGCTGCTCTTCTGCCTCAAGTAAGTTTATATTAGCTGAACAAAGATGAAGACCAAGGGCTGAGACTACAACCATACTCTCTCTTTCTCACGATCTAAAGGAATTTATAGATAACTGTTTTCCCATAAACCATTTGCAAGCATCTATGCAAAATAGCTGTAATGTTAGTAAAAGGAAGAGTCAGTTTATGTTTGGGGTGTTTTTTTAACTGGGGGAACAAGAAGGAAAGACTGGAATATATCAACAAGGCATCCTAAGCCTCATAGAAAATTAGAGAAAGATCATCATGGCAGCTAATGCAATCTTCTAATTTTACAGATAAAAGAAACCAAGGAGTAGAGGAGTAAGGTTATCTATTCAAGATCACATTGCTAGCTAGTGGCAAAGCCCAGACTAGTCCCCAGTTCTCCAAATCCCCAATTTAATTCTCTTTGCATATGTTAATATTGAATTATGGTCAAATAACAATATCTGATGTCACTTCAACTCTGTAAGTATCAGTTTCATCATCTATTTTTAAAAATATTAAGGGATAGGGGAAAGTTGGGGTAGAAAATCTACAATTCTTTCTTTCTCTTTAGTATTCATTTAGGTACAATATAAATATGTAGGATTTGAATGATTATTGTCAAAATTCAGCACAAGAATCAAGGGCTCAAAGAGAATTGATTTATATTTTACTATAACATGACTGGAGTCTCTGGATATTAGACATTCACTTCTGGGTCAGAGCTTGAACTTGGAAACATTTATCAGATGGGAGGCAACTCATCCTACCCCAATGACAAGAGCTTTAGACCTGAGTCAGGAGAATGCATTCAAAACTACCTTTGATCCTTCCTACCAGTAAGCCCATAACTTCCTTGGATCTCAGTTTCCTCATAAAATGAGATGGGATTGGATTAGTTAACTTCTAAGGTCCTTCTTAGCAATAAATCTATAATCCAATGGTAGTGCTCTTTAATTATTGATAACAAGTGCCCATAGTAATTAGAGAGAACAAAAAAAAGCCATATTTGGCACCAGAATGAGAGCTTCCAAACAAAGATTCCACTGACATCTTTTTCAACTTCTTATATGATGCCATCTTAAATTCGAAGTGCAACCTCTTTAGATTTGTTTTTAAATGGTATTAATAAATAATATTGATCACAGAAATAGAAATGCATTGCATTGCCAAACCACTGGGATCAATGTCAATTTTTCTCCCCTCCAAGGATGACTAAATGACTTTACTGATTTGACTAACATATCATGGAATAATTTTAAAAAATATTACAGCTGGGAGGAACTAATTAGAGATCTTCTAATTCAAAGGTTCTTAACTTTTTGTGACATGGATCCTTTTGGTATTATGGTGCCCCAGGATCCCTTCTCAAAATAGTGTCTTAATAATAGAAATAGAATTAGAAAGGGAACCAAAGGTTAGTAAAATTAACATTTGTTCTTTTCCTATCAAAGTTCATGGACCTCCTGAAATTTCTCCTTGTACTCCTTGGAGATTCATGACTCCCCAGATTAAGAATATTTTATCTAATCCAACCTACCTAATTTCCAGATAATAGAAATGGAAATGAGACTGGGGTATAAAGTAACTTGTGCATAGTTACCCAAAGATAGTTAATGATGAAACTAGAAGTGATATCCATGTGTTCAGAATCCTAGTCTAGTGTCCTATTCACTATTACCACAATACTATTTCCATTATAATCTATGTATGATGGTTCCATTAAAGGAAGTAGAAAGGATAGGAGATAGAGACAGAGACAGAAAGAGACAGAAAGACAGAATCATATACATTGCTAATTAATGGAGATGGTTGGTTGGATTTATTATTGGGCTGAAGAATGACTTGCCTTTCCTCTATACCCATTAGAATATGGTCTGGCTTGATTCCTAATAATGAGAGAGAATATGAGTCAGATGAAGCCAGTGAATTGATGTTTACAAGAAAACTTCTGTCTTGCTTTCTGTCACTTAAAGTAAAGAATTCTAGGGTTTTTTTTAATTAAAGCTTTTTATTTTCAAAATATATGAATGGATAATTTTTCAACATTAACCCTTGCAAAACCTTGTGTTTTAATTCCCCCTTCCTCCACACCCTCCCCTAGATGACAAATAATCCAATAGATGTTAAACATGGTAGAAATCCAATATATGTATACATATTTATATAATTATCTCTCTGCACAAGAAAAATCAAATCAAACAAAAAATGAGAAAGAAAATAAAATGAAAGCAAACAACAACAAAAAGAATGAAAATGCTATGTTATAAACCACACTCATTTCCCACAGTCTCTCTCTGGGTGTGGATGGCTCACTTCATCACAAGATCATTGGAAATGGTCTGAATCATCTCATATTGAAGAGAGCCATGTCCATCAGAATTGATCATTGTATAATCTTGTTGTTGCCCTGCAAAATAATCTCCTGGTTCTGCTCATTTAACTTAGCATCAGTTGATGGAAGCCTCTCCAGTCTTTTCTGAATTCATTCTGTTGATCATTACATAACAAGATTATTCCATAGCATTCCTATACCATAATTTATTCATCCATTTTCCTATTGATGGCCATCCATTCATTTTCCAGTTTCTTGCCACTACAAAGAGGGCTGCCACAAACATTTTTGCACATGAGGGTCCATTTCCCTCCTTTAAGATCTCTTTGGGATATAAGCCCAGTAGAAATACTGCTGGGTCAAAGGGAATGCATGGTTTGATAGCCTTTTGGGCATAATTCCAAATTGTTCTCCAGAATGGTTGGAATCCCTTCATAATTCCACCAACAATGTGTGTCCCAGTTTTCCTACATCTCCTCCAACATTCATCATTGTCTTTTCCTGTCATCTTAGCCAGTCTGAGAGGTATGTAGTGGTACCTCAGAGTTGTCTTAATTTGCATTTCTTTGACCAATAGTGATTTCACATGACTAGAAATGGTCTGAAAATTGTATGTTCATATCCTTTGACCATTTATCAGTTGGAGAACGGCTTGAATTCTTGTCAATTTGAATCAATTCTCTATATATTTAAGAAATAAGACCTTTATCAGAACTTTTGAATGCAAAAAAAAAATGTCTTCTCAGTAAAAATGTCCCTTCTACTCTTGTATGCATTAGTTTTGTTTGTACAAAAACTGTTTAACTTAATATAATCAAAATTATCTATTTTGTGATCAATAATGATTTCTAGTTCTTCTTTGGCCACAAATTCCTTCCTTCTCCATAGATTTGAAAGGTAAACTATACTTTGTTCTTCTACTTTGCTTATAATATCTTTATGTCTTAAATCATGAACCCATTTTGACCTCATCTTGGTATAAGGTGTAAGGTGTGGGTCAATGCCTAATTTCTGCCATACTGGTTTCCAATTTTCCCAGCAGTTTTTGTGAGTTTTTATGCACAAATGGCTTTTTCTTATTCCTCATTCTTCTTGACCTTTGGCAGTATTGCTCATCTTTTTTTAAAGCTTTTTATTTACAAAGCATATGCATGGGTAATTTTTCCAATGCTGACCCTTGCAAAACCTTTTATTCCAAAGTTTCCCCTCCTTCCCCCACCCCCTCCGCTAGTTGTTGGGTAGTCCAATATATGTTAAATATGTTGAAATGCATGTTAAATCCAATACATGTATGAATATTTATACAGTTATCTTGCTTCACAAGAAAAATCAGATCAAGAAGGAAGAAAAAGAAAAACTGAGAAAGAAAACAAAATGCAAGCAAATAACAACAGAGAGAGTGAGAATGTTATGTTGTGTTCCACACTTTGTTTCCATGGTTCTCTCTCTAGGTGTAGATGGCTCTCTTCATCACTGAACAAGTAGAACTGGTTTGAATCATATCAATGTTGAAGAGAGCCATGTCCATCAGAATTGATTGTTATATAGTCTTCTTGTTGCTATGTATAATGATTTCCTGGTTCTGCTCATTTCACTTAGCATCAGTTCATGTAAATCTCTCCAGGCCTCTCTGAAATCATCCTGCTGGTCATTTCTTATAGAACAATAATATTCCATAGCATTCCTACACCATAATTTATTCAGCCATTTTCCTATTGATGGCCATCCACTCAGTTTCTTGCTACTACAAAGAGGGCTGCCACAAACAATTTTACATATGTGTGTCCCTTTCACTCCTTTAAGATCTCTTTGGGATGTAATCCCAGTAGAAATACTACTGGATCAAAGGATGTGCACAATATAATACTTTTTTAAACATAGTTCCAAACTACTCTCAAGAATGGTTGGATCCATTCACAATTCCACCAACAATGTATCAGTGTCCCAGTTTTTCCACATGCCCTCCAACATTTGTCATTATCTTTTCTTGTCATCTTAGCCATTCTGACAGATGTGTAGTGGCATCTCAGAGTTGTCTTAATTTGCATTTCTCTGATCAATAGTGATTTGTAGTACCTTTGTGGTTACAAATACTTTCAATTTCTTCATCTGAAAATTGTCTGTTCATATCATTTGACCATTTATTAATTAGAGAATGGCTTGAACTATTATAAGTTTGAGTCAATATTCTATATATTTTAGAAATGAGACCTTTATCAGATCCTTTGAATATAAAAATGTTTCCCAGTTTATTGTTTCCCTTCTACTCTTGTCTGCATTAGTTTTGTTTGTACAAAAACTTTTTAACTTAATATAATCAAAATTATCTATTTAATCAATAATGATCTCTAGTTCTTCTTTGGGTACAAATTCTTTCCTCTCCACAAATCTGAGAGGTAAACTATCCTATGTTCTTCTAATTTGTTTATAATATCATTCTTTTTGTCTGGATCATGAATCCATTTTGACCTTATCTTGGTATATAGTATAGTTGGTCTATGCCTACTTTCTGCCATACTAGATTCCAATTTTCCCAGAAGTTTTAATCAAATTGTGAATTCTTATCCCCTTTGGGTTTGTCAAATACTATATTGCTATAGTCACTGACTATTTTGTTCTGTGAACCTAAGCTATTTCACTGATCAATTTCTCTATTTCTTATCCAGTACCAAATGGTTTTGATGACTGCTGTTTTATAATATAGTTTTAGATCTGGTACATCTAGACCACTTTTATTTGCTTTTCTCTTCATTAATTCCTTTGAAATTCTTGACCTTTTGTTCTTCCATATGAATTTTGTTTATATTTTTTCTAGGTCAGTAAAATAGTTTATTGGGAATTTGATTAGTATAGCACTAAATAAATAGAGTAGTTTAGGTAGTATTGTCATCTTTATTATATTCGCTCAACCTATCCACGAGCACTTGATATTTGGAAAAATTGCTTACATATGACTATTTGTGTGGAAAGTGTTTTGTAGTTTTGATTATATAGTTCCTGACTTTCCCTTGGCAGATAGATTCCCAAATATTTTATACTATTGACAGTTATTTTAAATGCAATTTCTCTTTGTATCTCTTACTGTTGGATTTTGTTAGTGATGTATAAAAATGTTGATGATTTATGTGGATTTATTTTGTATCCTGCAACTTTGCTAAAGTTGTGGATTGCTTTTTAGTTTATATCCATTCAGTTTCCAGTTTCTTAACACTACAAAGAGGCCTACACAAACATTTTTTGGACATGTAGGTGCCTTTCTCTCCTTTAAGATCTCTTTAAGATATAAGCTCAGTACTAACACAGCTGGATCAAGGGGTATGCACAGTTTGCTAATTCTTTGGGCATAGTTCCAAATGGTTGGATCTGTTCACAGTTCCACCAACAATGTATTAGTGTCCCACTTTTCCCACATCCCCTTTAACATTTGTCATTATCTTTTCTTATTATCTTTAACTATTTATCAATTGGAGAATGGCTTGGAATTCTAGGTTTGTAGAATTGTTTAATTCCAAATCAAGTTTTCTTTTGCTATCATGGGATCATAGATTTAGATCTAGAAGATTACCTTTGTTCACACTCTTAATTTTACAGATAAGAAAACTGAGGCTTGAAAAGTTTATTATAAAGTTTCTGAAGTTGTATATGAACATAGGTCTCCAGACTCCAAGGCCAGCACTCTATTACAGCACATGGTAAATGTGCCAAACTTCTGCAACAGTAACTTGCAGGCTCACAGAGTGGATGCAGTACTAGAAGAAGAGAAACTTTCATTTCTTCTATAAAATGAGAGTAACAGGCTAAATTACTTCTAAGCTTTCTTCCATTTCCTGCATTCCATGCTTCTATGTTTGGGGGGGGGGGGGAACAGGGAATGAATGGTGCATTTTGGTAGCAAAATGTTTGATAGCTCTTTGGGCATAGTTCCAATTCTTTACATGTGAGAGAAACTGATGAAAATAATTGAAAGATGTCACCATTCTTGGAAGTTTGTTAATAATAGTAAGGACATTGTTTTGTTTTGTTTTTTATTTTATTTTCTCTGAAGGAGAGTCATCCACTCCTCACTACAAGAGAGAGGCTTGCAAAGACTAAACCAAGCTTAACAAGTTAACACCACAGTGAGCAATAACATAGGGTTGTTTGTGCATCATAAAATAAAGCATTTACAATCCTTCCCAGGTTTTATAGCAACTTTCAGGCATGTGTACTAAAATATGATTGGTTGCCTGAAGCCGTAAAGTCCCCAAGATTCTTATTGCAGTTGTAATTAACCCCCAGTCCCCAAAGAGAAGGGAAGCTTTGCCTTACACAGTTAAGTTTCTTGCCATAGAAAACTTAGATTCTGTACATGTGGCAGAGAGAAGCTGTCTGAGGCCTCTAGAGAAACAAGAATTCCCATCTGTGCCTTTAAATGGATAGCTTGGAATTTTTTCACCCATGAGGGGGTTTTCTGGCTTAGTATTCTTAAGGGGAAAAGGGGGGAAGTGGGAAGAGAAGTTTTGCAAGATACTAGAATAAGGTTTTATTGGGTGTGGGGGAGATTTATGAGGCATAAATAAGAAGGGAACTCCTGGATGGGGAGAGAAGGGAAACCAGAAGGAACTGGATCATCCCAAATCCAAGGCTGAGTTGTGGATAGTGTCCACATCTCCCCCTGTTGATCTGCTTGACAGAGCTTCATTAATTATCCTGGCAATGATATTGGTTTACACACTCAGATTACACACTAGTGAACCTAAAAGGGGACTGAAATCCTACTCCCCCACTCTGTCTGGATCCACCAACAACATTGCTCACTTATTCTGACTTATCTTCCCCTCGACTCCTTTCAGGCATTTGTATATCACCAGTGGTGGATAATTGTTTGATTTATGGCAAAATATTATCCCACTGTCATTTGATGTAATGAGATCATCCCCAAGTTTCCTCTACTCTCTGCCTTCTGAGTACATGTCATCGTTAAAGTATGCAGTTGGCAGTCCATACTATCCACAAAACAGAAAGAAGCTCCCCTTCTAGTTTCTTCCATCCCTAGCTCCCCTGAGCTCTGTAAACTCAGCTATGATGCGCGCTTCCTAGATTTTAAGTCCTTAAATGTTGCTTTTGGTTTTCATCAAATACTAAACAGGATGAGTTTTGGAACAGTCAAGAATGCATTTTTAAAAAACGATTGTGAAGATTTATGGGTTTCTGGATACTTAAGAACCTCAGCAGATCAATATCCTTGTTTGTTTTTTAAATTATTTTTGAGAAGGTATCTTCATCATAGCACTAAAAGCCTTTATATGTCTAGTCCCCTTCAGGGACAGGAATTCATGGCTCTTTGAGTACCTGGAGTTTACATTTATTCAAAGACAGCGGTGTCTAGTCACAATTTGAAATATTTATCTTATAACTAAAATTTATTATCAAATGTTTATTTAAAGAAAATTAAATTTCGTAATTCTTTACCCTGCTACCCAAGGATTGGATGTTTTACACATGAAGGAAGAGTTTGAGGAAGACAATATGAAATGATTGAGCTGAGGCCACTTACTAACTGAAACATCTGGAAGAGAAATTTTAAAAATCCTATTCATCAACACTATGTTTGCAAATATCCAGATGTTTGGAATCATATAGATAAGACATCTGGATGCTTGACACAGTTTTTCCCTTTACATTCCCAATATTGAAGCCAATAAGTGAGCTCACACAAGTCATCCAGTTTTGGTCTGCTTCATCTTTAGATGATCATTGTGTATACCTACAGTGCCTGGTTTCTCAAAATCAATTGTAATGAGGAATTCAAAATAATAGTTTTATGCATAAAAATAATAATGGTTACTATATAATCTTTTTCCAAAATTCATCTTCTATAGGAAATATTTCTTAGTCCCAACTACTAACCTTCCTCTGTGAAACTTCTTTGTCTACTCTGCATTCATCTTCTTGTATATTTCTAGTTATTTTCATGTTATTGTCTCCATTAAAACGTGAGCTCCTTCCTTGTTGTGAATTTATCCAACCATTGTGAAGAGCAATTTTGAATTATGCCCAAAGGGCTTACAAACTGTCCTTTGATCAAGTGGTGTCTTTACTGGGTTTGTATCCCAAAGAGATCATTTAAAAGGGGAAAGGACCCACATGGGCAAAAAATATTTTTGCAGCTCTTTTTGTAGTAGCAAGGAACTGAAAACTGAGTGAATGTCCAACAGTTGGGGAATGGCTGCATAAATGATGATAAATGAACTATATGGAATATCATTGTTCTATAAGAAAGAAATGATCAACAGGGTGATTTCAGAAGGCCTGGAGAAACTTGCATGAACTGATGCTAAATGAAATGAGTATTACCAAGTTAACATTGTATACAACAACAAAAAGATTGTGTGATGATCAATTTTGATGGACATGGCTCTTTTCAACAATGAGATAATTTAGGCTAATTCCAATGGATTTGTGATGGAGAGAGCCATCTGCATCCAGAGAGAGGATTGTGGGGACTCAAGTAGATCACAACATAGTATTTTCACTTTTTTATTGTGTTTGATTGCTTTTTGTTTTTTTCTTATTTTTTCCCTTTTTGATCTGATGTTTTCTTTGCAGTATGATAATTATGGAAATATTTATAGACATACTACATATGTTTAGCATATATTGGATTGTTTGTTGTCTGGGGCAGGAAGTGGGGAGAAGGGAAGGAGAAAAACATTTGGAACAGAGTTTTGCAGGGATGAATGTTGGAAACTATCTTTGCATGTATTTTGAAAATGAAAGGCTATTGTTAAAAAAAATTTAAATAAAATAAGAGCTCCCCGAGGTCAGAAACTGTTTTTGCTTCTCTTTCTTTTTGAAATGCTTAACCCCATATCAGATAAATAATAAACATTTTATTAGGACTTGCTGATGGATTGGCCGACTTCTTATATTTTCAAATTTGTAGGTAAAAATGAGAACCTTTCTTTTGTTAGTCTGTCTTGTTCTGTCTAGGGTATTATTTAGCACTTATTCTGAAGCCTAGTTTGGGTCAAAGATTTTTCTAGACTTATTAAATCTTGGCTCACTCAACTCTAAATTTAAATAGATTAGAAACTGAACCTTTGAAAACATATTTACACTATTGAGAAGGATTGGTAACAGGAAGAATTATTTGAAGTCTTTTAGATTCAAATGATCTGCAGCAGAGAAAAATATAGTGGAACCAACCTACCATGTATAATTCATATTCAAGGGCCATTTAAATAGTTCTCAGTTTGGGGCACCATATTTTAGGAAAGTTATTGTTAATCTGGAGAACTTCTAGAGCAGGATCCTAAAAGACTTAAAGATTGTGCTATATAAGCATCAATTCAAGGAACTGGTGATGTGTAGCTTGAAGAAAAGATGAAAAAGAAAGGAAGGGCTAGCTGCCTTCAAGTATTTGAGATGTCATATAGAAAAGCTCCTGTTCTCCTTGTTCCTCCAGGGAACAGGAATAGTAAATGGAAGTTATGGTTATAGTAATGTTAGTCATGTTAAGAAGGAGTAGCTAGGTGGCACAGTGGATAGAGCATCAGCCCTGAAGTCAGGAGGACCTGAGTTCAAATCTGTCCTCAGAAACTTAATGCTTTTTAGCTGTGTGACCCTGGGAAAGTCACTTAACCCCATTTGCCTCAGGAAAAAAAAATGTTAGGATACATGACCACAAATTGGAGATTGAAAAGTGATTCTTGATCAGACATGGATTTGACTAGATGGACTCTGTCCAAAACGTATTCCGGTTCTAGATTCTGTAGGATTACTGTTTTGAGGTTACCTATTGCCAAAGCAATTCCTGTGATATATTGAATTAACATATTTGCACCAAGTCACTTACTATGGAGAACCCCATACTGTATCAAAGACTATTGTATGGTCCTTGTGGGGAACAAACAGGTGTCAATCTATTGGAGCTAAAAAACAGGTGATCAGTTCATGACACTATCCTTGTCTCCACTTCCTCCCCTATACAAACACTACAAAGCAAGTAGTACTGCTCTTTTGCCTTCACACACACACACACACACACACACACACACACACACACACACACACACACATGTGATATCATCAAAATGAAAATGAAAGAAGCACATAGCATGATTTCTTTTGGACAAAAAAGGGAAACTCTTAATGATAAATAGTCTTTGACCCTGTACTTCTCTGAGAGCCATCCTGCCCACAACTCATTGAGTCTGGGAAGTCTGGCTATAGTGAATTATTGTTGGTATCCTATTATTCTGTAACAAAGTATTGTCCAGGGATTGAAAACTTGGGATGCTCAACTAAGTTGTTCCAAAAATTTGGTTTGGTTCAAACTAGAAATTCAAAGTGGAACCCCTGTTTTCTGAAGCTGATACTCCCTCTGCAAGAGAAAGCAGAATATCTCATAGCTATTATCTGAAGCCCAGCATGAAGAATAACACTGCCTTCCCTTGCTGATTCCTCAACCTTCCTCTGACCCCACTGTGATCCCCTCTTTAGATGTGGCACACACAGCTATATCATATTTATAAGCTGTCTAATGCCTTCTTGATCCTATCAGATATTTTGCATGGTTATGAGAAGTTTTTTTTTACAGAAAAGCTGAAAGCAGCTTTTAATTTTCATGAGTTAGATCATGGCTCAAGATTCTAGAGAAAAAAGAAAAAGTCCAGCTGCCTGTGTAGCCTACAAATCCTGTGGCATAATTGGGGTTGGGGGAGAAAGGAGAGAGAGAGGGGGAGACAGAGAGAGAGGGATAAATAAAGAGACAGACAGAAGAAGGGAGGGAGGGAGACAGAAACAGACAGAGACAGACAAAGATAGACAGTAAATGAAAGTAAGAGAGACAGAGATTAAAACAGAGACAGACAAAAGCAGACACAGACAGGCAAACAGACAGAAAAGAGAGACAGAGACAGAGAGAAGAGAATGAAAGAGAGAGACAAAGACAGAGTGAAACAGACAAACAGAGGCAAAGAGAGAGTGAGAGACAGAGCAAGAGAGAGTGAGAGCCAGAGCAAGAGAGAGAGAGAGAGAAGAGAGAGAGAGAGAGAGAGAGAGAGAGAGAGAGAGAGAGAGAGAGAACGAGAGAGAGCGAGAGAAAGAGAGAGAGAGACATCTTCTGTTTCTGTAGAGCAAAGCTTCTTAAAGTTTTCCATTTGCAATCCTTTTTTGCCCCCCAAAATTTGACATGATCCTGGGTATAAAGGCATATGAAATAGATATTCAAATCAAACATTTTCTAATAATAAATCATAATTTTATGGCCCCCACATTCAGTTAAAAAACCCCATATAAGATCATGACCCACAGTTTAAGAAACTGATCTCTAGGGAATGTGTCCTACCCAAGTCACTGCCATAATATCAATGGTTCCAAATTCATTGCCTGCCAATAGCAGATTCAAAAATTTCAGTCTGCATCAAGACTCCCCTATTAGCTGTCCTCAACCATACTTTCTATTTCTCACTACCTCCCACCCCATACCATACCCCAATGAAACAGTAATTATTTGCAGTTTTCCAGTACATACTTCGTACTTTCCTGCTTCTGGGTCTTTGCTTGTGCTATTGTCTTATGGAATGCCCTCTCATTTCTTTCTCCCTGTCTTCATCTTTCTAAACCTTAGGTCTTCTCATTATACTCTTCTGATATTTAATAATGTGATGCATTGATCTTAAACTGGTACTTGCAATTTCAAATATTTCAACCATTTTAGTTATGAGATTTTTCTTCACTATTATCTTTTGATTGGGTTAAGAACTTTTCTAAGTACTAGGGATTCAAAGACAAAAGAAATGATTCCCTGTTTTATTTTGTTTGCTCTTTTCTTATGAAATTTTTGCAATCTGCCTTCTATTATTTTTATTTATAATCGAGTCTTAAATACTTTCTTCGACTATATGATCCTTGAGGTGAAGAGCTAATTTAGTTTTCTTTGTATTTGGATTTTAAAGCACTTGATATGGTACCTTAAATAAATGCAAAAAAAAAAAAAAAAAAAAAAAAAAAAAAAAAAAAGGTTTTTAGGAATTGGTCATTTTGAGGAAAATTCCAGTGTACTAACTCTCTCCATACCTCTGCTACATTAGATAGGTCCTTGGGAGCTGCCTGTGACGCACAGTGTTCAATCATTTTGCCATGGGTCAGGCAATGAATAAATGTTTAGCCAGAATTTGAATTTAGATCTTCCTAACTCTAAAGTAGTTAGAATTAATATTTGTTGAATGTTTGATTCAATGGGAGTTGGAGTTATTGGCCTTCAGGATCCCTTCTAATTTTAAATCTATGATGCTAGTCTTATAAGAAATGGATGCAAAGAGCAAATATAATCATAAAATCCAAAATCATTGTTATATGCACTGACCCTGGGATAAGTGATGATGTTCTAAATCCAATGCTCATTAAAAAAAAATACTACAAAAAGAAAGACCAAAAATTGTGTTAAAATAAATTTAGAAAAGGGGCTAAACCATATGAATATAAATTAAGCCAATTTAGACCTTTACTGATTATTAAAACTAACATTTTTTTCAGGCTTGGCAAAAATCTAGTCTGTGCTTTCCCTGATACTTTTTATTTCACTTTGTACTTCTCTTAATAATATTTCTCATGACTATCAAGTTACCAAAAATAAATAAACCCTTCTTCTTATATTTAATAATGTGATGCATTGATCTTAACTTGGTATTGCATTGATCTTACAATTTCCATTCAAATATTTCAACCATTTTAGTTATAAGATTTTTCTCCACTATTATCTTTTGATTTGGGTCAAAAACTTTACTAGGTATTAGGGATTCAAAAACAAAGAGAAATGATGTCTTGCCTTCAAGAAAACTACATTCTACTAGGGATGAGGGAAGGGGAAAGCCAGGAACATGCATACAGATAACTAAAAGCAAAATATAATCAAAGAAATTTCAGTGGCAAAGGAATGGGTATGTGTGTGGGAATCCAAAGGGGCCTTCTGATTATTTAGGACTCTTCAAAAAATAGATTCCTGGGCATCTAGATGGTTCAGTTGATAGAGCGCCAGGCCTAAAACCAGGAGGACCTGAGTTCAAATTTGACCTCAGACACTTAACATTTCCTAATTGCCTCTCTTAACCACAGTTGCCTCAGGAGAAAGAAAGAAAGAGAGAGAGAAAGAAAGAGAGAGAGAAAGAAAGAAAGAGAGAAAGAAAGAGAGAAAGAAAGAAAGAGAGAAAGAAAGAAAGAAAGAAAGAAAGAAAGAAAGAAAGAAAGAAAGAAAGAAAGAAAGAAAGAAAGAAAGAAAGAAAGAAAGAAAGAAAGAAAAAAGAAAGAAAGAAAGAAAGAAAAAAGAAAGAAAGAAAGAAAGAAAAAAGAAAGAGAGAAGAAAGAAAGAAAGAAAGAAAGAAAGAAAGAAAGAAAGAAAGAAAGAGAGAAAGAGAGAAAGAGAGAAAGAGAGAAAGAAAAAAAGAAAGAAAGAAAGAAAGAAAGAAAGAAAGAAAGAAAGAAAGAAAGAGAGAAAGAAAGAAAGAAAGAAAGAAAGAAAGAAAGAAAGAAAGAAAGAAAGAAAGAGAGAAAGAAAGAGAGAAAGAAAGAAAGAAAGAAAGAAAGAAAGAAAGAAAGAAAGAAAGAAAGAAAGAAAGAAAGAAAGAGAGAAAGAGAGAAAGAGAGAAAGAAAGAAAGAGAGAAAGAGAGAAAAAGAAAATTGAAGGGGAGTAAGGTGCAATCAGTCTGGAAAGATAAGTTGAAACCAAGTTGTCAAGTGCTTTAAATGTCAAATGGAAGAAAATGATATAGTATGCTGCAGATAATAGGAAGTTGCTGAAACTCCTTGGGCAGAAAAGATACATAGTTAGACCTACACAATAGGAATATCAATCCAGCAACTGTATGTAAGTTGGACTGAATAGAGAAGAGACTCCAGTCAATTCATAGGTGATTGCATTAGTATTAGGTAAGAAATTATAAGTATCTGAATTATGGTGATTATTATGTGAGTGGAAATAAGAGTATATACACATACAAACATACATATGCACACATGCACATATATATATATACTTGTGTATGTATGTATCTATGTATCTATATATACTTATACAACTGAGAGGTAGATGGACATATAGACGTGCATATAGATAGATACACATATATAAATATAGACATATATATAAATACAGATGGATATACACAGATAGATCTCTCTCTCTTTATATATATATATATAGATATAGATATAGAGCCATATGTCCATATATATCATGCACATCTATATTCAAAATACATATATGTATATTTTGTGTTTATGTATGTGTATATCCACACAAATGGTGAAGATTGTCATTCAACAGAAGAATTTACCAACTTTATTTCTCAATTAACAACTCTTTCTTTAGTTTTTAACTCCCCATCTTTTGTCCAAAGTGATTTAATTATCAAGTGTTTATCTGATTATTTTGTACAGTGCTGTTAGCTTAAACTTCCAAAGATGGGATGCTGATATTGACTTATTTATAAATTTCACACAGTAATACAGGTTGTTTCTATCAGTCTGGCTTCTTAAGCATTAGAAATACAAAGGGCAAAATGAAACAAAAAGTCAGAAGCTTTTTAGAATTAGAGGTACAGAGTTTCCATTTGAAGAATTGCTCTGATACAAAGCTGAAAAATTTATGTAGTTTCTACCAGTACTATTGCCTTTCTAGTGTGATAGAAGTGTAGATTCTTCTTGGTCATTAAGAAGAGAAATGGCTATCATTTTGGCTATAGTCCATTTTGACTGGAATCCAAATGTGTCCTGCTATAAGAAAAACTATCCTATACTTTAGGGAAAATTTTTTCTTTCACAGTAATTTTTAATTTACAAAAAAAAATTCTTGACAATAGGGTTATTTTAAATGACAAAAGTATCAATTATATATATACATATATATATACATATATATATATATGTTTTGTTATCTTTTAGTTTGAGATCACCTTTATTTTCCTATTGCTATGCTTTCTCTCACCTAAAGAGTCATCCCTTATAACAAATAATTTTTAAAAGAGGGAAAAATAAAAATGCACTTTAGCAAAACTAACAATACATGAATCAAATCTAATAGTTTATTCAATGACCCCAAATCACAGTTCCCCACTTGTACAAGGGAGCCAATTCAAGAAGAGGAAAGCAAACAGAGGAGACTCAGTGATAGATTGTTTGTGTTTCCTTTCTATATTTTTGGAAAACATTGTTGTCGCCAATCCCAAATGTATATACAGTCCATTTGAGATTTATCTACTTTTTATTAAAAATCCCTTCCACATATCTAGGCTTGGAAATGAGCCAATAGCTAAATTCATGCTGTTGTATAAAAAATTAATAAACGGCAAGGTCTGTAGTCATTTTCCATTTTCACAAAATTACCCTGAAATCTAGAAAAATGAGGTATTTGAGGTAGAGTGCCTGGGCCCTACAGGTGAATGAATAGGGAGTAGGACATGGCCAATGTACAGGTAACATAAAGGATTACAGGCAGAACTGACAATCCAGGATGCAACATGTGCCACTTAGCTCCTTTGCTTTTTAAAAGCTGTCTAGATTGACTTTTTTTGTTTTCCCCCATTCCTAGAATGTTCTCCTAAATGAAAAATGTTGGAGGAGACAAGGGAAAATTGAGACACTAATGCATTGGTGGAGTTGTGAACTAATCCAACTATTCTGGAGAGCAATTTGAAATTATGCCCAAAAGATAATTAAACTATGCATACCCTTTGATCCAGTAATACCACTATATTTTTTTAAATGAAAATGACCTGCTTATACAAAAAATATGTATAACATCTCTTTTTGGAGTGGCAAGGAGTTGGAAATTGAGGGATGCCCAGCAATTGGGGAATAACTGAACAAGTTGTGATATATGAATGCAATGGAATCTATATGAAATGATGAGCAGTCAGATTTTAGAGAAACTTGGAAAGGCTTCTTTCTTAACTGAACTGAACTGAACTAAACAGAACTGAAGCAAAGGAAAGTGAATAAAATGAGGAGAACATTTTACATAGTAATATTGACATTGCATGATAATCAACTATGAACAGCCTAGCTATTTTCAGTGATATAATGATCCAAGAAAATTCAAAGAGACTTGTGATGAAAAATAAGAAATTCAAAGAGACTTGTGATGAAAAATAAGCTCTGCCTTCAGAGAAAAAAACTGGATGCAGCTTGAATGCATTTGGAAGCATACTATTTTCACTTTATTTTTAATTTTTTTTTCCTTTTGCAACATGACTAATATGGAAATGTTTACATGATTCCATACATATAGGGCTTAAGTCAATTTGTCTACTGTCTTGGGAGAAGGAGAGTAAGTGAGGAAAGGAGAAAATTTGGAATTCAATTTGGTTTTAAAAATGAATGTTAAAAAAGTGTCTTTATATATAATTTTAAAATATAAAATAATATCTTTTTTTTAAGGGAATGTTCTCTTTCCTCTACTATGATTGCTGACTTCTCTAGCTTTATAGTTAACTTAGGCTAGAGATCCCTTTCTCATGCTCCCTTGGTGTAACAGTAGATAGAGTACTGGGCCTTAGGAAGACCCAAATTCAGATTTAGCTTTTGACAGTTATTAGCTGTGTGACCTTGGCTAATTATTTAATTTCTGTTTGCCTCAGTATCTTCAACTGGAAAATGAGGGTACTAATATCATTGACCTCCCAGAGTTGTCATAAAGATCAAATGAAATAATATTTGTAAAGCAATTAGCATAGTCCCTGGCATGAAGTAGATGTTTTATAAATTTATTATTTTTATCATTATTAACTAAAGGAGTACAATTAAATGACTTCCATAATCCCCATAAGTTCTAAATTATATGATCCTAATGTAAGGTCAGAGACAAGATTCAAAACTAGGACTTCTCAACTGTAAAACACTATAGAACACCTACTCAACTCTAGTGAAATGCATATTCTCTAGTTAGGCTGGAACACTGTATTGTATTTTATTTCTGACATCCTCAGAAAATATAGAACTACAAACTTCCATCAATAATTATAACATTCAAATAAAGTTATCTATTGAAAATGAAAAGGTTCTTAATATGCTAAAATAGAAAATTATAGTCAATGGAAAAACTTATCTAAGCACTTAAAAGTTATTAACTTTCTTTTAGTATCCTGAATTTACAGTTTTATCACTTTCCATAATTAAGTCCATGAATTATGAGGTCACTGGAGAACACAATGGCCATAAAAACTAGCAGCATTAGGGATAGGAACTATTGTCTAAATCCACAACAGTGTTAATCTCTCCTGAGAATCCATTTCCTGAGAAACCCCTTTTGTTCTTCAGTTTACCACTGGTGTTCTTGGTCCCTTATTCAAAGAATAAAATTTTTAAAGAAATTTTTAAATGTTCAACATGTATAATTCTTGTATACATATTTACAAAATTATCATATTGCCCGCATACACAAAATAAGATCAAAAATGAGAGAGAAAACAAAAAGCAAGTAAACAACAGTAAAAAAAAAAAAAAAAAAAAAAAGGTGAAAATACTATGTTATGATCCATCTTCAGGCCCCATAGTCCTCTCTCTGGATGCATTTGGCTCTCTCCATCACAAGTCCATGGGAAATGGCCTAAGTCACCTCCTTGTCCATCAAAATTGATCATCTTGTTGCTATGTACGATGTTCTCTTGGTTTTACTCACTTCACTTAGCCTCAGTTCAAGTAAGTCTCTCTAGGCCTTTCTGAAATCATCCTGCTGATTATTTCTCATAGAACAATAATAAAGAATGGGATTTATTTCAGAATTAAATAAATGAGCATATTTCAAAGTCAAAAATTCTTGCTTCAAAAATCTCTTAAAAGTTGCAGCCTTCCTTGGACCCCAGGCTTGCTCACAATAAATAGATATAGCAGCTTGATAATTTAGAAATGAAAATCATCTTGACAAGAAAACACTTTGTACTCCTTGAATTGTATCATTGTGAATTTTCTGTGATCCTGATGTGTGCTATTGGAATTCACTACTTACAGATGGATTGAAATAAACTTGATTGAAATGTTCCTCCATTGTGAAAATAATACTTGAGTAAGGAATGCATTAAACCATTATTATTATTATTATTATTATTATTATTATTATTATTTTAGTAAGAATTAGTTTAGTCAGACCCTGAGATAATGGAATAAAAGAATGATACGTTTTTACAGAGGAAGAAAAAGAAGGCTAGGAAAAACACAAGTTCTTAATCTTTTTTGGATCAGGGATTCCTTTGGCAACCTAGCAAAACCTATAGATCGTTCCCAGGATAATGTTATTAATTCATAAAATAAAATACATATCATTATGAGGGGAGCCAATTTCATTGAAATACAGTTATTTAAAAAATAATAAATCAAGTTCACTGATCCTTGATTAAGAATCCCTGGTTCTGCTGAGGCACTTAACTTCTCTTAAAAGGTAAATTCTTATTGGAAACTAGATTAGATCAAAGGTTCATAAATACAACTAGAAGGGGACCTCAGAGGTCACCTAATCCTGCCACTTCACTTAAAGACAATGAAACTAAGGACCAGAAATTTTAAATGACTTGGCCAAAATCACATATAAAACAAATGGCAGAGGTGGGGTTAGTGATCAAGTCCCCTGAATCAAAATCCAGCCTTCTTTCCATACAATTCCAAATTCCTGGACACTGGCTCCTAAGACCAGGGATGAAAAAAGACAAGGGAGGAAAGGATGGTCAAAAGAAAATAATCTTCACCCACTTCCCCATTTCCCTTGAAGTAACATTGGCCATATCACTAAGTGAAATCAGACTTAGCCTCTGTTTATAAACCATTCCACTTTGGGGCTGGGTAATTATTCCTGTAAGATACAACTAAAAATTCTACTGGACTCATTATAAGAGGAAAGGCAGATAGAGAAAAGATCAGGGACCTTCTCATTTACACTAATGTTTCTTCCATTCCTCTCAGCAATTGCTGATATTTTCAGAGGGGGTTACTTCCCTAGGTCAGCAAATCCTATTTGCCAGGAACCCAGAGTTTAAAAAAACAGACAGGGAAAAAAAAGATTTACATGTGGTAACCTTTTGCTGCAGAGGGAGAAAGAACCTGGTACCTCCACCTACACATCAGCCAGATAAAGTTAAATTCCAGAAACTCATGTCATGAAAGTTACTTTGATTTGAGAACCAGATCTAATGAATTAGTTCATGGTTGGGCCCAGGAAGGAGAGAGGGATGATGTTTAGAATGTTAGTGTCAAAATTTTGTCTTGAGCATCAGAACTGATTACTCATCAGCATCCTATAGGAAAGCAATCCTTAAACATCTGAAGTTTCCAATGGCCAAATAATCACCCTTAGAATGTGCTAGTTTTTCTTCTTTATGTAAGTAGACCTTCTACTATCCTCTTCATAGGCTCCTTCTCTCCCCAAAAATTCTCCACAGAAAGTTTTGAGAAGGGAATTAAAGGAGTAAAATGAAATACAAGAAGAATAGTGTGTTACCTCCAGTTTCCAAAAAAATATTGGAAATCATTGTAGCAGCCTCTATTTACCAACTTCTCTAAGAACTCCACAATGTACACCCTCGACCTGAAAGTTTTCTGCTATGAACATATACAGAATTCAATCAGAAGCATACAGGAACCAACCTATTCTGGAACAACTGTTCTGTTGCTAGGCATAGATATTTGCCTATTCTAATATCTCTATCTAGGTACCTCCCTAAGAAGACTGTAAATGTTTTTCTTCTTCCTTTTTTTGTTTCTCAATCTTTCATTACTAAATCTCAACTAATTTCATCTTTGGAATTTCTTCTCTCTGATATATACATCTTCCTTAACACCTTTCCTCTCTTGTTTTGTCCTGAATCTCTTGCCCAGTTAACCTCAAGAAAATTTTTCCTTTTTTTCTTCCCTTTCTCCATTCCATATGTAAGTCAAAAACGATGGTCCTATTCATGACTGATGATTGTATGAAGGATACCAATGATTCAGTTTTATCAAGAAAAAGGAGAGACAGAAAATAAATTCCCTCCATTTTATTTTTATTTCTTCTTGAGTTTAACAGCAAAAAAAATGTGTGAAGAGCAATTTTACATTTCTATTATCTAGGACAAAAGTGTCAACCTTGCAGCCCACTGGCTCCAAATGGCTGGCCAAATTCCATAATGTGATCAGGAGCTATATTAAAATATAATTGGGAAATTATTTTTTACAAATTAAATATAGGTAATATATATTATAGATAATATTAATTTGTCTTTTCCTAAGTCAATATGCAACACCCAGAGACCCATTTTTATTTAAGTCTAACTCAACTGATGTTAAAAAATTGCTTTTTTTTTTTTAGGCATGAAATAAATTCTTCCTGTAACTTTAAAAGCTCTCCCATTTATCTGTGATTCCTTCTGGCCTTCCTTTTGTACTCTTATCATTTGAGGTGGTGGGGGTTGTGGGAGAAAAGGAAATTCTTTCCTATCATACTAACCTCCCTCCTATCTACTTCCAGTTGAAAAAGAAAAAGAAAACCTTTCTAACAATATACTCAGTCAAAAATAAATAAATCCCCACCATGGCCAAAAATGTACGCCTCATTCTGTATCTTGAGTTCATCATCTCTCTGTCAGGAACTAGGTGACATTTTATTATTGGTCCTCTGGAATGGCCTGAAATCCTCTTCAAAATCACTGTTAAAAGTTTCTTTATACCTCTTCATTCTCCTCTAATTAAATCTAATTTTCCTCAAGCACCAGCAATCAAGAGAACATTTTTAAAATAATCTCTTATTCAACTGTGTTGTCAATTTTATCTAATTGCTAGATTATTGCTTCTTGTCATTTTTTCTTGCAACTTTACTTTATTTCAACTATGATTTTAATATTCTTTTAAAAGTCTACCTTATTACCAAACCACTGGTACACTAGAAAGAGCATTGGGTCTAAACTCAATGAACTTAAATAAGTTAAAAAGTTTCTTCACCTCTTTGTAACAGCAAGGAACTGGAAATTAAGGGCATGACTGAATAAGTTATAGTATATGAAGGTAATATAATATTATTGTTCTATAAGAAATGATGAGCCAGCTGATTTCAGATAAAACCTGGAAAGACCTACATGAACTGATGGGGGGTGAAGTGAGTACCAGGAGAGCACCATACATAGTTACAAGATTATGTGATGATCAACTGTGATGGACTTCTATCTTCTCAACAATTTGTGATTCAAAGCAATTCTAATAGACTTGGGATGGAAAATGCCAATTACATCCTGAGAGAGAACTATGGAGACTGAATATAGAACAAGGCATATTTGTTTGTTTGTTTTTTTCCTTTTCATGGTTTTTTTCCCTTTTGGTCTGATTTTTCTTGCACAACATGATGAATATGAGACTATATTTAAAAGGATTACATATGTCTAATCTATATCAGATTGTTATCTTGGAGATGGGGGAGAAAGGGAGGGAAAATTTTAGAACAAAGTCTTACAAAAATGAATGTTGAAAACCATCTTTACATGTATTTGGAAAAATAAAATACTTTTAAATTTCAAAAAGAAATTTACAGATTCCTCATCTATAAATTTCAAAAAACAAAATAAAGCTTTTTAAACAGATTTTTCATCTGTAAAATTGGGGTGAAGGGGGAGAAGTAAATAGTCTGTACACAGCTCAAAAAGATCAAGGAATCCCACCACATTCAAGGTCATCTCCAACTGTCCTAATCTATACCTTGCCACTGGACCCAGATAGCTCAGGAAGAGACTGGTAAGGCTGATAATATTGCAAAGCCCTTCATCACTTAAGGGCAGTTCACTTGCATGATATGGCATCATCTCCCTATTGTCACGGTAATCTTTGAGAATGAAGAATAAACGATAACAAACCCTTTCCAACTAAAAATATATATCACAATACTATTTATTTAATTGAAAAAATATATTCAAATCTCAAAAAAAGATGTCATAAATGAACTTTTGGAAAATAATGTATCTGTAAGCTGGAAACTCCCTAAATTTTCACATAATTGGCTGTTGAAATAGGGTAAAAGATTAGAACCACTTCCAAGGCATAGGACAAATCTATAGTCTTTCCTCTTAAAACAGTTTTCCAGGAGTTTCTAGAGGATAGAAATAGTCCAGGTGTGTTGCAGCATCTCTGCTTGCTTCAGACCACAATCCTTTTGGGAATCTGGATAGTCTGACAGCTCACAGGGGATAGTCATGATTCTTCAGCTATGTGTATATGTCAACAGCAATCATCCTTCCTTCCTCCTCATTATGGAGTGATGTAAATATACTTTACCTTATATCATTCAATAAGGATAATGGTACCTAGTATTTTAGTAAACTTTCAAGATTCTTCTTAAGTAGAAGCAGTACTAAGAAAAAAATAAGCCGGAGATAATCATTTTCACTAGAGCAAATGGTCAAAAAAATATAATGCACATCACAAGGATGTTGTGAGAATAAAATACTTTGTAAATCTTAAAATGCTGTGCACATGTAAATTATTATTCTTATCAGGCTGAGACAGTTGGCACCCAAGGGCTACACTGATTTAAAATATAAACTGATTCTTTAATTACTGCTGCCACCTGAAGAAAAATAGAATATATGAAATCTTAAAAAGCACTAGCACTGTTAGGACATTACTTAAGTATGAAGATGGTCCTGGAGGACATATGAAGACCTTTGACAAGTTAGGAAGCTTACAGAAAATGATGACCAAGATGGTGATGGCCTTGAGACCATATTATACCAGAGTTGCTTGAAATCACTTAGAATGTTTATTTTTGAGAAGAGAAAAGAACAGAGCCTGGGAGGGAGGAAAGGGAAGAATGATAGTTGTTTTCATTTAATTTAAATCAAATATTGTGACCCTATAAATTTTTTCTTCTCCAGGCTAAATTTCTTCAACTGATGCTTTTATGGCATGAGCTCAAGAAACAATCCTCTCCATTCAGATTATTAATGTTGTTTTTTTTTAAATGAGGCGTGCAAAGAACACAGTTCTACCCATCTGATCTGACTAGGGAAGGATATAGTGAGACTATTATTTGCTTATTTCTGGATACTTTGTCCCTCTTAAAGCCTAAAATCATGCATATTTTTAAAGCACATTACATTGCTGATGCATACTAAGTATGCAAGTCACTATAACTTTCCAACTTGATTAAGTGAATAAAGAGAAATAATGTAAACCATAGCTAGAAAGATAAACTATAAAAGTCTTCAAGTGCTTATCCAAGGAATTGACATTTTATCTTAGGGTCAACGATTTCTTGTGAAGCTTATTAGCAGTATTAGGAGGCACTTTTGGCTTAGTTCAATTTGATTATTTTCTTCCTCCTACATGGAGGTGAGCAGCTCAGATGGAATTTTTATTTGAAATGTAACCTCTGGAATTAAGTCAAGAAATGTTTCATACTTTAATTGCTGGGCTCTTTTATTGAATCCAATGAGTTTGAAAGGAGGTTGAAATTGGTTGAAATTAAAACTATTATACCTCCATTCAAAGACATGTTTATAAGGGAGGTAAATCACTTTAGCAAAATGAAAGCAAAAAAAAAAAAAAAAAAAGCCCTATTTCACTCTTCAGCCACCCTCAAAGCAGAAGTCATTTTTTAGAGATAATCAGGAAACATATGGTCCTAGACCTTACTGACAATCATCAACCATACCTTTCATTACCAGTTGACAATACAAGTCAAGAACTATGATTACCATTACAGATAGCTCTGACCCAGTTTGGAGTTTGCTATTACCATGGCTCTCAGTTGACTACATACATACACACATACATATGTATGTGTACATACATACATATATGTGTGTATATAAATAAAATGTATACATTGCATACATGTGTATATACATACATATATATAAGCTATTACAACAATACACAGAGAATTCCTTGTATATTATTCTTAATTCATTCATTTCAAAAACATTTTTGAGTTTATACTTATGCACAAAAGGACTATGGGAAAAATACAACCTTTATAATCCACTAAAGGAGAACCTACAACAGATGTATAAAAGGATAGGGCGTAGGGAACTCCCAGGTAAAGAAATTCCCTCTACCGATGCAGGCCAGCACTTTGTCTGAGGTCTGTCATCTTTTAAAAATATGTATTTTGAAAATTGTATTTCAATATAACCAGCTTTCTTTGTGATATTTTATATTTTTATTATATATATATTATATAAATTAAATATAATTTAAAATAGTATTATATTTTTATTTATTTATATTTTATTTAAAACATGATTCTAAGCAAGATTCCATGGGTTTTGTCAGACTACCAAAGGAGTACATGACACACAGAGAAGCTAAGTGACTTTGCCTTGGAGGAAAAACTACTTCCAAAGCTAATTCTCTATTCACTGCAACACACTGTCTTTTGGCAGAGTTACAAAAGGTAGATTATAAAAAAGAGAGTGAGGGAGATTGAAATAGAGAAATAGACAGAGAAAAAGAAGAGAGAATGGAGTTCAAGAAAGGGAGGAAAGGGAAATGAAATGTAAGGAGGGAGAGGAGTTTAAAGGGAGGGAAAGAGAGAGACAAGAATGAAGATTTTTCTCCCCCCAAGTTTTAGAGTCCTAGAGGATATTTAGAGAATAGTCCTATACAATGTTAAAGTACAATGCAACCAATTAGAGTTTAGATGTAAGAGATGCATTTATACTTTAATGAATCTGGGCTCTCCATCGTTGGGGGTACTATTGGATATTAACAGCAGATCTACCACTTTCACAGGCATGTTAAAAAGAGACATTAGGTAAAAAGTCCATGGATCTTTTTTTGGAGCCTTATTGAACAACAAAGTTCTAACACAATGTATGGTTCACTCATGCATGTGACAGCCTCTGGGAAGGTTTCTTCCCCACTGTATTATAATAATACTTCAGCCATTCAGATGCAGTCATGCATTTAGTAGGCAAGGATGTCCTTGAAATAAATAGCTATTGTCTTTGTATATTGATGCTCTTTGGCTAGCATTTCCTGAACTGTACAATGTGTTCTCCATCATGAAAGCCTGTCATTTAAATCCATTATCAGATTCTCTAATTCCAAAACAATGCTTTCAAAATATTGAATTTTATTATTATAAATAATATTAATATCAGCATTAAGAAACCTCTGCTGTATCTCAAATAGCAAACGAAATACATTTGACAATTTCTTTCTAGTCAATTTTTCTTTTGACCTAAGCATTTAATGAACTACAAAGGGGAATTAAACCAAATAGAAAAGAGAAAGGGTAAAATGAAAGAAATTGTTGCTGCATCACAAATCAATAGGACTTTGCATTCAAAGATAAGATAGTAAAAGATACCTAGATTCAACTTGACCATTTAACCTACCAGTCAAGGTCATGGTCAAATAAATTTAGTGTATTGCAAAAAGATGAACAATGACCAAACAATTCCCCCCTAAAAAAAACCCCAACACACACACAAAGGATAAAGCCCACCCTGCCTGTCAGCCTCAGAACATGTCAATTTTATATAAAGGTCTAACTTATCATTGGTAATAATGAGACTATTAATTAAGAAAGATTTCTAAATATAAAGTTGAAAAGGTGGTGGTCTCTGTTTTCTTTATTTCAAGAAAGAAAAAAAATATTTTATGTAGGAGGAATGGAGAACTAGAGAGAAGAAATGGCTCACTGTGACACACGATCAAAAGCCCATCAAAAACCCAAAATGTCAAACTTTTTATTTTTCAGTAGAACTAAAAAATCTGGATTATATAAAGGACTGAACTGAAAAAAATGCTCCAAGTGAAATAATAGATATCATTTTATCTTCTCTGTATTTTTATATAAATAGAATTTTTTTCTTTACAGATGCAGATTTCATCATGTATATTTCTCTATGGAAGTGACTCTCAATTCTTGAAGGCTAGAACAGTGGATATCACGTTAAGAGAGATTCTCCCAAGTTGGAAAAACTTTCAGTATGTCTACCATTTAAGGACCAAGATCAATAAATATAGAAAGATTCATAAGCAAAAGATTGACATTGAGACTGAATTTCTAATCAAGGCAAGCAATGATACAGGCAATTGTTTGTTTGCTTTGTTTTTCTGACCTTTAATCCTACATGAACACCTTTTATTTTTATAGTATCAATAGCAGAAAAATGGAAAAGAGGACTGGATTCTTGAAGATCTTAGACAGTTTACAAAGATAAACATTAAAAGTTAATACTTTTAATGTGTCATCTTTGCTCAATGATGGACAAGTTACTTTACTATGGAAAGAACAAAACCACAATTATATTGATATTCTTTTATTGATAAAGCTAGGACAAAATAAAGAAAGATTAGCTAATTGGAAGGATGACTCACAGGTTCTCTTCAGAGAAACAAATGAAGTAGTTACTGAAGTGGGATGAATGTTGTTCCCCAATGTAAAAAGAAACATCATTTCATGAGATACTTAATCATTTTGACTTGCCATATTCATGATAAGAATGTGTAAATAGAAATGGATCAAAATTTATTTAACAATATATGTTGTAGATGATGAAGAGGAAGGAAAACTCTATGAAGACATTTCAAGCCAAGTCAATATATAAACTGATGATGTGTGACTAGAATAGGAAGTGGCAGACTACGTAGTGAGAGTTAGGAATAAAAGATGGGCACCTAAGTATAATATTGATATTTAGGAAATATTAAAAGCAGTCCTACAACTTGAAGAATATGTCCTCTAGTGGAAAGTAACAGAAAGATATGGACATGAATAATACTGGATAAACACATAAAAAGATATGATCTACATTGGTATAGGAAACCCAGATGGAAGAAATATGGGACCAAGTAGAGGAGTGTACTTAAGTCAGCTTAAACTGGCTCATAAGAGCTAGTTGTTAAATTTTCAGGAAAGTATAACCCTATTGGAAATTGGCAAACATTACAAACCAGAATTTAATTTATTGTTTTGATGAATTCTATACTTTAAGAAGTGATTAAAAAGCTTTATTATTAACATAACATAATATAATATTAATATGATTTTTATTTAGTTAATATAACAACATAAATTAATAATATAAACTAAGATTAATAATACATTATTTGATATAACATAATAATATAATTTATATACAATATGAATAATAATATAAATTAGGTAAATAATATAAATTAATATAATAATAATATAAATTAATCTTTAAAATGTCATGCCTGGATTTTTCTTGGAGAGCCACTTGTTAAAAATTTACCAGCACATCCATGCACCATATTGGCATATAGTTATTTATCCATGATTTGTGATGAAATTCTTACCCTACATCCAAACTTTAGGAGGCATGTCTTTTCACTGTTCAAACAAATCATTTACTCATACACTAAGCCAATATTTATGATGCAATTTAAAGAAGTAGCCATGAATAAACTGAATTCTGGAAAGATGGATGGAATAGGCCCTTATAACAGAGATGAAGCTAACTGAAATCAGAGTCACCAGTGAAGGAGGAAAAGTATTTAATAGTTATAAATCTACAGTAAAAAATGAGACTTGAAGTCTATGCTTGTGCCCTCTCTATCTCAGGAGCATAATGTTGTAGATAAGACTATTTCTAGTTCTTGTGTTGAATATTCAGTATATTCATTTATCTTGTAAAGCCTCAACAGGTGGCTAATTTTCTTTCCATGAATCATGAAGGAACTCAATAGTACAACCTTCCTAGCTAAATTCTTGATTATTTATTTATTTTTGGAATAAGAATTTTTCTGCTTGTTAAGTCACAACAGCCAATTTAAGAAAAGAAAAGCAAACTTCAATAAATCTATTAATTTGTTAAATTAATCATTCAGTAAATATTAGTATGGACTTATTATGTGCTAGGCACTGTGCTGGACATTGACAATTTAAGTACAAATAATTAAACTATACACACACACAAACACATATATACATATATAAGGAATTTGCATTCTAATAAGTAAAATAATTATATATAAAATATATACAGAATAAATATAGTTAATAAATACAAATATTACAAAACAATTAAATATGAAGTATTATAGGAGGGAGAACACTAGTACAAACATTTTATGAATATAATACTCAAGCTATATCCTAAAAAAAGAGAGGGACTATATGAGACAGAGGTAAAGAGAGAATATGTTCCAGGCATGCAAGATGGGAAGTACAAAGTTTTATATAAATATTGAAGGAATAGAGGTGAGAAGGAAATAATTATCACTCAAACTTCACTTTCATTAAAATTGGTAAGAAAAAGGCAGAACACATAGACACACACACACACACACACACACACACGACTTTGGCATAAAAGTACCTTCATTTCAACAGAGATATAATAGGAAGAAGGGGAAGAAGAGCATAAAAGGGATGATATATTCAGGGAGGGATTAGTCAAAAAATAATACAAATTTGGAGAAGGCACAGTGAGGTTAAAAGGGAAAGGAAAAAATTATAATTAATTATAATTATAATAAAAAGAGACAGGAGAATAGAGAAAAAAGCATAAGAACTCTTGTAGGGAAATAAATAACTGTGAATGTGAATAAGATGAACTCACACATGAAACAGAACCATTTATCAGGGTGGATTAAAAAAATGTTACTGCTGTTCACAAAAAAAGAAAATACCACACACTTGAAACACGAAGACTCATGCAGACTTAAAATAAAGGTATGGAGAAATACCTAGTAAACCTTAGCTAAACATGCAAACACACACCACACACACTCATACACACAAATGAGGATTAATAACTATGATTTCACATATCACAATAGCAAAAATATTTATTTAAAAGATATAGAGATACTTTATTTTACTGAAAAATAAATTGGTTTCAATACTTAACATATTTACATCCCATGACATAACTTCTAAATGCCTAAAGGAAAAACTAAATTAAATTACAAGAAGAAATAAACAATAAAACTGTAATAGTAAGGGAGCTTAATTTATCCTATTTGTCCTAGATAAGTCTATCAGGAGAAAAAGAATAAACATTTATCAATAGTGAGCGACACCTTTGCAATAATTCATCATATTCTAACATCACCAAATGAGGAAAGGCAGAAATATTAAACATATCCTTTGTTGACTATAATATAGTGTTATTGTTGTTTAGTAATTTTAGTCACTTCTGACTCTTAGTGATCTGTATCTCCCCCCATCTGCAATTTGTTCGGCATACTGGATCCTGGAGTCATTTCCTTAACCAGTTGATTAAGGTAAATAGAGGGTAAGTGGCTTGCCAAGCAGAACCTAAGTAGTAAATATCTGAGGCTAGATTTGAACTCAGGTCTTCTTGACTGTATCCACTATATACTATACTACAATATAAATGAAATCAAATAAAGGGTGACTTAAGAGTATTAAAAATAAATTGGAAGTTAAATAGCAATTCTAAGAAATTGAGGGGCTCAATTAAAGATTTTGTAATATAGTCACAGCAGGTCATAAGGGAAATATATATAAATACATTTGTTGAAGAGAGAAAGGAGGGGAGAGAGAGAAAGAGAGAGAAGGAGAGAGAGAGAGAATTAATTGGAAATACAATTAAAAATATTAGAAAACCAACAAAAAAACAAAAAACCCCAATTAAACACCAAAATAGAAATCTTAAAAATCAAATAAGAAATTAATCAAATTGAAAATAAAAAATATAAAATTTATATAAAGAGGCTACTAAAATAAAATAGTTGAAACATCAGTTAATATAATAAAAGAAAAAAACCTAAATTATCAATATCAAAAATGAAGAAAAATTCACAATGTGTGAAGAAAAATAAAGGATATTAGAGATTATATTGTTCAATTATATGCTACTAAAATTACCAATTTAAATAAACTAAGCTAATATTTATGAAAAATATATAAAATATTCAAATGAACAAAATAAGAAATAGAGAATTTCAGGCTAAACTGATCAAAGCATAAATAAACTTCCAAAGAAAAAATACTTTGATCAGATGGATTCAAAAGTAAAACCTATCAAAAATTCAAAGAACAGTTAATTTCAATATTACATAAATTGTTTGGAAAAATAGAAAAATAATGGATCCAACCAAATTCCTTTGAATGCATAACTTTGGTCTTGATACATAAGAAAGGGAGAGAAGGGTAGACAAGAAGAGGGAATAGGGGAGTGGAAGGAAGGGAAAGAGAGGAGGAGAGGAAAGAAGAGGACAGGAGAGAAGAAGAGAAGAAAAAAGAGGAGAGGAGAGGAGAGGAGAGGGAAAGGGAGGAAAGGGAGGAAAGAGAAGGGGAAGGAAGGGGAGGAAAAAAAATTATCTTGAAAATTAACTATATCTGACAAATATAATTTATCAACTATACAGGAAGACAAATTGGTCAACAGTGGTAAATGCAATAGATTAAGAAGGACTACAACTGAAATATGAATGTAAATCAACCTCTGACTAATTATTAAATGAAATAATGGATCATTCTGACGTGACATCACGATGACTCAACCTTGTACAGTAGCTCCCATCATCTTCCAGTTTAAATAATTCCCAGAATCATAAAACTGGGAGGAACTTCAGTGACTAATTCATTCAATGCATATTTGGAAAAAGATCCCATCTTTACCATGCCCAACAAAATCAGATTTGAAGATTTCTAGTGAGGAAGAACTACTATCTCCCTATGTAGCATATTTTATTTCGCATAGTTCCTATACTTGGGAAGTTTTTCAAGCCATTTCTTTTTATCAAGTCAAAAATTTGCCAATTTAGAATTTTTATTCATTGCTCTTGGTTCTGGGCTGATATCATACAAATGTAATCTTTGTTATATTTATAGACAGTTATCATGTTCCCCCTAAGAGCTTTCTTCCAAATTTAATATTCCATTTCCTTGAATTGATCCTCATGTAGTATGAATTCTAGGCTCTTCACCAATTTGATTAATGCCCTTTATAAAATATGTCACCTAAATCTGACACACTCAATTATATAACTGTTGAGACTGAATAATATACAATATTCAGACAATATAATTTATCAACTATCATAGAACAAAAGCAAACAAGTGAAAACCAATTATTTAGGTTATCCAGTTTTTAAAAATTCAATTAAGATCAAATGTCTTTCATAAACTATGAAATTTAATACATGAAGTTGATGCTGACTTGTTTTTGAAAATAATATAAGATCAAAGGTAATGAAAAGGTCATCTGTCCCAGACCTAATAACAACAGAAAAAAATATACTGACCATGTCCAAACACAAGCCAAGTCTCAAAGGAAACTATAGATATAAAAATATTCAAATTAAAGAGACTACCTGTCCTTCGTTGTTTAAATAATGTTTAATGACTGTTTTGTAGTTTCTGGGAAAATAGCTCAACTCTATTCCAAATAGACAAAAACTGAGAAAATTACACAAAGCACTCATTTGTTTACCAAAGGCTTTGGAGAGCTCTAAAAGGTCATAGAGCTCTCATAAGTGAAAAAAATACATATATATCACAACTCTTCTTCTTGATAGACATATTTCACTTAACTTCTCCAAACTGAGAACACAAGAAGAGTATAAATTTAGATCTTCTTGTTGGCCACTATTTGTGCAGTTCCTCTGCATAATGGTTTCATAGCCAAAGATTTCTCTTAGCTTATTTTATTGAGCTAGACTGATCCAGGAGGACCATCAGATAAATAATGCTTTGCCTTGTGGACTAATCTAATTCTGCCTCAAACTATAACAAATTAGTTCCAGTCAATAACTGAACTTAAAAAAGCTTTCAATTCATTTTCTTGTTGATTTTTTGGCCCCTCAAATTAGAGTGAGCTAATTTCCCCACATACAACTAGAAGAAAGCTGAAAAATCATCAGTCAGATAATTTGATTTGAAAGGGACACCTAAGCTATAATCCTCTCAATACCCCTTTCAAGTGTTCATCCATCCCTTGCTTTAAGAACCCAAACAATGGAGAAATTACTATTTCTAGCGACAATCTATTTTATTTTTTGACATCTCTAAGTATAAAAAAATTTCCTTCCCTTATGTGGAATCCGATTGAGACTATTGAATAACATCGATGACAACTATTGCATTTGACATTCAGGACCTACACTGAGTGAAACAGTCCCTGAGAGTTGTCTCTAGAACTCTGAGAATAGTAGTAACTGCCCTTTAGGGACCCAACTAGCTGATTCAAGCAGAAGCTGAGAGTTTTCTTCCTATTGTTTCTTTCTTTCTTTCTTCTTTCTTTTCTTTCTTTCCTTCTTCCTTCCTCCCTGCCCCCTCTCTCCTTTTTTTATTCTTCTTGCTCTTGGGCTTGTTCTTCTTGTTCTTCTACTCCGCTTTCTTCCCTTATCATATATGGCTTCTACTTGGGTCACTGTATCTTTGCATGTGGATACACTGTACATAGAAATATAATTTTAGTTGCTTTTATTTTCTAATGATTTGGGAATTATGGGCTAGATTTTTTAAAAATCTCTTATTTACTTATTCTTAATTGTTTGTTTGATAATTTAGTTTTTGTCCTTTACAGTTTTCACTTATGATTTTTTTGAAATATAGCTCTGAAAAGATAACCTTTAAAAGAATACATAGTGTTTCAAATGGAACTACTTGAGTAGTCTTTGAACCCAAATTACTCCAGCTTTTTTGAATGGCTAGTACTAACCCCTAGCCCATCTTTTGTCTCAATTCATGCCCAGTGTTTAGACATTGGATAGGCATTGCCTTAGACAAATAGAGACCTGGGAGTCTTTAATTTAGAAAGATCAAGGTCAACTATGCATCCTAGACTGCCATCAGACAGCTTGACTTTGTCTACTGGATTTTAATGAATCTGAAGGAGAAAATGAGGCTTTCTGCAGTTCTGTCTCATTTAAATTGTGCAGTTCTGTCTCATTTAAATTGAATTCAGGAGTAAGTCAAGATATTATTGCTTTCTGATATCACTGATCCTCTTTGAGAACTGAGGATGAACAATATCAACATGTAGCACAGTTTTCTCCATGGCTGCAGCAAAATAGAATCTTATATAGTTTAGTTGAAATGTATTGGAGCAACTTTTAGGCTCTATTTTATTCTCCAGAGTTAAATGTTTTGGGTTTTTTCACCTTTTTAAATCAACAAACAATAGTCATATCATCTAATGTGTTGGAGGTCCTTCTCCCATTCTGTTAATGTTTTGTGTTTAGTTGTGCAACATGATGGACTCACTTTCTATTCTGATCTATTCTGATCACATCCACAAGATAACTTTTTAAGTATCTCTCATTCATTGGTAGCAATACACTTCTTATATTCACCATGTGTCCTTTCCGATTTTGATGCTTCTAAGAACATTGTGCTCCATGATTTACCATCAGTGCATTTAATTCAATAAATTTTTATTAAATGACTATGTGCCAGAAACTATGCTAGGTGCTATGTAATTCAATGACAAAACTAAACAAAAAACACAAATATTTTCTTCTTTCAAGGGACCTACCCTTTACTAAAGGATACATCTCTCTCTTTTCCTCTCTATGTCTGTGTCTCTCTACTCTCTGTTTCTTGTCTCTGTCTCTCCTCTCTCTGTTTGTCTCTCTCTGTTTGTCTCTCCTATCTCTGTCTTTCTGCCTATCTGTCTGTTTCTCACTCCTCTCTCTCTCTCTCTCTCTCTCTCTCTCTCTCTCTCTCTCTCTCTCTCTCTCTCTCTCTCTCTCTCTCTCTCTTTCTCTCTCTCTCTCTCTCTCCCCTTGTTATTTCTCCTCTCATCCTCTCTCAATAGATATATAGATTATATGTGCATATAACTAGAAAGTATATACAAAATTATTTCAGGAAGGGAAGAGATTATTCATTCTAAAGGAAGACAGATCTGGAAAGACTATGTTAGAAGAGGCATATGAGTTGTTCTTTGAAGGAAGTTAGTATATCTACAAAGTGAAGATGAGAAGAGAAAGCATCCCAAACACAAGAGGCCACTTGTGCAAAGCACATAGGGAGAAATGGATTGTTGCATAATGTAACAAGTGGAAGGCCAATTTGACTGGCATGGAAAGTAGGGAAAGAAGAAATATGTGAAATAAAACCAAGAAAGGTACTAGAAGGCAGATTATTAAAGGATTACAAAGCTAGGGTATATCAGGAGAAAAAGAGAAGTTATTGGTATTAACAAGATATGCTTTTGTAGCAGTAAACAACTCAGGGTTGTTGAAAAATGCATTTTCAAATGCTATGCAGCCTCATCATCTCCTTTTCCTATTCAATTATGGGCTCAGATCATCACCCACATGAATCACCTATTTGAGACAAAAATATATAAATGTCAACAAACCAACTTACGGGGGCTGTTTGTTCAGCTGTGCATTATAATATGTCCAATTTATATTTTTTCACTAACTTTCTTTTTTTAACATGTAAATGGCTTGGCCAATCTCTCTGGAGTGAACTTCGAAGATGTCTTTTCATCTCTTGGGGTTCAATGCAACCAACTAGTGTCATCCGTGAATAGGAGCTTCTGGGAAATGTCACTTTCAATATGAAACCCTTCTTCTCTGTGAAGTTGACACAGAATAAGCTGTCTGGCTATGGCAGTAAAGAAGAGCCTAAAAAGCAAGAAACATTTTCCTGCTTTATCCCTCACTTAGTGCTGCTCCTTAATATCTTAAGACTATTCTCTCCATGGTTGCAGCTGGATAGAACCTTACATGATTTTAAGGTGGAGCTTTTAGTCTGTGTTTCCTTCTCAAGAATTAAAGGCTTTTTTCTTAATTTAACAAACAATAGCTGTAACAGGATCTTTTTTCCCCTTTAAATCAATTGTGTGACTTGGAAGATGTAATCTATTGTATAAAGTTACCTATGAAAGATTTTGTGTTCCTCAGTTATGATTTCAGTAAGAATAATTCCATGCAGATATGTTTAGAAGAATTGCACATGTTTAACCTACATTGGATTGCTTGGGGAGGGGAGAGAAGGAAAAAGGGGAGAAAAATTTGTAATACAAAGTTATGCAAATATAATATGCAAAAACGAATGTTGAAATTTATCTTTGTAAGTATTTGGAAATAGAAAATCCTATTTCAAAAAGTAAAAAAGAAAGAAACTATCTTTTCATGTGTTTAGAAAAATAAAATACTATTAAGGAAAAAAAACATGCACACTTCATATTATATAGGTATATATAGGTATTATATACCTATTATAAACTTCATATAATTTTTAAATAAGCTATAATCAAGTAAACAATAATTCACATCTAACTATCCAAAGTTTATCAAGCACTTTTCTCCTAATAACTCTTAGAGATAGGTAGTAGAAACATTATAATATCCATTATACAAGCAAAGAAACTGAGGTTTAGAGAAATTAAGCTACATGGTCATTAATTTAAATAATAATCTGATTCATCTAACTAATAATAATAGCAGTCTGGACTTTACTCAAGTCTTCTGACTCAAGTTTACTTCCTGTTTTAGATGGAATTGTATTATACACATAGACACTCTCCCTAGCATAATTATCTATCAATCTATTAACCAAAAAGTATGTTCAGCATATGTCCACTGATGTACATGAGAATACAACTAATGAACAAAAAATGTTAAGTGATCTCTTCATTTTCTGATTAAGAAGAGTACCCACATAAAATAGTTGTGAACCCAGGAAGACAACATGTAATTAAAATTCCAAATGGTGCAACTGTAATTGTTCAAATGCTTCAGAGAAACAAAATATAACCATAGTGTAATGAATAGAATGCTGGATTTAAGAGTCTGGGTGTGAGACCTGGATATCTCTGAGCTTCATTTCCCTCATCCATAAAATGGGGATAGTGATAGTACCTAACTCATAAAGATTGCTGTGGTATTCAAATAGTATAATGTACCTAATGTACTTTTAAAATGTTAAATGTCAACTTGGTTATAAAGTCAGTCAAAGTTTCATGGAATAAGCTTCCCCTAATTTGTTAGACTTCTGTAACTAATCTGGAAAATACCTATTATTTGGGATTCTTGCCCCTAAAGTTATATATTTAATGCAGAAGATGCATATTCTAAAAAAACAATACCACATTGCCAAAATATTCTCTAATAAATATGGTTCCCCAGAGATAGTCATGGAAGCTTTATTCTTGGCATTCTGGGAATATATCCCAAAATGCAAATGTTTTTTTCAGCTGGGGGAAAGAAGATCTTGGATTTAATTTCTGATCAGCTTACCTTGTGGACTGTATTGTCTGAAGGTCCATACCAAAGTGGCTTTTTCTTGAAAAGTGGGAAGGGAACAGGATTTGGAGTCAGTGGGTTTTAATGTTAACTCTGTTATTTCTTCTCTGTATAACACTGGGTATATCATATAATATTTGGGGGCTTTAGTTTTCTGTAAAATGATTAAAAAATCTTTCAAATTAAGGAAATGGACTTAAGGATCTCTAAGATCCCTCCCAACTCTTAGCCTATGATCTTCTGAGCCTCTGAACTGGAAATCATTGCCTTATTCTGAAGTTCCACCCAACTAGATGAAGCATGTTTAAGTCGAAAGTCAGAGGAGTGTTCTCTCAATCTGGAAACATATATTCATTGGTATTCCCCTCTGGAGTTCCCAGGAGGAAATGGATTTAACACATCTTCCTTGATTTGACTATTTGAGTGAGTCAGCTTTTCTACCTCTCACTGTTCACTTAAAGAAATCCAGATATGTTGTCTTTTTCCTCCTGTCAAGCTGAAGATAAAATGGGGCCTGTATTTTCATGACTGCATGAAGGGGTTCTGAGCTAAGCTAACAGATGCCAAAAGAAGATCTGGTGTTCAAAGTTAAAGTGTTAGAATGAGATAAGACACTGGATGGTTCTTTGCACCACTGATCTGAGTCTTTCACATGGAACAGCAGTTAGCAAAGGCAGTTAGGAAAATTCACAGCCATTCTATTACCTAAAAATGATTCTGCACATATCAACAGGCATAAAAGAAATATTGATAATAAAGATCTCCCTGTGATGCTGCTGTTTTAGTTCCACTCGCTTTTGCCAAGAACACATTTGCTTTAGGAACAATGTGGCATTTTTTGTTTTTCATAATAAATCAACCTCACAGGATGATACAGGGAAAAGAGCCCTATAAATCTTGGATTGAGAGTTAAAGATACTGGATTTAAATCTTTGCTCAGATTTGACTCTGGTCAAATCATCCCCCACCCCCCACTCAAGTCTTAATTTCTTCATCTATTTAGTGAAGAAGTTGGTTGACAGTCTTAAGGTCACTTCTAGCTCAAAATCTCTGCTCCTGAAAATATTTTGGGAAAACTGAATTCTGAGGTCATAAATAAAAGTGTACATGAACAGCGTGATATTTTATTTGTATCTCCAGTGCTTACCACAATGCTTTCCTCTTGGTAAACTAATAAATGTTTCATACATTCATCAATTCCTACCTTACCTACTTAAAGATGACCTCTTTAATAGACTCATGCTGATTAATGTGTCCCCACTCCATCTTGTTTACAATGAGCCAAGACTCAAGACTAAGTCTCCTAGGACTGAGACAAGTACTCTTCTCAGTATATTCCAATGTGCTGTGACCACAGTAACTGCCTACTTCACAGATTTCTTGATAGGAGCAAAAGGAATAAGACCATCTGTAAAGCTTTCAAGCACTATCATGAATGTAAGAGATACTGAAAAAGAGATTCTTCGCCGAAAGCTCTCCTCCTCTTTCAGAAAACTAGTGCAAAAAACTCCTCCCCTCACCCATCTACCCAAAAGAGGGGGTAGGGTTTAATCTGATTCTAACGTTTATTTCCATAAAATATTATTCTCCAGGGTACAAGTATTTTCTAATATGGTCTTCATTCTTACTTCTGTTTCTTGGAATCCATAACTCCCTTCAAAAGTAAGCTCAGGTGACATCTCTGACATGAAGTTTCTTTTGGTTTCTTTTGGTTATTATTGGGGAGTCACCATCTCCACCCCGACTTTGTTATTCTTATACCATACTTTGCACATTGACGGTACCTAATAAATACTCTTTTTTTTCTGAGGCAATTGGGGTTAAGTGACTTGCCCAGGATTGTACAAATAAATATTCAAATGAGAATTTAAAGGGGCTAAAAGATAGGAGACTTTAGAGAGGTTTATGATGTTACCACTTAATTGGCTTTTGTTTATAAGACTAATAAGCACTACCCAGGTCCTGAGTCTTCAACTCTATTATTTAAAACAAATTGAATAGAGATACCTTCAGTTGAGATAATGTAAGATGAAATTGTGAGATTTTCTTTCAGCATGACAGAATCTCATAGCATTTAGTAAACGTTGTCATAAAGCCAAAAAGAACTTAGGAATCGTCTAATCCAACCCCTTAATTTTTTACAAGGGAAAACTGGGGGCCAAAGTAAAAATGTGTATTGTCTAAAGTCAAACTGAGAATGAACAAGGACAAAGACTAGTGGCAACTGGACCAGAACTAGCCTCTAACCCATGGTGACCAGTAATGAACAAAGGAGGCTAGAGACAGGAGAATCAGGAATAAACAGAAGTTTAACTAACTTCAAGGTGAGTAAAATGCCTACAAGTGGGACCGCCCCTTCCTGAGAAGGAAGACTTAACCTGCTGGGGCTAGGGTCAGTTATATACATAAAACATAAAATACATGTACAACACAATCATTCTTGGGTCTTGAATAACAGTTCGTATGATTGGTATTTCTTGGGCCTTGTGGGAATAGTTTCTAAGTTGTGTAAAGATCATTGAGCATTGTGATCATTCAGTGGAGGACAGAACCAGAGTTAGCATAGTGGGAATGGGAATGCAGTATCTGGTTCAGTTCAGTTGGCAGTTACATGAGCACAGGTGGCAGAAGGTGTGATGGATGGCTTTAAATTGCAGAATGTTAACAGCATCTGGCTCCCAGGTCCTTGGGAAATAGGAGAAACTCTCACAAAACTAAACAATTATTAATTAATATGAAAATCACAATGGCTAATATGAAAAAAATATGAAAAAAAAAAAAGAAAATCACAAATTCCTCAGTGAATAACTAGTGCTGGTCAAAGCAATACAGTGTTCCAGAGGGTGAGATTATCCAACATGTAAAAGATTGTTACCAGACCAAACTCAAGACACAGCCTGCTAGCTGGGTCTTAGCTCTGGGAAACAGGGTTTCTCCAAATATCTTGCTATTAGGCATCTCAGTTATTGAATTCTGTGCCTCCCCACTTTTATTTCTAAAGTGGGAGATAATAACACCCACTTCACAGGATTGTGATGAGGATCAAAAAAGCTAATATATGTAAAGTGCTTTGTGAAGCACTTTATAAAATGTATAGAAATATGGGTATGCTATATAAAAATCTCTCTTTATAAGTGTTTGTATGTATATTATAGATAGATAGATAGATAGATGCCTAATTGGTTGAGTGTTTTCTCTATTATATAACTTATTACTGTCAGTATTGTTTTGTCACTTTTTGTTGTATTTGTCAATATTGTTTTTCTATATAAATTCAACTTCTTATTAAAATAACTCTTAAGATTTATCCACTCATATCTTTTCTAGTAGAAAAGAACAGGAACCAAGGTAGATTACATTTAATTGGGGAATGGATAAACAAATTGTAATTCTCGAATACAATGGAATGTTTCTATGACGCAAGAAATAATGAATATAATGACCACAGAGAATCATAGGAAGACATAAGAACTTAAGATTGTTCTTGTGTTACCCAGTCTCTTGTGAAGTAAGCAGAAACACAAAAACAATATTCCTAATGACTCCAACAATGTACATAAAAAGAACAACCACCAAAAAAAAGTGAAGCTTAGTGTTACATAAATATAATGATTAAGATTTGCCCTTAAGAAGAGATATAAGAATACCTATCCTGTCCTTTATAAGGCTAAGTACTGTAGGTATAGAACTTTGCATACACTGCTGGATTTGATTAATGTTTTGGTTAGTTTTCTCCAACCATTTTTCCTCTGCTTGAAGGAAAAGAAAAGGAAATATTGGAAGATGAAATATATAAAAGCAAAAGATATCAATAAAATACTTCAAAAAGATTTAACTGTTCTCTATAAAGAAAAGGCATTTGAAGAAATACAAACGAGACTTACTTCTAGACTTCCTAGTTCAAGTGTTATGAAATTAAATCTTGGCTTTCTCTTTTACTTTCTCTCAGTTAGCAGTATTAGAAAGCCTGGACCCTGTTCTTGCCAGCCAGTTGACAATTCCAATACCTTAGGATCTTGCCTTTCTGAAATTCTCTTTCTGCTGCCAACTTCCTTCAGGGCTACTGGCCAGTACTTAGCTCTCCCTAATTAACTAATTAGTCTCACTGAAATAAAATAATAGCTCACTTCTATATAGTACTTAAGAGTTTTTAAAGTACTTTCTCTTCATGGTCCTATGAGGAAAGTAAGGCAAATAATTATGCACCTTCATTTTATAGGATAGGAAATTGAGGCTCAAATGACTTGCACAGAGTCAACCAAACTCATTCCAGCAGAGCCAGGAGACTCAAGTCGCCTGGGTTTGTGTTTGGGGAATAAGTGCAAATTTTCTTAAATAACTGTATCTAGGTAGCTCCAGATAACTTCCCACATACTTTTTTACATGATAAATTATTCCCCCAGGTCTACTGAAATTTTTTTATTACTTTTGTAAAATTCTGAGAACTTGGATGTTTTGTTGTACTTGAAATGTTCTTCCTGTAGCAGCTTTCTCTTTTTTCTCTCTCAGAGCTGAAAAGGAAAATTAAAAATATAGAAAGATTTTTGGAAAGATGGTGGATTAGGTCAGAAAATTCTCAGCCCTTCAGATCTTCCCCATAAATAAGACAAAAATAGTACCTTGGGCAAAGAGAGTGATAAAAATAAACAAAGAGTTAGAAACAGTAACATTGGTCCTCCTAGGATAACTGGAGAAGATCCAAATTAAAATACAATGATGGAGGTCAGGCCCATGTGAAGTTTAAACACCTCCAGGCTAGCTCCTCTGAAACAACAAGCAGCAAGCCTCAGGGGCTAGCTGGATTGGGAGATAAATCTTGGTCCCAGTCACACAATTTTTGCTTCCCAAATAGTTTGAGGAGTCAGACATCTGAGTCAGAGAAGATTGAGGAAACCTCTGCTGTTAAGGGATACAAGGCCCAGTTGTGCTGCCAAACATGGCCCTGGGTGAGAAGGAACCAGCACATGCCTGGGGAGTGCAGAAGCAGTGGGGCAGGGATGCTAAGGTTCTGGGGACTTAGAGGAGGGTGGGATTCTTCTATTCTAGTTCTAGACCAGAGGGGTGAACTGAAGGAGGACCTGAGGCCAGAGGTAGTGTCTTCTGTGCCCCAAAGACTAGAGTTGATAACACTAAAAATCTGCTATCAATAATAATGATGATGAATGAGTAGGCAAAGGAGAAATGACTTAGCCATAAAAAATTACTATAGGAATGGTGAAGACCAGGGTTCATCTTCATTGGAGAAAAAATAAGCAAAAAAAAAGCCTCCTACCTCAAAGAATAACATCAAATAGTCTACTGCCCAAGAAGAATCCATAGGAAAAACTCAAGTCTTCAAAAATTAAATGAGAGATTGAGGAGATTAACAAAGAAATAAAAAGAATTTAAAAAACTTAAAAGATTATGAAAAGAAAGTTAACCAACTAGAAAAGGACATCCAGAAATTTCAGGAAGAAAATGAACTCCTTGAAAATCAGAATTGAGCAAGGGAAAAAGACAAAGAACTAATGGAACAAAATAAAAAGCATGAAAAAATGTGAAATATCTCATAAGAAAAAGATCTGAAGAGTCAAGAAGAGAAGCCATAAGAATAATTAGACTACCTGAAAACTGATCAAAAAAAAAAATCTTGTATGATAATACAAGAAATAAAGAAAATTGTTCTGAAACATTAGAATAAGAGGAAAAGGTTGAAATAGAAAAAAAATTCCACCAATCACCACCTGGAAAAGATCCTAGGAGAAAACCAAAAAAGTATAATAATAACCAAATTCTAAAACCCCCATCAAGGAGAAAATATTATGAGCAAAAAGGAAAAAAATTTAAAATATAATGGAACCACAATTAGAATTACACAAGACCTAGCAATAACTGTTTTAAAAGACCACAGGTCTTGGGATACCATAGATGAAAGAGCAAAAGAACTAGGGTCTCAATCAACAATATTATACCCAGTAAAGTTAAGCATAATCCTGGATGGAAAAAAAGGATATTCAATGAATTGCCATATTTTCAAGATTTGGTTGTAAAGACCTGTTGTAAAGACAATTTAACATATGTGATCCAAGAAAAATATAAATTCAACATCAAAGGCTAATTAAGGATTCAATAAGGATAAACTGTTTATGTTTTAATACATGGAAATGTAATCTATATGTCTACTGTCATTAGTAATTGGGTAGTTTGGAAGAAGAATTGGAGTACATCATCTCAGTACAATGTGATTCTAAAAAATAAAGCCATGCAAGAAAAGGTAAATAGAATCCTTCTACAAATGATGTGTGAGAGAAGAACTGACACAAAGGAATTAGATGGGGGGGAAAGTCTGGTAGTTCTAGAACCCAACTGTGATTGGAGAAATATATGCATATATACTTATGTGTCTATGTATGTGTATGTATATGTTATGCACATATCTATGGGTATAGAAGTATTTTAAATTAAAAAACAAATAAGAAAGCAAGGGGCTATGAAGGGGGGAAGGATAAAGGAAGGATCCTTGGAGGGAAAGTAGGTTTAGTAATAGGAGGGCAAGTAGGAATAGGAAATAGGAGATATACACAAACATATAATAAAGAGCAGGAGAAGAATTTCCTTATAAGAAAAAAACAGGAGTAGCAATCATGCTCTCACAGAAAGTTAAAGTTAAAATAAATTTGATCAAAAGATAAAAATAATTAAACTACACGATATGTCATCCATATCAATCAATATTGCTTGATCATTTAAAATAACTAGATAGTATGAGATTGAAGTATTGATGGGTTGTTGGAGTTAGAAAAATATGGAAATTTGGACTTATGAAGGAAGGTGGTATTCACCTTCATAAAAACATTTGACCCACAAGTATAGTACAGTCTTACATAGATGCATGTGAACATATACATGCATATGGTTATGGATACATGCATGTTCATGTATGTGTATAAATATGTGTATGTTTATTGTAGGAGTGTGTATATTGTTTATGTGTGAGAGTATGTGAGTAACTGTACTATATACATGTATATATATATATATATATATATATATATATATATATATGTTTAATTGTAGTCTTCTGGGGGAAGAGGGAAAAGAATAAAGTGAAAAGTGCACAGCAAAGAACAAAAAACCTACAAGGAAGCAAAGAAAAGATGGACAGCTCTGAACATAATGTGTAGTATTTATTATATAAGCTTTCTTGAAATGGAAATTTATTTCTTTACATTTTAAATTCTCTTTTACGTTCTGCTGTACACATGGCAATTTTTTTTCTTTTCCTATTTTGCATTTTAAAAACCCTTTATATATTCACCAGAAGTTCATGACATTATCCTCCCAATTGAAAAAAAAAGAGCTTCGACAAGAACCATTCTCACTCTCTCTTTTTCTGTCTCTGTCTCTCTTTATATATATAAATATATACATATATAAATTCACACATATACATACATATGTAATAATTCCCTCCAACTAATTTTTCTTCCTTTAGTGCCCACTTTTCATAGAATGACCTAAAATTAATGGGGAAATGGATGTTTTTCTTCCAGAACATTTTATTTTTTTCAGAACATTTTAAATACCATTTGAAAAGAAGAGAGCTTTTTTAAAAACACAAATAGGCACTGTCTTCTAGACACTAATTCAGGCATATTAGTAGTTAGACTACTCTAGGGAACTGGCTACAGGAATGGTATTGGATAGGAAAAAATGCCATAGAAAGGGCATGACCAAGATTTGATGACAGACTAGCTATGGGAATGGAAGGAACATAGCTTTGAAATGGAGGTACAGCTTTTGTTAATATGAAGGCCCTAAGGCATTAATCATGTAGGGAAAGCTCCAATTAGGCAGGTATACTAAACCTCCCATTCCCTTTTTATTCTGCTTCTCTCAAAAAATTACAAAAGTCAGAAACAAAATATAAATGTACGTTATGGATTTTTTCTTAAATCATTTTAAAGTAACAAATGAATTCATACAATAACAAATAATTTAAATATGCTTCTCTATATTTCCCATGTGTATAACCTTCTGAAATCAATAAGATTGTTTTCTAACAGATTTATGTACTTAGAATTACAAATTGGCAATTGGATCATGGGATGACTGGAGTTAGGAGGAGATGGATGATGACAAGGGTAAACAAGAATGTATTTGTGACTGAAGTCTGAAATTTCACTAGTATTAGAACACTTTAGTCTTCCCTAGTGTGACTTTTTAAAAAATGAAGAGAAGAGTCTTTCTTTCCTCCATTAGTCTAATATAACAGAACAACTCAGCCTAACTAAGATAGCAGAGTAAAGATGGACAGAGCACCAGATCTGGAGTTATGAAGACCTAAGTTCAAATCTGGCATCTGATGTTTACTAGTTGTGTAACTGTGGACAAGTCATTGCCTCAGTCTCCCCAGCTGTAAAATGGGGATAATAGCAGCACCTACCTCACAGAATCAAATGAGATTTGTAAAGCACCTGCTACAAAGTCAGTGATATATAAATGATTGTTCCCTCCTTTCCTTTTCTTCTCAAATAATCTGACCACAGACCGGACCTCCCTGTTCTATCCTCCTGTTTGCAATGAATTTGCACTGATAGCAAAGAATGACTTACTAATGTGAAAGGTTAGCCAGATATGTACATCAGATGCCTGGAAATACTGTCTTGGCACTCTAGATTTTTAGTGAATTACTACTCTTCCTGGAGGAGTGATGTCACCCATCCAGATTATGACCCTTTCAATAAAGGGAGGAAAAGGGACCCATAGAAAGAAGTAGAAGGACTGATGAGTCCCTAAGTGCTGTCCTTGTCACTAAAGTAATTCTACAAACCCCTGTGAGCATAGATGGATACATCATCCCAAAGTTTCATCAAGTCAATAACAAAACTTAGTTCCACTAGTTTTTTAAAGCAGTGAATAAAAAAAAAAAAACACAGTTAGTTGATTGACATATTTTTCCTCTTATTAACTGATTCCTTTGAGACCACGTGGTCCCAACCTGAGAAGATGTCAATCTGTCAAATGTATTCATTTAAATTCTCTTGTTCCTGGGGACACAATCTAAGTCATTCTTAGTGTAAACATGTGCATGTATTTGGGAGTATGTTTACATGCACAAGCTCATAAATTTTCATCAGTTGCCTCCTGTACTTCTTTCCCTCAAATCCCCTCTCCCTGGAGTTATTATTTAACAATAAATGGGAGCATGTTACTGTTTGTAATTACTTTTTGTTTTCAAAAGAAAAAAGCCAAATCAATTCAAGTACTAAAGCTGGAGGCTACAATCTATGTGACAGGTGTTGTACATATAATACTGCATCTTTATGCAAAAAAAGCAAAAATGAGGAGATAGTTAATAACCATAGAAGTAGTTGTTTGCCACTTAAGAATAAAAAATTAATGTGAGAAAGACCCTATGATAGAAGCACATGTGGCTCCTAAAGAAATAAACTTGAATGGTCCAGTGGATAAGGCACTGGATTTGGAGAAGAAAGATGAGAGTTCATATCTTAGGCACTTAATAAGTGTAAAATTTTGGAAAAATCACTTAATTAAAATATCTCAATTTCCTTTTCTGTAAAATGGGGCTAATAATATCTCTTACTTCACAAGATTCTTGGGAAGATCAAACAAGACAACACAGGTAAAGCACTATGTAAATGCTAGTTGTTATAATTATGATTATAATAGAGCTAGTGTATCTCATTTATAGAAAAGAAGTTAATTGAGTGTTTTGCATCCATAATCTTTAGCATAATGTTGAGCATATAGCAGGTCTTTTATAAACACGTGGTGAATTGAATTAAGTATTTTCTCTTTTGAAACCACTTTGCATAACCTACTTTCTAGCCCTGATATTAACATCTAATAATCTTCAGAAAATTCTCTCACTTTTTTTTAGTTAGTGATGCCGAAAACAACTGGCAACAACAAAGGTAAGTATCAAGTTTACTTTACACAATAAAAATACATGATATATAAAATCATTTGAACTTTTAATGATCATCAATAATCCTTCTATTTTGTCCATGTTGAACCTTAATTTAATTCCTCAGAACAATAATTCCAAGCTTTCTTATTATTCCTATTGCCTCCAACCATACATATATCTTCACTTATAGCAGAAAACTAGCAAATGAGCCCTTAGGAGTAAAAATCTACCAGAAGTAACAACCTAGAAGTACCAGAGCTAAAAAAAAAAAAACTCTGAACTTCTGGTTTTGGACAAGAGAATCAAGAAATGGAGAAAGTGCAACAAGTCAGCAGGACAGGATACCATGCATGTAGTGGAGTTTGTAGCACTCCAGCAAATCAGAGGAAAAGAGTACAACATCCAGCTGGAGACGGTTCTGATCACTCAAAAATCAGTTGGAACAGATACCTGAGCTGAAAAACGATGAATTATTTAACTTTCAAATCTGGTCCCCAAGGAAACCACAATCAGAGAGAGGAGAACCAGAAAGTGAGTAATAATGAAAATAAGATGATACAGATGGAAAATACCAAAGATTTTTAAAAGAAGACAACTAAAAGGCCTTGACTATAAATAGGTAAATCAACAGGAAAGTTATTAGTAACAGAAAAGAGATATAGCTTCCAGATCCAATAAATGACTAAAGGCCTCTATGAATAAATGCAAGAAAACCCTTGATGAAATAAAAGACCCTATAGAATTTGAAAAACAAATGGAACCACAACACACTATTCCTAAGGAGTATAAAAGAGAAATGAGAATTATAAGGGCATAATTTATGTCCTGCTTAACAACAACTATAATAATAAATAGAAGAATTTGTATCTGCAATGGCAAACATTGCCATAGAAACAAGAGAGAACAAGAATTTGGGAATGGAAATATATGACACAAAGTTCAACATTGAAGAAGGGAGGCAAAAAGCACTAACAATAAAAGAAAATATGCTCGTTATGCAAGCAAAGCATTTCAAACCTGAAGAAAAAATGCACAGAGGCAATATTAGAATCATAGGTCTTGCAGAAGAATATGACAGGACCAAAAAAGCCTTTCATATCATAATGAAGAAATCACAGAGGAGAATTGCTCAGAACTTCTAACTACAGAAAATGAAATTTGAATTGAAAATTTACAGATTGTATTTGGGAAAAAATCCAAGGAGTGATAAAGCCAACAAAAGTTTGGTGAGATCTATTCTTCTATTTCAATAAAACTTGGGAAGCTGGAAGAGATCTGTGACATGGGGATAAGGACTGCCCCCAAATCTATGTGGATCCAACTATAATGTTGTAACTAGGTGGTAGCAAAAGAAGCAGTAATAACTTCATGAACTCTCAAAGAAGAGATGATAAGAAAATCTAGCCACTGTTCAGGAAGAAATCATATGGAACTCCTGTGTTAGTACTGGACACAAGAATAAATGCTATCTGGCAATTCCATTGCCCATACTTACTTCTGGGTCACAATTCAAGGACAAAAAGCAGCACTTTTGTGCAACAGGGAGCAGGGACCTTGAAGCATAGTATCAATTTTAGTACCAATGGAATAAGGATCCTGAGAAACTATATGAATTGCAACCCTGTGAGATTAGGAGCACTACCAAAACCCCAGAGTTAGCTCTGAAAACAGAAGTATAAAAACTCCTTAAAGTTGGGAGAGTGCTATTTTCTCCTCCTCACCCCACCCTTATACCTAGAGCCCAACTTTCACATAAATTCAAAGCCAAGAAATGGATTGGGAAAGTAAGCAAGTAATAAAAAATGAGCTATTATGATGATAGGAAAGTCAAGTCTCAGAAGACAATGAACCCCAAACAGCTATAAGCACAGTGTCAAAGAAAAAAATATGTGAATTGGACATAAGCCCCAAGAAGAATTCCTGAAAGAACTCCCCACACACACACATCAAAAAAAAAGTTTTGTTTTCTAAATCAAATTAGAGAAAAAATAGATTAAGAAATGAAAATGATGAAAGATAATTATAAAAAGTAATTAACATCTTAAGAGTCACAAAAAATAATGAAGAAAAGAATGCTTTAAAAAAAAATAGAATTGGCCAAATGGAAATAGAGGGACAAAAGCTCAATGACAAAAAATTTTCTTTAATAATTAGAATCAGGCAAGTGGAAACCAATGATCCATGAGACATTAAAAGGCAATAAAACAAGGGCAGCTAGATGGCATAGTGGATAGAGCATCAATGTGGCGTCAGAAAGACCTGAGTTCAAATATGGTCTCAGAAATTTAATCCTTCCTGGCTGTGTGACTCTAAATAAGTCACTTAACCTCAATTGCATCACACATAAAAAAAAAGAAAAGACAATAAAACAAAGTCAAAAGCCAAAAGAATGGGGGGAAAAAGAATATGTGCCTATCTCATTGGAAAAATAACTGACTTGGAAAAATATATCCAGAGAGATAATTTAAGAATTATTAGACTACCTGAAAGCCATGATCATAGAAAGAACAGAAATATCATATTTCAAGAAATTTTCAAGGAAAGCCACCCCTAAATTCTGGAAGTAGAGGATAAAACAGAAATTGAAAGAATTTACTGATTACCACCTAGAAAATGTTTCAAAATGAAAACATCTAGTAATATTATAGTCAAATTTCAAAACTCCCAATCAAAGAAAAAAATAATTCAAGCAGCCAAAAATTTTATAAGCTACCACATTAAAGGAACAGTAGGCTTGGAACATAATATTCTGGAAGGCAAAAAAGCTAGGATTACAACCAAAAATAGCTCACCTAGGAAAACTATGTATTATTCTTTAAGGGAGAAAATGGACATTTAATGAAAAAAATTACTTCCAAGCAGTACTGATGAAAAGACCAGAACCAAATAGAAAATTTAACTTTCAAAAACAAGATTCAAAAGAAGCATAAAATGGGAAACACGATAGATAAATTACAAGGGAATCATAAGGTTAAATTGCTTACATATATGAGAAATTTATATATATATATATATATATATATATATATATATAAAGTTCTTCTAAGAACTTTATCATTATTAGGAAAGTAGAAAAAGTCTACATACACAAAGGTAGTGAGTTGATTATATAGGGATAAAGTTAAAATAAATGGACAGGTGACAAAGTAGTATACCCTGGGAGAAGGGGGAAGGAAGAGAAAGAATGGTAAAAAAATTTATCTCACATTAAAAATGTATGCAAGAAAGAATATATTGAGTAGGAAATGGGGAGGGGCAGACAGTGTTTGACTCTCACTTTCATCTAAATTGATTCAAAGAAGGAAAATTACACACACACACACACACACACACACACACACACACACAATTAGGTATAGAAATCTATCTTGCCCAAAGGAAAAGACTCTACTTTGGGTCCACATCTATTCAAAACCATAGTTCACAACCCTACGTTTGTTTGCTCTAAATAGTCAGCAAGAGGACCCAGATGCTTCCTAACAGTGTGACTCTGGACAAGAGGTTTACCCCTTTAAGGGGTTAACAAATTGAATCTCCCTAAGCCTCAATCTCCACGTTTCTAAAATGAGAAGTTTACGTTAGATGACTTATGAGATTCCCTCTACCTCTAAATGTATGCTGTTAAGTATAGCATGAGATACTTTGTCAAATGTTTTGCTGATTTAGGTAAATTATATCTATAATCTATTAACTCTGTGGGGATGGAGGAAGTAATTGAGGTTAATTTTGGTATGATCTATTCTTGTTGAAATAATGTAGACTTTTGTGATCATTCCTTCCTTTTCTAGAGTTCATTATTAATTATTAATATATAATAATATAATATGTAATGTTTTATTAATAATATATTAATATTAAGTTCACATAATTTTATTTCAAGAATATTGCCAAAAAGCTAAAGTTACATTTATGTTGTACTTTTAATATTTCCAAAGGGCTTTACATATATTAATTTATTTGACCCTCACAATAACTCTCTGAGGTAGGTGCTTAAGTTATTTCCATTTTTATAGATGTGGAATCTGAATTTGTTAAAATTGTTAAATTGTTAAAAATGTTCTATAGGATCACACATCCAGTAAATACTTGGAGTCTAATTTGAAATGTAGTTGGCAAGTTCCATTCTTTCTTTTTTGAAACCCAGACGACATTTGTTCTCTTCAGTTTTCCATAATGTTTCTCATCTTTAAATTTAATTTAATTAATAGGGAATTTTAATTAATTAAATTAATTTTAGGGTTAAGACTAGATCTCTCTCTTAGCCAAGTTGGATGGAAATACAAGAGCAACCCATGAGCCTGGTCCCACCCTGATGGACATGGGAACTTTGACTTGCTCCATTTCAGAATGGGGCCAGTTTACCCCCTCCTTAGACCATCTGGAAGCCCTTGGTTCCCATGGCTCACTATATGAATGCTAAACTCAATGGGCTCATCCAAGCAACTGAAACCACTGCATATCAGAACTCCTAAGCTCAAAAAATCCATCAGCTTCAGCCTTCTAGTCAGGCATAATCTTTCAAAGATCATCGGCTGGGCTCCATGCATCATTGGGATTTCTGTTTGTCTAAGTCGGTAATTTGAACTTATACAATACAACTTTCTTGTCTAATATCACCTTACATACTTAGGGTTTTCAACTCCCCATTCATTTTAGCTCTGTCCTTTCTGGTCCAAAAGTCATTCTAAGCAGAGAAAACAAAAGCAAGAGTTGAGTAAACTATACCTTCCCTCAGTCATCCCATTATCATTGTTTCATCCACCCTATACAATGGTTCTTTTCCTTCTTTCATCTTCTTTCCTGCCCTTTCTACACTCTTTCCTCTCTATTCAACATACCTAAAAACAAGCAATGCTAGCATTCCTCAGCTCATTCTTCACTTTAGTGCTCCTGATATTATTCTTACAAAGCCTGGCCATGTTTTTGTATTCATTCTCCATTACCTATCTTTGCTTCTATCTTCAGGGTACATGTTTTTAAAAGTCTAAGTTGATTGATGAGTTCTAGCTAGAGCCATATTGATCTCTTTAGAGAATGCTACATTTTCCTTCTTAACAAAATTGTTTTTCTTTGTATGCTCATAATTTCATTCTTGAGAGCTTTCTATCTTTTTTTAGTTCATGTAATCCTACTTTATTTTTTCTGAAACCTTAGAAAGCTGTTCTTTCCAAATCTAGAGTTTGTGTCAAATTATTACCAGCTTCCTCTTTTTTTCCTAACATGAATCCTAACATAGACTGAGCACTTCTTACCCCTGCATCACATCATTTTTATTTCAGCAATCTATTCCTTTTTATAGGTAAGAATCGAGGTCTAGGAGGGGCACATACCTCTTGCCCTTCCTCTATTTTTTGTGGAGGTACTGAGTTTTTCCTCCTCATCCAGGAGAAAAGTATACAATCTGATCCCATTACTGTTTGTTAAAGAAGCTTTTAACTATTTCAATATATATCTCCTTCAGCAGTCTGGTCTCTCCCCAACAATGGGTTCACCATACTAGTGTAGGATTAGTGAACAGTATTAGCCCAGTTGCAGCTCAGAATATCCAAGTTCAAATGATCCACCAGACTCAGCCTACATCATCATCATCATTATTATCAAAGGGCCCAAGATTGTTAAAATTTCTATATGAATATTTACACCAGTTCAGACATCAAATTAGGGTTTGACTTTTTGTTTTGTTGATTGTCTAGACTTTAAAAAGTACAGAAAATGTTAATAATGCAGATTAAATTCAAATGGCATTAATTAATTAAAATAATAGAATCTAGAAGCAAACAGCAGAGCACAATTTTTTGGTCTTTTTTTATATACTCACAGTGAATAATACATTAATACATAGTTACTGTCATAAGCATTAATAAGAATTTATTGAATGACTGACATTTTATTAATAAGATAATATCTGAAGATTAAGACTATATCTCAGCAAATAGTACTCTACTTCCTGGAGGGAAAGCTTTTTTTTTTTTTTTTTAGCAAAATATATATATATATATATATGTATGTATATTTATGCATAAACACATAAGTGCAATCTCTTGCCTCAATTGACCAGCATGACATTAAAAACTTTTCCTTATATGTGTGTTCATATGTGTACATATATACCCACACATTGTACACTTATATATAATTGTAACTTTCTTGGGAAGTAGGAAGGGGGAAATAAACCAAAGAAAAAGTCCATATTAGAGAACAAAAGAAAACTTACAAGGAAGCAAAGGAAAGATGAACAGTTCTGAATACAATATGTAATATTTAATATATAGGCTTTCTTGAAATGGAAATATATTGCTTTATATTTTGAATCTTCTCTTATGTTCTGTTGTGCACATGGCGATTTTTTCTCTTGTTTTGTATTTAAGTTTAAAATAAAAAGAAATAAAAAGAAAAAACTTTCATTATTATTATAAGAATATTTAATATTATACAAAGATATTAAAATGTAATTACAGTAGAAGAGATAAATACAGATATAATAATATTAGTATGTGCTCTTTTAAGCCTAGAATCGCAAAACATGGAGGTTTTTTGCACATAACATCTCTAATGTGTTGTGTTTTTTTTTTTTTTGCAAGTACAATTCCCTCTCTTCTTTTTGTTTTTTTTTTTTATCATTATTTTATAACATTTAATTTTTTTTTAATGTTGAGTTCTGGATTCGCTACCTTCTTCCCACTCCACCACCAGCCATTTTAAAGGCAATTATAGATGTGGAATTGTGCATATTTCTATGCCATCCATATTGAGAGAGGGGAGAGAGAGAGAGAGAGAGAGAGAGAGAGAGAGAGAGAGAGAGAGAGAGAGAGAGAGAGAGAGAGAGAGAGAGAGAGGAAGAAAGAGAGAGAGAGGAAGAAAGAAAGAAAAAAGAGGGGGAGAAAGAGAGAAAAAAGAAAGGAGGAAAGAGAGGAAGAAGAAAAAGAAAAAGAGAAGAAGAGAGAAGAAGGAAGAAAGAAAGAGAAAGAAAGAAAGATAAGAAATTAAGTAAAAACAAAAAGAGGAAGGAAGAGAGAGAAAGAAAAAAAGAAAAAAGAGAGGAAGAAAGGAAGAGAGAGAAAAAAAGAAAGAAAGATAGGAAAGGAAGTAAAAACAAAAAGAGGAAGAAAGAAAGAGAGTGAGAGAAAGAGAGAAAAAGAGAGAGAAAGAAAGAAAGAAAGAAAGAAAGAAAGAAAGAAAGAAAGAAAGAAAGAAAGAAAGAAAGAAAGAAAGAAAGAAAGAAAGAAAGAAAGAAAGAAAGAGAGAAAGAAAGAAAGAGAGGAAGGAAGGAAGGAAGGAAAAAATAAATTATGCTTCAATTTGCTTTCAGACTCTATCATTTCTCTGGTGGATAGCATTTTTCAACATGGTCTTTTTTTTTTTTTTTTTTTTGGATCTCTGTGGGATTATAGGGTTAATAGTGGGTTTGCTAGGTTATATTTGCCTCTTTTAAGAGGCAGTGATGAACTGGATAGAGCCCTGGATCTAGAATCAAGTAAATCTGGGGGTCAAACATGGCCTCAGGCACATATTAGCTGCTGGCAAGTCACTTAATCTTTGTTTGCCTCAGTTTTGTCAAATGTAAAATGGGGATAATGATAGTAGCTACCTCAAAGAGTTGCTGTGAAGATCAAATAAGTACTTCACACTTTTAAAAGTGTTTAAAACCCACTAAAGCTAATATATAAGCATTTGTAGCCCTCTCTGTATATAAATAAAAACCCAATAATTTGTGTAAAGAGTACAGATAAAGAGTGGGACTGCTTTTTTTAAACAGGTGCTATTGAACAGTTGCAAAGAAAAGATCAGTCCCACCAATATTAAAGACCACCTCAGTGACACTTGTGCTGACAACCCCCTATCTCTTGAAATAAAGGTTACTTGGGAAATTATTTTTATGGAACATGATTTATTATGAGGCTTTTACAGAAATGTCACCTGTTTCTCTAAGGACACACATAACCAATGTTTGACTTGAGAATGTTTTCGTGAAGGCCTGAACTATGTTTGTCAAAATACTTGTAATTACTTGGTGCCCTTGAAATCATTTGCACTAGTCCCTTCTCAGTTTTTTGTCTTTTTATGTTTCCTTTTTAAGTACCGATGGGGCTTGGTGAGCACTAATTACCCATAGACACTAGATCTCACACTAAGCTTAACATATTTAATGTTTAACAGCTGTATGAATACTGCATGTGCCCACTAATTAACCCCTTTTGTGTTGGATGTTTATGGTGCATGACATTTTCTAATATTTTCTTAGAGATAACACTGAAGTTAATGAGAACTGCACATGTATATCAAAAAGAGAATCGATCCTTTGTCTTAAGCATATTAAGTTTCTCCAGATGTGATAATCATGTCCTGTCTCCAAGTGGTTTTTTAAAAAAATCGCTTGGATATAAAAAGACTTAAAAATGAAGAAACAAACTAACTTAGGCAGGAAAGTTCTTAACTTTCCTTCAACATATTTTTCTTGGTATCTGGAAATCTCTGGTAGGTTAATCATTAGGAGCTCATAGTCAGAAAAATAAATCATGTTTCTAGGATCATCCGACTGATTCAGCTCCCTTCTTTCCTTCTGTTTAAGAAGGAACTAGCTACAGACGTGGGGGAGTCTAATGAGGATAGAAAGGTGAGTATAGAATCTTCTACATGGTTAGCTCCCTATTTTCTTCATCCAAGGAGATGACTCTCATGACAGTTTCATGACTGAGCAGCAATAGCCAGTCAGGGGTGGTACATAGGACTTACTGATCAATAATCAGAGCCATGCTGAGATAAACAGAATCAGGGCTGTTTTGAGCTGTGTAGTAAAATAGGTAGCCAGCTATGCTTGAATATAACTTCAAAGGTGCTTGGAAAACATGTATTGCTGAAAAATATCACCCTTATTGCATCCAAAGATCTTAAAATGGTGCCAATAAAGAATATGGTATAGTGGAAAGGAATCTGGAGTCAGATGGTCTGGGTTCATACCCCAGTTCCAACATTTACTCCCCATGAACCTTATCAATATGTTTGCTGTTTTTGTATTTGTTGTTATTGTCCTACTCCTTCTTCCTAGTCTTCTTTTTCCCCCTTCCCCCCTTCTGTCTCACTTAAATGCAATTCTCCTCTACCCCTCTCCCTCTCCTTCCCCCTCCTCCTTTCCCTCTTCCTCCTCCTCCTCCTCTTCCCCCTCCTCCTCCTCTTCCTCTTCCTCCTTCTCCTTCTCTTTCTCCTTCTTTCTTCTTCTCATAACATGGAAGTAAGCAACAGCATAGAGTAGTTGATGGAGAGGGGGCTAGCCTTGGACTCAGAAAGACCTGAGTCCAAGTCCTATTATACTCCTAGCATTACCTGAACTGATCATTTGATCTTTCAGTATTCCTGGTATTCTCTAGGACTATAAGTTACAAATGAATCCCTGATCTGTTTAAGTAGAATAATTTTCCATAAGGAGAATTTTCTATATCAGTGAAACTATCTATCTGAGGAGCTGGAGAAATGAAAAAAGTGTTATTTGCATCAAGTGTCTCATATGATAGTTGTGAAGAAAGTGCTTCTTTAAATCTGAAGATCTATGGAAAAGTGAATTAGTAGTCAATAATTAATACACATTTATTAAGTGTTTCCTATGTACCAGGTACACACTGGGGATACCTGAGAATACAAATAAGAAAGAGACAGTCCTTGCACTCAAGAAACTTACAATTTTAATGAAGATTGATAAAACACAAAAGGAAGTTAAACGGGTGGCCACCAGAGGATGAGAAAATCATAATGCTTGTGGAGTACAAACCAAGCAAAGCAGATGACAGAAAATTAAGATAGATGGAAAATTTTGAACCCTTTATAAAGGGAGACTTTGGAAGGAATTCATTACTCCATCCCTTCAATAGAAGGAAGAAGAAAGTGAGGGTGCTGAGGTAGAACATCAAAGCTGAATCACTCTCCATGATGATTAGAATTCAGATCATACAGGAGCAGCTTTTCCTAGTGAGACATGATAGTGGTGGATTAGTTAATCATTTCTCTAGAAATGAGGAATCTAAACTGGAGACAAGGAATGAACAGGATAAAACCAACAGAGGAAAACTACTCAGTAAAGGAAAGTCATCTTTACATCCAGTTCCCCTCCATCTTCTCTCCTACCAGTCTGACACTAAATCTTTTTGCCTTCAGGCTCTTGGTACCCAATTCTCATCCATCTCTCTCTTATCACGCCTGCTCTGGAGAAAGGCTTTCCTGTCTGTCATCTACACCTTACTCAATTTTTTAATCAGTGTGTTAACATTCTTAGGGTTTGGGGCACTTTAAGCCTAATCACTGTGGAATGAAAAGCTTTTAGACCCTGGCAAAGGAATTTCAAGCATCAGTGAACATTTGAGAGAAATGTTGGGGACAGTGGATAAATGTTGGGAAAAACATAGTTAGATTTTTTCCAAGAGACCCTAAAAATCATAGTACTTAGGTGGACACCTATGGACATTAATGCTCTATACATAGCTACAGTTGATTTGGGGCCCCAGTGAAGAAAGAAAAGGGCAAACACAGTTGGGGGCAGACTACAAAGGCTTGGGGCCAGCCAAAGGAATAGGATCCAGAGAAGTACTACTGAGAAAGAATGCAGAGGGGAAAAATCAGTGATAATGGATGTGCACAGAGGCAGAATACAAGCACAAAGTAGACATACTTTAGAAAATAGGAATCCCAGATATTCTGAGAACTAGAAAACAGGCTCTATAGACACAAGCAGAGGCAAAGTATAGATCATTATGAAGTTGGGGCTATAAGAGCCCTAAGAATTGATTGGGAAAGAAGCAATTGAATTAGAAAAAGCAAACAGAGGAAAAACATTGGAAAATAGTTTGGAAATGAAGAAAGTGAGTGAAAGACAAAAGAACAGATGGAGAAAAGCAAGTAAAAGGGAAGCCAGAACAGACCTAGATATGCTGAGAGATCAACAAAGAGAATGTACATTTGACACTACAGGAAATAAATGATACAGGTGGTACCAACTCTCAATAGATATTCTTCCTTAAATATTCAGCTAATTGCATGTGATTATATTCCCTATTTTACTTTGCCAGTCTAACTTACATAGCCTTAAGCCAAGGAAAGCATGCAGTTTTATAATTATCTATGAATCCAGGGCAATCTCCTTAATGGCCACTATAGTGAACTCAAAAAAGGGTGAGCTTTTGCATGAGTGATTCAGGTTGGCTACAAAAATAGACTAATATGCTTAATATGACATAAGTACAAATGGCTTCAAAACATATTTCTACCCACTTCTCCCACCTCACTCCTGTGATGAAAACAGAACTGAGTACAATAATACAGAATTAAACTACTGTACATGAACAAATGAGACCAATTATCTGACTGTATGACTAATTCACATTGAATCCCTCCATTGCGGCATGGCAGGCCAGCTCTGAGACTTCTAATACTCAGTGCAGAAGGTAAACTGCCAGTCTAGGAAACCTGGCACAATAGGCCTGACTGGACCTGGCTACCCCCAGGCAATGGGCAGGCCTCAGCATCTAAGGCACCCTCATATGAACAGCCAGTAACCAAGCCTTGACCCCCAGCAAAAGAAGCTTTGGACAGTGTCCCCTGTGCCCCAGGTATAAAAGCTCAACTTTAAAAGTCTGAAATAGACTAAAAAATAAGCAAAAAATAGGAAAGAGCCCAGACTACAGAAAGTCACTGTGATGGGAAGATCAAAACACAAATTGAGAAGAGGACTCCAATGCTAAAATGCCTACATGCAAACTCAAAGGAAAATATGAATTGGTCTCAAACCAGAAAAGCCTTTGTAGAAGAGCTCAAAAAAAAGTTTTAAAATGAAATAAGAGAGACAGCAGAAAAATTGGGAAAAGAAATGAGAGTTTGGCAAGAGAAAATCAACAGCTTAGAAAAGGAAAGATAAAAATTGATGGAAGAAATCAGCAGATGGAGAAAAGACTCCTAAATAACTTCCTAAAGAGGAAACTTTTCAAATACAAGACTGAAGAGAAATATAAAAAGATAAACTTTCAGTTTAAGATTAAACTGTTTATATCCTTACATGGGAAAATGATACTTGTAACTCTTGAGACCTTTATCTCTTATTAGGGCCATTAGAAGGAATATACATAGACAGAAGGTGACTTTGATGTGATGATACAAAAAAAAATTGAAGGGTGAAGAAAGAATTGTATTGAGAGAAGAGGAAAGGCAAAGGCAGAGAACTATAGATTACATCACATGAAGAGACACAAAAGTACAGTAAAGGGAAAGAAGGAATGGGGGTTAGCATTGTTTGGACCTTACTCTTATTGGATGTAACTTAAGGAGGGAATGTGTTTCTTGTAAAAATTGACCAAGTGGCTAGTTAGGGCAGTGGGTAGAGCACCAGTCCTGAAGTCAGGAGGACCAGAGTTCAAATGTGACTCAGACACTAAATATTTCCTAACTGTGTGACTCTGGGTAACTCATTTATTCCCAATAGCCTCAGAAAAAAAATTGTGGCCATGTGCTTGGAAATAAAAACTTCACAATCAAATTCAAAAGGCAGAAATATTAAATACATGCATCTTATGATCCTTATTTTAAAGATGAGAGAACTGGCATAAAGAGGTAAATAACTTCCTCAAAATCACATAGCTTGTAAATGTCTGAAGCAAGTCCAACACTATCAACTGAACCATCTAGTCATAAATGGAAATTTCCAATCCTACTTTATCATGGCTCCATTTCCGGCTTATTATTTGTTGTCTGAACTTAATTATTTCTTTTTTTTGTCCAGGTAACCTGTAGTGTTGCCTTATTTTTTTTTTTTATTCTGTCTCCAATAATATTCACTGAAATGTTCCACTCTCCTCTCCTGTGTGTATTTTCTTACAGAAGAATATAATTTTAATACCTTCCCCAATGTCTTTACAGTGTGGAAGTTTATATCTTTGGAGCACAAGCACCAGTAAGTTCCACATGCTGGAAACATTGCAAAAATGGTGCAGCAGTAGTGTATCTGCTTTCTAAGGACCAGCTGGCCATTGGATAATGAATTTTTTGGCCATGGGAACACATGAAAAAAAAGACAGTAAAATAACCTTCAGGCCTACCTAATGCCCTTCTGATTCTATGATCTCAGCAATATAATAGAAAAAAGTAAAGAGAATGTTGAGAATTATTGTCTTAAATACCATCTACAAACAACTAGTAGTAAGCCAATCAGTCCTTCAAGTTGCCTTTATAAATATTTAGTATGTGTCAGGTACTCTAATTTATGAAAACAGCCAGGTGGCACAGTGCATAGAGCACTGCCCTCAGATACTCATTATCTGTGTGACCCTGGACAAGATACATAATCCAGTTTGCCTCAGTTTCCTCATCTATAAAATGAGCTGGCAAAGGAAGCAGTAAACTATTCCAGTATCTTTACCAGAAAAATTCCAAATGGTGTTATAGAGAGTCAGACAAGACTGAAAAATTATTTAAACAAAACAAACAAAAAAATCCATTAATTACAAGATACTTACCAAATTTCCTGGAATACTTGTCAGCTCCCAGTTGATAAATCTAAATTTCATCAGTATTGATATTATTTTATGCTATGATAAATAAATGAAGCCAGAAAAATAAAAGCATATAATAGGTAAGTGGAAGGAAGGTTCCCAGGTCTTCCTTAAAGAAGAAAAAAAAAAAAAAAAGACAACAAGAAATGTCATTTCATGGATTACTTGATTATCTTAAATTGCAGTGCTCATAATGTTCATATGCAAAAATACCACCATAATAAACATTTATGTTAACATTTATTGCAAACACTGAGGGAGTACTCACATCAGTAATAGTTATAGAGAAATTCAAGGGGGGGCGTGGAAATAAATAGCCTCCAAATTAAGTCAGCATATATCCTAGTATTTGGTGACTTTCCAATGCAAAGGTCAAAATAAGTAAAGTTAGAGAATGTTAGGAAATGTAGCTCTACATCAAGAATTCTCAAATTTATAGATTGTGGGTGTTACACTGGATAGAGTGCTGAACTTCAAGTCAAGGAGACCTCAATTCAAATCCCATCTGGGATATTTATTATATAAGCCACTTAACTTTTTTTGCCTTGATTTCCTCAATTATAAAATATGGAATAATAATAGTATCTATCTTATAGGGCTGTTGTGAGGATAAAATGAGATCATCTTTGTAAAGTACTTAACATAGTGCCTGGTACATAGTAAGCACTTAATAAATGTTTCTTTTTCCCTTGCCTGCTCCCATATTATGCATAATTTCTTAAGGAATCTAGAAGTATTAACTATTACAAGTACCAAATCATATCATAAAAATGAAGTTGACTATATTTTAACATAGATAAAAATGATTAACTTCTTACATGGGAATTTATGAATTAGTTGTCTCTATAGTCCATTGACCTAATTATTAAAAGATCAAACAACCATACCAATTTGAAAGAAAGAATAGAAGAAAGTGTTCAATCAAAAGAATTCTAATTTGATCTCTTTTCCCAAACTAATATGTTTAATGGGATATAGATATAATAACAGACACAAATATAAACTCCTACAATTTCCTATTCACATTTAATCATTATAAAGATTTTTGCTAACAATACAAAGGAAAAAAAACTTCCTCAATCAACAAATGCTTTCTCTCCCTATTAAGGAAAATTCTATAATTAAGAATAGAACTTGGAATATTTCACATATGTGCATGTACATATATATATGTATATATATATATATATATAATATATACCATGTACATTTAATTAGCTCAAAATATATGCATTTCATTATTATAAAATCATAATTATATATTTAGTTAATAGTTTTTCTTGATCAATCTTCTTAGAAATGCATTTTTGACACTGAAAATCAGATATCAAGGAAAATTTATAAAAGAAGAATCTTAAGGATTCCTTAATCCTAAAGAGGATTCCTCTTAACATTTCTGGCCAGAAGTGAGCTCTGCTACTCTTTAGGAAGAGGGAGCACAGAAACAGAACAAGCTTTATACATTTACATTTGGTGCAGTCTCCCTCCAGAGACCAGATTGGTCTGTTCCCTTCTGGGTTACAATCTTTCTGTTATGCCCACTATATGTTTTCCCCTAAATATGTATAAGCATGCCCCCCAAGTCATACATCCCATGTTTTAAAATGGTGGAACCCTCCACCCCCTACAGGGTGTGTTGTTTAATATTCAATTAGCCTATTAAGCAGGCACAATAGTGATTTGTTCAAGTCAAGATCAGCTATTAAATTTGTGATTTTCTCAAACCACAAGATTCTTTCTGATTGGCTGGATCCTTCCTAGATCTTCAATTCCTTGTTTGCTCAAAGCTTCTATTGATCACTTAATCTTCTGTGGAATCTTAACTTTCCTTTAAACCTCTCACATTCTGAAAATTTCTTGGTCAATGGTACCTACTATTCTATACTACCTCGAAGCTTGTAACACTGTAAAAACCTAACTTTTCAGTATTTCTCACAATCTATAAACATTTATTAAGTACCTACTATGTGCTATGTGTTATGCTAAATGATGTATAAAATCATTTGTAATATCTTATGGAGGAGCATAAAGAGAAAAAAAATGTGTAGTATCATGTCATAAAATAGAAAAAACAAAAGAATGGAGACATTAGGTTACAGAAATCTTAGTATGATATCCAATTAAAGACAGATCATCTCAACAGCATATCAGAATTAAAATGAATTAAAGATAACAAACATGAAAATGAAAATTATTTTTTCTATCAATGGCAGAGAAACCATTCAAATTCTATTATCACTGTTGCTGATAATCAATGAGTCTTTTTCCCCCTTTGGACCATTTTTATTTCCATATGCAGCACAAGTATGTCTAGAGGAGAACCACATTAAAGGTGACATAATCTGGAGTACATGGAAAAATCAATGATTGGGATATTTGAGTGAGAAGGAGATACTGATAAATTGGGGATGAAGGAAGGGAACACACAAACATTACCATGACCACCTACAAAAGGAAATTGAAAGGCTCAGCTACCTGGATGTAAGAAATTAAGCATACCAGCCAAAGTGAAAATGAATGTCACAAAAAAGGTGATGAAGAAGCATTGGAGGTGTGAACAAATTGCAAAATAGGATAAATAAGGAACTTTATAGAAGATTAGAAGCTAAAAATGTTATATGGAAAATGAATGCTAGAAAGATGGGATAGTCATGTGATAAGAATGAGTGATGGTACATGGACAACTCAGTTGTTCCACTGATATCCTCTCTCTGTCAGGAGAGATACAAGAAGGTTTCCACATCATTAGATGAACCTCCTGTGGCGAATGATAGAACATAGACAAGAATCATATAAGAATGGCAATTATTGATGATTTCCAGTTTTCATTGTTTTTTCCCATGATCTTCTCCTTTACCCCAAAACAAACAGATAGATCATTTTTTTGATCTTGCTATCAATTACAACAGTTCTTCTTCCATATTCCTGAATTCTGAAATGCCTTTATCTATCATTGTATTTTTCCTTTGCCTTAACACCTCTAACCCTGTTGTTCAAGGTCACTATCACCGCTAATCCTGTCCTTCAGTTCTTTTCCAGGTCCTCAATTCTTCACAGGCTATACTCTTCTACTTTCATTTTGATCCCTTCATTTCTTCATCCCCACTTCCTTGATTTTCATTGGCTATCTTGTATTCCTGGAATATTCTTTCTTCATCTCTGCCTCTTGGCGTCTCTGGATTCTATAATATCTCAGCCCAAATACCACCTTCTTTTGCAAGAGTCCTTTAACAATATACATTGAAGCTAGTGCCTTTTCTCTGAGTTTGCCTCCTATTTACATTGTATCTATTTTGCATTCATGTTATCTCCACTATTAGAATGTGAGCTCTTTGAGGGAAGAAGCTGTATTTGCCTTTCATTGTATCCCTGTGCTTAATCCAATGCCTGGCATATAGTGATTGAAATATATTCAGTGACTGGGATGAATTTGATTGATATAAAATTAGATATATAAGTCATAGAATTAAGTTGATTTAGCTTAGATAATTAAGAAGGGGATGAAATTGAATAAAAAAAGTGCACTGAATTGCATTTGGTAAATTATAGTCAAATTTAAATGACTTTTAACACCTGAACAAAATTCTATCTTTTCAACAACAATAATTTTCTGATGGTATCATATGACTATGAATCATGGAATACCATAGATTTTAAGAAATTAAACCCCCCCAAAATTTGGAAAAATATGATAGGTATATATAATTATCAGTAATAAATTTTTCACCCAAAATAGTTTTAAAATATCATCAGATATATAAACAACAATACCAAATGAGCCTGTAGTATAACAAGATCAAGGAATAAATAATGTTCAGTTGTACTCAGATTATGTTGAGAAGTTTCCCCTTGTAAAGACCAATCTCCCAAAGCTCTATGATGAACTTTCTGCTTGTCTCCTATATTATCACATTTAGTGATCTCACTAGTTCCTATGGGATTATTTATGATCTCTATGTAGATTGTTCCTAGATCTATATATAGCCAGCCCTAGTCTCTCTCTTTGGCCCTATTTCTACATCACCAATAGCCTCTTAGACAACTCCCAATGCATGTCTGTAGGTATTTCAAATTCAACATGTCCATTCTGTTCCCTTTGAACCCTCCTCTCTATCAAACTTTCCTATTATTGTTCAGGACACCACCATCCTCCCAATCACCATGCACAAAATCTTGGTGCAGACTTATTTCATATATTCAATCTATTGCCAATTCTTGTCATTTGTTGCAATTGCAATATCATTCTCATAAATCCTCTTCTCTCTATTTTCAAAGCCACAGCCTTAGTTCACGTTTTCACTACCTCATCACCTTTCTAATTGGTCTCCCTCTCTCAATTTTTTCCCTTTCCAACTCATCCTTCCCTCAAGTGTTAAGATGATTGTTCTAAAACATGTCTCAGTATAACACTTCACTGATCATGGAACTCTAACATCTCCTTCTTATTTCTAGGATCTGGATTCTGTTCTCCTTCCTAAACCTTAGGTATTTTTAATGTTATTGAGCCTGGTAGACGAGCATAGACTATTCTCCTTCCTTTATATTTTGAAGTTGTGTGATTAGATTTTCCAGGAAATACAATTTTACTAGCTTTTGTTATATACATTTCATCTTTGAGCAAGGGAAGCATGTCATTCCTACACTTTAAACCACTATCTGAAAAATCCAAATCTCATTTTCAGACACCAACTTTTTAACCAGATGACCACTTCCAAATCTGTGTTTCTTTTCTGAAACCTCTAACTTCATTTAGCATCAAGGATGAAAATACCATCTGTGCCCCTAAAGTCTTCAATTTCCTGCTTAAGAGTTCATAATCCTTAGCAATGCTTTTTAGATTCATTCAAGCAATGTCTTTTGTGCCCATGTGAATCATTAAAAATAGGTACTGTGTATCTTTCATAACTATGGTGAGGAGAAGAGTCCCTGCTTACATAAGTGATAGAGAGGATCACACAAGATAAAATAGACCTTTTTGATAAAAAAAAGTTTTTATATAAACAAATTTAATAAAATAAAGATGAAAATAGAAACATAATTGGAAAAAATTGTAATAAAGTAATATCTAAAATCAATAAAGAACTGATCCAAATTTATAGACTAAAGGCCACTCCCCAATGATAAATTGTTTAAATATATAGACAGTTTTACTTGAAATTAACCATATAAAAATATTCCAAATCACTGATATTTAGAAAGATTAAACTAAGACAATTTTGAGGTTCTATCTCATGCCCATGAGAATCAGTTGGAGTTAGACTGGCAAATCTGACAAAAAAGGAAAATGGCAAATGTTGGCATCAGGAAAACAAGTATACAAATAGATTATAGTTGAAGGTATAAGTAGATTCAAGCATTCTACAAAACAATTAAGAAGTTTCCCAAATGTTACCAAATTGTGCATAGTCTTTGACTTAATTATGTCACTGCTAGGTCTATTTCCCAAAAAGATCAAAGAAAAAAGAAAGGATCTTATATGTACAGACATTTAAAGCAGCTAATTTCATTTTCTTTCAAAAGTCAGAAACTAAGAGGAATTCCTACTTTAAGAGAAGAATAACTAAACAAATTGTATTATGTGAATGCATTAAAACATTATTGTGCCATAACAAATGATGAAATGAATAGGCATTTCAAAGCAATCTGGAAAGAACTCTATGATATGATAAAACAAAAAGTTGGATCAGGGAGAGTAATTTACACAATGACAATGATATTATAGAGAAAAACAACTTTGAAAAATTATTTAACTCTGATTAATGGAATGATAAATCACAAGTTCAGAGGCTAGAAGATGGATGAATCATGCCATCCACTTCTTGCCAGAGAGCAGCTGTAAATAAAATTCATATTCGGGTTATTTGCTTATTTGGACGTGGCCAACATAGGAATTGGAATAAGCATATTTGTTCTGAGGGCTTTTTTTTGGGGGGGAACCATTTTATAGTGGGCAGTGGGAGGGAAAAATAATTAATTCTTATAAAGGCAAATTTTAAAGAGTAAAAGCAAAGCATCAATTTAACCACATGACTAACCTCAGGAGTTCTCCCACATTTCCTAGACAAATACCAGGGGAAGATAGAAGACTTCCCTTTGATTATCAAATCTACAGATAACTTTCTCAATATCCTTGAGTAAGTAGTCACTAAACAGTACCACTCCTTTCTTCTTCCTCTGATCTCCACTAAATCATCTCTCACCTGATGGTGAAAGATAAAAAATAGACAAGAAAAACAAAGTAAAGCGTATACTTATCCCAAATATAGAGGAGAGATTAATTCTTGGCTATGGAAGCAATGGAAGTAATTGTTAGAGATATGTTTTAGTAGTTTCATATAAAAATAAAGTGCTTTTGTACGACAAAAATCAAAAGAAGCTTATATAAAAAGTAAAGTAATAAGATGAAAGAAAATATTTATTAAGCAAATATTAGACAATAGCTTCATTTCCAGAATTTACAGAGAACTCATATAAACCTCTAATATTAATTCAAGATATAATGGACAATACTTTCCAATGCTGGAAACATATTTATCTAAGCATTTTCTCGAGCCAACATAGGACATAAGCCTAGAGATGAAAGGGACTTTAAGAGCCACAGGATTGGATTTAGTCCAATCCTTTCATTTTATAAAAGTGAAAACAAAGACCCAAGGACACACAGGAATTAGGTGGCAAAGCTGGCATTTAAAGTTCATTTGAAAAAACTAGGCAAATGAAATGTGAGGAAAGAATAAAGCTGAGCTCCAAAAAGAGAAGTAAAAAGACTATAATATATATTATAATTATATAAAAAACATATATATAATTATATATTTGTATATGCATAATATTTATATGTAATATAGAATAATGTTTATATATAATATATATTCCTTTATATGTAGGAAGAAGGGATGAAGGATGAGAAGCAAAGGTGTGGAACATTGCATATAATGTCAGATTTTGGTATTGATTATATTTGCTGATATTTTTTAAAATTGTTCTTTTTTTGGTTGTTGTTACAAGGGATAACTAACTCTTTGGGAGAAAAAGGAGAAAGGAGAGATAGAAGAGTAAATCTTGATTATTTAAAAAACAAAAAGTATCAACGAAAATCGTTTTAAAAGGAGAAAGCCATTATAAACTAAACTCCTTTTCATATTTTGACAAGATTACTACATTGATAGATCAGGTAAATGCTGCAAATATAGTAGTTACCAATGACTAAGCTTATAATAGTATCTTTATGAACAAGATGGTGAAATGTGGCACAGATGATAAAATGAAAGTCTAAAAGTTCACTCAATGATAATACTTGAAGAGTGTTGATTAATAGATGGATAACAACATGGAAGAATATCTCTGGTGACATATTGAAGGATTTCATATGTTTTCTTTGTTTCAGCTTTTACCAAAGTATTTTTATTTCAAGAGTATAAAAAGAACATGCAAACATTTCCTCCAGGAACTCAGGTTCATAATCTCTGGAGCAGTGAGGAAGATTAAACTGGCTGCTTAACTCAGTTCCTATTTAGCATTATTCCCACCAAATTCTAAATCCAATCTTCTTTTTCCCTTGCATTCCAACTCCCTGGCTTCTTAGAGTTTCCCTGATGGGTTGGTTGAAAGATCTAACCTGCAATCCTGGACCCCAAGGCCCCAGTGGTTCAAACTCTTGGTTCTCTGTACCTTGAACTGAAAAGGATAAATGAAACAAGATTTGTCACTTAACCCCAGCCTCAGGGGGAAAAAAATGAAACAAGATTTGTTCTAATTCCATAGGATCTTAGGGGGGTAGAGGCTAGACCTCAGGCTCTTCCTTCCCAAGTTTAGAACATGGCATCCCTACAGTGAATAAATGAGACCTTCATCTAAGACACTGGTGGAAATAGGTCAACTCTCTACTTATTAAATATTCTTATCAGAAGTTTGGATAAATACATAGAATGTATGCTCATCAGATTTTCAGGTAAGAAATTTGAGAGTTATGAAAAGAAAGAATCAATCATACTAAATCCCACATAAATATTTATTCCAAGTGTTTTTGTTTTTATTTTTTGCTGAGGCAATTGGGGTTAAGTGACTTGCCCAGGGTTACATAGCTAGGAAGTGTGAAATGTCTGAGATAAGATTTTAACTCAGGTCCTCCTGACTTCAGGGCTGGTGCTCTATCCACTGCATCACCTACCTGTCACCCCACATAAATATTTATTAAACACCTAGTATGTGCCAAGCATTTGACTAAGCATTGGGGATACAAAAAAAGTCAAAAGATAATCTCTAAGGCGCTTACAATATAATGAAGGAAACTACATAAAAACTAATATACACAAAGAAATAATATATAGTCTAAAGTTCAAATAATTTGAATTAAGATAGGTTGGAAAAGGTTTCCTGTAGAAGGTTGGACTTTAGTTGTCATTGAAAGACTGCTAGTAGGTAGACATGAGGAAAGAGAGTATTCTAAACATGAGTTAATGCTTAGCTCTGTGTGAAAAAGTGTCTTGTTTGTGGAACAGCCAGAAAGACAGTACCACTTTACCATAAAGTAGCAGTTGGGAGTAAAGTGTAAAAGACTGAAAAAGTAGGAGAGAGTGAGTCTATGAATGCCAAACAAAGCATTTAGTATTTGATCCTGGAGGAAATGGGGAGCCACAGGAGTTTAATCCTTTAGTAGGTGGGATAACATGATCAGACCTTTAGGGAAAATCACTTTAGAAATTGAATAAAGGATGGATTGAAGAGCAGAGGTACTTGAGGCAAGATGACCCATCAGCAGATTACCAAACTGTGAGGGGATGAAGGTCTGCACTGGAGTGGTGGCAGTGTCAGAGAGAAGGGAGTTATATATTCAAGAGATTTTGAAAAGATGAAATCAACAGTTGTTACCAAGTGATTGAAAATAGGAGTTGATATTGTGCAGAGGCAAGGATATCTCCTAAATAGTGACCCTAAGGAACTCTGAGGATGGTGTTACTCTCTATGGTAATAGAGAAGGTAGGGGGAAAGGAGAGATAATGACTGATTTTTTTTTGGACTTTTGCTAGTCTAAAATGGGACTAAGTGAAGAAATCAAAAGTTAATAGAAACAAATGTAAAGTCTCATTAGGTTTAAAAAGTCAACCACACAAAGAAAAAAAAGAGGGAAAGAATACCGAGCTTAACAATAGTTTACATTTAAAATGTCATAGGAAAAGATACCATCTATAAATCCTATATGATTCTATCATGTAAGGAACCTGTCAAAATCATTAATTCTATATTAGACTATATCTATATAAGTATAGAGAAGCAACAGAGTGTTATAGATACTGAGATGGTCTCAAAGTCAAAAGGTCTAGGTTCAGGTCTCACTTTTGACATATACTATCTTAGAGATCTTAGGCAAGTCATTTAACTTCTTACTGCCCCCAGATAAGCTTCTAAAGCTATGACTTTTAGAGGACTTAGGGATTAGTAGATTCTTTAGTAGGAGGAAGCCCCTCATTGAGAATACTTTGTGGAAATGAAATCAGGGTGGGATAAATAAATGAATGCATAGAAAGATAGATATATTAAGATAAATAGATAGATATATAGAAGTTCAGGGCACAGAACAAGGGAAGCATAGACCTTTATTGCCTATACTGGCCAAAATACATTTCTAATATTATGTTTACTTCTGGTATCTGCATTCAGAAGGATGTTGACAAATCACAGGGTAAGTCTAGAAACAGGCAATCAGCATGATGAGAAATCTGACTCAGGACAGTATCCTGATAGTTTAGGTTATATGCTGGAAAAAAATGAGAACCCTCTTCTCCATCTATCAATGATCAAAAGGTTTAGGAATTTAATTATGGGAACAATATTCAACAAAAATACTCAGTGAGAATGCCATTTTGGTGCCATTTAATTCCTCTTTCTGATATTAGCCATATCCTTGTTCTAAGGTCAGCAGCCTCAGAGATCATGCTCCTCATGGCTTTTTGCATTCAAGTAATAAAATCCTATGCCAAAATCTATAAGTTTTCATTCTCTAAACCAATTAAATCTCCAAGATAGTTTCAATGAATTTTTTATGTTAAAAACTAGTTAAAACTCGATGAAATAGGACCTCAGATTACTCCTACATCATATGAAGAATCCCAGGGTTCTTGAAATGAGAATGTTTAACTTAAAGATTTTTAGAGGGATATAATAAAAATACTATTTCTAAATATTCAAGTACATGTAAAAGGGAAATATTATCTAGTCCATATAGGTTCAGTAAGCTAGAAATTACAATGATGCAGCTTTTGGGCTTAGCAGAAGGAAAAACTTTTTAACAATTAGTGTCTTAGAATGATATAGGCTTTCAGTGATCCAAGACAGTTCCAATAAACTTTGATGGAAAATGCCATCTACATTCAGAGAGAGTCTCTATGGAGACTGAATGCAGATTGAAGCATACTGTTTTCATCTTTTTTCCTTCTGTTTTTTCCCTCTTGTTATGATTTTTCTCTCTTGACAAGACTCATGGAAAAATGTAAAAATGAATGTACAAATATAATTTTAAATTTTTTTTCAAATAATTGATATAGTCTCCCTTTTGAAGTAATGGCTCTCTGCCGTCAGAAGTTTCTAAGCAAAGGCTTGAAGGCAACCTTTCAGGGATGCAAAGGGATTTCTGCTTCAAGGAGAAGGTTTTTCTAGATGACCTTCAACATTCTTTCCCTCTTCTTTCCTCTTGCTGACAACTATTATCTATACTATAATAAATAGGATCTGGTAACAGTCTTGAAATAATTTACAAAAGTAAAACTGTCTAACTGTCATTTAATATTAATGCAGTCTTATTGACCCGTTAAATTCTTTTCTATTAGAATGCCTCTATTTGTTAAGTAATGTGGCTAGCAGACTCTCAAATCCCATTTGTAACACCTGCCACTTAGTCCTAGAAATTATTGAGTTTCTTGTTGTTGCTGAGATTTTCAATTGCATCTGATTCTGGGTGACCCATCTGGGATTTTCCTGGAGTGAGTTGCCATTTTCTTCTCCAGTTCATATAACATATGAAGAAATTGAGTCACACAGAGTTAAGTGACTTGCCCAAGATCACACAACTAATAAATGTCAGAAGCTAGATCTGAACTGAGGTCCTCCTGACTCTAGTCCAACACTATCCACTGAACCTGTTTCCTAATAGAAATGGAGAAAGTCATAAAAGATGGAAAGGAGGCACAAGCAATATCCTTTCATTTGCTTTCTTCATGCCACAGAGAAAATAATGTGAATGTGCCACAGATTATGCTGTCCTATATAAAGGTATAAATCCATTGAATTAAATGGAATTAAGTACTGAATTTTCAACAAGTGGCCAATTAGAAGAGACTAATTCTGGCTAAATCCCTGAGAAGGAGTTGCTTATTAGGAAGAGGAGTTCAGTGGTTCCAGCTTTAGTCTTCTCCTCCCTCTTTCCCATGGAGGTGGACCATGTGGGTTTCAAAATTCTGACAGATTTGGGTTTTCCCATCTTCCCATGAGCATCCTAACAATGTTCCTGGAACAGATGAAGGTAATGTTTACATAGGGAATCAAGAAGCAAACTGGTTACAGACTCAAAGCTCTATAAAGATCCCAGGAGAGGGAAAACAGTCCTACACTATACCTAAGGGCAACATCTTTTTTTTTTAATAGTATTTTATTTTTTCCAAATACATGTAAGCATCCATTTCATTTCAATATTCATTTTTTTTTATCTTTTAAAGTTGTTTTATTTTTCTGATTATACAAATACATTAGTTGTTTTTTAAATACACATTTCTTTATGAGTCATGTTAGTAAAGGAAAATCAGAACAAAAGGAAAAAACCACAAGAGAAAGAAGAAAAAGAAAAAAAAGTGAAAATAGCATTTGTTGATTTACATTCATTCTCATCGTTCTCTTTCTGGACACAGATGAAGTTTTCTAGCCAATGTTTTTTGGGATTTCCTTGGATCACTGAATCACTGAGAAAAACCAAGTCTTTCATAGTTAATCATAGCACAATGTTGCTATTATTGTGTACAATGTATTCCTGGTTCTAGTTGTTTTGCTCAGCATCAGTTCATGTAAATCTTTCCAAGACTTTCAAAAATCAGCTTATTCATCATTTTTTGTAGAATAATAATATTCCATTACTTTCACATAACTTAGTCAGCCATTCCTGAATTGATGGGCATCTACGCACTTTCCAATTCTTTGCCGCTACAGAAAGAGCCCTACAAACATTTTTGCACATGTGGGTCCTTTTCCCTCCTTTATGATTTCTTTGGGATACAGACCCAGTAGTAGCACTGCTGGATCAAAGGGTATGCATAGTTTTATAGCTCTTTGAGCATATAGATATTCTCTAGAATGTCTGGATCTGTTCACAACTCCACCAATGTATGTGTCCCAGTTATCTGACATCCTCTCCAATATTTATCATTATATTTTCCTGTGATCTTAGCCAATCTAAGAGGTGTTCAACATTAATTTTTGTAAGGCTTTGTTTTCCAATTTTTTCCCTTCTTCCCTTACCTCCCCCACCTCAAGATAGTAAGAAATCTGATACAGATTAAATAAATGCAATCCTTTTAAACATATCTCCATAATTGTCATGTTGTGCAAGAAAAATCAGACAAAAAGGGAAAAAACATGAGAAAAAAAAACAAAAAAAGGTGGAAATACTATGTTTCCATCCATATTCAGTCTCCATAGTTCTTTTTCTGGATGTAGATGGTATTTTCCATCCCAAGTCTATTGGAATGACTGTGAATCACTGTGATAGCCAAGCCTATTACAGCACATCATCAGATAACCTTGTTACAATTGCAATGTCTTCTTGGTTCTGCTCACTTCACTCAGTATCAGTTCATGTAAGTTTTTCTAGGCTTTTCTGAAATCGGCCTGCTTGTTATTTCTTTTAGAAAAATAACATTCCATTACATTCATACACCATAACTTATTCAGCTATTCCCCAACTGCTGAGCATTCACTCTCTTTCCATTTCCTTGCCACTACAAGAATTTGTTGCCACAAATATTTTTGCACATGTGGGTCCTTTTCTCTCTCTTATGATCTCTTTGGGCTGCAGACCCAATAGTGACACTGCTGGATCAAAGGGTATGCACAGTTTATAATCCTTTGGGCATAATTCCAAATTACTCTACTGAATGTCTGAATCAGTTCACAACTCCACCAACAATGCATTAGTGTCCCAGTTATCCTACATCCCCTCCAACTTTATCATTATCTTTTTCTGTTATCTTAGCCAATATGAGAGGTACAAGGAAGTACCTCAGAGTTGTCTTAATTTGAATTTCTCTAACCAATAGTCATTTACAGCATTTTTTCATATAACTAGAAATTACTTAAATTTCTTCATCTGAAAATTGTCTATTCATATCATTTGACCATTTATCACTTAAGGAATGATTAGTGTTCTTACAAGTTTGAATCAATTCTCTACACATTTTAGAAATGAGATCTTTAACAGAAACACTGGCTGTGTGCATACCCTTCGACCCAGCCATACTACTACTGGGCTTATACCCCAAGGAACTACTAAAGAAGGGAAAGGGACCTGTATGTGCCAAAATGTTTGTGGCAGCCCTTTTCATAGTGGCTAGAAGCTGGAAGATGAATGGATGTCCATCAATTGGAGAATGGTTGGGTAAACTATGGTATATGAATGTTATGGAATATTATTGTTCTACAAGAAATGACCAATAGGAGAAATACAGAGAGGCTTGGAGAGACTTACATCAACTGATACTAAGTGAAACGAGCAGAACCAGGAGATCATTATACACTTCAACAATGATACTATACGAGGATGTATGCTGATGGAAGTGGATTTCTTCAACATAGAGAAGAGCTAATCCAATTCCAATTGATTAATGATGGACAGAACCAGCTACATCCAGAAAAGGAACACTGGGAAATGAATGTAAACTGCTATTTTTACCTTCTGAATCCAATTCTTCCTGTGCAACAAAAAATTCGGTTCTACACACATATATTGTATCTAGAATATACTGTAATATATTTAACATATATAAGACTGCTTGCCATCTGGGGGAGGGGGTTGGGGGAGGAAGGGAAAAAATCTGAATAGAAGTAAGTGCAAGGGATAATGTTGTAAAAAATTACCCATGCATATGTACTGTCAAAAAATGTTATAATTATAAAATAAAATAAAAATTAAAAAAAAACACTGGCTGTAAAAAATTATTTCCCAGCTTTCTGCTTGTCTTTTAATTTTGGCTGCACTGGTTTTGTTTATGCAAGAACTTTTTAGTTTAATGTAATTAAATTATCCATTTTGCATTTTATAATGTTCTCTAGTTGTTCTTTGGTCATAAACTCTTCCCTTTTTGAAAGATCTGAAAGGGAGATTTTCCCTTGCTTTTCTAATTTGCTTATAGCATCACCCTTTATGTCTAAATCATGAATCCATTTTGATATAGGTATGTTGATATAGGTTGTTAGATATCTTGATATAGGGTGTTAGATGTTGGTCAAAGCCTAATTTCATCTAAGAATATCTTGAAGAGGCTAGAAAAGGACTTCTGCAACTTTGTCAAAAGTACTTTGTAAGCTTGAGTTCAATTTCCCCAGACTCTGTATTAAATTGATGAGATAATATATCACAGACTTCATAGGGGAAAGAGAAGTGACATTATTTTTACCAACTATGCTATTTAAGTTAATATTCTTTTCTAAAAATTAATTAAATCTTGGCTGAGTAAGTGTTATCAACCAATAATCATTGGGTTAAGTGTGTCAGTGGGAAATCTTTTGCTATAATAACTTTAGGAAGAAAATCCCCAACCCTTCACAGTTAATCCTACAACCCTTTAGTGATCCTCTGGGAATCCAGAGTGTGAGTTGGGATAGTAGTTCCAAAGGCATGCTACAGTTATAGAGAAGATGCTGACTTGCACTGCTAGAGGGAATTTCCTCATTTTACCAATGCAGCTATTAGTCCAGTCCCTATCCTTGTCCCTGTCTCTATGTGATATGTCAAGAGGTTCAAGAGTAGAAAAACATCACACAAAAGCGAAAAAAGCTATTGAACATATAGGATTAAGAATTAATATCAAGACTTCTTGGAGATGAGAACATTGGACAGCCTGAAGAGAACATTGGACAGCCTAAAGAGGAAGCAGTTTTATTCCTCAAGGAATAATGCTACAAATTCATGATTGCTTTCATTGGATCAGAGGAAGAGAAGAGCAGAATTAGTGGCTAAATCTTTACTGATGTTTATTGGTGCAGTTATTTGTTGACCTGGAAACAATATAGAAATCTGTTGTGTTCCTGGAACATGAATATGACAGAAGATATGACAGAGTGTTTCCCAAGTTTCGTCAAACCTGATAATTAGCCCCTATCTCTGATGATTTATATGAACACAAAGGGTATTATGAGGAGACTAAAAAATAGTATTGAAGATTGCAATGTCTTGGGTAAGAAATAAAAAACTAAAGAGGCACAAAATTTGCTTTTATCATTGGGACTAGTCAAAGGTAATGTCTTCAGAAGAGAGAAACAGAACTGGGAAATGAACAGCTGATTAAAAATATGTGCATGATAATGGAATTTGGATTCCTGGATCATAGCTTAAAGTACAGAAATGACCAGGGAATAAAAATGTACCTAATAAGTGCTGGTAAGAATACATTTTTTCCAAAGTTCTAAACTTTAATTTAATCAAATGAGCTTTAAATTGAAAAGGAAAAAGAAAACAAGTTATGAATACTTGCCAAAGTAGATATCAATCATAAAGAGTAGCTACAATGTAGGAGTAAAAATACCCAGCAATTCAGAATGCACAAAATATGGATAACAAGCAAGCTAAATTTGAATTCTTACTGCAGAGATCTGTTGACATGAGACCTATGAGTGCCCTATTAATTTGGAAGAATGTAATACACACACACACACACACACACACACACACACAAGTAAAAAGAGGCATGCAGTGGCAGATAGTATAGTATAATATATTTAGAAGATAGACCTATGTGACAAATTCCAGGAATAAAGAGGAAGAAGCATGGTAGAGAGTATTGGGGTGAAGAATATGGAGATTATGAAAGGAGAAACTGAAATGATGTTGCCACTAGAATATTCTACAGACCACCAGGACAGAAAAAGAGAATAGATGAGAAATTCAAGAAAAAAATCACAAACTTGGCACAGAAACATGCTTTTTTTTAGCAATGGGAAATTCAATTATCCAGACATCTGCTTGAGCATTCTCTCTCCCCAAAGCAGAACAACTGATGATTCTTTGACTTGTTTTGATGATAATTTTGTCCTTCAAAAGGCAGAGCAACCAAGAAAAGGAAATTGTATTGGAGATCTAATTCAAATAAACAAGCAAAAATTGTCTGCTATAGTAGAAATGTTGGGAACTATTTAGAATTAGCTATTCTATTTTGGGATTTGAAATACAGAAAGGAAAGCCATGAATAATTGACCATGCATCTTAGATTTGTAGGAAAACAGATTCCAAAAAAGGCATATAAAGGAGAAACAGGGTTTCATGAACCAAAATTCTAAAAGGGAAGAATGGGAATCTCTCAAGAATTAAACTATGAAGACAATAACAATCGTGACTAATATTTATTTAAAGTCTGCAAAATGCCTTACAAATATCATCTCTATTCAGTTCTCACAACAACCCTTGGTGGTAGATACTATTATTATGCCCATTTCCCAGATGAAGAAATTGAGGCAGAGAGATGTTGAGGGACTTGCACGAGGTCACAAAGCTAGTAGTCAGATTGGATTTGAACTTGGGTCTTCCTTACTCTATGTCTGGCATCCTATCCACTGTATCACCTAACTCAACTATGAGAAATAGTTCAGATGAAGAAAGGATGGAGTTGTCTAAAAAGATTAATATGGGTGCATGGGAAACTCATCAATCAATTTAAAAATTTTTAAGATGAATCTGATAATGGGACCTAATCTGGTAAGAACACATTCAAGAGTTTTGAAGCTCAGAATGAGCTGTGAGTATAGGGTCAACAAAAAGGTAGAAAAGCAGAAAGAAGAAATTCTTCCTTCCTTCCTTCTTTTCTTCCTTCCTTCCTTCTTTTCTTCCTTCCTTCCTTCCTTCCTTCCTTCCTCTCTTTCTCCTTTCTTTCTTTGTTTTTTTTTCTTTCTTTCATTTTTCTTTGTTTCTTTCTTTTCTTTTTATTTCTTTACCTCTACTGGGAGAAAACAGAAAGTCAAAAGAGAGGAGAGTAGACTGTGAACTATGGCTTTGAGTAGGTGTTAATACAGAAATTTACTGAAGTATCTGATAGCTTTTTAAGCTATCACTTAAAAAGCAATCACTGCTAAGTGACATTTCCCGGGCTTTATATGGAACTTAAGGGATGATCAATGCACATTTATTTTCAATTAAGGCTTTTTATTTACAAAACATATGCATGGGTAACTTTTCATCATTGACCCTTGCAAAACCTTGTGTTCCAAATTTTCCCCTCCTTCCCCCCACCCCCTCCCTTAGATGGCAGATAATCCAATACATGTTAAATATGTTAAAAATATATATTAAATCCAATATATGTATACATATTCATACAATTAACTTGCTGCACAAGAAAAACAGATCAAAAAGGAGAAAAACTGAGAAAGAAAACAAAATGCAAGCAAACAACAAGCAAAAGAGTGAGAATGCTATGTTGTGGTCCACACTCAGTTCCCACAGTCCTCTCTCTGGATGTAGATGACTCTCTTCATCACAAGATTCTTGGAACTTATCTGAATCATCTCATTATTGGAAAGAGCCACGTCCATCAGAATTGGTCATTTCATAATCTTGTTGTTGCCATGTACAATGATCAATGTACATTTATCAAAAAAAAAAGAAAAAAAAAAAAAAAGGAGAGTCCCATAAAGAGCCAAAATGGAGGGGCAGTCAGCTGGTGCAGTGGATAGAGCTCCAGCCTTGAAGTCAGGAAGACCTGAGTTCAAATTTGACCTCAGACACTTAATACTTCCTAGCTGTGTGATCCTGGAGAAAGTCACTTAATCCAACTGCCTCAGCCAAAAAAAAATAAAATAAAATAAATTTAAAAAAAAAAAGCCAACATGGCTTCATCAAAAGCAGATCATGTCAGGATGTCAGGTCAACCTCAGGCCTTTTTGCAATATGGTAACTAGAATAGATAGCTGATCATGGAAATATTGTTAATACAGTTTACCTAGACTTTATCAAAGAATTTGGCAAAGTCTCTTTTTCTATACTTCTGGGAAAGATATCAAGAATAGGCTGGGCAATAATGCAATTAATGGATTTGAAATTGATTGAATGACCAAATCCCCAAAATAGTCCTTTAAAAGTTCAATGTCAATTTGGAAGAAAGTTTCTAATACATGGATTCTTAAGCTGAGCTCTGTGAACTTGGCTGTTGTTGTTTTAATATTTAGATAATTTATTTCTTTTGTAATCCTATGTGCTATTTTTTTTATTAAAAACATTACTTGGAGAAGGGATCCAAAGGTTTCAACAGATTGCTGAAGAGATCCCTGATACAAAAAAAGATCAAGAATTCCACGTTCTAGTTGAAAGCCCCAGAAATCTGTGATTTGCCCAAGGGTGTTTGATATTTGATCAATAATTAGATATAGGTATAGATGACTTTCTTAGGAAATTTGCAAGTGATGAAATGCTAGGAGGCATAATAACCTGTCTACTGTATGATAAAGTCAGAAAACAATAATATCTGGATAGACTGGAAATAATACAATAAACTGAATGTAAATATAAAATGAATATTATAAATATATGTATAAAATTATCCACACATTTTAAAAATCAACTTTATGAATGGAGAAAGGCTGGCTAGAATATAGTTTGAGAAGAAAAGCTTTGGGGCTCAATGGATGGCTAACAAGCTCACTATGAGTCAAGGGTGATATGTCATTGAAGAAAACTAATGGAATCTTAAACTATGTTAAGGAAATTGGAGTGTCCTAGACTATTGTTGTCTGTTGTGGTCAGATCTTATTGCAGTGTTTCTGATTTCACTCCTAGATAACACATTTTACTCTTAATTATCTAGAGAGTTTCTGGAGCAGGGCTTAATTTTATTTTTTTATTTCAAGAGCCCTCTGGCAGTCTAATGAAGTTTATGAACTCCTCAGAGAATAGTTTTATTAAATTCATGAAAACACATAGAATTACAAAGGAAACCAATTAAATTGAAATAAATATATAATATTTTTCTTATCCAAGTCCATAGACCCCCTGAAATCTATCCACAGATCCTTTAAGGGTTGTTGTTGTCCAGTTATTTTTCAGTCATACTCTATTCTCCATGGCCCTTTCTGAATTTTCTTTGTCATTTTCTTTTCCAGCTAATTTTACAGATGAGAAAACTGAGGCAAAGAGCATTAAGTGACTTGCCCAGGATCACCCAGTTAGTAAATGTCTGGTCTGATTTGAACTCAGGTCTTCTTGATTCCAGGTTCAGTACACTATCCACTGTGCTACCCAGCTGTCCCATTAAGGGATAACCCCAGATTAAAAAACCCTACTTGAGCAAATGCCCAGGGTAGTGAAGGATCTCCAGGTTTTTGCCATATACCAGTGAGCTAAAGGAACTATAACTGTTTGGCCTGATTTTAAAAAAAATTTGGAAATGAATATCTGTCTCCAAATATTTGAAAGGTATCTACATAGAAAAGGTAGTCTTTTTGTGAAAACCAAAGAGAGACAAAGTTACAAAAAGGTACATTTTGCATTTTATATTTATCATTTTATAAATAATCTTCCTTAAGAACAAGAGCTCTCCAAAAGGAGAATGAATTGCCTCCAAAGACTATAGGTTCCTCTTCATTGGAAGTCTGCAATCAGAGGCCAGATGATCACTTGTTGGCTCTGTTTTAAAGGGGACTCTGACTGAGATGTGAATTGAATAAGAGAAAACATAGGATCTCTTCCAACTCTAATATTTCATGAGATGTTATTGGAAATAAGATGCAATGTAGTTTCCTTCTATTTGTAGATTTTGAAAGTAAGATGTCTAAAAATGGAGTCACTTGCTGCTAGTTATAACAACAATAGTAATAATAATTTGTGCATCATTTGTACATTTCGAACAACATTTGTACAGCAATTTAAAGGTTACAAAGTGACCATAGCAGAGATAGTGTATCATTATCCCCATTTTAGAGATGAAGAAACTGAAGTCCAAAGAAATGAAGGTGCTTACCTGAAGCCACACAGCTAGCAAGTGACAGAACCAGGAATTGAACCTGAATTTCAGCCTGAACGTTCACCGTCCTTTCCATTACACTGTCCTGTGCTGTTCATCAACAGCAGACACTATTGTTGAAGGGCAAATAATCAAACAAGTAGAAAGACGGAGATAGAAGGGTAGCTAGACAAAGAATGGACCATGGTGCGCCAGAATGCATAGAGCTCCAGACCTATATAGTCAGGAGGATTTCATCATTTCAGACATTTCATGTGACTCTGAACAATTTACTTAACCCTGTTTGTGTAAGTTTTCTGGTCTGTAAAATGATCTGGAGAAGAAAATGGTAAATGATTTTGCCAAGAGAAATTCAAATAAAAGTCTAACATAACTGAAACGACTAAACAACAACAGAGAAAAGGAGTTAACCAGGTGGCTTAGTGTTCTGGAGTCAGGAAAACCTGAGTTCAAATTCAGCCTCAGATACTTTCAAGTTGTATGATATTGAGCTAGTCATTTAACCTTTTTTGCCTTCATCCACTAGAGAAGGAAACGAATGGCAAACTACTTCAGTATCTTTACCAAGAAAATACCACAGATAGTGTGGTCCATGGGGTCGTGTAGAATTGGACAAAACTGAATAACAAAGAACTGTATTAATTCTGTAGTCAGTGCTTTTTGAATGCTTATACATCTGGGAAATGTAAAGTCAAGAATCATACTTCTCCTTATTCCTGTTTAAGAGATGGATAGGAATCCCAATTCTAATTCATTTGGTGTATGTGTGCTTGAAAGGTGAAAGCAGGGATACTCCAGTGATTTTCTAGTATCTACTAGTTATTTGACCTCAAGCAAGGTTAATAACCCACTGAACCTCAGTTTCTTCATCTGTAAATGGGGGAAATATTACTCTCACTACCAATCCCAAAGGGTTGCTGCAAGGCTGAATTTAATGCATTATAATCATAAGGTTTTGAGCATAGGAGAGATGGGGGGAAAGCATTGAAGATTATCTGGGCAAAGAAACTTTTCCCCAAGAGAGTAAATATTTCACTACTGGGGGAGAAGCATACATTTACTAGGCCACATTTAAATGGCAACAGACCTACAGCCAATTTCATTTTTGCAAGGGTCAGAGAAAAACGGCTCTAATGGGACATGGGGATTACAGACTTATTTGAGATTCTGCTGTTCTGCACAATGTGATGTTTATGTCTGTTTAGAAACACTCCAGCTGGTAGGAAAGCATTCTATTGTTGACAATATATTAAAAGGTATCCAGGAGATGTTAAAAGAATAACAAGTGATTGGGTCTCTTGAGCTCTTAGTGCAAAGTATGCTCTCCCACATAGCAACCCCAGCTCTAAGCAAAAGTATGAAGTGGAAGAAGCTTCTTTTTGGTTTCTTCCCATTCCCTTTTCAACCTATTCCTTTACCTCATCTCCACACCCCCATAAATGTTCTTCTTTCAACTGCCTGTTCTTATGTTTCACAGATCACAAATTTCAAGTTATAAAACATCCTGACCTTCAGATCTTTTGCAAGTGGGGAAACTGAGGCTCAAATGAATTATAAATAACTTGTTCAAGGTCACACAGAAAAAAAATGACAAATTAACACAGGTCCTTGGCCTCTCATTGTGGCACTCTCAACTACACAACACATACTAGCTTTCAGTTGTCAATTAACAAAATAAGCCTAAGATATTAAATGATAAATAAGTCTAATCGTTCTCAAGGGATTTGCATTTCAATAAGTGAATCTGAAAGTCCAAAAAAAGCCTTAGACATTAAAATAATAAATTTCTGCAAACATTCTTGTGGGTACAATCTCAGAACCATAAATTGAATTAGAAATAACCTTAGTGAACTTACAGCGTAAAAGCCTTCTCATTATAATTGATCAAAGAATTACTCAACTCAAAATCAAAGATTTGGATCTGGGAGGAACCTCAAAACCTATAAAGTCCAATCCATTCTTTTTTTTGGTGAGGAAATGGAGGCTAAAGAAAGTGAATTGATTTGATTCAAACTCCCAGCCAGCCCTTGCGTGCCTTCTGTCTGCCAGTACTTAAGTATACCCCCAAGAATTCCAAAGGAAGACAGAAAGGAGCCATATGTATAAATAGGCCTAAGGAAGTTAAGAAAGGTCTTAGCCTCTATCCCTAAAAATCTCAATACCTTAATGTCTAAACATGCCTCTTTTTTTCTTTCACAGGAGCAAAGAAATATCATTCCTTCGGTTTTCATTAATTATTCAAAAATGTTTTTGTTTGTATTAATCACAAAATTCAGGCACTTGGAAAATAACCTCCATAGCTCAGCTTTCTGCTATCAGAAGTTATAAGAGAATTCTTGATCTGGAAGCTGGGATCCATCTCATTGAAACAAGAGCAGCAGCTAGAAGGTAGGAAATGTTGGCCTTCTTTGATGAAGCCTTGTCAAAATCCTTCACAAATGAGCAGTTTTTAAACTTGTCTCATGCTCCTTCTTTTCCTTTTTTTTTTTTTTTTTTTTGTTTCCAAATGAGAGCTTTGCTTTCCCTCCTCTTTTTTCAAAATAAAGCACTCTTTTCTTCAATCATCAACAGATAAACCCTGCAGAAGATTGCAGATGGTGCTACAATCTGCTTGGTTTTCTAGGCTGTTTGGCCCTTGTTCAGCAGATTCCCAGGTTCTGCTTTTCTTACATTCATAAAACTAGTCTCTTGTCTCTGACTGTAAATGCACTCACAGAGGTCTCTCTGAAGAGCTCTCTGTTTAATTGACTGTGAGAGGAATATAGACCAAGAGAGGGGAGGGAAGGCCAGGGAAAAAATAAAAGAATGTTTGAACAAAAATTGATAGCATGTGATATATTGGCTTCAAAGAATTTTTGTAGATTAGAAAGTTTACTGACTTGTCTGAAGACTAAAGCAATGAATAATTAAAGAAATTTGATTTAGGAAAGAGCTGTAGATTGAATCCACTAAAGCAGCTCTAGTTACCAAAGAGCTTGTGAGAATACACTGAATACTAACTTTGGGGCTCCTTGTGACACCTCCAGAAACAATCTCTTTGGGCTGAAAATGTACTAGTTTTCCCTTTCAAAAAGTGTCCCTAATCTGCCCAGTTTCCCACAGTCTACAGACAAGTTGCCTGGTCACAATCTGATCAAATTTCATATTTTTAGTTTTTCTATTGAGCTATACATTCTAATATTAACTGACTGCACAATGCAGGCCAGAACTCTGGGCTAATCTCATGAGTAAATAAAGTGGTTTCATGGGTTCACCCCAATCCTCCTTCCCCAACATGTTTCTTTTAAATAAATTATTTCACAACTCTGAGATCTCATCTTAAAAATTTTTAATTAAATTTTTTAACATTCTTCTTTTAAATTTTGAGTTCCAAATACTATCCTTCCCATTAACTCCTCTGCCGCATTGAGAAGCAAGGTATATTAAATAGGATCTCATTTCTACTTGGGTAAAAGGTTATATGACTCATGCCCTCAACCAATTCACTAAGACAGCTGCCTGGTACTATCAAATGAACCAGGTAAGAACCATAATAAGCCTTTTCTGCTGCTTTTTGTTACTCTTTTTAAAGTGAGATTATCAGGCAAAATGTCTGAAGCTGGTCAACTCATTTTCAGTTCTGGTGTCAAAGTCCCACTTGCTATCAATTTTCTGGTGACAAAAAGGGCACTCCTCAACAGCTATCAGGCTCAGATGATTTGTCCCTCCCAGTAGAATGTCCTTAACTTTCAGTCCTAGCTGAGTTATGGTAAGTTAAACAATTTGGCTTACAAGGTGTAAGCAGCATGATCCCCTTACACAGTCAGCATCATCCACTGAATCATTCTGAAGCCAGGGATTAATATTTGCAGCCCTTCCATTTGTTGGAGTTCTTGTCATAGGCTCTGGTACAGTTACCACCACCCAGTCAGCAAATGGTCATAAATATATCTGAGGCAACATGGGATAATGGAAAGAGTATTACCATAGAGGCCCTGGGTTCAGATTGCTTTAGTGTAAATGCTTCAATGTGTATAATGGGAGTGAGGCATGGGATGGTGATGGAGGATGCATAAGGAGAAGAGACAGGGATGTGTTATAGCCAATTTTAACTAGTTTCTAGCAACTGCTACAAATCAGGGCTTGATGTATTGCTTTTGTCATTTATTTAGACTTAAGAAAATATTCATAATTCATACTAAACTTAAAAATATTTGTACATATTTTCCCCCAGGGACTGACGTTGCCAAACATTTACCAGCACACCCTATATTGTTCTACAAATATTGCTTGAACTCATCAAAGATTCAATTGAAGACTCAGAGAATGAAGTCATCACCAATCTGAAGTCCTGGTGCCTGGGCTAGAAATAATAACAAAGACAACAACAACTGGAATTTATATAGCACTTCAGAATTTGCAGTGATAGATATCAACGCTTCTCAAACTGTGTTTTGACCCCATATTTGGGAGTCATAAAATTATGATTTATTAATGTTAAATGTTTGATTTGTATACCTACTTTATATACCTATGGGCCCAGGATTAAGTAAAAATTTCTTAGGTGAAAAGTGGTGGGGAGTGGGAAAAATTTAATAAGCCCTGCTATACATCTAATATCTCAATTTAAATTTAGACTACTTATGGGTAGGTGGGGTGAATACAGATTCAGAGGATACTTGAAGGGATTAAAACACTAATGCTACTGAGAAATATATTGTGGGATTGGGAGGGAGAAAGTGACATCACAGGATGAGGAAACAGAGCACTGGAAACCATCTCACTTAATTTATAATGTTTCAAAAAGTTACTCTTCTTAACCTCTACTATTCCATGAACTTTAGTTCCAATGCTAAACCAATGAGTTTGGAATTAAATTAAACACATCACCTCTTTCATTTCAAAGCAGTCTCTCCACTTCTAGTAAATCTGCACATCAAAAAAAGGAGAGAGAGGGAAGGAAGGAAGAAAAGAAAGAAATGGAAGGAGGGAGGAAGGGAGGGAGGGAGGAAGGAAGGGAGGGAGGAAGAGAGGGAGGGAGGGAGGGAGGGAGGGAGGGAGGGAGGGAGGGAGGGAGGGAAGGAGGGAGGGAGGAAGGAAGGAAGGAAGGAAGGAAGGAAGGAAGGAAGGAAGGAAGGAAGGAAGGAAGGAAGGAAGGAAGGAAGGAAGGAAGGAAGGAAGGAAGGAAGGAAGGAAGGAAGGAGGAAGGGAAGGAAGAAGGAAAGGAAGGAGGGAAGGAAGGAAGGAAGGAAGAAGGAAAGGAAGGAAGGAAGGAAGGAAGGAAGGAAGGAAGGAAGGAAGGAAGGAAGGAAGGAAGGAAGGAAGGAAGGAAGGAAGGAAGGAAGGAAGGAGGGAAGGAAGGAAGGAGGGAAGGAAGGAAGGAAGGAAGGAAGGAAGGAAGGAAGGAAGGAAGGAAGGAAGGAAGGAAGGAAGGAAGGAAGGAAGGAAGGAAGGAAAGAAGGAAGGAAGGAAGAAAGGAAGGAAAGGGAAGGAAGGAAAGGGAAGGAAGGAAGGAAGGAAGGAAGGAAGGAGGGAAGGAAGGAGGGAAGGAAGGAGGGAAGGAAGGAAGGAAGGAAGGAAGGAAGGAAGGAAGGAAGGAAGGAAGGAAGGAAGGAGGGAAGGAAGGAAGGAAGGAGGGAAGGAAGAAGGGAAGGAAGGAGGGAAGGAAGGAAGGAGGGAAGGAAGGAAGAAAGGAAGGAAGGAAGGAAGGAAGGAAGGAAGGAAGGAAGGAAGGAAGGAAGGAAGGAAGGAAGGAAGGAGAATTTATGAAGTACTAAACCCTAGAGATACAAATCCAAGTCCCCCCCCCCAAAAAAAAAAAAAAAGAAAGAAAGAAAGAAAAACAATCCCTGCCCTTAAAAACTTAAATTATAATAGGGAAGATAATATGCAAAAGACAGTTTTAAACCAGAGGAGAGGTGGGAAGAAGGGAAATGTCTGGTTTAGGGTCATGGTTTTAAAGTCTAGAAGCCAGAGGACTAGGATGGGGATTAAGGTGAACCTGGGCCTCTCTATAAGAGAGTAGCTTCAGGATTAACTCATCAGTGAGTTCCTTCAAGAGGGATATTTATCTTTCACAGAGATATTCCAGGTTTAGAAGGCTGCAGGAATATTTAGATGTTGAAGGGGGAAGGGGCCTCAGGTGCTGAAAGAAGGACAAGAAGAGGAGGAAAATCCTGCAACATAAAATATTAAGAATCAAAAGGAACTTTGTCTAGATCTTACCTCTAATAAATACAAAATCCAAAAGTTAGAGAGTAGTTTTGCCACGTGATAAGTGGCAGAGTCCAAGGCTACTACATCTTGAGCCCATGGTCCCAACACTATACCTTGTTGCCTTTCCCATATTCTTCTTCAATATAAGTAAAAGCGGCAAGAATAATACAATAGAATCTGATTAGACTAGTTCAGTGATATATTCATATTTGCTAATGAAAAACTCACTTGGGCTATATAAACCACAAGGTCTAATAAATTGAGTTTGGAAAATCAGAAGTGAGTTATTGGTCTAGTTCAATTTGGCCTGACCTTCCTCATTGTATAGTCTCTGGTAAATCACTTAACCTACCCTTGCATCATTTTGAAAACACTAAACTACTTCACAAGAGTGTCATAAATTTTTTTTAAATAAGAGAGAAAGACACAGAAACACAGAAATTAAATCTTTTTTAGTCCTATTGATATAAGCTTACCAAAAAAATGGGATGGATGTGGAGAATAAAGTCATCTTATTTAATGACTTAATCTTGGATTTCTAACAGAAACAAGGGAAAAAAACTTGCTTTGATAAAAAGCATTTAATCACTCTGATTAATTCGGTTCCTACAAAGGAGAGAGTGCCTTAGAGTGATGGTCCCCAACTTGGGGGCTAATATCTTTCAGTTATTGTAAAAAAAATAAAAAACTTTAAACCCATTTGTGTATCAAGTGTTGCCATTTTTCATCCTGATTTCATCTTGTTTCACAGTACTTATCACATTGCAAGTATTTAAATGCTTATTCATATAATTACAGTGGCCCACCAAAGGCCACATTTCATCCCTCTCCAAGAGCTCTTTTCCAATATCTCTATTCTCCAATGATATTACCACTGATGTCTTGACTTGGAATGAACTGGGATCTAGACAGAGTTGCCTAAAATCTTCAGCTTCACTCTCTCTTCCAGAATCATCAAAGTCCAATGGCCTGAGATGTAGTGGATGACCTTGCCACTTTTGGTGCCTGACTAAGCTCTAAAAGACCCATAGCTCACTCCTGCTTCTGCTGCCTTTGGAACAACATTCTCATCCACTGATTCTTGGAGTAGTCATCACCCTAGTCATTGATGACAGGTTTAAGGTGTGTTGGTTACACTTAATCTGATTTGGTTAGTCTGCTAAAACAGTTTACTAAGATGTGACCTGTATATATTAAAGCTTCTTAGAGTTACAGGTGAAAGTTGGGTGAAAGGTGGACACCAAAGGAGAATAAGTAGCCTTGAGAAGGGCTCAACAAATCCCCCACCAAAGGTACAAGTTCTTCCTGAATATCTCATATACCCCAATATTCTTGAGGGGGTTAGGGGATGGGGCAAGTTATCTAATCTTTCTTCCAATGACTCAAACCCTCATTGATAGTGTTCTTCCAATTTTACGGGTTTCATATATTCCATCTATCTAATGTCTTAACAATCAGATTACATTTTACATAAAAGATTTACTTCAAAGCTATAGGAAATACAAACATATAAATATTGCTCCCTACCAGCCCAACATCTGGAAGGAATAATTCTTGTATATCATCTTGGTGTGTGGGAAGGGAAAGGAAATTAGATTCACAATTTAACTCAATTCTTATATAGCATTACTCCACCAAGTTCAAAGAATAAAGCCCTCTTGGGCTTGAATCCTGGAATGTTAGCTTCTTGGGCATTATTTTCTGAGTTACCTACAGCATCCATTCTGGAATCCTGCCTCTGAGGTTGCCAGAGCTCAAGCTCTGTGCAATTAAAAATAAAGAGGGTGCCCATCACTTGGGTAATGACTGACTGAACAAGTTGTGGTATATCATTATGATGGAATATTATTGTGCTATAAGAAATGACAAGCAGAGTTATGTCAAAAAAATCTGGAAAGACATGAATTAATAGAAAGTGAAGTGAGCAGAACTCAGAGAATACTGTACACAGCAACTGCAATATTGTACAATAAAGAATTGTGAATGACTTAGCTCTTCTCAGCTGTACAATGAACTAAGACACTTCTAAATAATTTATGATGAAACATGATGTCAACCTCTAGAGAAAGAACTAATATTTTTTGTAATTTAGACTGAAGCATACTAATTCATTCCTTCCTCACTCCCTCCCTCCCTTCACTCCTTTCTTTGTTTTTCTTTCTTCCTTTCTTTTTTGTCTGTCTTTGTCTTTCCTTCTTTCCTTTCTTCCCTTTTCTTCCTTCCTTCCTTTTTTCTATCATATTATTTTAAAAGGTTTTTATTCTTGAAATATTAAATATATTAAATACTGAAATATCTGAGTTACTAATAGGATGCAAATAAAAAAACACTTACAATTTTAATCTAAATTTGTAGTCAATTATATATCTTAAGCAACTAGGTAAATGAGTTCTTGGTCTTCCTATCTCTTTGTTAACAGTTACATATATTCATATATAAGATTAGGTCCTAAAATCAGTGTCTAATTCTTTCAGGATAATATGGAGATAATATCCTTAAGGGAAATAAGATAGATGTAGAAGTTTTTTAATTAAATGAAATGGTAAACTTTGAGAAAGTATTAGATTGTTTTTTCTAAGTACAAGGATAAACACACATATATACACATGTAAAATGAAAATGAGGAAAATGAAGGCCCATATTTTCTGAGCAAGATAATATTTTATTAACAATGACAGATATAGCTCTTAATAGGAGTCAGACTGGCCTCCTGAGCTAGGTCAGTGGTTCAGATAGGAAAGGGGAAAAAATTTTATTGAGAGGAAGAAAAGGAGAGGTTTGGGGGTGATTGGTAAGTGTTAAGATTAGTTGCAGCAGAGGAAAGTAGATTGGCTTTCAGAATGTTAATTGGCTTATGGACCTAATTCCCTCTAGTAATCTTGGCTAGAAAATCAGAACCACACATCAGTATTATCCAGTTAGTCACCCCTTGAGGAAAATCACCCTCTCCTTGTTTTTCTCACCCCATCTCTTTGATGGCTTTTAAGGTAGACAGATTATCCTTCCATTCAGAAATCCATAATAGATAATAATTTAAATAAGTGATTCTGGGAGCTGAAAATCACAGGATCATAGGTAAAATGATACATTAAAAATAGTGCAAATAACTCAATTTTGTCTTTATCTGCCATTTGGGGAAATTACGTCCAACTTCTTGTAAGCTATTTGATTTGGAGTTGTAAGACTGCTGTCCCCTCACTTTACCTTAGTGCCTTTCAATTCCCCTTATTGATAAGAAACAAGATGGTTCAGACGGCGGCGTGGAGGCAGACAGCTGCTTGAGTTCCGCATTTTCTCTCAGAACTTACTTCATGACAAGCCTCAGAGTTAATGCTTGACCGGAAAAGAAACCCACAAATAATCACCAAGAGAAGACATCCTTGAAATTTGCCAGAGAAGGTCTGTATTTGCTTGGGGGAGGGTTAATCAGACTAGGCGCAGACTGAGGGCAGGTAAGCCAGAGTGAGACAGGCAGCTCACACAGCTCAGACCATAGGGGGAGGGGTACGATCTCTGCCGTTTCTGTGAAAAGGCTTTTATCCCAGTGTGGATACTCTATCTTGGCAGCAAGCCAGGAGCAGCGGAGAGGGTGTAAACACCGAAGGTGAAGAATAAAACCCCGGAAAACTAGTGTCTCTTGCGACCTGGCCACCCCCAACCCCCACCTGGAATGACAGAGCCCGTTCTCAGAGCCTCAGAGTGCAGACTCAGCGCAGCCATCGCTGTCCTGTTAGTGCCTTGCTGCTGCCCTATCCCCAGTCTGTAGAGGAAGCCCATTAACACCATCCAGCCCCATCTCCCCAAAAACAGACCAATTGTTTCTCTTGTCAATTTGTTTTCTTCGATTCCCTCTCTGACAAAATGAACGAAAAATTCAAAAGGGCTCTAACCATTGACAGCTTCTGTATGGAGAGAGAGCAGACATCAATCCCTGAGGAGACTAAAAGCAGACTGTCCCCAGAGGAATCCCCTAAGGGGGATATGAGCTGCTCCTCAATACAAAAGAATCTCATAGAGAAAATCAAAAAGGCTCTCACAAGAGAGCTAGAAGAGAAATGGGAAAAGAAAAGGGAAGCTTGGCAAGAGAGCCTGAAGAAGTCATCCCATGCATTTAAAGACAGAGTGGATAAAGAAATCAAATCATTGAGAAACAAAATTAGTGAATTGGAAAAGGTAAACAACTCCAAGGAAAACAGGATTAGTGAGCTGGAAAAAGAAAACAGCTCTCTAAAAAATAAAATGGATAAAATGGAAAAAAATTCCATACAAGATAAAAACTCAATTGGATAATTACAAAAAGATATTTAAAAAGTGAGTGAAGAAAATACATCATTGAAAATTAGACTCGAACAAGTAGAAATGAATGACTCAAGGAGAAACCAAGAGGTAGTCGAGCAAAAGCAGAGAAATGAAACAAGTGAAAAGAATGTCAAGTACCTTATTAGAAAGACAACAGACCTGGAAAGCAGATCCAGGAGAGACAATTTGAGAATAATCAGACTCCCTGAAAAATGGGAGGAAAAAAAGAGCTTGGACACTATTTTTGAGGAAATTATCAAAGAGAACTGCCCAGACGTTTTGGAAACAGAGGGTAAAATAGACATTGAAAAAATTCATCGATCACCTACTGAAAGGAACCCTAAAATCAAAACGCCAAGAAATGTAGTGACCAAGTTCAAGGACCATCAGACAAAGCAAAAAATACTGGAAGCTGCTAGAAAAAAGCAATTCAGATATGGAGGAGCCACAATAAGGATAACCCAGGATCTAGCAGCGTCCACATTAAAAGAACGAAGGGCCTGGAACATGATATTCCAAAAGGCTAAGAAACTTGGTATGCAGCCAAGAATAACTTACCCAGCAAAAATGAGCATAGTTTTCCAGGGAAGAAGATGGACGTTTAATGAAATAAATGAATTCCATCTATTCTTGATGAAAAAACCAGACCTACATAAAATGTTTGATCTTCAAACTCAAGAGATTTCTAAAAAGGTAAAAAGAAATCTTGAGAACTATACTTCTGTTATAAAAATATGTAAAGAACATATGTATAATTTGTCCTGGAAACTAGAGGTGGAAAGGAAATTATATCATAAAAAAGTGTAAAGTGATGGTACTACATCTCATGAAGAGGCAAAGGTAACTTATTATGCCTGAGAGAAAGAAAGGAGGGAGATGAACATAGTGTGTATCAATAGACATATTCAATTTATAGTGAAACTTCTTCCACTTCATTGAAAAGTGAGAGGGAAGGAGTAAGCTAAGGGGAAGGGAATATAGAAATTGTGAGGAAAAGGGGTAAAATAAGGGAAGTGACTTTAAGTTGAGGGAGGGATACTAAAAATGGAGGGCTGTGAAAAGCAAGTGGTGTTCACAAGTTTAATACTGGGTAGAGGGATAAGAAGGAAGGAAAGGAGAAAAGCATAAGCAGGGGTTAACAGGATGGCAAGCAATATAGAATTAGTCATTCTAGCCATAAATGTGAATGGGATAAATTTCCTCATAAAGAGGAAGCAGTTAGCTGATTGGATTAAAAGTCAGAATCCTACTATATGTTGTTTACAGGAAACACACCTGAAACAGGGTGATACATTCAAACTAAAAGTAAAAGGATGGAGCAGAATCTACTATGCTTCAGGCAAAGCCAAAAAAGCAGGGGTAGCCATCCTCATCTCAGATCAAGCAAAAACAAAAATTGATCTAATTAAAAGAGATAAGGAAGGGCATTATATCCTGCTAAAGGGTAGCATCAATAATGAAGCAGTATCAATATTAAACATATACGCACCAAATGGTGCAGCATCTAAATTCTTAAAAGAGAAATTAAGAGAGCTGCAAGAAGAAAAAGACAGCAAAACTATAATAGTGGGAGATCTCAACCTTGCACTCTCAGAATTAGATAAACCACAAAATAGAAAGAAATCAGAGGTAAATAGAATACTAGAAAAGTTTGATATGATAGATCTTTGGAGAAAGCTAAATGGAGACAGAAAGGAGTATACTTTCTTCTCAGCAGTTCATGGAACCTATACAAAAATTGACCATATACTAGGACATAAAAACCTCAAAATCAAATGCAGTAAGGAAGAAATAGTAAATGCATCCTTTTCAGACCACAATGCAAATAAAATTACATTTAATAAAAAGCCAGGTGAAAATAGACCAAAAAATAATTGGAAACTAAATAATCTTATACTAAAGAATGATTGGGTAAAACAGCAAATCATAGACATAATTAATAACTTCACCCAAGAAAATGACAATAATGAGACATCATACCAAAATGTGTGGGATACAGCCAAAGCAGTAATAAGGGGAAGTTTTATATCTCTACAAGCCTACTTGCATTAAATAGAGAAAGAGAGGGCCAACAAATTGGGCTTACAACTCAAATTGCTAGAAAAGGAACAAATTAAAACCCCCCAGACAAACACAAAACTTGAAATTCTAAAAATAAAAGGTGAGATTAATAAAATTGAAAGTAAAAAAAAAACTATTGAATTAATTAATAAAACTAAGAGTTGGTTCTATGAAAAAACCAACAAAATAGACAAACCCTTAGTAAACCTGATTAAAAAAAGGAAAGAGAAAAAACAAATTGTTAGTCTTGAACATGAAAAGGGAGAACTCACCACTAATGAAGAGGAAATTAGAACAATAGTTAGGAGTTACTTTGCTCAACTTTATGCCAATAAATTCGATAACTTAAATGAAATGGAAGAATACCTTCAAAAATATAGCTTGCCCAGATTAACAGAGGAAGAAGTAAGTAGTCTAAATAGTCCCATCTCAGAAAAAGAAATAGACCAAGCTATTAACCAACTCCCTAAGAAAAAATCCCCAGGACCAGATGGATTTACATGTGAATTCTACCAAACATTTAAAGAACAACTAACTCCAATGCTATATAAGCTATTTGAAAAAAATAGGGATTGAAGGAGTCCTACCAAATTCCTTTTATGACACAGACATGGTACTGATACCTAAACTAGGTAGATCGAAAACTGAGAAAGAAAACTATAGACCAATTTCCTTAATGAATATTGATGCTAAAATCTTAAATAAGATATTAGCAAAAAGACTTCAGAAAATCATCCCCAGGATAATACACTATGATCAAGTAGGATTTATACCAGGAATGCAGGGCTGGTTTAATATTAGGAAAACTATTAGTATAATTGACCATATTAATAATCAAATTAATAAAAACCATATGATCATCTCAATAGATGCAGAAAAAGCATTTGATAAAATCCAACATCCATTCCTACTAAAAAAGCTTGAGAGTATAGGAATAAATGGACTATTCCTTAAAATAATAATGAGCATATATTTAAAACCGTCAGTAAACATCATATGTAATGGCAATAAACTAGAATCTTTCCTTGTAAGATCAGGAGTGAAACAAGGTTGCCCACTATCACCATTACTATTCAATATAGTACTAGAAATGCTAGCCTCGACAATAAGAGCCAAGAAATTAGAATAGGAAATGAGGAAATCAAACTATCGCTCTTTGTAGATGACATGATTGTATACTTAGAGAACCCCAAAGACTCTGCTAAAAAGCTATTAGAAATAATTCAGAATTTTAGCAAAGTTGCAGTATACAAAATAAATCCACATAAATCCTCAGCATTTTTATACATTACCAACACAATCCAACAGCAAGAGATACAAAGAGAAATTCCATTCAAAATAACGGTCAATAGTATAAAATATTTAGGAATATATCTACCAAAGGAAAGTCAGGAATTATATGAGCAAAATTACAAAACACTTGCCACAAAAATAAAGTCAGATTTAAATAATTGGAAAGACATTAAGTGCTCTTGGATAGGCCGAGCAAATATAATTAAGATGACAATACTCCCTAAACTAATATATTTATGTAGTGCTATACCAATCAGACTCCCAAGAAACTATTTTAATGACCTAGAAAAAATAACAACAGAATTCATATGGAACAACAAAAAGGTCGAGAATTTCAAGGGAAGTAATGAAAAAAAATTAAATGAAGGTGGTCTAGCTGTACCTGATCTAGAACTATATTATAAAGCAACAGTCACCAAAACCATTTGGTATTGACTAAGAAATAGACTAGTTGATCAGTGGAATAGGTTAGGTAGACAGGGCAAGATAGTGAATAAAAATAGCAATCTAGTGTTTGACAAACCCAAAGATCCCAACTTTTGGGATAAGAATCCATTATTTGACAAAAACTGCTGGGAAAACTGGAAATTAGTATGGCAGAAACTAGGCATGGACCCACATTTAACACCATATACTAAGATAAGATCAAAATGGGTCCAAGATTTAGGCATAAAGAATGAAATCATAAATAAATTGGAGGAATATGGGATGGTTTACCTCTCGGACTTGTGGAGGAGGAAGGAGTTTGTGTCCAAGGGAGAAATAGAGACCATTATTGATCACAAAATAGAACATTTTGATTACACCAAATTAAAAAGTTTCTGCACAAACAAAACTAATGCAAACAAGATTAGAAGGGAAGTAACAAATTGGGAAAACATTTTTAAAGTTAAAGGTTCTGATAAAGGCCTCATCTCCAAAATATATAGAGAATTGACTTTAATTTATAAGAAATCAAGCCATTCTCCAATTTATAAATGGTCAAAGGATATGAACAGACAATTTTCAGATGATGAAATTGAAACTATTTCCACTCATATGAAAGTGTTCCAAAACACTATTGATCAGAGAAATGCAAATTAAGACAACTCTGAGATATCATTACACACCTGTCAGATTGGCTAAGATGACAGGAACAAATAACGATGAATGTTGGAGGGGCTGTGGGAAAACTGGGACACTGATGCATTGTTGGTGGAGTTGTGAAAGAATCCAACCATTCTGGAGAGCAATCTGGAATTATGCCCAAAAAGTTATCAAAATGTGCATACCCTTTGACCCAGCCGTGCTACTCCTGGGCTTATATCCCAAGGAAATACTAAAGAAGGGAAAGGGAATTGTATGTGCCAAAATGTTTGTGGCAGCCCTTTTCATAGTGGCTAGAAAATGGAAAATGAATGGATGTCCATCAATTGGAGAATGGTTGGGTAAATTATGGTATATGAGTGTTATGGAATATTATTGTTCTGTAAGAAATGACCAATAGGAGGAATACAGAGAGGCTTGGAGAGACTTACATCAACTGATACTAAGTGAAACGAGCAGAACCAGGAGATCATTATACACTTCAACAATGATACTATATGAGGATACATTCTGATAGAAGTGGATATCTTCAACATAGAGAAGAGCTAATCCAATTCCAGTTGATCAATGATGGACAGAATCAGCTACATCCAGAAAAGGAACACTGGGAAATGAGTATAAACTGTGAGCACTGTTTTGTTTTGTTTTGTTTTGTTTTGTTTTTCTTCTCAGATTATTTTTAGCTTCCGAATACAATCCTTCCTTTGCAACAATAACAACAACAAAATTCTGTTCTGGACATATATATTGTACCTAGGATATACTATAACATATTTGATATGTATGGGAATGCCTGCCATCTAGGGGAGGGTGTGGAGGGAAGGAGGGGAAAAATTTGGAACAGAAGGGAGTACAAGGGATAATGTAAAAAAAAATTACCTATGAATATGTACTGTCAAAGAAAATGTTATAATTATAAAAATAAAAAGAAAAAAGAAACAAGATGGTTCAATACTTTATATCTTGTTTTTTTACTCCTTTAGCTATATGTTAATTGTGTAGAAACAAGATTCTAAGTCCTTGTTCTAATTAAGAACCTAATTTGATTTGTAATCACTTGTCTTTCTAAATAAATTACTATCTAGATGTGTCTCAGAATTTATATTTCACCATGACACAATTGAACAAATCATTCATCAATGATTCCTGGAATGGAAGGTAGGTAGGGACAGATACTTCCCTGACTCCAAGCTCCATGGATCTCCAGAAGAAAAGAACCATGGAAAAAGACAAGAAAGACTGAGAGCAGTATACTGCTCTCCTTTACAGAACAACACAAAGGGGTGATTCTTCCATCCAGAGTCTGTCCTCCTGAATCTGAGTCAGTTATTTTGGAGTACTTCTGATAATCAATCAGGCATTTCCTGTGTCTTCTCAACATATCTCTCAAAGGCATCAATAGGCATACCCATAGTTCCCATAACTATATAATCTTGAATTATCCATTATTATTTAATACTCTTTATTCTTTTCTCTTCCAAAAGATGATAATGTTTTAAAATCAAAGATGATGATTTTTATATAAAAAATTATAATTTAGAAATTTTGAACCTGGAGAAATGATTAAAAAGAATGTCCTTGGAAACCAAATCATCACTCTTTGCAGATGATATGATGGTATGCTTAGAGAATACTAGAGAATCAACTAAAAAAATTACTAGAAACAATTCACAACTTTAGCAAAGTTGCAGGATACAAAACAAATCCACATAAATTATCAGCAAATGCTAATATAGCTTATATCTTACCTATAAAGTCCATCAGCAAGTGATACAAGGAGAAATTCCATTTAAAATAACTGTAGATAATATAAAATATTTGGTAGTCTACCTGCCAAGGCAGTCATGACCTATATGAATATAATTACAAAATAGATTTCACACAATAAATTCAGATCTAATCAATTGGAAAAATTTCATGTGCCCATGAAATTAGGCTGAGCTAATATAATAAAAATGACAATATTATCTAAGTTAATCTACTTATTTAGTGCCATACCAATCAAACTCCCAAGAAATTACTTGACAAAACTAGAAAAAATAACAAAAGTAATCTGGAAGAACAAAAGGCCAAGAATTTCAAGGGAATTAATGAAAAAAATGCAAATTAAAGTGGCCTAGCTATATCAGATCTAAAACTATATTATAAAGCAGCAGTCATCATAACAATTTGATACTAACTAAAAGTCATCTGTACCCAGAGAGAGGACTGTGGGGACTGAATATGTAACACAACATAATATTTTCACCTTTTTTATTAAAGTTTGCTTGCACTTTGCTTTCTTGCTCATTTTTTTCCCTTTTGATCTGATTTTTCTCATGTACCATGAAATTGTGGAAATGTTTTACATATTGGATTACTTGCCATCTAGGGGAGGTAATGGGGGGGAAAGGAAGGAAAAAAATTGAAACACAAGGTTTTGTAAAGGTGAATGTTGAAAATTATCTATTCATGTTTTTAAAATAAACAGCTTGAAGAAGAAAGAGGAGGAGGAGCAGGAAGAGGAAGAGGAGGAAGAGGAGGAGGAGGGGGAGGAGGAGGAGGAGGAGGAGGAGTAGAAGGAGGAGGAGGAGGAGGAAGAGATATGCTGCCATATCTGCTTCTGCTGTACTGCGAGTTGCTGGGACTGGTCTGACGTTGACAGAAGATTTACAAGGGGAGAGACACAATTTGCAGGAATGATCAAACCCACAATACGTTGACCATCCTCTGTTCATAGCTGAACTGTCTGCATCTTCACATTTGTGCCGCTGACAGATGCTAGAACTCCCTTAACTTTTGTCCAAACACTCAGTACCAAGCCACATAAAACATAATAGGTACAACATCGAAGACCTATTTTGCAAATTAATCCCAAACTTGAAGAAGAAAGAAGAAGAAAGAAGAAGGAGGAAGAAGGAGGAGGAAGAAGAAGGAGGAAGAAGAGGAGGAAGAGGAGGAGGAAGAGGAGGAGGAAGAGGAGGAAGAAGAAGAAGAAGAAGAAGAAGAAGAAGAAGAAGAAGAAGAAGAAGAAGAAGAAGAAGAAGAAGAAGAAGAAGAAGAAGAAGAAGAAGAAGAAGAAGAAGAAGAAGAAGAAGAAGAAGAAGAAGAAGAAGAAGAAGAAGAAGAAGAAGAAGAAGAAGAAGAAGAAGAAGAAGAAGAAGAAGAAGAAGAAGAAGAAATTATAAGTCTTGGAAGGCAAGGAGAAGAGATCAACTCTGAAACTCATCTGCTAGTTTCTACTACAAAAGTATATAAGACACAAAGACAAAACAAAACCAATAAAGAAACAAAAACTCCAAGAATTTCTCTTAAGGTATTTGAATTCTACTTGGGGAATAGACCATGTAAACCAGATACAGAGATACATGATAATTTGAAGAAGAAGAGAGTGATAACCATAAATGTTATGAAGCTCAAATGAGATAACCAATATAAAAAACTTTTGAAAACTATTATATAAATTCCAGTTATTCTAAAAATTATTATTAATATTATTACTATCTAATTATGACTTCTTTCCTTATGCTTTATACTGAACACCTGATGAGTTCAAGTAATATCTATAAAGCAACACAGGAGTATACTGGTATATGTTTAACTATAGAAAAATAATGAATGCAAACACTTTTAAGTAAAACAATATTTTCTGCATTATTAACACAAGTCTAGACAATCAACAATAGAATAAATCTGGCCCTGATTTGTTGCCCTTTCCAATTTTCAAGATTTAAATTCTTACATTGAAAATTTAATGATCAGTTCTAGCAAATCTATTAGAGCTAATTTTAGAACACTCCAGGTAAAAACGACTAGGTGAATCGGAAAAGGTTTTTCAATGGAAGTAAAACATAAGTTGAACCTTGAAGTAAGTAAGGGATTCTAAGAAGGTTCTATGATGAGTGACTTCATTCTAAGCATAAGGGAAAGTAGAGCAAAATCACCAAAGTGGGAGATGAAGTGCCAAGCTCAAGAAACAGCAAACAGGCCAGTTTGGCTAGAATGGAAAGTATGTAATGTGAAATATATCTAGAAAGGCAGGTGGAGGCCAGATCCTGAAGGATTTAACTTTTAAGCTGAGAAATATGCATTTTATCTCAGAAACAATAGCAGGGACCCTCTAGAGCTTCTTGGGCAAAGTTAGATATGTGATGAGATGAGATGAGATTTGATGAGATGAGATGAGATGAGATGAGATGAGATGAGATGAGATGAGATGAGATGAGATGAGATGAGCTAGAATTATTTTAGAACCTGTGTAGAGGGATAGAAGGAGGAAATGGAAATCAGTCTAAAAATCTAATTAGGAGACTGTTGCAATAGCTCAGCTGAAACATCAGAAAAATAGTACCTATATAAGTGCAAAGTACAAAGAATATTGTAAAAGTAGAATCTCCAAGATTTGACAATTGATTTGGCTGTGATTTGGAATGGGGTATGGGGGCAATGAGAGATATAGAAAAATGGGAAATAATTATTTTTAGGTTGCTGTCCTGAACAAAAATAGAGAAGTCCAGAGACAGGGAAGATCTCATGAGAAAAAAAAAATTAGTTCTGTTTCAGACACTGTAAAATGTGTGTGTGTGTGTGCATACAGTGTTTACATGTATGTGTGTGAATGTATATGTATATATTTATATATGTATGTATATAAAATGCATATATAAGTATATATGTACACATACAGGTAGAGGTAGAGATATCCAACAGGCAATTGGTAATGTAGCACTGGAGTTTAGATTGTGGTTGGAAATGGGATTTTAGAGTCATCCATCAGAAGTTCATAATTGAATCTATGGGAGCTGATAAGATTGTCAAGAGAAAAGATGTAGAAAGAGCAGAGAAGAAGGACCAGTACAGAGACCTGAAAAGCACTCCAAGACTGCTAAGGAGTGGTAGGAAAGGAGCCAGGAGAGAGCAGATTCAGGAAAACTCAAAGAGAAAAGTGTATCTAAATCAGAGAAAGAGCTAGTCAACAATGTTAAAAGGACAGAGCAGTTACAGTTGAATGGTGATATCTGATACCAGATCGAAAAGTGTTGAGATGTGAGTGGGAGGAGAGGAAGTAGATGCAAGGAGTGAAGACAGATTTTGCTAAAAGTTTGGCTGTGACTGAGAGGGGAGATATAAGGCTATAGTTTCCTATTTGAATTGTTTTTACTAGCTGGGCTGTTAGTTTGGATATGTTTTGCCCATCTAGTGTAGACTGGGAGGGATGATATCAATATCTTCTCCACATGCTTGCTTCTCTTCTCCATAATTCCCATTCCTGTTTGCTTTCAGTCACATCACTTTTGGTACCTCTCCTTCCCTCCCTCTCTCTCCTCTCTTCATCCTCCTTTAATTTCCCTCCTCTTCCCGCTTCTTCTCTTCTCTCTCTCTCTCCCCTCTCTTCCTTCCCTCTCTCCCTTCCCTCTTCCTTTTCTTCTTCTTCTTTTCCTTCTTTCTTCCTTTATTCTTCTTTTTTCTTTCCTTCTTTTCTCCTCTTTTTTCCTCCTTTCTTCTTTTTCTCCTCCTCCTCCTCCTCTCTCTGTCCCTTTGTATGTGTGTGTGTGTGTGTGTTTCTTTCTCTCTCTATCTTTGTCCATCTCTCTCTTCTCTACTCTTTTTTCTCCACAGATAGGGAATGAAACTCATTTCCAAGCTGGGAACCCTCTACTAAGATGAAATAAGTAAAAACTGGAACTTACCTGTCAACCTGTCCCAAGCCAAGCAGATTTGTGATGAAGTAGTCTTGCCTGTCAAATGAGATATTTGCAAGGAAACATTATTTTCAATCCAGCCTGTAACTGCAGGTAGCTTGGACCTGGCTCTAGTCTTAAAGGGAACACTAGCTGCATGGGAAAAGAGACTGGAGATTAAAAGGATTACAATGATAAATTTAGAGCTAGAAGAAGTCATAGAGGTCATTGAGTTTGAGCTGGTTTTTGTTTTATTTTGTTCTTAGTTTTGCAGATGAGGAAACTGAGAAAGATGAAGCAACATGCCCAAAATCATGTAGACACTAAATATCAGAACTGCCATTTTTGTTTTTTACAGAGCTCCAAATTACAATATGGAGCTAGATCCTTTGATTGCAAACCTCATTCATTTTCCTGAGACAATTCAGAGGTAGAAGAGGAAAATACTGTCCCCATGATCTTTCCACCAACTTCCCAGTAACAATTTATGAAGAATCCATATGGGATCTCTGGTCAAAGTCCCTCAACCACTTAGGAAAGCAGAAGGGACAGTGGGTCAAGTTTGCAGAAGACCAGAATCTTGATGAAGTCCAGTAATTGAGGATGAGGCATCCCTATGCTGCCCCAGCTCCCTACTCCCTTCCCTGAATCCAAGTATTCAGTTTATCCTCTAGAACCTCATCTTGAGTGGAAAGTACCCAGAGTTTTGAATCCTGGGTGACTTGAAAAATGGAGCTGTTTGCCTTCACAAGTCTTGACAAAAGGGTGGAGCCCAGAGTGTTGATAAATCTACCATCTTCCATCACTTTCTATATCAATATGCTGGTCTTGAAATTCAACCAGAAAGAACCCTATTTATTATTCCACATAGATTATGATTTTTCTTTGACCAGGCCATTGGCCTTAATATCCAGCTCATATTAGCTTCCCAATAAATACTTGTTGACTGATTGATTCTTTATATTACAATCTAATTACAAAGAGGGGATTTAAGCCTAGAGGAGGGAATTGTCCAATTGGTAAAATAAAATTGTAAGTCTTTTTAGGTACTTTGGCAACTAAACTATTTTGGAGAGGGCCAAGAATAGATGCATCTTCCACACTGAATGCCATATTGGGGTAAACAACATTTTTAGAAAGGTTCAATATATTTACTATCCATTATTAAAAGTCAAAAAATGTACTGTCAAAAAATGTTATAATTATAAAATAAAATAAAAAATTAAAAAATAAAAAAAAGTAAAAAAAAAAGTAAAAAATAAAAAAAATAAAAAAATAAAAGTCAAAAAACACAACATTGATGTGTCACTTGGTATTGAACTATCTAAAGGAGACATTTCTCTCTTTCCTCCATCTAAATTATTCTATGATCAAAGGAAGACTTAAGACCATCTAGAGGATAAACAAAGCAACAAAATTTCTATTGACATTTGTAAACTCAATTTGTAGCAACAAGTTATTGGATAAGAAAATACTAAAGAAGATTCTGTGGGTCTTGTGGTAACAGTATCAGCTTTTACATCCTGTCTACCACATTGGGAATTTTTTTCAAGATAGTGATGGACTCCCGGGTGGATTTATGCAAATAAAAACCCTAGTCTGGGACCAGATTGCACTGAACTGCAAAAAAAGATGATTTCTAAATGTACATGGTACATGGCATTGGGCAAAGGGAAGGAAAAGGAAGGGAAAGGGAAGGAAGAAGAGGAGAGGAAAGAGAAGAAAAGGGGATGGAAGAGGAAGGGAGGGGAGAGAAGGGGAGAGAAGAAAAAGGAAAGAAAAAAAGGAAAGGAGAAGAGAAGAAAGAAGGGAAGGGAAAGAAGGGGAAGGAAGGAGAGGGGACAACGGGGAAGTCAGGCCAAGTGAGGCCAGGGGGAGGGAATTAGAGATTTTCTCCTGCCAATCTAATGCAATTTACTAAGAAGTTTTGTTTGTTTGTTTGGTTTTGGTTTTGGTTTGGTTTCTTATGGAGGAGAGGAAAGGTATTATGGTACAGTGAACAGAGGACTAGCATCAGAATCGAGCATATCAGGGTTCAAGTTATACCTTTAATATATACATATTAGCTATGTGATTTGGGGCAAGTCAATTCAGATAACCCTCTAAAACAATAAATTAAAGAACAACTGATGATTCACTCTATTAAAAAAAAAAAAAAGCATTTCCACACATAAACTCCCCACTTAAACCAATAAAACCATCATTTCCTATTCTCAAAAAAAAAAAAAAAAAAACTGCATAGTTAGATATGTTAGTCACTGTAGCAACCAGATGATACACCAAACAGAATACTAGACTTAGAGTCAGGAAGGCCTTTAGTTCAAATCCTGTTCCATACATTTACTAGATGTGTAATCCTGAGCAAGTCACTTAACTTCTCCTACTTCAGTTTATTCATCTGTAAAATAGGAATAAACATAGTACCTACCTCACAGGGTTGTTGAGAATCAAATGAGATAACATATGTAAAATATTTTGGAAAGTTTAAGTGCTATGTAAATGTTATCTCCTATACAAAGACAAAATGTAAAACAGTTCCTGTCTTATTCCTCAAGAAAGGCAGCATGAATATATAGAGAACTGACCCTAATTTCTAAGAAATCAAACCATTCTCCAATTGATAAATGGTCAAAGGATATGAACAGACAATTCTCAGATGATGAAATTGAAACTATATCCACTCATATGAAAGAGTGTTCCAAATCACTACTGATCAGAGAAATGCAAATTAAGACAACTCTGAGACACCACTACACATCTGTCAGATTGGCTAAGATGACAGGAACAAATAATGATGAATGTTGGAGGGGATGTGGGAAAACTGGGACACTGATGCATTGTTGGTGGAGTTGTGAAAGAATCTGGCCATTTTGGAGAGCAATCTGGAATTATGCCCAAAAAGTTATCAAACTGTGCATACCCTTTGATCCAGCAGTGCTACTACTGGGCTTATATACCAAAGAGGGGAAAGGGACCTGTATGTGCCAAAATGTTTGTGGCAGCCCTTTTCATAGTGGCTAGAAAGTAGAAGATGAATGGATGCCCATCAATTGGAGAATGGTTGAGCAAATTATGGTATATGAAGGCTATGGAATATTATTGCTCTGCAAGAAATGACCAGCAGGATGAATTCAGAAAGGCTTGGAAAGACTTGTATGAACTGATGCTGAGTGAAATGAACAGAGCCAGAAGATCACTATACACTTCAACAACAATACTGTATGAAGATGTATTCTGATGGAAGTGGATATCTCCAACATAAAGAAGATCCAACCCACTTCCAGCTGATCAATGATGGACAGAAACAACTACACCCAGAGAAGGAACACTGGGAAGTGAATGTGAATTGTTAGCACTACTGTCTATCTACCCAGGTTAGTTAGACCTTCGGAATCCAATACTTAATGTGCAACAAGAAAATTGGATTTACACACATATATTGTATCTAGGTTATATTGTAACACATGTAAAATGTATGAGATTGCCTGTCATCTAGGGGAGGGAGTAGAGGGAGGGAGGGGAAAATCTGGAAAAATGAATACAAGGGATAATGTTATAAAAAAAATTACTCATGCATATATACTGTCAAAAATGTATAATTATAAAATTAATAAAAAAAAATTTTTAATTTAAAAAAAAAGAAAAAGAAAGGCAGCATGGTGTACTTGAAAGCAGAAGAGTTTTGAAGCTAGAGCATCTGGGTTCAAACCTCACCTCTCTTGTTTACTACCTATTTGAACTTGGGCAAGTATTATTTTTGGAGAGCCTCTGTTTCCTCATCTCCAAAATGAGGGGGTGGAGTAAATGCCTTCTCAGGGTCCTTTGGGTGCTAACTAGATGCTTCTGCATAGGAGCCCTTGAAATGATTTGATTTTAAAGTGACACCCCCTAACAGATCATGTACTGGGAGAACAAACTTGATAGTAGTAAAAGAGCCACAACACCAGCATACAACAAAAACTGTTAAGATGGTTTAAAATCAGGGTCATTTCATTTCACTGGAGAAGCAGACTCATATAACTATAAACCTCTATTGGGAGGTTATGTGCTTAATTAATGTCTCAATTGTCAGTATTCAATATGATGATTATGTGCTTAAGAAAACGGATTCTGATTTTTAATTTTTCCCAGCTCTCCATTGGATATAATAACTTCTGGATATATAATACCATAACCAAGGAGTATAGAAATATTCCCTCATCAGCCCTTTAGTCAAGTCAGATCAGTTGTGTAGCTAATATAACATTTGGCTGAATAACAACAAAAACATATCAGGGCCTCTTCTCCATTTATGTCAGCAATTTCCAAGCCTATCACTGAATCTTCATCTGAAATAACCATCTCTTTCTTTCATCTAAATAATTCCTACTTGCCACCAAGAAAAGTATTTCTCTTAAAGACTTCTGGGACCTAGAATCAGTCTCTCTTCTCAGTGAGATGTCTCATGGAATAGGAAGCTGGCCCTCAGAGACTCAAATTCCTTATCTCTAGTCTAGACGGTGACTTTGGGAAATTCCAGGAAGTCTGCTATCAAAGCTCTCCAAAGCATGATTTAAAAATAAGCATGAATATGAAAATGGAATTCTGGAATGATTTTCTGTGAAATATACTTCAGTTGGGCTAGAATGATCATAAATTTTAAAAATTCTTCATTATACATGTCATTCATTTTTTAACATGAGTCTGTAAGGGGCATTTGGTTTGGAATTGGAGGGCATAAGTTTATATCCATCTCTGCTAGTTGCTATCTGTGTAATTTGAATTCATTATTATCTTCCCAATTTCCCTCCCTTCACTGGAAACCTGTGTGTCATCCTGAATTCCTCTTCCTCTCACTCCACCTACTCCATCTGTTTCCAAAGTTCATCAATTTCCCCTTTACAACATCTTTAAAATGTACCTCCTTCTTTCTTCTGACTCTGTTGCTCACTTGTACAGACCCTCTTCAGTTCATGGCTGTTATATATTGTTTTGGGCTGAGGCAATTAAGGATAAGTGACTTGCCCAAAGTCTCACAGTTAGGAAGTGTTAAGTATCTAAGGCTAGTTTGAATTCAGGTCCTCCTGACTGACTTCAGGGCTGGTGCTCTATCCACTGCACCACCTAGCTGCCCCCCCCCGTAATATATTATTATAGCTTGCTATTCATTCTTGATTTAACCACCAAAGGAATTTTCCTAAAACACAAATTCAGTCATGTCACTACCTTCCTCCACATATTCCAGTGGCTTCCTATTCTATCCAAGATAAAATACAAAGTTGTTCTCTTCATAATTTAGTCATTCGACCTACCTCCCAGCCTTATTTATTTAGTGATGCAATTGGGGTTAACCTGTGACCTGGGTCACACAAGTTAGTAAGTGTTAAGTGTCTGAGGTGGGATGAATTCAGGTCTTCTTGTATCCAGTCAGTGCTCATCCTTGGCTCCGCCTAGCTGTCTCCACTTCTAGTTTTATTATATCTCCTTCCTTCCTGTCCTCTTAGCATTCTCCAGATTTATAGGCCACCTCTGCACAGGACATTCTATCACAGTTCCAAGCATTTCTACTGTGTCCCTCAAGCTTTGGATGCTCTCCCTTTTCTTGTTTACCTTTTGGCATGCCTGACTTCAAGTTCTAGCTAAAATGCCACTTTCTAAAGCCATTCCTAATCCTTCTTAAATTCAATGCCTTCTCTGTTGATGATTTCCTTTTTATCTTGTATATGGCTTATTTGAGCACAGTTGTTTACATATTGTCTCTCCCCTAGTAGACTGTAGATTCCTTGAAGGCAGAAACCATTTTTTGCCTGTCTGTATTCCCAATGCACAATGCCTGGTACATATGGGGTGTTTATAAACGTTTATTAACTTATTGACTTCACCTTCCTGAGACTCAGTCTCTTTATCTGTAAACTGACTAGTTGATCTCTGAGATGCTTTCTAGCCACTATTAATGGCTGTTAAATGTTTAACAACCTACCATAAAAAAAAAACATATCCAGGAAGCACTTTGGTATTTAATCTGTATAATTAACCTTTCTCTATCATTTTGTTCTTTTATTTTAACTGAGTCAATTGCAGTTAGGTGACTTGTCCAGGGTCACACAGCTAGGAAGTGTTAAGTGTCTGAGGTCAGATTTGAATTCAGGTCCTCCTGACTTCAAGACTGGTGTTCTATCCACTGTGCCACCTAGATGCCCCTATCACTTACTTAAATCTAGAAATCACCAAAACAATAAATCAAAACCTATTGTAGCCTTTAGCAGTCAGGAGTATAAATGTCCACACTGAAAATTTAAAGACCCAGTTTTCATGAGATGATAGCTCAAGCACACCCCCACTTCTAGCTCTAACTACTGTGTTCATATAGAATTTCCCTTTAAAGTTTCCTCTGTGAATTTTTAGACATTTTAAACCTGAGCAGGCAAACAAAAGAAGAAAAATCACTTGAACTTTTCTTAAATGCTCATTTCAAACTGTTATTTGGGGAGAAGGATACTATAGAAATCTGGCTTTTTCTCATAGTAAATTGCATTATTTTAGAGAGGAAGTGAGGAATAATGAAAAGTTCACTCTGCCATTTTTTATAGGAAACTTTGATAAGTTATTGAAATTCTCTTAAATAAAGTTCCCTCTTCTGTGAATTGGGGCTAATCATACTTGTACTACTTTACTAGGTTGTTGTAAAATTGCATTATGAACTGTAGGGCTGTGAGAATCAAGTTGAGACTATATGATACAATAGCTGGCACAGAGTAGGAACTTAATGAATGCTGTTATTTTTGATCATCTAGGATGCTATCCAAAACAAAATGGTCTATATTATTATTGCCATAAACCACAAACTTCTAGAAACAAAATACAAATCTAGATTTGCTGGTTTGCTTGCTAATGTAGTAAGGATTCTCAGACACATGTGTGGGAGAGCTATCATTGATCTTTCTGATTGTGTGAGAAGTCAGGCTAAAGTCAGGGAGGAGAATTCTGGTGCCAGAAGAATCCCTCTGGCTGAGAAGAGAGAGAAATTCTAGATTAGGAAGGAGGGTGAGATGGGGTCAACTCAAGAGTCAAGCCATGCAAATATAAAAGGAAGCAGGAAAAGAGAAAGAATGTGGGAGAGAAATTGGGCACAGAAAGCAATGGAGCTGGAAATATGAACTAAGTAACAGATTATCTGTGAGAAAGAAAAAAAAAGTCTTGCTAGAAAATGGATGGTACTATAGAGGAGGTACTAGGGAGCATAGCCAGCAAAAAAACAAGTCTCAAACATCTCCACTTTTGGGGCTCCACTTAACGGCAGTGCTTTTTTTGGCTTGTCTGCCCCTATCACAGGTGAACTCTGGGAACTTCAGTATCTGGCTCATGCTTCTTCCAGTAGCAATCTATCAGTCTCTCTACAAGCATTCAGACTAACAAGGCATAAAAAGTAGAATAGAACTTTATTGAGAAATGGGGCCTTGGAAGAGAAATACTAAGCTCAGGATGGGGTACTTTCTGTTTTCTTTAAAGTGTATATAAAAACTATTCTAATATCTGATGCTTTGTTAGCCTAAACACCTGCAAAGGAGATGATAACCACCCTTCAAAGGAAAAATGGCCCAGATAATAAAATTCTCAAGGTTCACCTGGGAAGAGGAAGACCAACTAGGAAAAGAAGGAAAAGGTCCTCAATTTGACTCTCTGACATTATGGTTGCAGTAATATTTGCGCTGAGAAATATTTGAACAAACTTTGTAATCTAGGATAAATTCAAGGACAAGAGGGAGAATTTTTAAGTTGTTTTCAAAAGACAGAATACAAGAAATCCCAGGATAAATAATATCCAGAAGAAGCATTTTTAAAAAAAAACCCTAAACTAGACCATATGGAACTCATCACCTGATATAGATTATTAGGAGGAAAAATTTGATATCTAGAAAAACAGAAAGGAGAGACACACTGGGGTAAAGCCAAAGAAGAATTATTACTCAGGGTGTCTGAGGTTTATTTGGAGTACATTTCAAACTTAGTACTAGGGAAGAACTTAAGAATGCAGAAAGAAAGGATCTTGCTTTCACATTGACCAGCCATGATCATCAGTGACCTTTATTTGATCTGGGGCTAGAAGTATAAAATTAGGAAGTAGAACCCAGCCTGAGTTCTGCTTTACAAGTTAATTTTCCATTTAGGTTTGCTGTTTTGTTAGGAAATATTCTATTGCTTTAAGGACAAAATAATCTATTTGTAAATCAGTTGGTGGGAGTTGCTATGACAAACTGTTAGTTGGTCATTAAATCAGTAACTTTAGTCATCTGTATGAAGATTAAGAAACAGGAAGCAGAGAGGAACTTTAAAAAAAGTAGTTTAAAAAAAAAAGTCCAATCCATGACTCAAGAATCTCAGAGACTGTTTCTAAAGCTTTCTAATATGTTTATCTGGAAGCTATTTTTGTTTTACCAGAAGCCCACTCTGGATAAAGGGGAGAGCTGCTTCCTATAATGTCATAAAAAGCATGGTGGTCCTGAAGACAGAACTAAAAAAGTCCCATCCTGCTTCTGCTAGGATCCCCTGTAAGAAAAAACTAATAGTAATTGAACATACAGATCAGAAAATCTAAGAGGACTGTCTACTGTAGATTCTCTCCCCTAACTCTTTTTAAGGGGTACTAAGAATACAATGACTAATTTTTTTGTTTTATCCAAAAATTAAGACACAAAGTCTGGCAAAGGACACTGTTTTCTGTGATAGGTCAATGAGGAAAAAATTGAAACTGGGGATATATTCACATCATCTATTTTTGTCTTATCAGAATCCCTCTCTGGAGAACAGGGAGAGGTGCTTTTTATAGTGTCATAGAAAGCATGGTGGTCCTGAAATAAAAAATGAAAAAGATTCATCCTACTTCTGCTAGGATCCTCTGTAAGAAAAACTAATAGTAATTGAACATACACTTTAGAAAATAGAAGAGGACTGTCTACAACAGATCTGTCCCCCAACTCTTTTAAAGAGGTACTAAGAATACAGTCTATTTGTATCATGTTAGCCAAAAATTAAGACATATGGTGTGACAATTTTTAAAAAATGATCTATTTGCAAGTCAGTTGGTTTCTGTGGTGGGTCAATGGGGAAAAAGTTCAAACTGGATCTATATTCAAATCAGGTAAACAAACCTGTAATAAGTTTCAATTTTGTGCCAGAAACTGTGCTAGGGTATGGAGGTCCAAAGAAAAAACAGTTCCTTCTTTAAAAGAGCTCATTTTCAAATGTGTAAGAGGTACAGCAGCCTTCCTTACAGACCCTGAAGAAGCTTAAAATAAACATACAAACAAACAAAAACAAAAACCAAACCTGAGTTAATCTATTAAAGTAAGACAAGCAAGAAGGACCCCAAACCACTCAAAGTATTAACAAGCCATCAAGTTCCTTCCAAGTTCTCCCAACACCAGTCTTCAACCTTGACCTACATCCCAAGTCCAAGCTGTCCTGATACCCAGCCCACCACTTGGTCCTGCTTAATTCAGAAAAGAACTCTATAAAAATCTATATTTTCTCCACATTGGGCGCCTAGCTATTCAGGACCTCAATGTATACATTGTTCCTCACTGACCATATCTGCACTGGAATAAAGCTGGCTTGTGGGATTTCTTTCTGCTTTATCTTTTTTTCTATCTGCATTTGTTTTGTTTTTCTAGGGGAAAAAGGGGACCAGGTCTTTCAGCCACAACGGTTCTGTTCTTAGAAACAAATCATTGTCCAGGGTTGGAAATTTGGCAGTCGCATCTGATTCCCAAGTCTTTTGATTTAGGAAACACAGAGAATAAGGAATGAATTGGAAACCACAGAACAGGACCCCCTCCTTTTCTCTGATGCAAAGCTGTGACTGGGCAGGTACTCTGTCCCAAACCACATGCCACTTAGGATTTTCCCCTAAAGTGACAGATAAAGGAGAAAGGCACTTGTTTCCTATATGAGCTTTAATATTTCAAACCTTCTCAAGTCTGTATTAAGACAGTTACCCTTGGGATGTCTAATGTGAAGAAATGATTAAGCAGAAGTACAATGATGTAAACCAAAAAAAGCCCTGAATTTCAAATCAGAGACAAACCTAGATTACGATATTCCCTGAGTTTTGTTGTTTAATCATGTCTGAGTCTTTGTGATAATATTTGGGGTTTCCTTGGCAAAGATAGCAAAGTACTTTGTCATTTCCTTCTCCAGCTTATTTTACAAATGAGGAAACTGAGGCAAAGAAGGTTAAGTGACTTACTCAGGGTCACACAAGTAGTAAGTATCTTGAGGCCAGATTTGAACTCAGGGAAATGAGTCTTCCTGTATCCAGGCCTGACATTCCATGCACTATGGTTCTACCTAGCTGCTCCTACTACCTGTGTAACACAGGTCTAATTATTTAATTTCTCTGGACCTCAATCTCCTCATCTATAAAATAAGATTAGACCAGTAAGGTCCTTTTCTATTATTAATACTATAATGCCACAACATAAGATCAAATACTAATTCTGATACTTAATTTTTCTACAGAGCAAAAAATAAAAACAAAAACAAAAACAAAACAAAAACCAACTGTTCTAAATAAATAGATTTAAGTAGTTTTTATCAACATATTTATTTAATTAATTTATTACAACATCTTTATAAGGGAAAAGGGCATGCTAAGCTCTGATTTCCAATGAGCCTAAACCTTTAAATGACACTGTACCATACAAATGTGACAACTTGAAGATGGAGTGATAGAAAGAGTATGGGAAGATATACAATTATTGAAGTGAATTAACTCTTTAAATATCTATTTTTACCACATTAGAATTGTGACAACTAGGGGGCAACTAGGGGGCGGCTAGGTGGCGCAGTGGATAGAGCACCAGCCCTGAATTTAGGAAGATCTGAGTTCAAATCTGGTCTCACACACTTAACACTTCCTAGCTGGGTGAACCTGGGCAAGTCACTTAACCCAAATGCTTCAGAAAAAAAAATAACAACTTAAAGAAAAACTTTAATCTTGAATTAACTCTTTAAATGTCAAAATTGAATATCTATATTTATCATATTAGAAGTGTGACAACTTAGTGAAAAACTTTAATCTTGAATTATGCCAAGTAAGTTGAAGTAGAGAAATGAGTATAGAACATTTGGGTACCCCCCCACCCCACAACTAGCAAAATGGTTCTAAAGGCTACCCTGGAGTTAAATTATTCTTTTGCTCAGAACCATAGCTCGTGAGTACCCCTCCTTGGATTAACCTTTTCCACTTGGCTAGATATCATAATTAATTTAAAGCAAATGTGTTTAATGAAATATTAAAATAAGTTACAATAAAACATGTCACCTTTAGAATTTTTCACATAAATGCATACATAATCAAAGAAAGTGTATCTACATAAAGAGAATCCATGTAGAAAGGTTAACACTTAGGATATGTCACATATATGGCCAGAGAATCCTTGAGAAAAGGGAGAATGGTTGGAGAAGGGACTTCTGGTTGTATTATCACCATACTTCTTACTCATCTTACTTGTCAAGCTGTCTTTCTGGACATGTACTGTGTATCAACTTCATAATCTCTACAGGGTTTTGCTCTCTATTGGTCTCATGTAGCAGATGCTCAATGTTGCTCCAATGGGTCCATGTCCTCAGCTAATCACTATCAGGTGCAGCTGCAACAAGGATGATGTTGTAGGAGCTTATCTCTGCTTCCACTTTATGGCTTCAGCTGCCTATAATCCTTAGTTGGGATGCAATCTCTTCCTCATAAGGGGGATGAGTAGGTTCTGACATGATTCATTTCCCTTAAAGCCCTGAGGCTTTCTATTCCATAACTCTTTTAGAAAGCTGAAGCCCTAGTATACCTAATTGTTTGGTAGGAGTTCAGATTGGATGGACACACTGAACACCAGAGGATTTAGAAGCAAATGTATATTACTTACAACTCAGGAGAGTAGAATGCATTGAACCCTCCTCCCACCAGTGTCCAACTCGATCCCACTGGGCAAGCATGCTAGTGGGAGCCTGTTTGCACAATGGGATAAACATGCTCTGATAAATGTGCTTGGGTTTTGTGGCTAGCACAGGGAATAGGATTAGCTAACATCAATGTAGGTCAATCAGCAAGGGAAGAGTATCCATATTTAGAGAATTTTAATTGTGTCTCAGCAAGCTATCCAGAAGGGAAAATTACAGCTGAGTGCCTTATAGAAAGACAAACAACAACAACAATAAATTCTATAGGCCAGGAAGGAAAGTGCTATGACTGACCCCTGACTCATAGTAACTCACAAACTATTTGCCTAAGGGGCAAAAAAAAATCTTCTTTTAAAGAAAACATCTGGTTTGGAGTCCCCCCTACCCTCCCCCAAATAGAATGATCTGTCTCTTTATTTAGAGATTTTGCTGGAATGGAGATTTTTCACCCTAACCTAAGACAGAGAGACTCTCAATGCTCCTAATCATACTTTTTTGCCCATTTTTCCTGATCACTGAGGCCTATATCTCCATCATATCTATATAATTGCTTAATATTAGCTTGCTAAACGATAGCCATATAATTGCTATTTTAGAGATTGTTTGGTTACTACTTAGCAAGAGCTCTTGAGTTTCCCAAATTCTCCATTCCAAAACTCTTTTATTTTCCCAATCAGGCAAGTAGAAAATTGAAGGGCCCTTACCTAGAAATATTTTTGATCTTCACATGTTTATGAACCAGTAATGTCCTTTTTAGGATTTAAAAAAAAAAGTCACTTCTCAGTATATGGTTCTTGAAGCAATGTGATATAGAATCTAGAGCTTTAGATCTAAAGATAGACTACTTGTATTTTAAAAAGAACACCTATTACTTACTAGTTATGTGATGGGAAAAGTCATTTCACATCTTTGACCATAACTTCCTTTATCTGGGAAAATCAAGAGAGAACATATCAAGTTCTAAGTGCCTATGCTCTTCAGACCTTGCAGTGAAATATTTTGTACATGACAACCTGCCAAGGAGATATTGTGTTTAAATCATTATTTTAAGGATAACAGGGAATGGAGGAGAAAGAAAAAGTAAGTCAAAGCCCATGGTCTCCAGATGAAAAACACACTTTATTTCTTTGAATGGTTCAAGCAAAATGTATACCAGTGGTACCCAAAAAAGTGTCCAAATCCAATTTTATGACTAAAGTCCCAAGATTTGGCAGCTGTATGATAGTTGGCTATAAATACTCTTTTAACCCCAACTCCAAAGGGAGCAAAATACTCCCTTTTCATCCCCTAAAGCATGAGAGTTTCTATTAAAAATCATTAATAAGACAATGATTGGAAAGATGCCACAAACGGAATGATTTCAGTAAATTGGGGTTGAGTATAAGTCCCCTGATACAGGGAGGTTCCCATTATAGTGAATTAACTCCCAATGACCATTAACATTCCTCAACTTGGCAGAATTTCCTTAAACTTAAAATTGTTTTAATGCCTACACATCAGATATGACATATCAATCTGTTTGTTAAATGGAGATTTTTCATGATTATGGTATTTATTATAACAGAATATGATCTGTACCTTATTTCCCTTGTAGAACAAATGGAACTCAGTCTGAAAATGGTATAAAAGAAGAACAAAGAAATGAGTGTGTCTGTCTCCTGTCTAGCACCCTGGCCAGAGTCTGGAGGTAATGTTAATTTCTCATTTGTGTCAAAGAAAAAACTTTCAGACTAAGAACTACATGTTTCCCTCTTATTTATTTTTCTGGTAACCTGATTATTCAGAGATTATTTATTCTGAGACAATTAATACAAATAATCCATTTTCTCCTGGGATAAACCAGAATATTTAAAATTCTCTAGGAATAGAGCTCACTGTGTGAAAACAAGTGACAATCCCCTATCTTGAGATTCTCTCAAATCCAAACAATAAATGCAAATTCTTGAGCATATCTCATCCCATCATTTCTAGAGCATTTTAAGGTTTATAAAATACTCTGGACACATTATAAAATCTGATCCTCCCCAAAAAACTGTGAAGATAAGGAAACTGAGAAAGAGAGATTATGTGATTACTCAGGATTACACAGTTAAAAAGTATCTGAGGGAATATTTGAACCCAGGTCATCCTGATTCCAATTCTGACACTTTTCCTGTCATTTATATCTCCATAAATGTGGATATATGAGTCAACATGGCATAGCAGATAAAAAATAAGTTCTGTAGTGAAAAAAAAATGATTCAGGTTCTACTTCTGATACATTCTAGCTCTGTGATCACGGGCTTGTCAATTGAACTCTCAAGGACCAAGGTATTGTATAAGACTATCAATGGAGAACAAGTTATAACCTATGTAAGGGAAGGAAGTTTCCACACTAGGAGTTTCTCTAGTATCTAGACCAGGGGGAAATTATATATATGGAGATCATATATATAAAATAAATTAGTTTTCCCTTTTTTCCCTTTCCCATTACCATTGATAGAGTAATCCATGTGACTTTTGGGTCTTTTTCCATATGTCTATTATGAAATATAATTTCCTGGAGAGCAGGAATAGTGTTTGTTTAACTTTATTCACTCTCAGTACAGGGCTCCTGACAAATTTCTTTGTTTTGTGTCTTGATTAGCACCTAATAAATACCATTCTGTGATGATGAAGATGGTAATTATGTCTCTCTAATCACCGAGGTACCAGGGGAAAGGTAATTTAACAAATAATACCTCTGCTCTCTTTAACCTCCAACATGGAAACCAAAGTATCTATTAAAACAGCAAAATGAAAAGAAAGAGACCGATTTTTACTCCCACATCCTCCACAGGTTCATGACATGACAATGAAATTCCAAGAGCTCACTACCCATGATTCTCTTTGCTCCTGAAGTGGAGTTGAGATGAAAAACTCCCACCTAGCAGCCTAAATGCTTACAGTGCCAAAAAAAGACTCATCATGTTCTTTACCAGTAAGGTAGTGTCTGGGACTCAGATACCACTTTCTCCCAGGTTCTTTATAGTTTGACATAATCTTTTCACTGAAACAATAGTCTGATATTTTTATTATAGCTCCCATCCTGAAGCATCACTTCTTCAGGGCCCAGGAAAGTCAGCAGCATAATCAAACACAGTGCTTCTAAAGGAGGGGAAAAAACTATGCGGGATGAGTAAAAAACAAAGTCTTAATGGAATCATTTTGTAGACCCAGAGGCCTCAGCAGCTTTGAGCATAAAACTTAATTAGCAGCCACAAACACTTAACAATGAGCAATCAGAATGTCACCTCCCAAAAAACCTACTGGCCTTTAAAAATATTTATTGTAATTGTATCCATTATGCAAGGCTGCCTAACTAAAATCCTGGCAACCTCTGGAATTCAAGTACGTCTGCCCCAGGTGAACAAACAAGACAGCCTGAAAACCACTGGAGAAGACAAAAATGTTTCTCATTGGGTTGTGTGGCATTTTTACAAATGGCCTGTTCGGATTAGAGTCTTTGCTAAGACTCCCACGCTCACTATCTGCAGTTCTCCTTAATAGGAAAGAAGATGAGCCGAGAATGAGCCATCCTCTCCCAAGTGGCTTTTGGTGATCCATTCTCTATGAACTCAGACAGACAGCAAATATTTGACAAGGCAGAAGATGAAGCAGGTGCAATATTTGGAGAATCAGGTAGCTCTGTTCTGAGTCATATGTAGCATAGTCAGGTCAGTGAATTCCCAGCTCATTAAGGGCTTTTGATCCTTATACAAGTAGGAAGCCTTTTATTTTGTCTTTCCTTACCTCCCTCAACACTCCCCAACACCCCCCCACACACACACACACACACACACACTTACATACACACAAACCGTTCATACCTCAAAGGTCCTTTACCTCCATAAACTGCACCATTATAAATATAGAAAAAACCAGGTGGGATTCAGAGATTACAACTTGGGAAGGCTAGCAGAATTGGATGATTCTGGGACTGTGGTTGGTGGCTTTTCTTCCAGTAGTTGAGGGATGCAGCACCTAGCATCTGACCATCAGATTTTTATGTAACCTCAGATTTACAAAATGCCAGAATTGGAAGTGAAAACTTGAATTGGTCTGTTTTGCAAATCTTAGCTTATGAGTAAGTTCATCGGGTTAAGTTTTTAAGTCCCAAATATGGCTGTCTTCCACAAAAAAAAAAAAAAATGACAGCAACAGAGATAAGATTCTCAGTTGATAAGGGACATAAGACATAGACAAATAGTTTAATACAAGGCAGAAAAGGATCATTGTCAGAGTGGAGGCTTAAACAGAGGGAATGTGGGATTGGGAATATAGAAAAAAGATATATCACATTGCAGAAGAGGGAAAGAAAAGCTTTATCAATATTTTGATGATATTTGAATGGGTCCTTGAAACATAAGTGGACATGTTGAGTAGGTAGGATTGGTGAGGGAGGCCATTCTGGGAGAACAACAAGGGCAAAGATGTAGAGGGAAGTGAGAAAGTGATACTTTCATTCATAGTCGGTCATGTCAATCTTTTGTGAGCTCTTTCAGGACAAGGACAATATTTCTGCCTCTCTTTGTATCACCAGTGTTTAGCACAGGCCCTTGTATATAGTATGATACCACTAAGTGGATAGAGCATTGAATATGGAAGCAAGAAAGCCTGAGTTCACATTCTGGCTCAGACATCAGATGGATCCTTAGTTTTGATACCAGCAATTATAACCAAATAATTCCCTGGAAGCATGTTTGCTTTTTTTTCTTTCTGAAAAGGAAGAAAAGGATGATTACCATGTTTTTAGTTGGAATGGAAAGAAGGCACTTGAAGTTAGCAGGGACTGTGTAAAAATTCTTATACAAACATCAAATGAACTGGGTCTAGCGGCAGCTAGGTAGGACAGTGGGTAGAGCACCAATCCTGGAGTTAGAAGGACCTGAGTTCAAAGTTGACCTCAGATACTTGACACTTAGCTGTGTGACTCTGGACAAGTCACTTACCTCAGTTTTCTTAACTATAAAATAAATTGGAGAATGAAATGGCAAAGCACTCTAGTATCTCTGCTTAATAAATCCCAAATGGTGACATGAAGAGTCAGGCAGTTCAACAACAACCACCATAGATAAAGATGGAGTAACTTTAGCACTGGTAGCTCAAGAAATTGCCCCTCGAGGTGTAGTCTGGGGGTTTAAGCAGATGAAGAGAATGTGGAGGGAGAGGACAATAGCACCCAGTTTGATTTACTAGTTCTTGTGCGATCTATTTTCACTTCATTTGTTTTCTAGAAGCAGATAATTTTTGACTCAATTTTTATGCTGATTGGATTGTGTTTGCCTATTTGTCAGGATTCATTTGGCAGTCAAATGCCTTTTATCTTGTTTATTTTCAATAAATTTATATTGGGCAACCAGGACTAGCCCTGGATATAGCTGAAGAGCAATCAAAGTTTGTTTTGGGGTCCCTTCTCTTTCTTTTCTGTGTTTTCCCCCTGTCCCTCACTATCCATCTTTCCTCACTGTTTCTTACACCAGAAGTCTTTTATCCTTGCCCTAAATACTGCTGTTATGAGAAGAATAACATCTAGATAATTGTTTTATCTGTTTCCTCCTTTTGGAGTATTCACATTTTAAACTAAAAAGCCAGGGGGCAGCTAGGTGGCGCAGTGGATAGAGCACCAGCCTTGAATTCAGGAGGACCCGAGTTCAAATCTGGTCTCAGACACTTAACACTTCCTGGCTGTGTGACCCTGGGCAAGTCACTTAACACCAATTGGGGAAAAAAAAAAAAAAAAAGAAAGAAAGCCAGAAGGATGAATGGGGAATTTCAGGCACTGTGATAATCTGGTGCATAATTCTTTTCAATCTGTAGGGTCACATGAAGGTGGTGTTGTTTAATGGAAAGAGCACTGGACCCATAACCAGCAGTATGAAGCCTGGCTTATCATCGATGAGAACATCAACAAGATATTAAAGTTCTCTGATTCTCAGTTTTCTCATCAGTAAAATGGGGGTAATAATACTCATGCTATCGACTTCACTGGGCTAGTAGAAGAAAAGCTTAGACTTAGTAGCACTACATTAATGTGAGTCATTCTTATTCCAGACCTCTTAAGTCAGTTGATATAGGTGACTATCTCTTCTGCTGACACATAAGGAAAGTCTATTGTTAATCTCAAGCAGTTTCTTTCTCAAGTATGGTGATATGATGAACATTAGGTCAACCTATGAGCAACAGACAGACTGCATTCAACCAGCTGTTGTCTACTGAATACCTCCCACCAAATCAATGAGCTAAGCCAGAGGCTTTCTCTGGTTCTTTAATCTTTAAGCTATGTGTGCCCAGCAATTGTCAAACAACATACTCTTAGACAGTTTGAAAAGAGTTTAAGGGTGTAGATCTGAGGCTCTTAACCTGGGCTCCACTGGTTCCTGAGGGATAGAGGGATAGATTTATTTCTAGGGGTCTAGAACTTGGATAAGAAAAAAATATATCTTTTTTTTCACCAATCTCTAATTTAAATTTGATATTCCTTTGATTGTTTTTTTAAAAAACCATCACACAATATTCTGTCAGGGGTCCATAGGCTTCACCACCCTGACAGAGGGATCCATAATACCTGCAGAAAAAAAAGTTAAGCCTCCTTGATGTAGATTTTTTTGAATTATCTCATCTCCTTTCATTATTCATTTGTCACAGAAGTTTCAAAGCACAGATGCTAGATTGTGATTAAAGTTTTACCATCTTGATCACTACTTGCCTACATCTCATAGCTCAAGGATATTCTCAATAGGGAAAGGAACCCATGGAAAGGCAACCTTTACATTTCCAATGCTCCAACCTACTACTGTGACTGATCAAACGACTTCTTGGAAATCATCTCATCTTAGATGAGAGTTTGATGGGCCCCCCTCCCATGTTGAAAGCTAAGGAGAAAGTGTTAACATAATTCATGAGTCTATTACCACCTCTGCTCTATGCAGATAAATCAAATGTGGTTCTGGTCAATTAAAAATGAATGGCTTGAAAGCATGAGCAAATCTAGCCCATGGGACAGGTGCAGCTCATTGCTAGGGGAAAAAAATAATTGATTCAAAGCATAGGACAGGACCTGACCTCTCTCCATTCCCCAAACTCCTCAGATTATGCTTTCATTCACCACCAACTGTGAAGATGACTTGATTGGCAAAGCATTTAAAGCTTTGGCATTCTTATTTTCATATGTTCTAAGAGGAAAGTAGGTTTCCCAGGAATGCCAAGACTAAAGGAAAAAATACACAGCCTGGAAACTTCAGCTTCCTTCCAATGTGAAGCATGGAAAAACATACATCCTATTCACCAGGTGCATGGACACGTAAGCTCCAGAGCCAGTGTTTGCTCTTGACCAGTGCTGAGTACCTGGGATTATCTTCTGTATATTGAGTATCTATGGAACCAAGTGAAGGGTACATATCATCAACAAACTCTCCTTTGAAAGGCTGTCTGCACTATCCTCTGGAAGACTGCTTGCTCAAGACTGGGGCAACTCCCAGTTTATTTCAAATGACTCCTTGTTTGCATGAAGCCCAGAGGCCCCCTGAACAAATTTGTTTAAACCCTCAAGCTCTGTTCCAAAGTTGCAAGGCAAAGGGATTTATGAGAAGTGGTGTCTGGAGACAAGAGGAAAATATTGAGTAATTAGAGCAGCAGCTTTAAGAAGCTGGCTATGTTTTCTGGCTAGACATCCGCCTTCACACAGGGCAGACAGCTGGATCATGTCACCCAACCACAGCATGCCCTCAGTCACAGAAACATCACCCTGGACCCCAAGAGCTGTAAGAGAAAACATTGCTGACTGCATCTTTTCCAGCAAAGACCCTTTGTTTCCCTGCGAGTGATGTCAGCCTGATGTGTAATCCAAGGTGAGGCAGGGCCTGCTTTATGGAGAGAAGATGAAAATCTTAATGTTGGAAGGGAACTTGGAGATCATTCAGGTGAATATCCCATCTAGTTCATCGCCTCCCTGACTAGTGGACCTCCAGCTTCTCCTTGAGTACTCCCACAAATAATATTTAAGATAGTCAGCTGTAGTTATTCTGTTTTTATTGATTCCTTTCATTTTCTTGTGTTAACAATCATAATAATTTCTTGTTCTCTATGCCAAGGAACTCTCAGGCACAGATCCTGTCCCTACTAGGTAGCAAGCACTGTTCCAGGTACTGAGGATTTAGACTCCTACCTCCTCAAAGAAGTCTGACGAAGGATCCAAACTCAGTTCAGGTTCAGCACCTTCTCCACTTTTCCATCTAGCTGCCTACTATACCACCTAGCTACTCAAATAGATAACACAATTTCTGGGTGTGAAAGAGTGCTAGCAATAGAGACAAATTAAATAGAAAAGACCCCACGCAGGAAAAAGCATTGAATTAAGCTTTGAAAGAAGCTAGGGATTCTAGTAAGAGAATCTTTTCTTCTAGAAGAAAATAAATTCCTACGAAAGGAGGCAGCAGGAGAAGGACTAGGAATATTATGAACTAGGAACAAGGGAACCAGTCCCACTGGAAAATACAGCACAGGAAGGACAGTAGTATGCAAAAGTCTAAGAAAATAAGAGAAAGCCCAGATTGTTTTTTTTGTTTTTGTTTTTGTTTTTTTGTTTTTCCAGCTGACTTTGCATTTTTCCCTCAGAGACAAGAGGGATTCACTTTTTTAAATATGAGGCTAACATCATCAGCTTATGTTTTAGGGATATCAAGTTGGCTGTTGGGTGGAGGATAGATTGGGGCAGGGAAACCAATTAGGATGCTATTGTAATAGTAACTCAACATGTTTAAAATGTACATTATGACTTTCCCTCTCTCCTAAACCTTTTCCTAATCTTCCCATTTCTGTCAAGGGCATTATCATCCTTCCATTCAGATTTGAAATCTTGGAGATATCCTCTATTCTCTATTTTCACTGGATCCTCAATTTCTTTCTTTTCTTTCTTCCTTCCCCCTACTGACTTAGAAAATCACAAATTAACATTAGATTGTATTGTATATTTTATTACGTTGCCTTTTTATTTGTTAAATATTTCCACTTACATTTTGACCTGATTTTGAGCAGCATTTGGGAGTTTACATTTGACATCTCTGGTTTTTAGATAAGAAGCAATTCCCTGAATTGTAGTGATTACAACAGAGACAAAGGGACAGATTTGAGAGATTGTGGAGGCAGAATCAATAAAAACTAGCTACTAATTGAAACTGAGGATCCACATTATACATTTCAACAACAATACCATATGAGGATATATTCCGATGGAAGTGGATATCTTCAACAAAGAGAAGATCTAATTCAGTTCCAATTGATCAATGATGGACAGAATCAGCTATACCCAGAGAAGGAACACTGGGAAATGAATGTGGACTACGTACATTTTTGTTTTTCTTCCCAGGTTATTTTTATCATTTCTGAATCCGTTTTTTTCTTGTGCAACAAGAGAACTGTACGGATCTGTACACATATATTGTATTTAAGATATACTTTAACATATTTAACATGTATGAAACTGCCTGCCATCTAGGGGAGGGGGTGGAGGAAGGGAAGGGAAAAATTGGAACAGAAGTGATGCAAGGGACAATGTTGAAAAATTACCCATGCATATGGTCTGTCAATAAAAAGCTATAATAAGAAAAAAAGAAAGAAATTGAGGATCTAGTGAAAATAGAGAATAGAGGATATCTCCAAGATTTCAAATCTGAATGGAAGGATGATAATGCCCTTGACAGAAATGGGAAGATTAGGAAAAGGTTTAGGAGAGAGAGAAAGTAATAATGTACATTTTAAACATGTTGAGTTTAAATTATTTCTTGGACATTCACTTAGAGCTGTACAATAGGCAATTATTGATACATATTGTTCAGAAGAGAGTAGAGTTGACATATAGATCTGAATGACAACTGCATAGGGAGCAATTGAACCTATAGCAGCTAATGAGTTTATCAAGAAACAGGGAAATAGGACAAGACTCAAGACAGAGCCATGAGGCATATTCATATCCCTGTGTGGAATGGGAATGGACACTTAGATTAGAAAGGGAAAAGACAAGGTTAGCCAGCATATTGCCTAACTACAAGTCTTAAAGATCTCAGTTCTTTCTTTTTCCTTTGGTATTTGATATCTGTATGCTTTCCGTGCATCTAGATTTATGTAAAGGAAAGCTTTAGGGGAGCAAAATTACTAAACCATCTCTTTATCAGTAAACAAGAGATCTAGGCATCGGTGGGTGAAAACTCAGGTAGGAAATTAAATGTGGTCTTTCTCGCATGGCTGCTTTGTTAGAATCAAAGCCTTCAGTGACCAAGGAGGTTAAGATTGCAGTAAATCTATTTTTTAAAAACTGTGTGTGCTGTGGGAGCTGGGGGTGGAATATTATAACAGATGAGCTATTCATTTGTTCTATTTCCATTCGGGTGATAGAGTTGGGAAATGAACAAATAGACCAATCTTGGTCCCTATCTCACACAAGGCACCTGTCTGGTTTCTAAACAGGATTACCTAGTTTAAGGCATTCCATCCTCCGTCTGCTTTTTATAGTCATGGTGTCTGGTTTTTTGATTCCATACTCCCTCTGGCTCATTTCAGCTTCCCCCCACTGTAAGCCCCTCACTTCTATTTTCACCTTCTTAACCACACACACCAGTCCTCAAGCTTCCTGACAAATTTTGCTCTTGCCCTTCTACATCTGAAGTTCTACTGATAAAAATCAGAGAAGTACCGCCCCCTCTTCAAATCCCTCAAAATATTGAGGTATAGGTTGGTGGAGTTACTCTATTACTACTTTGAAAGGATTCCAGTGCTTCTCTCTTGTGACTGAGGAGCACAACTAAATTAGACAAAGATTATGAATAGGTCTCTCTGGGATGAAATGTAATCTTCCTGGCTCTAGATCCATTGTGTCACCTTACTTTGGACATGTTCTAATCAGAAGAAGGACATTAGCAAAGTAAATAAACCATCTTCTCCATCTTGAGACCAAGCCTTCTTCTTGATCCATATTTGTCTCTTTAATCTTCCTGTTATCTTTAATTCCTCTCATAATGATTGTATGTTTAAAATAAGGAAACAAAGCCAAGGCTTTCATACTCCAGCTAGGTCCTAATCAGAGCAAATAATGAATCCCATGTTTGTCCATACTTGAATTCTTTCTATTCCAATTTATATTTACATAAAATATGGTCATTGGTTTCAGACCAATGGAAATACACAGTGTAAATTTGAATGCAACCATTAATTATTACTTGCATTAATTGGGACCTGCCCATATATTAGATTAGGCTGCCTGGATCCTCCCAAGTTTATTAAATTCTCAGATCAAACATTTGCATATTCTCATTTTCCTTTTTCAGTACCTGCTTACCAAAGACTAAATGGGTTCCCTCACTTAGAGAGGTCTGTTTAGTTCATTTGTTCTGCCACCAGAAGACTTCCTTTGTTACAACAGTCAGATTTAAAAGTCCCAGCCAAAGGCCCATAAAACATTCCCTACCCCCACTCCCCAATACTTTACACTTTGCTGCAGGGAACATCTGCTTTTCTCAGCCACCTGAGTTGACGACTTTCCCTTGGAGCCAGCCTGAGGTGCAGGTGTCAAGTGAGGACCCAGACAGTTCCTTCCCACCACACCTCAAGAGAAGTCTGAGTTTATAGCCCATTTCCCCTGCAAGAGGTTACAGTGATATGACGCCAAATAAGAGTAAGGAAACTATTGCAGCTGTGGCTCATTATAACCAATCAAAGACCATTATTTTAAAAAAAGGAAAGGTTGCATTTTTGCTCTTGTTAATTGAGTCTGTGGCCGCAACCATATGGAAAGAAGAAAGTTAGTCTAAACCTGGATAAGGAAATCCTACTCTTTCTTCAGCAAGGAGCTCCTCTTTCCATTTGCTTCAAAATAATTTAGTTCTTCCAAAGCTAAGTGCTTGCCCAGACTACTAGATGGGGATTTTGACTTCTCTGGGTCAGAGGTTCTTTCTCATTTATATTCCATACATAGAATAAATGTCAGGGAATTTAAATAGTGATGACTCCTATTTATGAAGTATTTGGAGATTCTTGTAAATAAAGGAATAGGATCCCAGTATAGAAGAAATTGAGTGATCCTTTGTCTAACCCTTTCTGATTAAAGAAGAAATGGAAGCCCAGAAAGAGTTACTTGCCCAAGATTATACAATGACAGTGATCATAGAAGCAGCAGCAGCAATAGTAGTAGTAGTAGTAGTAGTAGTAGTAGTAGTAGTAGTAGTAGTAGTAGTAGTAGTAGTAATAGTAGTAGTAGTAGTAATAGTAATAGTAGTAGTAGTAGTAGAATTAGTAGTAGTAGTGGTGGTGGTGGTGGTGATGGTGGTAGTAGTACTATTAGTAGGAGGAAGAAAAAGAAGAGGTAGTAGTAATAATAGTGGGAAGAGGAGGAAGAATGGTAGTAGTAACAATGGTGATGACAGTAGTAGTAGCAATAGAAGTGGTAATAGCAGTAAACAGCAAATGATAACTCATTTGCAGAGCATTTTAAAACTCGTAAAGGGCTTTACAAATTTGGTACTCATATATCCCTGTCAGGCACATACTATTAAAATAGGAAAATGAGACTAAATAGGTTAAGCTACTTCCCCACGGATTCTTAACTAGTAATGTCTGAAGCTGGATTTGTTCCTAGGTCTTTAAGTCCAGGATCCAGAACTGGAATTTAAATCCAGTCCCCAAATTCAGTTATCTTTTCAATGCTGTTTTGTACACAGTAGGCATTCAATAAATGTCCATTGAAATTCTTACTGAAATTGAAGGGCCCATCCAACTTTTTGGAGCTGTTATTCATCTAAGGATCCAGTTAGCATCTTTTCAATATAATAAAGAGATTTTCTTGGTCCCAGAATCAGTCTTCACTTTTTACCTCTCATCTTTCCCAGTATCTAAAACCCCCCATTTGATAACTGATCTTTTCTAAATAGAAGCAAAATCAATAAAGGAGAAACACACGGAGTTGGGGGGAGGAAATCTGTGTACTTTCCCAATGGCTAACCTGTCAAGATTTCTATCTGTCCTTTTTGTCAACAGTAAAATCATAAGATTTAGAAAAGGACCCCAGAGGTCATCTGCATTGAAACCTGGAGAAAGGAAAACCTTTTCTCTCGGAGACAAAAAAAAGGAACCGTTGGGGGCCCAAGTCTGCTCCTAGAAATGATCCAAAATGAATTGCAGCTGCTCTCTAATGGAATTGCATAGACACACACTATGAACAAGATAGTGCTTTTCCCAATTTCTTTGTCTAACAATACAGGGGTTTGCATAGCTCCTTAATGCCTCAGGGAACAGTAGTACAAATGGAAAATGGATCAAGAAAACAAGGTTTACATTCTTTCCTGGAATGGGATTTGCACACAGGGTGCTGTCTGACTCTGAGTCACTTGTATTGCTGGTCAGCCTGTAATTTTCCAGGGCTACTTTCAATGAGTGTCCAACAAGCAGAGGGGCAACTTCAAAACCAAAACAGACCTGGATGATCATAAATACCTGTATTCATTTGACTCCCTGGACTTTTACTTTCAGACATTCCCTTCTTGCACAGTTTATAGCAGACTTGCCAACAGATTAAAGAAAAAAACTACATGGCCTCCAAAATTTTGTATGGTTTCACCCACATGTACCAATGTCACCCTCTTTCTTTCCAATCACCCTTTGCTCCTATTTTTTACTCTAGTATTACTGTGCTTAGAGAATATGGCTCTCTGACATTCTTAGAGAAGCCCCTAAGCTTAGTGTCATCAACCTCAAATTTTAAAACAGAAAGAGTAAAGGAAGGAGAACAGGAAGAAGAGGGAGAAGAGAGAGAAGAGGAAGAAGAGAAAGTGAGGAAGACGAGGAGGGAGAGGAGAAAAAATGAACTGGAGGTTTTTTCCAATTTATTTCAGATATCTTTGGTGTTTGGTCCTTCCACTTTTTTTTTTTAAGATTTGAACACAGGTACATGCTGCCTTTCAGCAATTAGATAGTGGTTAGGAATAAACAACAATAAACAATATCAATAAAATTCATTCATTTGACAATATTTATCAAGTCCCTATTTCCTGTATGCAGAGCATTGTACTTTTCTTATGAAGAGATAAAATAGCGAACCTCCTTACTTCCCAGCCTATTAAAGAGGATATATATTTTTATACCCATTTTATATATGAAGATATTGAGGCAGAGAAATAAAGGTCACCCAGCTAAGGTACAAGCCAGGATTTTTCCAGATCTAGGTTCAGTGTTGTTTCCACTCCACATTGCTTCTCTACATTTAGCCATATTTTATTTGTTTGTTTATTTTCCTCCAAGTTTAGAGTAGTATGTTATACAATATTTTTTCTAGTCTCTATCTCTTTTTTTAAATAATCACTTTTTATTTTCAAAATATATGCAAAAATAGATTTCAACATTCACCTTGCAAAACCCTGTGTTCCAAATTTTCCTCCCTCCCTTCCCCCATACCTTCCCCAAAACAGCAAGTAATCGAGTATATGTTAAACATGTACAATTCTTTTATAATATTTCCACATTTATCATTCTGCACAAGAAAAAGATCAAAAAGGAGAAAAATGAAAAAGAAATCACATATGTGATCCACATTTGGTCCCCATAGTCCTCTTTCTGGATGCAGATGGCTTTCTCCATCACGAGTCTATTGGAACTGGTTTGAATCATTTCATTGTTGAAAAGAGCGGCATCCATCAGAATTGGTTATTTATAATCTTGTTATTGTCATGCATAATGATCTCCTGGTTCTGCTTATTTCACTTAATATCAGTTCAGACCTCCTGAAATCATTTTGCTGATCATTTCTTATAAAACAATAACATTCCATAACATTCATATACCATAACTTAGTTATTCTCCAACTGATAGGCATTTTCTAGTTCCTTGCCATAACAAAAAGGGGTGCTACAACCATTTTGCACATGTGGGTCATTTTCCCTTTTTGATGATCTCTTTGGGATACAGACCCAGTAGAGACAATGTTAGATCAAAGGGTATGTACAGTTGATAGCCCTTTGGCCATAGATCAAATTGTTCTTCAGAATGATTAGATCAGTTCACAACTCCACTAACAATGTATTCCAGTTTTCCAACATCCCCCCCCCCGACATTTATTATCTTCTGTCATTTTAGCCAATCTGAGAGGTGTGTAACGGTACCTCAGATTTGCATTCTCTGATCAATAGTGATTTAGAGTATTTTTTTTTCATATGACAAGAAATGGTTTTAATTTCTGCATCTGAAAGTGGTCTGTTCTATCCTTTAACTATTTACCAATTGGAGAATGGCTTATATATTCTTATTTGAGTCAATTTTCTATATAGTTTTAAAATGAGGCCTTTATCTTCTGATAAAATGTAAAATTGGATGTAAGGGTTTTTTCCCCCAGTTTTGTTTCCCTTCTAATTTTATCTGCATTGGTTTTGTTTGTACAAAACCTTTTAAATTTAATTTAATGTAATCAAAGTTATCCATTTTGTATTTCATAATATTCTTCAGTTCTTCTTTGGCCATAAATTCCTTCCTTTTCCACAGATCTGAAAGGTAGACTATTCTTTACTCTTCTAATTTGCTTAAAGTATCACTCTTTATGTCTAAACCATGAACCCATTTCAACCTTATCTTGGTATGTGGTGTTAGGTGTAGGTCAATGCCTAGTTTCTGCCATATTAATTTCCAATTTTCCCAACAATTTTTGTCAAATAGTGAGTTCTTATCTCAGAAGCTTGGGTCTTTGGATTTATCAAACACTACTATAGTCATTGATTATTATATCTTGTGAACCTAATAACCTATTTCATGGATTAATTACTGAATTTCTTAGCCAGTACAAATGTTTTTGATGATTGCTGCTTTATAATATAATTTTAGGCCTGGTACAGCTAGGCCATCTTCATTTTCATTTTTTCCATTAATTCCCTTGAAATTCTTGATCTTTTATTCTTTCAGATTAACTTTATTTTTATTTTTCTAGCTTTGTAAAATACTTTCTTGGGAGTTTGATTGGTGTGACACTGAAAAAGTAGATTAATTTAGGTAGAATTGTCATTTTTATCATATTAGCTTGGACTACCCATGAGCACTTGATATTCTTCCAATTATTTAGATCTGCAAGTCTCTATCTCTTGAATTTTGATTTTTTTTGTTAAGGCATGAAGTATGTGATGATGTATTCAGCCCCAGTTCATAGATTTAGAACTGGAAGGGATCTTGTAAGTTGGGTCCAAACTCATCATTTTACTGCTGAAGAAACTGAAGTCCAAAGAAATTGAGTATCTGTGAAAGTCATTTAAAGGAAGAAAAGAAAACACATTCAAGAAGAGTTCCACAAAATCACTCTAGTTGCAATGAATATAAGAATAATAATACTCACATTTATATAACCTTCTTTAAATCCTCTTAATTACAATTCTTCCCCTCTTTTATTTCCTATATATAATATATAGGTATAGATAGATAGATAACAGATATAGATAAAACTTGCTTGCATACATTTGTTTGCTTGTTTTCTCCCTCCATTAGACTACAAGTTCCTTGAGGTCAGGGATTGTAATTTGCCTCTTTTTGTATCCTCTGTATTTAGCACAGTGCCTTAGCACAGTTTAATAAATGTGTATAAAATTAAATTGAATTGAATATAGCCAAAATCATCTTGTTTACATGCCTTACAGAGCTGAGAACATGTAGGATGATAGGGCTTAATTTCCCAGACTCAGAAAAGATATAGGAAGAAGGCAGTTAAGAATTGGGAACTCTGAATAAAACAATGGGATAAACTCAAAAGATTTTCCTAACTAAACCATAAATTCCTAGCCATCTTGGTTAGAATTAAGAGGGTCTACTAATATTAGTAGGTTATATGCACAGAAAGATAATTTGAAACCTGAATGAAAAGAAGATTGAATAAGATTCTTGGAGAGAATAGGATGCCTCTTTTTCTGATTTCAGGGAAATGTACCTGTTTACTTTTCCCCTCTCAACTTGAAAAGTGTCAAACCTATTCTTGTATCCTGGTTAATTGTTTTCTTTTTAATTAATTGGTTTTATTTGGTTAATTGTTTGTAATGCATAAAAATATGCCTTCTCCTGCCTTAGGGTCTAGTGCTAAAACTGAAGAGACCTGGACCTGATGTGCTGCACAATTGGCATCCATTATCTAATAAATCAAATTCTCAGAAGCCTTTGTTTCCTCAGTCATTTCATCTTTCGCTCCCTATACAAGACTCTGTGAAAGAGCCTATATTTTAACCTAGAGGCAAGAGTGTACCACTGAAGCTTTAAACAGGGGACTGACAAGATTCTGCCAATGCTAATATCAGTTTGGCACATGTTTGTGCCATATTTGGAGGGTATTTGGAGGATGAATGGAAATGAGAAACCCTGAAGATAAGGATATCAATGATAAAGTTATTGCAATACTCCAAGAAAGCTGAAATAAGGGCATGAACTATAGTAGTGCCTATGTGAGAAAAGGGGACAAATATGAGAAATGCCATGGAGGTAAAATCAACAAAATTTAGCAACTGATTCCACATGAGGGGTAAAAGAGAATGAAGAATGGAGAATGATACCAAGGTTCCCAACCTAATTGACTGGAAAAATGGTGTTGCACACACAGAAACAGGGAAGTTGGAAAGATGGGTTTAAGAGGAAAGAGAATGGGTTCCATTGCGGATGTGTTGAATTTGAAATGTCTTTGGGTCATTTATACAGTGATGTTCATCAGATAATTTGGTGATGCAAGACAAGTTTGGGATTTAGATTTGAGAAACACCTACATAGAGATGAACTGAATTCAAGGTATTTGTTGCACCAAGAGAAAGACTGAAAGAGAAGAAAAAATGTTCTAAATCAAACTCCTGTGATATATACCAATGCATATGATTGAGACAGATTGCATATGCTATCATATGTATATGACATGAGACATATTGACATATATATATATATGCTGTTATAGCATATATGCTATATATTCTAGCAAAGGGTGCTAAGAAGGGGCAATCAAGCAGACCTCAGAAGAGTCAAGAAAAGGCACGAAGAGAAGTAGCCAGGAGGATAGAGTGTTCGACAGGATCAAACACTTTAAAGAGGTTAAAAAATATATCAGAAAAGACAGTCGGATTTGGTTTACAAATGAATGAAAGTGTCCTTTTCTGCTGTTAAACATAAAAGCTTCTTCCCAGAAGCCACACCTAGGAAAATACCAGAAAGTGTGATGAAGCCTTCTGTTATCTGAAAATAAAATCCTAAATTGGTTAATGCTGCATAAGATTCCAGTGTGGGGTTTCTTTTTTGTATTTTTTTTATGGGTAGGGGCATATTCATAAAGGAGTGCTTTCCCAAGTTGGTATCCAACTTTGCTAAAAAATTATTTAGATATAGATCTAGTTAAGAGTAAAAAAATAAACTGTGATCGAGCATATAAGCACATAAGATAGTATGCTAAATTATGTTTTTTCTATATTCTGTTTTCCCATTTCTGCTTAAAGTCCTGCATATATATATACATACATACATATATAATCATTATCTCATTTCCATTGAGAACCTTTACATGATTTTTTACTACCAAGTAAGGAAATTGCTTCCACACTCCATATAGGAAACTTTGTTATTTTATAGTTTCATTGCTTACATAATATAATCATGTGGTAAGCAATAAGGTATATATGCTCTAGAGTAACTTCAGAGACCAGTTAGTCCAATTTTCATATTTTGAGGAAACTGAGGCCCAGGGAAGTTAAAAGAATTGGGAATCAGAGCTGAAAAAGATGTAAAAGGTCATTTGGTCCAGAATTCCTTAATATATGAGCTTATTTATTAAAAAATTATAACTATATCTAAATATACTTATTTTCCTTTGTGATTCTATGTATTTTATTTTATACATTTAAAAATATTATTTTGGGGGGAGAGATCCTTAGGTTTCAGCAGACTAAACAAAAAGTCCCAAAGAGAGATTTTATGTAACATTAATCAATTTTTAATATTTGCAAAAAGATCATTTTAGTTTTAAAGATGACAGAAGGCTTCAATGCCCGGTCTGGGGTTTCTTGAGATTGTTAGGTAATTAGCATACACAATATTAAAAATCTCACTCTTTTCCAATGATTCCATCTTACAGAAGAGAAAACCAACTGAGGCCTATAGATTTGCAGATTCTGCTCCAGGTCATGGAGCAGACCTCCAAAAGGAAGAGAGATGCTGCAACAAAAGATTCAGTTTCACGTGGCTTCTGATTTCATCTGCATTACACTTCCTCGGTTTCTTCGACAGGGAGTTTCTCTAGACAGGCTCTTGTGTTCTTTGGGCTCCAGATGTCATGCATCAGTAGCCAGAAGCTATGGGTCAGGTGAACTTAGCAAACATGCTTCCCAACTTTCAGGAGCTCCAAACTGTCTTGATGGAATTTCTACTGCTGCACAACATCTGATCCTCTCTTTTACAGCTCATCCCAGCCTTTCTCTGCAGTACCTCCCTGGGGAGCGCACTGAGCTGGCACGTTCTCCATAGCCAATCCCACATCTCAGAGAAGAAGGTAAAATTCCAGGAAAGGGGATTCCCATGGCTGTCTAAAAAGCACCAGAAACCCAGCCATGCACAGACATTTGGAGACATCCAGCAGCTCTGGTCCTCTTTACAACTAACTGTCAGCAGGAAGATGATTTTGCAATGGCTTCCACTGTTGAGACGAAATAAAATTTTAATAATAACAGCAGCAGAAAGATACTCTGGCCTTTTCCAAACTACAATTCTGGGAGGTTCTAACCTCATGTTCTATCAGTTCAAGCAAAAAGGAGCCAGTTCTATGACTTAAGGGAGCTATTCTACCCTTAATCTCTTTTACAAAGCTGCAAAGGATTCCAGTACCAAATAGTGACGGGCAGGATTATTGCCAGGTAGACCAGAAATAAATGGCCCCAGAGGACTTTAGTTCCCTCTCACGTTCTCTTTTTTATTTATTATTCCTTCTTTGATACCTTTCTCATTGGCATATTCATTCTGAGTAATTTCCAGAAACTATAACTTAACTAACTTGCTGTTTCAACAAAAAACATTTCTCATACTTCTACTATGTGCTCTCTGCTGAAGAAAACATGGATTAAAAAAATATATATAGCATTAAAAAAATTCTAGCATTAAAAATTCTCAGAGTTGAAAGAAACCATACAAGTTTTCTAGTTCAATTTATAACTGTACAGGAATCCTTCCCCTCAAAATTTTAACAAGTTAAAAGGAAAGATAAGCAAGGAATGGACACATAAAGAAATTTAACAGAATTTTAACAGAAATTTACATATGATTAAACCATACCAAGGGCTACATATATGCTAGAATCTTTATAGCAGCAATTTTTTGTTGTAGCAAAGAACTAGAAACAAAGTTGATGTTCATTGATTAGTGAAAACTAAAAAAAAAATGGTGATATGTAAATGTAAGGAAGTTTTCTTGGGCTATCAGAACTGATGAATATGATGAACACAGAGAAACATGGGAAGACTTATGTGAACAAATAATTCAAAGTGACATAAGTAGAACCAGAAAAGCAATAGATGTGGCTATAGTGATGAAAACTGGAGAAGCAAAAACATTTGGATGCCATTAAATTATAATGATGAAAACAGTCAATTAAAAAAAAAAAGCAAGAAGACATTTCATCCTTTTTATATGCATAGGTTGGAGTCTATGTCTGAAGTTCACCCTGGATTAAATAATATATTTTTTTAAATTCCAGTGTGAAACTATAGTAGTGAATATTCCCATCCCAGAACTCCTAAAAGTGACAATCTTGGAAGACATCTACATTAAGGAGCTGAAAGAATGGGGGGAAGGGGATGCTCTAAGTCAATATTGATTAGAAAAATGCAAAAGCAGCTCTGATCAGATTGGCTAAAATGACAGAAAAAGAAAATGATAAATATTGGAGATGTAAAAAAAATTGGAACACTAATGCATTGTGCTGTTGTGAACTGAATTCTGGAAAGCAATTTGTATTTATGTGCAAAGGGCTATGAAACTATGCATATCTTTTGATCTGTCAATCTAAGACTGTATCCCAAAGAAAAGGATCTATTTGTTTAAAAAAAATTAAATTATAGCAGCTCTTTTATAGTGACAAAGAATTGAAAATGGAGGGGATGTCCATCAATTAAGGAATGGCTGGAGAAATTGTAGCATTTGAATGTAATGCAATACTATTGTGCTATAAGAAATGACAAGAAATATGTTTTTAGAAAAACCTGGAAAAACTTATGTGAACTGATACAAAGTATGAGCAGGAAAAGCATTGTACACTGTAACAGCAATATTGTATGATAATCAACTAAGTTATTCTTAGTAACATGATGATCTCAGACAATTTCAAAGAACTGTAAAGAAAAATGCTATTCCTATCCAAAGAAAGAACTGATAAAGTCTGAATGCATATCAAAGCATACTATTTTTCCCATTCTTTTTTTTTTTCATTTTTTCATCTGCGTATTCTTTTGCAATATGACTAATATGGAAATATGTTTTGTACAATTGCACATAAAATTGCTTACTATCTCAGGGAAAGGAGAAAGAAAGAAGGGAAAAAGAATTTGAAACTCAAAATATTTTTAATGAATTTTAAAAATCATTTTATATAAGGGCACCTTAGGTGGTACAGTGGATAAAGCATCAGTCCTAAGTCAGGAAGACCTGAGTTCAAATCTGACCTCAGACACGTCACTTCCTAGCTGTGGGCAAATCACTTAACTTCTATTGCCTCAGCAAAAAATAAATAATGATAATAATTGATATGTAAATGGGAAAAACAGAATATTATTTTAAGAAACAGCAAAAGGTACTAAAAACTCATCAGAGAATGATGGGAAATGCGATGGATGCAGGAGGGAATAACATTAAATTGTTAATATTATTATCAAATGCTAAAAAGAGGCCAAGAAAAATGTAGAAAGAGGAAAAATTACTGGACATGGCAGTTAGGACATTACTGATGACCTTAGAAAGAATGGTTTCAGGAGTGGTATAGGCACTATATGTGTATTTATATATAATTGGATCATATATTATGTAAGTATGTTTAATCTTCTACTAGACTTTAAGCTACCTCCAAATAATACTATGGAATATTATTTCATCTAAACTTTGTATGTCTCCTGGAATCTAGCATAATGATTATAAGCATGTAATAAATGTTTGTTGTTCAATTGAGATTTGGCATTAAAATGGCACATAGTATAGGAATCAAAGGAGAATTAGATTTAGAATTGAAAGAATCATTGGTGTTCATCTGGCCCAATGTCTTTTTTAGGGATGATCTGGATGGTAAATCTCTGGAAGATAAACCAAGTTGTTTTTTTGTTTGTTTGTTTTCTAAAAATATTTGAATATGGATAAGAAGGAGCTAATTAAGGATGGGAGATAGAAGAAATAGGAGAGACAACAATCGATGGAGAAAGATTCTGGGGACAGGTAGGGACAGGACCAAAGACTCAAGTTAGAGGGAAAAGGTTAATCTTGACTAGAAGGAAAGTCTCTGATATATGAGGTAAGGAAAAAACTTTAAGTGAAGACATAGGGAGGTTTTGAAGTATTGAAGAAGAAAACTGAAGGAACTCATTTAGAAAATGACCTTAGTCTTTTTAAAGTAAGAAGCCAAGGACTTAAGAAGTTTCTGAATCTACAAATTCTTCAGGCAACTTTTTTAGTCCCTCAATGTATTTCATTCAGCTTGATATGATGATATAATTTACCCTCTACAATCATGTTCCTCCAATGTGAGGAGAACTACATAGATTCACTGGGATTACTGGCCTCATATTTTTATTCATCCAGAAATGGTCCATTTTATTTTATTTTGTTATGTATATAACATACACAGAAAAAGACTGGATTGATTCTGGTTTGCTTTTCCATGGAATGATACCTTCTAAATCATTCCATTTGTCAAAATGATGTTATTTGTCCTTGATTAGATGAATATTGTCTCAGGATCATTGATGAGCAAAGTGAGGTATTTGTGTTGAATGTGGAAAATAACTGAGTTATTTATTTTGTTGAGTCAAGAATAAACCTTTGGGAGATAGCTTCCATTAGTTCAGGAACAAACTGTTGTTTATTAATGACATTTCAACTGATTTCTCCTGAGATGCTGTTCTTGTTAGCTTTACAATAAAATGCAGCTAAAAAATAATTCTCCAATTTTAGTTGACTTTAGGGGAAAAAAATCTTTTGGCAAAAACAAAAAAAAAAAGGAAAAAAGAGAGAAAAAGAAAAGGAAGGAAGGAAGGAAGGAAGGAAAGAAGGAAGGAAGGAAGGAAGGAAGGAAGGAAGGAAGGAAGGAAGGAAGGAAGGAAGGAAGGAAGGAAGGAAGGAAGGGAGGGAGGGAGGGAGGGAGGGAGGGAGGGAGGGAGGGAGGGAGGGAGGGAGGGCGGAAAGAAAAATTCCTCAAATGACTTCCCAATGCACTACATATATATTTTGCCTGCATGTTTATTCAGTTCCATTTTCATACTTTCAAACTGTTTCTAAGAGTGAAGGTAACCCTCCAGGTACCCCAAATTAAAGGCAAAATCATAACATAGTTATTATGACCACAAATTATGTCTGGCTTTCAGAATTCTTGCTGTAATTTAATCCCTTTAATAGTCACAAAAATGGGGCATGTGTCTGATCCAGAGAAACTTAGAGTTAGAAGATATCCTGATTTATTCCTAATCCCACATTTTACAAATGAGGAAACAGAACCAGAGAGAAGAGGTGACCTGCCTGAGGTCACACAGTGAAGTAGTGATAAAAATTGGGTTTTAAACTTGGATTATTTGGTGGCTCCATCATGATTCTCCTTGCTGCCCTGCTCCAGATAAAAACATGTTTCTCTTTTTCTTCTCCCTCTACAATAATATGACTCCAGTTCTTCAATAGAAGCAGCATGGTACAATGAAAATAATACTGGATTAGTAAACAGAGACATAGCGTTCAAATACCAACTCTGCTGCTTACTTACCTGTATGACCTTAGGCAAATCACAAACCCTCTCAGTTTCCTCACCTGTAAAATGAAGGTATTCAATTACATGATCTCTACAATTCCTTTCAGCTCTAAATCTGTCAACAAAACTATCAACTTACTTTAAATGGGTGGATATATACAAAAATATAAAATATCTAGGCTGACAGGAAAAAATATAAGTAATTTAAATAACCTATTTTCAGAAAAATAAATTGAACAAGCCATAAATGATCTCCCAAAGGAAAAAAACAAGAATCAGATATGTTTATAACTCATTATATCAAGCAATAAAATAACGATTCATTCCAATAATATGTAAACTGCATACAAAAATAGGAAAATAAGAAATCATACTAAACTATTTTATATATATATATATATATATATATATATATATATATATATAGTCTTAATATCTACTTAGACTAAGGAGAGACAAAGTAGAAGCCAAAAAAAAACAGAAAAATGTCCCCAATTAATATCATCATAAAAATATTAAATGAAATATTAGAAAAAGGTTGTTAGAACATATTAAAAAGATAATATGCTATGACCAGCCTGGATTTAGGCAAAGTTAATTTAAAGTGAAAAAAATTCTAAACATAATATGCCATATTAATAACAAAAATAATAAAAATGAAATGATTTTTCAATAGATGCAAAATTAAAAAACTTTTTCACACCTATTTGTTTAAAAACATTAAAAAGCACAGGAATAAAATGTATCTTTTTGTAAAATATGGTAAACAGTATCCAGCTAAAATACAGATCCAACACTATATTTAATAGAGAAAGATAAGAAGCAATACAAGGACGTCTATTACTATTGATGTAATCCCCAAAATTAAATTGTACCAGAAATGACAGCTATGCAAATAGATGAGAAAAATAAATTGGAGGGCCATTCTCCAATTGATAAATGGTCAAAGGATATGAACAGACAATTTTCAGATGATGAAATTGAAACTATTTCCACTCATATGAAAGAGTGTTCCAAATCACTACTGATCAGAGAAATGCAAATTAAGACAACTCTGAGATACCACTACACACCTGTCAGATTGGCCAAGATGACAGGAACAAATAACGATGAATGTTGGAAGGGATGTGGGAAAACTGGGACACTGATGCATTATTGGTGGAATTGTGAAAGAATCCAGCCATTCTGGAGAGCAATCTGGAATTATGCCCAAAAAGTTATCAAAATGTGCATACCCTTTGACCCAGCAGTGTGACTACTGGGCTTATATCTCAAAGAGATCTTAAAGAAGGGAAAGGGATCTGTATGTGCAAGAATGTTTGTGGCAGTCCTCTTTGTAGTGGCTAGAAACTGGAAAATGTATGGATGTCCATCAATTGAAGAATGGTTGGGTAAATTATGGTATATGAATGTTATGGAATATTATTGTTCTGTAAGAAATGACCAATAAGATGAATACAGAGAGGCTTGGAGAGACTTACATCAAATGATGCTGAGTGAAATGAGCAGAACTAGGAGATCATTATACACTTCAACAATGATACTGCATGAGGATATATTCCGATAGAAGTGGATATCTTCAACATAGAGAAGATCTAATTCAGTTCCAATTGATCAATGATGGACAGAATCAACTACACCCAGAGAAGGAACATTGGGAAATGAGTGTAAACTGTTGCACTTTTGTTTTTCTTCCCAGGTTATCTATACCTTCTGAATCCAATTCTTCCTGTGCAACAAGAAATTTGGTTCTACACATATATATTGTATCTAGGATATACTATAACATACTATAACATATTTTATATGTATGGGACTAGGGGATCTGCCATCTAGGGGAGAGGGAAGGAGGGGAAATTTTAGAACAGAAGTGAGTACAAGGTATAATGTTATAAAAAATTACCCGTGCATATGTACTGTTAAAAAAAAAAAGTTATAATTATAAAATTAATAAAAAATAAATAAATAAATATATTTAAAATCCATGCTATTAGAATGAACTCTAAAAAAATAAAAAATAAAATAAAATAAAATTCAAAAAAAAGAAAAAGAAATTGAAGGAATAAAAATAACCAAAGAGAAAACAAAACTATTGACTTCTGCAGATAAATGATGATCTATTCATAAAACCCTAAAGAGTCAATTAAAAATTAATTGAAACAATAACTCCAGCAAAATCTCAAGATATAAAACAAATCCACATAAATCATGAGCATTTCTTCATGTTGCCAACAAAATCTTGAAGGAAGATCTAGAGAGAGAAGTTCAATTCAAAATATTTACAGAAGGGGAAAACTATTTAGGAATCTATTTACCAAGAAACTCATAAAAACAATATGAATAACTACAAGAACTACAGAAAAATAGATAGACATGAATTGTTAGGAAACTATGAATTACTCATAGGCATACAAATTCAAAGTATCAAAAATAATAATGTCAGCTGTATTAATTTACTTATTCAGCGCTATGAAAAACTAAAGGATTACTTTATAGAGTTTGTAAAATAATAATAAGATTTATCTAGAGGAATACAAGGTTGATAAAGCCAATGAAAGTAATGAAAAATATAAAGGAAGAGAGCCTAGCAATACCAAATTTCAGCTTTTACTTTAAAGCAGTAAACATCAAAGTTATTTGGTACTGACTAACAAGTAGAAAAGTTGATCAGTGGAACAGAATGGGTATATAAGACATATGAACACCTTAAAATAATTTTCAATATTACTGAAGACTTCAAATACTGAGACAAAAACTCTGACAAAATTTATTGGAAAATGGTTAAGGTAAACATCTCACATTCTTATCAAGATAAATTCCAAATATGATTTAAGATATAAAAATTTACATCATAATTTTGAGAAGCTAGGAAAATGCTTTTGATAGAAGAATTCATGATCGATTGGAATGGTAGTTGTTGTCTGGTAGTTTCAATTGTATCTGATTCTTTGTGACCCTCTTTGAGGGATTTCTTGACAAAGAAAGATACTAGAGTGATTCACCATTTTCTTCTCCACTCATTTTATGATACAGAAATGGAGGCAAACAGGATTAAATGACTCACCCAGAATCATACAGCTAGTAAGTGCAGGGACCCCATTTGAACTCAGATTTCCCTGACTCCAGGCTCGTGCTCCATCCACTAAGCCACCTACCTGTCTCTTAATTAGAATAAAGATCATCTCAAAAGATGGAAGGCACAGTTTCTTTTTTTTTTTTTTAACACATAACATTAAAACACTTTTTTCATTCTCAGCAAATAATTCAAGTTGATTTCCAATAATAGCGATAGTTTGTGATGCCTTATAAAAGCAGCAATACTTTGGTGTAAGGATAAGGACACTAGCTTAACTATCATTTCTTCAACTATCTCTTCCATAGTCTTCTCAGTTGCCTTCTTGCCCTGAAGAAATTTGTGACTGTGTCCCCACCCTTTCCTGAATAGTTATTGCCTCTTCTGGACTTTTACATTAGAAAAACCCCAAGCAATACTTCATATTGGACTCTCAAACACTTCCTCCATAATCTTGACAATTCTCCCCTTCTACCTTTCTGGAACCCTGAATCAAAATCAATTAGCTCTGGTATCATCTTTGAATAGAGTGTGACAATCTACCCCATTATATCTCCACTCATCATCCCTATCTCTTCCCCCCATTCACCATTCTTATAACTTTCTGAATCAAAGTGCTTCTCCCTGGTCCTATTTTTCTTTATTGCTCTATTAGAATGTAAGCCCTATGAGTCCAGAAACTGTTTTTACTTTTGTTTTTATGTACATACACACATATATATGGATATATATATACATACATATATATGTATATATATATATATATATACACATACATACATCATCCATATCCAGTAAAACTCTCTCAGCAAATGGACCAAACCAGATTGAGGCTGATAGACAGGTCTCAAACTTGTTGGTTAATTAGGGGTATATATACCTCAAGTATGTGAAAACTTCTCCCAGAAAAAATAGGTGGATGAGAACAATTTGTTCCAGTGACAATAAAAGCTGCTGAAGTTGATGTTATAGAGCACTTAGAACTAGATCAGTCACCAAAGCTGCCAAGGTCATCCACTGTTAAGGACCATGCTTAAATGAAGGGACAGGTCAATTCTCCGAGAGCTTCCACAGCTGTAAATCATAAACTTGAGGCATGGCAAAGCAGCCTTCTCAGTTATTTCTTGTGGGTTGGGAAGGAAATAAATTGGAGGCAAGAGGGAAGAGGAGGGAGGTCAGAGAACACAACTGCCTCTCGGTCTCCTTGTATCATCATCATCTTCTCACATGAAGAGATCCATTCTACAGGTTTGAGTTAGACTTCCAGCAGCTACAAGTAGGTGGCTCCTATATCCCAGCATATGGTGCCTGAATGTGGGGCACAAAAAATCATAAGAAGCATAAGAAATAAAGAAGCAATAGCACTTGAGAGCTGTTTGTGAGTAGAATCCTCCCAGAGTTCCTTCGTAACCTGCAGGGAAGGAAAGGGAGAAGAGACCAGGTAAGACTTTTTTAGACAGGGTAATTAAATGGGCCAACACATCAAAGGGCCAAGCCAGCCACTGGCAAGTGGCTCTCGTATCCCAACAATCCACTGCATCACAGACAGATGACTTTGTGAAACTGTTTCACTTAAATCCAATTCATTCATAAGCCAAGACATTACCCATACCCCCAATATCTTGATGTTATTGGTGATATCTTTGAAAATCAAAGACAAATAACAATTAAATATATATATATATGCATGTATATATACACATGCACACTCATATATGTATAATATGTGTATATATATACATATATATAGATATATTAGCTTGGAGCTCTAAGTCATGTAAATGGTCATTCATTCATTTGTTACCTAAAGCTAATAATAACAACCATACTATCTGCTTCATAGAATTATTTAAAGACCAAATAGAGATATCTGTAAAGTGTAGGAGAATGGGGAAGGGAGTATGCTGAGGACAGCCTGTTTTGTGTTGAGCAATCCTCAGGAAAGGTTCTAGGGAAGAGAAGCCCAGAAGAAGCCAACAAGATGCTGAGTGATGCAAAAGAAGTGGTACATTGGAGATTTAGAGATGGCAGAACACAGAGAGATTACAGGGGGAAAGAAAGTATGGTTCCCTGGATGTTGACACTTAGAGACAAAGCCCCACTCATTCCACTCTAGTTCTGTCAATCAAGTTAGAAAAAAAAGTATTATTAAATCTTTACTATGGGCTGGCACACTATGTTAAGTTCTGAGATTATGTATGTAAGCAAAAAAGTAAGACGGTCCCTGTCTCTAGGGAGCTTACATTCTAATGAGGGTTTGGGAGAAAGAGAAGAGAAAGGGAGATCCTGGTACAAGTAGTGATGGAGAAGTCCTGAGTACAGCCTGCTGACAAATGAAGAACTTACCATCCTGGATGCCTTCCTTAAATAGAAAATTTTAGAACAACTGTCTAATTAGAAAGAGGGGTTCTAGGGATGCAGTGCACCTCTGAGGTATGAATTCCAGCACTAAAGTCTTCCATGATGAAGAAATTTCTGGGGCATAGTAAAAAACTCCAGAGAGCAGCCTGGTGAGAACATTTTAAAGATAATAGCAAACATTTATAAGGTAGTTTCCTAGAATAACATTTTTGGCCTCTAACTATGTCACAAAGCTAGCTGGTTCACAGAGTGATGATGGTGATGATGATGATAATGATGATGATGATGATGGCAGCTAGATAAACATCAATTACCTATTATTTTAAGATGTGTAAAATACTTTATAAATCTTGTTTCATTTGATCCTCACAACAGTCCTTTAAAGCAGGTGCTATTATTATCTCCATTTGGCAGACACAAAAATTAAGACTGCTCAGAGATGAAGTTTATTTTCCCAGTTTATTACAGTTAATAAGTATCTGAGATCCCAACCTAAATTTTCCTGAATCCCTATTCATTCTCAATTCATCTTGATCACATCTTGGTCTCACTGGCACCAAACTACCACCCATCCAAATCTAACATAGAATTATACATTTCTGAACATAAAAGGAATAGAAAAGAGATCCAGAGATAGAGGAGATTTCAAATACCCCACCTAATCTATGCCTTGTTTTTATAAATGAGGACAGGGAAACTAAGCTGAAGTGATTTGTTTACCCAGATAAATAGTAAATGGTAAACAAAAGAGAAAGGATTTCAATTTAGATCTAAAAAATGTATTCTTCTCATTGTACTTCATTGCAAGGACATATAGTTTTCAAGGCAATGAACTTAACCCAGGATTATAAAAATAAAAATCTAAATTAGAACTAGTCACTTGATTTAGAGGGATGTCTTTTGAGACAGAATAGCTTGAAGGAATTCAGAATTAAACAACATGAAAAATCCCTCTTCTTCACCCTGCCACCAAGAGATTTTGGAGCCCTGATTCTTCAAAAAAGAAAATTTTTTTTAAGTGCATTCCCCTGTTTGTTCTTTCTTTTCAATTGCTCCCACTTCCTTTCAACTTTATATTTCATTACAGTACAAACAACTCTACTTGTTTCCTACTTCTTCCCTTAGGCTAAGAAGACTTATTCATGCTCAAGGTTTAAAGAGGAAGATCAGCAAGAAGGATGAAAAAAGAGACTGAGGAGTAAAAACAAATTAGCAGGCCAAAGGACCAGAACCATATCCTACCCCCTAGCCCCTTCCTTCACAAGAACACTTTGGAAGCTTGGAGCTCTGTTGGGCCTTCACTCCAAAGCTGCCTTTTATTCAGGTCTCATGTCAAAGCCCCTCTGTGAAATCCATCCATTCACATCAGGACATTCTTCATATAGAGAAAGCTGTGGCTTAATGTCTTCCTTGCATTATCCCTTCTGGAGGGACATCCAGCTGGAAACATTTGTTCTGTCTTCATTCCATTCTGGGCTGCATTCTTGACTCTCCAGACCTTCTTACCCTGGAAATTTATTCCATCTCTTTGGTCTTCTCCTCTAATTAGTTGCTTCCTTCCAAAACCTCCATTTCAAGGAAGGGCCTGATAAATGCTTGCTAACTTTACTTGAATCCTATGGTTTCTTCACATTTCCACAGATGAAGAAAAAGTGACCAAAAATCAACCTATCTCTCCAGCTATACTTAGATTTTACCCTGGTAGAAACTTCTATGAGGTGCAAAAGGCTAGAGCTGATACTTAAAATCTTGGAAGGGGATTATCTCTAGTCTAACTCCCCCATTTTAAAGAAGAGCAAATAAAGGTCAAGGGAAGTTACATGATTTGCCTTAGATCACACAAGTTTTGCCTAAGAATATGCAAGCGTCAGAAGCAAGATTTGAGCGCTATTCCCTTGACTCTTTAGCCAGGTCTTTATGCTATATTACCTCAGTTTTATGATACCTTCTTCTCCTCTTAGGGAGATAATAGGGATAGAATCAGAGCTACAGAGATGTACAAAGATACATGCATATGTATTCTGGCAAGAGAATTGGCTTAAATGACTTGCCCAGGATCACACAGCTAGTAAGTATTAAATGACTGGAGTTGAATTTAAATTCAGATCCTCCTGACTCCAGGGTCAGTGTTCTATCCACTGTACCATCTAGTCACCCCAACACATTGTATTTTACAAAAGATATCCCACCCCACTCCCAATAATCCCACGAGTATCCCCATTTTACAGGTAAAGAAACTGAGACTAATAGATCGAGAAGATGTCTTCTTCATTTTTTAAAAAAAAATTCTGGAATAAATGAATACACAATTGATCATGGAGTCAGAAAGTCAGGGTGACTTTGGATACAATCTTGGATTCACACTGGATGTATAACTCCCCCCAAACAAGTCATTTAGCCCCAGTTAAAGCCTGAAGACCATAAATTAATAACAAGTTGTCCATCTGTATTGAGAGAGGGAAGAGGGACTGGTGGGAGTGGAGTTTCCCACACAGATGAAGTCATAAGTAATGATGAAGTTCCCTGTAGGATTTTTAAAAGGATAAACCACAATTCCACTGATTCTACCCTTTCCATTTTGTACCTGTCTTGTGAAAAGAGAAGAGATTTAATTCAATCAGAAGGGCTCCTTTTGTGGTTTACACAGAAGTGGACAAGTCCTCATCTTTCCCCTCTTTACCCATACTTTCCATGATCACCATAGGACTGACTATATAGGCCAGCTGTTCTTGAGCAGACCTTTAGGAAAGACTGGAACATGCCTGCAGAGGAAGTGAAAAGTATGTTCATGTCTGGCCTCAATTGCCTCATCCAGAAAATGAGGGGGCTGGACTAGATCATCCCTGGGTTTCTTTTCATTGCTGTGGTCTGGATCTATTTCTACAACACATGTTCTCCAAAGTGTCTCTGACTCCATAAATGTCCTGCTCCCTTTTCTTGGTCAGTGCCCCAAAGAAAAATCTATATAAATTCCCTGCTTACTCAATAGACAAACAGAAAAGAGAAAGAGTTAGGTGGCAATTGAGGTATGTAAGTAACCAGGGAACCTCCTTAAGAAAACAAGAAACTGGAAAGAGATTTATTTTTTCCATGGAGGTTGTGAGAAAAATTGTGACATCCATAATAGTGACAGTAAATTCTCTTTTCATATGACCTTCTTTATAATGTAATATAATTCTTTATAATATAATTATATAAATATAATATAATAAATCCTTTAAAATGCCTTTAATTTTTATTCATTGAGCTGGAAAAGGTTTCCTTATTTCTCTTTCCCATCACTCTGCTCAACCTGAGTGTCTCTGCAAGGGGCAAAGATGATAAGTGCTTTTTAAAGACGAATCCTCTGATTTCTTTCTCTTTTAGCCCAAGTATGTCTCTGATCCTTGAATTCCAGAAGTATACTGCTTTTAGCAAGTGCTTTGAGTACCCACTATATGCCTGGCACTGTGATAAACACCATGTAGAAATCAGGAGACATATAAGACACAATTTGCTGCCCATAAGAAGTTTGCAATCTGGTTAGCTTTTTCAAGAGAATTCCTTCAACATTTCATTGTGTGAAACTTTATAAGATTGCAATGTATGTATGCTAGTTGTAAAGGAGTTGTGATTTCATCCCTGTAGGGAACTCCCAGTGTGGTAACTGCCTCTATTAATGTAAACTGGAAACCATTTATGATTTAGTAGGTAAGATCTAAAAGAAGGGTTCTTAACTTTTTTTGTGAATCATGGACCCCCCCCTCTAGCACACTAAAGCCTATGAACACCTTTCTTAGAATCGTGTTTTTAAATGCATAATATGAATGGCATAGAATTATAAAGAAAAACATTATTAAAATTACATTGTATTAAAATACAGCTATCTAAAGATATTAAAAAAAAAGAAAAAAGCTTATGACTCCAAGTTGTGATCTAGAGTTGACTGAGAGATAGAGAGGTTAAATCAAGATTATTCATTCAATAAACATTGAGGAAGTAGCTACTATGTGTTTTGGAATACAAGAGCAAAAGTGGAACAGTCTCTTCCCTCAAGGTATTTAACATTTTATTGAAGGAAAACAACATAATATATGGGAAGCAAAGTGAGAGAAAGGCACTAACAATTGGAGTCCAGACTTGAATTTGAACCTGGTTTTCCTGTCACTAAGTCTTCCCATTATCCCTAAACCATCTAGAAGGTCAATTACAGTAACAAAATTAATGAAACAAAGTCACAAATATCCAGCCACAAAATAGCAGTCTTTATTTGTTTGGGGAGCACATGAATGTACTTCTACTGCCATCTCCTGGATCTGGCTCTGAGTCTCTGGGACACTCTCACATCTGTCACATAGAGCCAACATAAGCAGTTTGAGAATTATGCTCATAAGGAAATGAACTTTGAGAAATATTAAAGCACAAATCACTATAGCTGCCACATTAGTAAACAGTTGAGAGCACAGATAATAATTCCTGAATCTGCAGGCCTTTTAAATGAATGCAACCATAGAGGGGAAAATTCCAAAGGCTATTCAGCTCGTGAGTCAGCAGCATTTAATGAGTAGATACCTGCCAACAGGCCATGCTGTTCTATAGGAGGTATTCGGAATCAGACAAAGGTTGCAGGAAAACCAGTCCCTGATCTCAGGAGAATGATGAACATTTCCAAGTGTCTCTGTTTAGGAGAGTTAGCAAAAGACAAAATTGTAAGATTAGGAATTCTGAATCTAGAACTCCAGAGGTCATCCAATCTAATCCCCTCATTTTTCAGATAAATTAGAATAAGAATTAGAATCTTATAAAAATTAAAATAAGAAATAAAAAAGAGATTAAAGGAAAACACGTTGTTTGCCCCAGGTCCTATATTATCAGAGGTGAGATTTGAATGTAGGTCTCCTAACTTCACAGTCAATGCTTTCCTCTGTGCTTGTCATTAAAAAGAATAATAATTAATATTTCAATGGATCTTGGACCTTATCAGTCTCTCCAGCAGCACAGATTGCAGCCTCTCCCTGTCTTTGCAGCCTGAATGAGTCTTAACTATACTTTTCCTTAAGTCATCCCATTAAATGGCTTCTTAGTTTTGGTTTTGGTTTTGTTGTTTTTCTAATTTTTTTTTAAATAGCACAGTAATTGAGTTGACTATCTCTTATTCCTTGCTTTTAATTCTCCTTCTTGAAAGGAAAAATCATGAGTCACCTTGGACATATAGTATGCTTTTTGCCCTCTTCATGCATGGGCAGAAGCTCCAGCTAAATGGTCTCCTTGGTAGGGAGCGGTGACCCAGACCGGTTAGAAGAATATACCAGCATGGCCAAACAAAGGTCCCAAAGATGCTGTAATAGGCATAGGGGGTAGACTTCCCACAGAAAAATCATCTGATGAGACCATAAAACTACCAGCTAGCAAACAAATCAGTTATTATATCAACCAACAATTACTGAATGCTTGCTAAGTACAAGGCCAGTCTGAAGTGTTGTGGAAGTTATAATGAAGTGAAAGATATGGTCATGCTCCCAATAAGTTTACAACCTGATTCAATCAATTTTAATTCAATTAAGAAGATAGGTAATGACTGGGAGATGAATATGAACCACTACATAGAATTCCCAATCCCTCTATTTTTGTCTGCCTGCATTTTTGATTTCCTTCACAGACTAATTGTACACTATTTTAAAGTTTGATTTTTTTTTGTACAGCAAAATAACTGTTTGGACATTAGATATTGTATTTAATTTATACTTTTAACATATTTAACATGTATTGGTCAATCTGCCATCTTGGGGGAAGAGGAGGGAAAAAATTAGGACAAAAGGTTTGGCAATTGTCAGTGCTATAAAATTACCCATGCATATATCTGGTAAATAAAAACTATTAAAAAAAAAAAAAAGATAGGTAATGAGAGAATAATCCTATGAAAATATGTTCCATATCACTAGTAATCACAGAAATATCTGAAGTTTTGTCTCCCAATCTAAACACTGGCAAAGATAATCAAAATAGAGCAATGTGAGAAGGGTTGTGGGAATACAGGCACGATAATATTTATTGCTGGTTGAGCTATAGAGTCATCCAACCATTCTAAGAAACAATTTAGAAATATGTAAGAAAGTTGAAGAAGGATTTCTCGGTTAATATGAGATGTTCCAGATTCTCCTCCTTGGGGAAGATATTTTGATGGGTAGGAGCAAAATGTAATATATACTGAGGAAGGTATTTCAAAGAAGAATAGGAACAAAAGATGTCATGAAAGAATGATATAGATGAGCTAGTTTGGGGACAAAAGTGAGGGATCCCTAAGTGGACACCAAAGTATTCTAGTGGTATCATTTCAATGTCAGGAGAAAGGTCAGAAGGCCTATAGAACATTGGGTAGACTTCTTATGGAATACTTTAAACACTTGGAGAAGTGTCACAGATTGGGCTGCAATCTGTATTGTTGGAGTGAATGCCCAGAGTAATAAGAGCACAGATCCATTAAGCCAGAGTCCTTGATAGTAAAAGTTGAGTGATTGGTGAAAATTTGACACAGATTAGAGACTGGAGAACATTGATATTCCTTCTCACCTTGCAGATGAGAAAGCTGAGATCCAGAGAAATTATATGATCTTTTCCAGATCATACAGCAAATTAGGGGCAAAGCCTGAATTAGAGTTCAGCCCTCCTGACTCCTAGTACAAGCATCTTACTACTCAATTACCTGTGCTTTAAATGAGCATTCCATAAAATATACTTACCACTAAAAGTGTGTGGAGCTCAATCTCTGCTCAGTGATTCACGAGGCACTTCAGAAACCTGCCATGCCTCAGAATCATATTAGGAATATCAATTATCATTTGCTGTGGATGTATAGAAGTAGCTGGCAATAGCTCGTTCTGGCTAACAGAATGAATGATATCAGTAGCTTCCTAGTACTATACTTAACTGATGCCCAGAGTATAGAGATGGCTGAATTTATGGCCATGAAATGAGAATCTCCTGTATTATCATCTGTCATTCAGGGAGTGCTAAAGCTGTGCATAATGCAGAGAAAACAGTTATTCTAGTAAGAGCTTTTTCTGCTGAAGAAAATAAGCAGCACTACAACTAACAATTCTAGTGCCCAACATAAAATGTACCCTCCAATTCCCCTCATCCCAAGCAAGCAGACTTCCCCAAAAAGGGCACTTATATTAATCTTTTAAGACAAAGCCTATTGGAGGAGAGGGTTTAAGGCCCATAGTTGAAGACAACCCAATAAGAGAGGGGCCCAGAATAGATCTAAGACATTTGAGGTTAGCTACCAGAGGAGGGAAGAAAACCTTCTGGTATTGTGTCATATTGTAGAGCTATCTCTTCACCTACTTTAACTAATTATTCTTACTAAATAAGATATCTTATGTTGATTTTACCTACTGAAAGAGTACAAATGCTGTCCATACCCTTTAAATTTCAAGACTGTAGCCAAAGTCCTAGCTGTCCCACCCTAGTTACAGTTCTGGAAATAACATATAGATAGAATGGGAAAAGAGTATATTCAAATGAATGCTCTGGTAGCCTTGCTTTTAGATTGTACTCCATAGCAGTATGGGAGCCTCATCCTCATTCTAAATTGATTGAATAGACAGATCCTGAGTCATTGTCTCATAAATCTAAAAGAATCCATTCTTTTAGCACATTCAAAAGAATGGGGTGGAAGATGACATAATTAGTTCCCATCTAATGGAAAGACATGTCAATTATAAAAAGAAGCAAAAACACTAACGTTGGAAATATTCCATTATAAATACAAAGTGTCTCCAACTTAGAAATGGACTTTCAAAATTCATTTGAAAGTCAAATATCTAAAACCTGGAACATATTTTTCTCCAGAAACTATGAGATAAGTATTGGCTATCACATTTCCCTTATTTTAAACAGGCACTCATTCCATTTGATTGTAGTCCTGCATTATGAGGTTAGACCACTGACTTAATTCCTATGGACCTCAGTTTTCTCACTCTAAAATGGTAAAATGAATTATTTGAGAGTAAATCTGTGATCCTAAATTTACAGAAACATAAATAAAAATGTTGCCAACTTTATAATGTAGTAATGAGTATTATATATTCTGATATCATGATGAGAGTATGAAGTAAATCCAAGCTTATATTCTAATACTTAGTTATTACTCCAATGAAGCTCTGATCTCATTCATGTAGGAATTGCTCTCCAGTGATCATCTGCCATTGACAGCCCAGCCATATTTACTCATTCCATACAGTTCTTATCTTTATCCTCCCATAGGTTTGTAAGAAATAATTCATCCAATATGCCAGGGGTCTTACTTACATTCTTTTGGCATAGATTTTAAAAAGGATCATGTAAGATATAAAATATCAATTGAGTATTTCTGGCTTTTGCTAAGTGACTGGCCCATCTTGTCTGTTAGGCATAAATTTCTTTGACAATATCTTTTATACAGATTTTCTTGCCAAATACCTTATTTGTCATGGTTTGTGATCTGCTCATATCTACCATGCTACCATGCCTTTTGAGTTCTTCTCAACTTTGGCTTTTTGGAGATTATAGTACATATAACATTCCTAGTTAGTGCCAAAAAAAATTAGGCTTTTAATTCAGGGAGAATTGGGGGATTATGAAAATAACAATGTAGCTGTTCAAAGGTCCGAAATCTCATTGTAAAGTCATTGAATTAATTTAGAACTGGGAAAGACCTTAAAGATCCTTCTAATATAAACTTCTCACTTGAAAGATGAGGAAGGTAAAACCCAGAGAGGTGAAGATATTTATCCAAATAGTAAATAATATAACAGTAAAAAGATTAACAATAGTAAATAATAAAGCAGAAATATGAACCCTGGTTCTCTAACTGCACATTCTTTCTAGTCTACCTATAAAGGTAATCATTGAGGAAAAATGAAGCCATTTAAATTATTAATTATATTTTGTTATTGAGGCAATCTACAAGCATAGTATTATTAAAATATGCACACAATAGTAGGCCAAATATGTAGCTGATTTCTGCATTCATTGTAAATTTTTTAAAAATCTGTCTTGCCAAATAACTAAAAATATATATATATATATATAGCTTGAGGAATAGGATTTCTGCCCCCCCCCAAAAAAAAAGATAAAACCACATCTATTGTAAAAGAAACTGGCAGGATAATAGAAGAGAAAAGGGGTTTTGGTCATTGTTTTGTTAAAGAATAGATGGAGAATGCAGGGTGTCCCCCCTAAGGGAAGCATTGAAGACCCTTCTTCTCTCCTCCTGCCAACCAGCAGATTTTCTTGGGAAGAAGAAAAGTGTTTATCAAAACAGACTCTCCAAATCAATCACCAATGGGAGGTGGAGGAAGAAATCAATAGAATATTGTGTACTGACTCAGGCTTTTGGAATTATTCCTGCTTTCAAATGGAAAAAAAATTAAGACTGACTCCAGCTAGAATTCAACATGAGTCAACAGTGACCTCTAGTGTTTACTAAGATTACAACAGCAGATAAACTTTGTGGCTGATGTGTAAGACCCTCAAAATAAAAAGTTTTGAGATTTCCTAGCTAGAGTCACTATAGTATGAACACTTCTCATGACAGGTTAAAGGAAAATGGAATGGAATTTTTTGTTTATAAGGATGTTAAGAAATCATGGAATATGATGATGAATGGGATCTCAAGTCATTATTAGTTCCCTACTCCCTGTCCAGATGGGATATGAGCCAACCATTCCAAATACTAATGTCTTCAAAATAACTATGGAGGGAAATTCCTAACTTTGTGTTACTTAATAGACTCCTAATCTGTAAACTGTGTTTTTGCTAATGGAGTTCATTTTAATTAGTTCTTGCTAATTTTAATTTTAATTTTATTTATTTTAATTATTTAATTTAATTTAATTTTAATTAAAATTTCATTTTAATTAGCAAGAACTTTTCTATTAAATCCATAGTTCTCCGATTTGATGAAAGAGGGAATTCTGGGAAAGTTATCTGGCCAAATATTTTATAGCAAGCTATCCCTTATATGGATCTAACTCCTCTTCCAAACTCATAATATTCCCTCTTCAATTTCTATCTTTTTTTGAAACTTCATGTCCCACATTAATTGGGACTATTGGCTGATCCCTAAATCTATCTCTGTATTTGACATTAGAGATGGAAAATCATTCAGATATGCATGAGCAAGAACTTCCTCCCTCGCTATAACACCCATAATCTTTACCCATATTATCAAGCTCCCCTAGAGTGGGGGGGTGACAAAAGAACTTGGCTGAAAAAAGCGAAGAGAGATTGGAACAACCTGAGTGGGCTGAATTAAAAAGGTAGCTTCTTATAGAACTGTTTGTCCCCTTTCCTCCTGCTGCTACTACTATTCCCTTGATTCCTGCACCTAAGGATCTGGTGACTTACCTAGTTGTATTCTTGATTAACTGAGCCCCATTTCTCTGGGTGTCAAGTTAGGCTGTGAGACTTACATGAACTGATACAAAGTGGAATGAGCAGAACCAGGAGAACGTTGTATAACAGCAGTATTATTGTAAGATAATTAATTGTGAATGACTTAGCTGTTCTTGGCAATACAGTAATCTAAGACAATTCTCTCGTGATGAAAATGCTATCCACCTTCAAAAAAAAAAACTGAAGTTCCTGAATACAGATTAAAAAACACTATTTTTCATTTTCAGTATTTTTTATAGTTTTTTTTCCCCCTTCAGGCCTATTATGTTTTGTATGATTGACTATATATAACCTATATCAAATTGCTTACTGTCTCAGGGAGGGGGTTGATGGAGAAAATTTGGAACTCAAATCTTTAAATGAATGTTTAAAATTGTCTTTACCTGCAGCTAAGGAAAAATATTAATTAAATAACATTTTTTTAAAATCTGACCAAAAAATCTAAATTTTTATATTTTTTTCCATAGGTGAATTAAAATCCTCTATAGTAAAGACTTAAGTATTACTAATCTGCCAGATTCTTTTGTAAAATCAACCTTGCCAAGTCTCCAAATTTCTACTATGGACTAGAAAAAAAAAAAAAAAAAAAGAATCTTTAAAATCACATCATCTCTAGGACAGATTCCTTTTATTTATATTTGATTAGATCTAGGTACAGTTTCTGAATTCATCTTGCTAAATATCATTATCTTGTCCTCTCCCAGTATACTGAATACAGTACTGGGATAATAGACTAGAAATGTGAATTTCACAATTATCATAAATGAGAATAAAAACATTAGAAGATCTATTCCATTTTATATCTAAAGTCTAATTTCATTTTTTATTTAAAAAAAAAGTATTGTTTCAACAACAATACCATATGAGGATATATTATGATAGAAGTGGATATCTTCAACAAAGAGAAGATCTAACTAAAATCCAATTGATCAATGATGGACAGAATCAGCTACATCCAAAGAAGGAACACTGGGAAATGAGTGTAAATTGTTTGCATTTTTGTTTTTCTTCCCAGGTTATTTTTACCTTCCGAATCCAATTCTTCCTTTGCAACAATAACAACAAAAAAAAAAAAAAAAAAAAAAATCGGTTCTGCACACATATATTGTATCTAGGATGTACTATAACATATTTAACATGTATGGGAATGCCTGCCATCTAGAGGAGGGGGTGGAGGGAAGGAGGGGAAAATTCGGAACAGAAGGGAATGCAAGGGATAATATTGTAAAAAATTACCTATGCATATGTACTGTCAAAAAAGTGTTATAATTATAAAATTAATAAAAATATTTATAACATGGAAAAAAAGTATTATTAGGATGATCTTAGTTGGATTTCACATTGCAGTCTTTTGTGAGCTCATTTTCTTTTCAAGCTGTTTTTTGTGATGCAGAATTATTCAGTTTTCTGTTATTCTTCTCTGTAATTTTGTTCAAACAAACAATGCTGTCCTTAGCTGTCTTATTTCTTTACTTGGCAAAAGAAGAGTGATTTCTAGGTTCTTTTAGGTTTTCTCCATTATAGCAATTTGGCTATATTCTTTAGACTTCTTAAAATAGACAATGTCTTTGCTTTTGTCTATTTTTCACATTTTGAAGCTGTTGGATCTCAGGGATCAAATGATCCAAACTACTCATCTACAGTTATGAAGATGAATTCAGGCTACAAAGGTAGTGAATACCAAAACTGGGATTCAAATCCAAGTTTTCTAACTTCAAATCCAGTGCTCTCAGCACTATATCAGACTGCTCCGATATATAATTGATTGGATATATGACTAAAGTATCATGACAATGGATTATGTATTACTTTGCAGCTTGCTAAGTATTTTCCTACCTAATAATGTAAGCATTGCAAACTTCACTTTATGGATGAGAAAATAGGAATAGGAAAATACATTAAGTAACTTGCCCAAAGTGACTTGACTGAAAAAGAAAAGATTGTACCTGAATCAGGTAAAAGTTTTCTTAGTCTTTGTTGAGTTGATTTCTTTCCAATTCTTTTCAAAAAAGCAGTATCCATGTTGCACAGGCATGTTGCTATTGACTCGTCTAGAATAATATTCTTTTATTTTTATCATATATTTTGCAACAAAATTTTTTGCTGTCCTTGTCCATGATCATCTTTATATTGAAACCATTATCTAGCAAGGTATAGGTTCATTTCATTTGGGAGGATTCTATCAACTATTTCACATATCCTTCACCTTTCAGATATTAGAACATGGCAATTTGCCTTTCCAATAGGGGAAAGAGACAGGATTTGAATTCATGTTTTCTGTTACCTAAGCCAATGTTGTTTCCCCTGCATCAGGCTGCTTCACACATAATGAAACCAATTATATAAACTTCTTTATTTTTATGTGGAAAACCCAGGAGTTATGCTTTCATTGAGCTGAAATGTCTTATAATTTTATAGAATGTCAATATGTATGATTCAATCCCTCCAGTGATGTGTCAAGTCAGGAATCGTGGAACAACTAAAAGGTCCCACAAGATTAGCAACAATTACATTTGAGTTTATGGAAAGGGTAAAGAACTTTATAATTCCTAGAACTTTCTGACTCTTTTCCCACCATTCAATCACCATCATAGGAGAATTCAAACAGGGTCATCCTGGATTGGGAATTGTTTTGTATTTTTGTCCATTTCAAGAGTCTCTACAACCAAAAAAAAAAGTTTGTCAGCTAACAGTCAACTTTCCAAGCCTCTTCATGCTTTGCCAGGTTCATCCTTGGATAACAAAGTCCATTCCTGAGCCATTCTCAAAGGCTGCCCAATTATGTAGAATTTGCAGAGTTTGTCCTCCTTGGACCTAGTTTTTAATGATCCTAAATCTTTTCTCTTTTGTGACACATTAAGTCACCAAAGAAACTTTTTTGTGGTAGTTTGAATTGAGTCTCATTAAATACTATATTGGTTCCAATATAGGTCACACTTTACCCACATTTTAAGATCTGATTAGTCTAAAAACATGTATTTAATATATATTGAAGATTGATTGGACCAGAGAATTATAAAGACAAAATGATGTTAAAATGGATGAAAATCTTTATTTGAATTCAAAGAAATGTATAATAATTGCTTTTCTCAGTGTTTAAATGTATTGTTTTGCTTTTCAAAGAGATGACCTATCTCAATCTCTTTGCTCTTTTGTAAAATGAAAGGATTGAAGACTAAATGACCTTTAATTTCCCTTTCACTTCCAAGTCTGAAATCTTAAAAGGTCCTCTATAGGCTTGTCCGGCTCAACAAGTATTCTATAAACAAAGAACATGATAGCAATCTGAATAGTAAGTACCTAGAAACATACCAACCATAGTGTGCCTTGGAACAAAATACAGGATGCAATGAATATTCATAAGATCTGTTTTGCATAGAAAAATGATATGTAGTATATATTATATAGCAGCACTCTGGAAAATTCTACAAATGGATAAGTATTCCCAAGAGTTACCACTCCTGGAGATTACCACGATATTTTTCTAGAATTATTTGTATTTTTATTTGCCCCAAGACCTCTTCCAATTCTGAAAATATGTGATTCTGTGAAAGTTCCAGTTCTAAATGACTAATAGAGCAAGAAGTGTGAATTGAAATAATTTAACTCCATAGAAATTCAATTCATTGCACACAAAATGATAAAAATAACAAAAAATAAAAATTAGTGAACAGTCAATATTGAAGAGATTGGGGAAAGTCAGGGTATTCATGTACTGTTGAAGAACTTATATTTTGGTTGAGATGAAAATACCTGGATCTCTAGAAGTTGGGTAACCTTAAAATATCAGTCTTCTTATGATTTGCAATTGAAGATGCGATATGAAAGAAAGCTCCAACAAGAAACAGAATACAGAAGGAAAGAGTATCTTCCTGGCTCTCTATGAAATAGGCCCAAAGAATATTAATTAGTAATTTGCTTTAAAAGTCTCTAGTGAAGTGCTCCCAGGGATCTAGGGATCTAGGACTTGACTATTAATATTTGTATAAATGATTTGAATTAAAGAATGCTAAACAAGCATTCTTTAAATTGAATAAATTTTCCAGATGACACATATCTGGGAAAGGATAACTTACACACTGGGTAGCAGTCAAGATCCACTAAGACTCCAACAAGGGGTTCGATATCAACTAAAATGAAAATTAAGAATAGGGCCAGATATTGGACCTATACTTTGGGATACAGGGAACTTCCAGGTAAGGAAACTTCCTCCATTAGTATATATCAGCATCTTCTCAGCAAAAATTGCCTAGCATACTTTCAGTTTGAGTGATTTATCCAGGGTTAGAAAGCTAGATGTAATTGAAGAGGGATAAATATCACAAATATAAGATGGGAAAGAAATGGCTAGAGATAAAAACTATCTGAAGGATTTTGTGGATTGTGTAAGATCAATATAAATTAATCATGATAGCCGTCTTTAAGAACTTGAAGGTGTCAAAGGGGAAAAATAAACTGGTTCTTTTTGGCTGTAGAAAAGAGTGTATTATACTAGATAGGGTATGTGAGTCAGGAAGTATTCAAATCACAACTTACTTCCTAGTTGTGTGAGCTTCAGTAAATCACTTAAATGTTTTCTGTCTCTTCATCTATAAAACAGGTTTTGAATTTGATGATTTCTAAGATCCCATTGAACTCTCAATGTCTGCATCTAGAAGTAATGGTTAGTAGTTATAAAAGGGAAAATTTCAGTTTCATACTGAGTGGAAATTTCTTAACATTTTGGAGTTCTAAAATAGAATGGGTTTTCTCAGGTAATCATAGGTTCATACCTTAGAAGTATTTTTTGGGGGGTGGGGTGATGCATTTGGGGTTAGACGACTTGCCCAGAGTCACACAGCTAATGAGTATTAAGTGCCTGAGGCTGAATATGAACTCAGGTCCTCCTGACTTCAGGATTGGTTCTCTGTGAACTGGGCCATCTAGTTGCCCTGAGAAATATACTTCAAGCAAAAGTTTAATGCTCACTTATTAGGTATACTATAGAGAGGATTCTTGTCCATGTATGGACTCTAGATTCCATGACCTCCAAGGTCTCTTCCAACTCAGAATCGAGGATTTGCTCATTTCTGCCCAGTTGTCAATGACTTTATTTTTTAGTCTATTAACCTAGTGATGTTTTGTATACTCATCACAGTCTAACAGAAGTGAATATTTTTATCCAAGAATTTAGAAGTTTACTTGTAGAATCTCAGGTGCCAAGGCAGTCTGCTGAAGTTGGAATAAAAGATTAATATTTCTAGTATCCCCCCAAAACACATGCTGCTCAACTCATTCCCATCATAATTCACTCTCTAGATTGCTCCACTGCTTTGCCCAGCTACTATCTCAGAATGATCTTTCCAGATTGATGAATCTCTGGCTGAGATCACCATTTCTTAAAGGCTCACTAGTCATGCTGCTAACTTCACTCCCAGTTTAACTCTGCAGCTTCTTGTACCAGCCCTTCAGCTGCCTTTTCCCTTTGTCACTATATTGTTCCCTAACTTTTCCAGCTCCCTTTTATATTGTGGCTTCCCCTATCACAATACAAGCTCCTTAAAGTTGTGGACTATTTTGGGTGTGTGTGTGTGTGTGTGTGTGTGTGATGCTTTTTTCATATCTCCATGAGCTGTACAGTGCCTGCACTAAATAGTTAATTCTCTACTCTATCTATCCAATACATACATACATCTAGTCAGCTACTTCTTTTACCACTGCTAATAACTAAACAGTTTAGTTAAAAAGTACCAGGAAGCCTGACTATGTTAAGTCTGCCACAGACTAGAAATCATAGATACAAGAGGAAAGGTCTTCTTGTTAAAGTAATGATACCCAAAAAAGAAAAGAAAAAAGCATCAGGGAAGTGATTTTTTTGAATACACAGAAAAGTACAAAGTAAAAGTAAAAGGATTTAGACAATGCAATGCTGATATGACTGTTAGAATTCATATATATCATTTTTAAAATGTATAATATGACTTGTGTTTTCATGCATAGGTCTCTTTTTCCACTATTACATATATAGTAGAATGCTGAAGTTTGTTGATGTTACTCCAATTCACAATCATAATAAGATTAAAAAATAAAAATAGTTTTCATTTTCATTAGCACCTTAAGAGTTTATAAGGCTACTTTTTGTCACAGTCACTATAGGATTGAGGTTATATAAAAATAATCATCCCTATTTTCCAGATAAGGAAAATCAGCCTATTGCATGGTCTGAATAACTCTCCCTCACAAAGACCAGCTCATTTTTTTAGTCATATGTCCTGCTGGTCTCTTGATGTCACTGTTCCCTAGCCAATCAAAGTTAGACCATTATGCCTATATCTTTTTAAACTCCTTAGTAAAGATGAGATCACTATTCAACAGCTGCTGATCCTGTCTGCTTTAAATACAGGTGGGGTGTGCTGGAACTAGCTCTAATCAGCTTATAGTTTGCAAAAAAAAAAAAAAAAAAAAAAAAAAAATTTACTTTATAAAAAAATTATTTTATAAAAAAAATTTTTATGAATGTTTAAAATCTATAACAACTACAAATCATCTTGAATTACTGGGAGGTTTTATTATCTAGGCTTAGAAAATATTAATAAATTTGTTTAAACAACTTGAGTGTATGTGGGTGTGTGTGAGTGTATGCATGCATATGTGTGTAAGAACTCCCATACAATTCCTACTGCACAAACACCCAGAGATCCTGGTTATTAAATATTTACCTGTACATTCTTTTTTTGTACTATAAACATTACTTGAGCTCAGCAGGAGTGCAGGAAAATGCTAAAGTGATAAGGTCATCATCAGACTAGAAACCTAAGGACTACAGTCTGATTGAGGATGATTTTGTGGTGGTGGTGGTGGTGGTGATGATGATGATGATGATGATGATGATGATGATGATGATGATGATGATGATGATAATGAACAGTGATGACAACATCTGGCATTTACATAGTGACTTCAGACTTAAAAAATGCTTTTATATACATTATTTCATTTGAGCCTCAACACAGTCCTAATTGTTTGACCCAGCAGCTTCTGTCATTACTAGAATCACTTTAGTGATATGAAAGTAAAAAAAGTTCAAAAACAAACAAACAAAAAGTACGAAATTTCCTTTGTATGGCTCTGGCTACATTCTTGTACTTCCAAGCATCCAGCAGGATAGGTCTTAGTATCAGTCAATCATTAGATTACAGATGAAGCTGAAAAAAACACAAAGTTATGCTATTCTCTGTTCTTTCCTCAACAGCGACTACATTTGGACCTTATTGGGATACATGGGAACATCTGCTTATGGAGCAGCTGCATCAGTATTACCAATGAGCCTCTACTGAATTGCAGTTCTGGCCCTGGATTAATGATGGCAACTTCCTTCGTGGAACCACTTTTTGTAGAGTGGAGTGACTGGGGAGATGGTCTAAGGCATTGAAATTTAATAAGTACTTATTTATACTTGATATCTGTCAGCAAGTAGAAATAATTGAACTTAGTCCCTAGATAGCATGAATAATTAGTTAAAACATACATGACATATTTCTTTTCTTCTTTCCCAAACTCCAAGTAAGCTTCTCTTAAAAAGCTCTAATGTCCTACATAAAATCCACACACATATCCTTCCACTCCATAGCAGCCTTGCAATGTCCTGGATTCTCTATTCTGTCCGCCCTGCTTCTACGTCACAAATGAATGTCTATTCCAATAAACTTAGAATGGAAAATGCCCTCTGCATCCAGAGAGAGTTATGGAGATTGAATATGGATGAAAACATACTATTTTCACCTTTTTCTATTTGCTTGTTTTTTCTTGTGGTTTTCCCCCCTGATTTTTCTTGTACAACATAACAAGTATGGAAATATATTTAAAAGAATTGTATATGTTTAATCTATATCCCCTTGCTGGAAGGGAGAGGGAATTTGGAACACAAAATCTTATAAAAATGAATGTTGAAAACTATCTTTATTTTGTGTTTGGAAAAATAAAATACTGTTGAGAAAAAAACAAATTTGTCTGAAGAAGCTGATTTGAAGTATTTTGTGCCATTGACCTTGTGTATATTTTGTATTGCTTGCTCCAGGTACAAAAATAATGGCAACTTATGATTCTCTCTATCTCTATGTCTATATCTAAAAATTACAGAGTATAATGGAAAAGGAAAGGAAACTGATAGATATTCTCTGCTGTTGTATATTCCACAGAAATATCATGAAAATGAGAGGTATATATAAAAACCCATTAGCATCTTGGAGAAAAAACAATTGTATAATTTAGCATGTTTTTATCATCAGAGTTGCATTTCATTACCATAAGTAAAGGAATAGTTACTTAAAAGCCTTATGTTTTCCATAAATGCAACCAATCTTATCTATTCAGAAAACAAGAAGACAGAAAGCAGAAGAGAAAATCAAGGACTGAGATAAAAACAATTTGCTTTTCAAAGTCTTTTTTTTCTTCCACAAATAAGCAAGCCTATGTTGGAACAACATAGAGACATGATGAGAAAGTTGCCTTTAGAAATATATCTAAGTTGAGTTCTTTAGGAAGCCAGTCTTCTATTTTGCTGCTTATTGAACCAGAAATTATATTTAACTGACATATCATTTCAGTGGGTCATACAGCAATAGTCTCTTAATTTCTTCTATAAAATACATTGAATTAACAAAAAGAGAAAGTTAGAGTAAAAAAAAAATAATAATCAAGACAATCTCTTGGAGAAACTAAACAGGCAGCATAGTTTAAACTGGGGTCAACTATATGGAAGTTGAAAATTACAAGCACCACAGTTTTACATAGTAATCAACTAATAAATCCCAGATACTTTTAAAACCTTTAAAATAAAATGCTCTTATTTAAAAGGGAGTCAGTGTAAGGGACTCACTTATCTAGGCAAACTGGGCAATCAGATTTCAAGGCTCATTTCTCAGTTATCTAAGGAGCATTTTAAGGGTTGGTGATTGAAAAGGATTTGCCAGACCATGTTATTACATCGAGCATCCCTTCAGAACAGAAGACAGAATAAGGTCTCAGACACAGCCATGGCAGTTTGGCTGCAGGCTCCCAGGTCAAGGGCAGTCCATGCAAGTAAACAAAAGTACTCTGCCTCTTCCTTAGGGGACAATCATTGTCTACTAACCATCACTGCTAAGAAAGAAATAAAAGAATATGGGCAACGCATAAAAAAGCAAAACAAAACCCAACATTAATCTACTTCAGTTGACAGATGGCAACAATTCAAGACGATTTATTAAGCACCTCTGATACGGTTTCTGCTAGACAAAAAAACACACATATTTGCTTTCTTGGGGCTTACATTTTACTGGACATGAAACAGCATGGTTAGATCTGGTTTTAAAAAAGGCTTTTCATTAGTTATCCTTCTGACTTTTGTAGATAACGGGGAGAATGAGGTAATCTGATATCATTAGATTAAAGAAATTATTCTCTCTGTATTCACATATAAGGAAGGCCCAGATTTTTCATCTCTCTAACAGTAAACTCAAGTTTTCTAGCAACCTAGTAATTGGGAGGGATAGAAGATCAGAGTTGGAAGGAACCTCAAAGTTAATATATTCTAGCTCCTATCCAAAAAGTAATCCTCTTCACACACTCCCTAACTCTATTTGAGTATCTCCAGTGATAGGCCATTCACTCCTCTAAGCAGCACTTTTGGACTGACCTCCCTTTAGAAACCTGCTTCCAAACCAGGATTTCTATACATCTCTAATAACTGGCCCAACATCCTTATTGCATAAAAAGTAATGTAGTCCTGAGGCACCATGAGGAATGTTTTCTGAATGACCAAAGAAAAATTAAACCACATTAGGTTTAGGTTTATTGCTGGGTTCATCAGATTTTATTGTACATTATTTGAAAATAGTTCATGGGATAACCAGCAGCTTCCTATCAACTAAGATTCATTTACTTGGTCTATTGCCCCATCCCCCACTAGACTTTGAGCTATCTGAGGGTAGAACCCAAGTATTATTATTCATCTTTGACTCTACTAGCACCTAAGACTGTACTTTGCATATAGGAGGCATTTATTTTTAATTTACTGAATTACTGAATTTTCCTTTTATGAGAATCAGCAGAGTTTAAAGTTCTCCAAAGGAAGAACTGAGACTATAGGCTCTCCCTGATGATTTAAACACTTAAAGTGAGTCACCTAACTAAGGATTACAACCTTTAACTGTAATATCTCCTAGAACAAGGTCCACACTATGGCTAGTTTTAGTTATTCCTTAGAGCTGAGCAGGGTTCCAATCCTTCTGCACACGGATATGTGAATTAATCACACCACAGACATTTTTCTAATTGTCTCCCTTTGTCTCCTTCCTACTTGTAATTCTCCAAAGAAAATCCATGGTACTTTGGCTGGTTGCCCTGAGTCCCCAGGGAAAAATTCAAGTTCGGTTCCAGGTTCATCTCTTTAGGGGCTTGGAAACGGAAGGTAAGGTGATTCCTTATGGCCATCGGCCAAGTAGGTCAGTCCAGGTTTTTTGGGATAAATGAGGCTGGCCATTTTAAAAAACTCTTCTGCAGCATCAAGAATAATGAGACGATCCTGTTAAAGCAAAAATACAGAGGCATAAGGCAGAGCTGCTCTCAGGGTAATGGGGAAAGGCTCTCAAAGTCACAAATGAAACTGCTTGATGGTGACACTATTTGTTACATGAACTGACACAAAGTGAAACAAGCAGAACCAAGAGAACATTGGACACAATGACAGTAACATTGTACAATGATCAACTCTGAATGATTTAGGTATTCTCAGCAATACAATGATCCAAAACAATTCCAAAGGATTCATGATAAAAAACTACTATATTCTTCCAGAGAAAGAACTGATGGAGTCTGAAGGCAGACCAAGGCTTTAAAAAAAAAAATCATTATTTTTCTTGGTTTTTTTTTTTGTTGTTGTTTGCTTTTATCTTCCTTTACAGTGTGAGTAATACACAGACTTGCATGACTACACATGTGTAAACTTTATCAAAATGCCTGCCTTCTTAAGGAGAGTAAGGGAAGGAGGGAAGGAGATAATTTAGAACTCAAAATTTTAAAAAATGGATGTTAAAAATTGTTTTTACATGTAATTGGGGAAAACTAAAATATTAATCAAACATTTATCTTTAATCAATCAACACATATTTAATACTTAACACTTAATTTTATATTTAATTTAATTTGTTATAATTTAATAGTTAAACATAATATAATTAATTAATTATGATTTAATTTAATGTTATCATCTACAATGCATGAGCGACAAACCAATGAACCTTCTTCCAATTATCTGACCAATGAGCCTCTATCTCCATAATCCTAGCCCTCTCCATAAAACTAGGTCTTGCCCCATTTCATTTTATTAATTTTATTAAGTACTTTCTTTAGTTGATTATCTCCAATTTATCCTGTATGTAGCTTATCCATACATAGTTGTGCAGATATTGTTTTCCCCATTAGTCATTGAGTTCCTTCAAGAACATGTGCACATGTATGCACATGTATCCCATTGGTATGTTCATAATTAATAGAATATTGGGGTTAGATGTGACTTAGGAGATCGCTTAGCCCAAGTTCCTTTTTTTTCCTCAAAGGAGAAAGCAGAAGCCTACTTTCCTATTTAAGTGTCTTTTCTTTTTTTAGTCCTATTGCTTTATCAATGAATTGATTATCAATCAGTGATAAGCAACCAGTACTTATTAAACATATTAAATTTAATTTTTAATCAAAATATAAACTTATTACAACTACTCACCTATATACAGTGCTTTATGGTTCACAAACACATTTTCCTCACACTCTGGGAGGCAGTACAAATGTTATTAGTCTTCCCCCCATTTTACATATGAGAAAACTGAAGTCCAGGGAAATAAAGTGATTTGTCAAATATCAGCTTTGGAAAACCTCAGAGATGAAATTCAAATCTAGATATCAAATTTTACAGGTTTATCCTCTAAGAGCTCTGTCAGCTCTTAGCTTCTATGATTTAGTGGCTCCAAAACCATTACTGCCTGGCTAATTCATAGGGTCCTTACAAAAATCAAGGGAGGTGAATAATGGATGAAAAAAATTCCCCATGACCTTAAAGCTTATATAAATGTTAACTCTCACTGTCATTATCTTTCGTGAGTAGGATTTCTCACCTGTCACTATATTGTAAAGATACTAATTATGAGGTAGTGGAAAAAGTGCTGAATCTGGAATCAAAACCTGGAGTCAAATCCTAGTTCTATATTTTTTAAAACCTGTGTCATCTTGGAAGTCACTTAGCATCTCCAGGTCTCTGTTTCCTCATCTATAAACCATCTGGAAAATTACAAGACTGGACTGATCTACTTTATAAACACATTCCCAACATTTAGTTCTTCAGCCTCTACTTGTATATCTCCTGGAATGGGCAACTCATTACTTAGCAAAGCAGGCTCCCTTCCAACTGAATTCTAGACCTGCTAATTGCCACTTGTGTAACTTTTATATTGCTGGTTTCAGTTTCCTCATCTATAAAGTGAGGAGAGGTGAGTGAGGTGAAATGATTTTTAAAATTATTTACTGCTTGAAAATTCTATGAATCTATGATGCGATGAAAATACTTAGAGACCTAGGTATTTGGAGATACAAATGAATGCAAAAATCCTCAATGGAGTTACAGTTTAATGGGAGACACAACAAGCAAAAAAATACATGCAAACAAGCTGTACACAGGATAAATAGGAAATAATTAACAGGAAGGTGTGTTTAGTCAGGGAAGTCATAGGTCTATGATGCTGTGCTCTTTACAACCCCTTCCTAATTCTTCTAAAATTCCAAGACCTGTGGTCCATTGCTGATCTCCCTGTCCCATCAGATACCCTATTATTTTCCAATTATAATTTTATCAGAAATATCTCAGAGTGTTAAGGGGCAAGAAGGAAATCCAGGGGACAAAAATCTATCTGCAATGAACTATTTTATCAGTTCATGGCCAACAAAAGGAGACCAAAACTAGATTTATCTCAAAGTCTAAGTTGAGGTGGAGGAATTGGTGGAAAGGGTTGTAACCTTTCAACAAATCTTGACTTAATATAAATATTAAAGCATGTAGGCAAATACACATAGCCAAGGCCAGAAATAAGGGAGGTGTTGAGGTCAACAGGCCTACAAGCCTGGTTCTAAAGACAAAAATTTAAATCTAGTCAACCTAATCATTATTATGTCCATCACCTTTTCTCCATCTGTTGACTATCAGATTTCCAAAGAGCATGTGTACTGGGATTCCACTGGCATATGCCACCTTGAATTGAATCTAAAAATATTATTGGGTCTAAAAAATATCAAAATCCTTTTTTTCACATGCTAAGCAGAAAAGATAGAGGAGTTTGAGGTAATATTAGGTGAAGAAAGAGAAAAGTCATCCACTTACCACCACAAAGAGGTACCTCTCTGAGAGCTCCCAATTTGTTGGAAAAATATTTGTCTCTTCAGCAAGTTTTAATAATATTTCCCGTGCTTTCCTTGTATTTTGAGAATCACTGATGGTGCTGAGCTTAGTCACTGATAACAAGGAATCTGCTTCCTTCTGAAAGCCTGGAACATAAAAATTCCCCATTATAAAGCAGTGATTTGACTAGGAAATTATTTCTTTGCAGGGAAATGACTGTTTTCACTAGAATGTGTTGGCAAAGCAGGTGAAATTTGTCTTTGGTGCATCCCCCTCCCATTTTCTTTCAGCCTCTCTTCCATAATCCTGGGTATTCATTCTCCCATTCCTTCCCCTATGCTTCTTTCTGGGCACTCAAAGCCACAAATGAAAAAGTTTACCCACCTCAGTCTGCCCTCTAAAACTGAGATCTCTATTCTTCCTTCTAGCCTCCTCCCAAATCAAGCTCCCACATATTGCAGTGGAAAGTGGAGTTAGGAAACCTCAGTTCAAGCCTTGTTGTACTACTTATTAGCTGTGTGCATTTAAAATTGATTCTTAGTTTCTTCTTTTGTAAAATGCAGATAACAGAGTAATGGCTGCTTCACCAGCTAGAGCTGTATAAATGTGAACTATTGTTATCATTCCCTAACAACCTAATTAAAATAATTCATGCTAAAGTATGAGTTGTATGGTTCTCCAAAAGAGTGTTCACATTTTAAAGCAGGAGTTCTAAAATCTATCTCTAATTAGTAAAGCAGGCAGAACCCCAAGGCCAAGAGAATATAGTAGAATCACTCAACTCTATGATATTAAAAGGTTGTAATCTATGGTCTAGCATTTTTCTGTTTCTAAAAAGAAAGACTTGCCCTTTTGAAACTTCATAAATCAAGAGTTGGAAGGAACTTTGGAAGCCATCAGGACCCAACCCTCTAATTTTACAGATGAGAAAATTGGGACGGATGTTATATAATTTTTCCCAGGGTCACAAAGCCAATAAGAGTCTGAGACTGGATTTGAATTGCTGGCTCCAAACCCAACGCTCTATCCACAACTGATTGTGATAAATAATAGTATTTACCTCCCAGGATTGTTGTGAGGTTAAAATAAACAATATGTGTTAACGATTTAAGTGTTTTTGGAAACTTGAAAGCAATATATAAACACCATCATTATTATTATCATTATTAACAAATACATCATTTAAGGTACCAAGAATTTTTTTTCTATTTGATAATCATAGAAGGTAATAAAGTTAGCATTTATATATAGCAAGGTTTGCAAAGTTATTTCATTTGATTCTCACAACAACTCTGAAAAGTAGGTGCTATTATCATCCCCATCTTACAGATAAGAAAATTGAGGCTCAGAGGTTAGATTTCTTGTCCAAGATCCTACAGTTAATAAATGTCTGAGGCAGGATTTCAACTCACGCCTTCCTTACTGTCAGTCCAGCACTCTATCCCATTATGCATGCTAACAACCTTAGTGGAATAAAAATATGGAACCTAATAACCAACGTGTATGAATATATCATTGAGACATGGTGAATTGTGAGATAATGGGAACAATATGACTTTAAGAGAAAAGAACTGAGTAAATAATCCATACAGATATTGCTATTACTGGGACACTTTTAATCAAAACAAAAAATAAATAAAAATAAAAACAAAAACAAAAATCAAAGAAAAGTGAAGGAAAATGTTTTTCTATTATCATAATATATAATAATGGGGGGAGGGAAGCATGCACAGTAGAAAAAAAAAAATTTCTGGTTAAATAATCATAGCTCCTCATAGTAATAAGACTTTACCTAAATCTTCCAAAATGCGTTTCCATCTGTTTCTCACTTCTCTTCGAGTTCTCCGTAAGGTGTAGATATCGTAGTTGAGTTTTTGCCATTCCTGTAGGATAACCATAAAATAAAATGTCATCTTATATTTCCCACAGCATCCCTTCTTCTTGCTTGTAACCAACTGCCATAGGTTGAAGCACACTACTAACAAATCCTACTAGGGCAGAGCCTTGGTCAGCACTGATGAGGAAGCATCCAAAAGGCTGCCCTATCTTCCCACTGCAGAGGAAATGGAAAGCTTATACATTGAGCTAGAAACTCCCCCTCATAAGATTATTTCCTACCTTTCACTGAATTGGAACTGAAGGAGTCAGCACCTGTAGGAATCACCAATCAGAGTGTCCCTAAAATTCCCAGATAGGGAAAAGGTAGGATCAGTGTCTAGGAGATTTGGTGCCAACTTTAAGCTAATAAGGGGAAAGAACATTAAAGATATGATCCTATGCAATCTGGCCTGCAAGCAAAGTCCTTCCAGCTTTGTAGGAATCAAATAGAACTTATGTTCCCCTAGTGTAGTATTCAAGAACCCTGGGTCACACTCTCAGTTCCATGCAGAGGCAACAGGGTACAACTTTAGTGGTAGGTACCTCATGACAAGAGCAGACCTAAAAACCAAACCCAGCTCCCACCTGAATTAACTCTGACTTTCTTGCCAAACTCATGCATTCAACAAGGATCCAGAATTGCCCAATTCTGCAGGCTTCCAGTTCAGAGTTTTATGCAGGAAGCCACCTTGTAGGTCATAATTTTGAAATATGAATCCTTACACTTTGTTCAAAGGGAACTTGAGAACTAAGTACTTTTTTAAAGGCCTGTTACTGGAAAGTGTTTTTGCAAGGCCCCTAAGGGGGTCACATTATAAATAGTTATTTTCATACCTCCTCCGTTTCCTGGAGCTTAACAGAACAAGGATGTTGGCACTGTGTATTCACCATTCCAGTGGTTCTGGCTAAAAAGACATACTTCTAAACGATCTATTTAAGGGGCAAATCTCATGACAACTTGGCTCCTCCAATTTCATGGAAAACTCCTTTCAATGAAGATCTTTGTTCTTCAAGCTAGTTTACTATTTCAAGGCTGACCTTGCTCCTTGCTTATAGATTTTTGTGGCTAATTCAGATAGGCTCAAACTGTGACAAAGAGGGAATCCCTGAATGCTTTATCATAACACATGTGCTGATTAGCATTTGTGGCCCCAACTTTGGTATTAGATTTTATAGGGAAGAGAAGAATTAACAATGAATTTGTACTACTATAATGTCCTAGAAAAAATACTGACTTTGGACCACAGAAACAAATAATAAATTGTGCCAATATATTATTTATTCAATTACCAGAAAAAAAGAAGTCATCTTTAGCCCTCATGCACTAGTACACATTATAAGAAATATAAAATAGGAAGCTAGTGACCTGTCCCAGACTTATTCCTATTAAATTCCATCAAATTTTCTGAGATGAATCAGATAACAATGAACATTATTATTGTTATCATTGTCTTCATGAAACACCTAAAGCTCTCAAGATGCTACATGTGTATGTATAAATGTCTATTTTCACATGCATATAAATATTATATTTGATCCTTACAATTATGTGAGACAGACATTATAGATGGTTTTATTTGTACTTTAAAGATAAAAAAGTGAAGTCTGAACATATAAAATACCATTTATTACTTAAACCTGTGAAGGTCCCTTCATTTGTGAATGCCCTAGTATTACCCGGTATTTTACATTGCCAGTCTCTCCTAATTCCCAGAACATCAGAGAATCCTCTGGCCACTGACCTTTGCAGTGTCAACTAACTTTACCCAGCTCACCTCCTCTGAGGCCTTCAGAGGTCTCTGGCTATGATTTCTTGAATCATAGTTTAATAACTGATAGATAACTCCAGAACAGCCATGTGCAAACTTTATTATAGTCTTTATTATACTTGCTCACCTAATGCTCTGACCTATTAACTCCAAATGAATACCTGGTCTACAAGAGATTCACATGTTCACTATCAAGCTCCTTACCTCTCTTGACTATCCATCCACTTGGCTCAGCTACCCCAGGATAAAGAGAGCGACCTCCTGCTGCGGTGGACTTTAAAAGGGTCTGTGAGGTCACACACAGCCAATCAGTGAGGGAACTGCTCCCATTATGAAGCTATCTCAATATGGCTGGGATCCTGCCCATGGGGCATTCCCTAATCACAGAAATTACTTCCCGGCCACACAAACCTCCGGTTTGCACTGTGTCGACTTATTAAAAGGATCTTTACATGAACAGTTTTCAGAAAGTAAAAAAGTCTTAAGGGTTTAAAAAAACCTTTTAAAAATTATTTTTTTTAATTGAATAACCACTTATAGTTTAAATTTCAACAATTTCCAAGTCAAGAAGATTGAGGATTAGACATTTTCTCTGACCCTGAAAACATCTTAAGCTTCTCCAAAATAGAAATTAAATGTAAGTGATAAAGCAATTTCCCTTGTCTAGGACACCCAAAAATCAAATGAAATAACTATTCAATGAGCTAACAACAGAAAAAGCTACTCTCTAATCCCTGGTGTAATTATCCAGCAGCCTTGCCCCTACTGCCCACCATGCATATAAGCCAATCCACAGGTTTGCCATAGAAATGAATTCTGCCTCCCCAAACTTCATGCTGGGGGAAAACAAAAAGTAGATGCTTGTTCTGGCTGGAACTACAGTCGGCATCATAACTATATCAGACCTCAGCCAGAGAACTAAGAAACCTGGGACAATGTCAGCAAGGCTGGCACTCCACTAAGTTTGAGGGAAAGAGTCCAACATCCAGCCAGTACCACTTAAGGACTCAGACTAAGGTCTGTAAAACATGAGTTCCCCGTGGTGGTAAAGGTTTATTTAGTTTTGAGTTCCCAGGGAAATCATCAAAAGGGAAAGAGTAAAAAACTGAGCAAGGGGGGAAAACTTAAATTACTAAATATTTTAGGAGGTAGAAAACTCAGTTAAAGATGCTTAATATAAGCTCAAGTTTTTGTCAATATTATTAATAAGAGAGTAATAAGTGTCTAATCAAATAAATATAGATATCTATAAATAAATATTATAACACAAATAAATAAAAGCAACAACTGATGAGAGAGATGAAACTACATTCCAAAAGACCTTGGAACCACAATAAGATATTCCAGAATGATAGAAAAGAAAAATAAGAATTATAAATACAGAACACATATAGTAAGTATTTAAGAAATGTTGATTGAATGATTGAATTTATGGTCTGTATAGCAGAAATAATTGGCAGAACAGAAAAACTTGAATTCAAAGTGGCTAACCTCAAAGAAAATAATTGATTGGTAATGCAAATAGAGAAACAAAAAACAACCTGGAAGAAAATAAGCAAAAAGCATTGTTCAAAGAAAACAATCCCTATACAAGCAAAACATTGACCTCAAAAGCAAGATGCATGAACACCTTAAAAAATTATAGGTCTCTTAAAAGAACATGAAAAGCCAAAAAAGGTAAAGATCATAAAGCAAGAAAAAATATTTTAAAAATCCACAGATTGTCTACAGAAAAAAAAAAAATTTATGCTGCAAAATTCTAAGACCCAATCATTTATTAATTACATTAACAAATAATTAATTCTTTAGGCAACCAGAAGGAAATATAAAGGAAATTATTAAAATTATTCTGCACTCACTAGAAACCATAGGAGAGAATAGGAAAATGGGATACAAAAAGCAAATAAGTTCAAGACGCAACTCAAAATGACATATCTGAAAACCCGAGCCTAAACAATGAAAGAAATGCTTTTAAAGCATTCCTATTATAGGACAAAACTATCCCCTTATCTTCTGTAGGAATTGATATTTCTAAACATGAGGCACAATAGGGGGAAAAAATGGTACCAGAAAGCAAGAACTATAAGACAGAAGAGAAAACTCAAAATGGCTTATCTTAGAAGTTTTAAAGCCATGAGAAATATAGAGAACTAAAGAAAGAATAAAGTATAAATTCCATGAATCAAAGAGTAAAAGTCTAGAAAAGACAGAAAGAAAGAAAAAATAATGGAGAAAATTCCCTTTTGAGAAAAAAGAAATGGGACAGAAAATGAAATTTTTAAACTTAAAAATAAATCAAAATGAGAAAAGGAAGGGATTTCCTTAACTACTTAACAGAAACAAGTTTCCTTAACTACTTAACAGAAAAGATAAAAAGATTTAAATTATTAGATAAAAGTGACAAAATTCTGGAACCAGGAAAAGGAATAACAAATGGAGGAAGAAGGCTTTGAGAATGAGAAGAAAGAGTTGTTAGGAACAGGTCTATGTTAATGTATATTAAACTAAAATAACTAGAAACATGTCTTTACAGAAGAGGAAAATTCTAATATGAGGGGGTAAATCATTAGAGAAATGGAGGAAAATCCAAACCTCTCATAAGTTTAAATGTGAATGTGATCAATAAAATTTAAAAAAACAAAAACCCCACAATCCATTGCTTATAAAAAACACAGCTAAAAACCAAAGACATATACAGAACAAAATTTAATGTCTATAATAAAATTTACTATACCATCAAGTGAATTTTAAAAATCAGGAATTGCAATTGTGTTTACCTATCATACAAAACAAAAACAAACATTCACAACATAAAAAGAGAATCAAGGGGCAACATTTTGCCAATAGGAGCAATAGACAATAAAATAATATCAATATTAAATTTACAAAGAAAAGTTAATTGAATTATAAAAAGACATAAACATTAATTTCTCCCTCTTGCCTTCTTTCTCTAAGAAACTCATCATTAAGAAATCTCACTCTCCTGCAGCAAGACTGAATCAGTCTTGGTACTACTCATATCAGTCTCCTCTGGTCCTCTGATTTAACTCAGTGACTAGAAGACAAGAACAGGGATTCCAGGGCTTCCATTTAAGGAAGGGGCCCAACACAGGCTTCTCATTTCCCACCAGCTACTCTGCTTTTGGACTTTTTTAGATTTCTTCATAATGCTCCCACTCCTGGTGTTTTCTCCCCGTTGTCTTCTCTTCCTCCTTTCCCTTTTTATGTGATGTTCCCCCAATAGACTGTAAACTCTTTGAAGGCAAAGACTGCCTCTATTTTTAAAAATATAGGGTTTGAGCTGTAAGGGACCTTTGAGGTCAAGTCTAAGCCCTTTCATGTTACAGATGAAGAAAATGAGACCCAGAAACCTGCCTAAGATCACATAGACCCAGAAACATGATTCAAATACAAGCCATCTAATTCATTGTTCTCGCTCCTAAAAGATAAAATACAACCCACAAAAAAGTGGTAATTCCATACAGAATTCCCAGCTCTGCAATTTGCCTAATTAGTCAATGAATCAAAAATCAATAGTAAAGTCATAGCCCAAACTAGAAAAATTCTCAGGAATATGCTAATAACTATTTAACAATCAGATCTCTGAAATATATGACATCCTTTTAAATTTAATGTGCAAAATTAACATTTTCTTCATCACTTTCTTAAGTCTAGATAATCAACAAACCAAGTCCTGGTTTTGTATTATTTGTTTGATTTCCTAAGTGTAAATGTCCAAACTAAAAAATTAAACCATCAATAACTGAAATCAATAACCCATCAAATAACTGAAAATTTAATATAATCTCTCAAGAATTCTTATGAACTAAACTCTAGCTCATCTCAGGAGATACTTTCAGATTCAAAGAAACTGAGCATAAAATTTATAAATCTCCAAACTCTACTTAGTGTCCTTAGCATGCATGGCCACTAAGCATAAACTCTCTTGGATTCACCATGGCTATTATCTGTACTCACTCATTTTGCCAAACTGCTGACTTGGTTTTCATCTATTATTATTCAACTTAAGAGCAGAAGAAAGCACGTTACAATTGTTTTAAATTAAAAGGTCATTGATCAAATGTTGGTCTGGCATCATAGAAACAAAATGAAGGCAAACTTAATGACTTTTTCATTACTTGTTAAAATAGTGTTATATCAATTCAAACTTATACTAAAATAAGCAGTTAAAATATTGTAAACTCTTGAATTTTTTAGAACTAACTTCAAAAATTAGTGATTAATTAATCTAGAATATAGACTACCTAGGGACCTTAAATTTGGGCTTTTAAAAACCTATTTTTAAAACTATTTCATTATAATTAGTTTTCTTTGTTATTCCATGTTTGTTATTTTATTTGTTTAAGGATATTACTCCAAAAAGGGGTTCATAAGTTTAAGCAGACTGCCAAAAGGGTTCATTATACAAAAAAGTTAAGGATATCTGATGTAGAAGAATGATGCCCTTAACACAAGGACTTATTCCTTTAATGTTAAAAAATACCAGCAGGCTCCAGTATGGTCATAAATTAATAGGATTATTAGATAATTAGAGTTAGAATGGAGAATGCCATCTGGTCTTTTTTTTATAGATGAGGAAAAGTCCATAAAGGTTGTATAACTGCAATCCAGGGTCATACTACTAAACACAAGTGTCAGGACCTGAACCCAGTTCTTTGCCACCTAATTTAGTAATTTAGTACTCTATGCCACATTAATATAAACATGGTCCTCAAAGTGGGAAGGAAGAGATGTTTATGACAAAAGGAGCAACTTCAATATTATTTGGTGATGGATTAAAAGAGGATTCAGATTTAGTATTCTTTTCAGATTTTATCTGCAGAGAGGTAAAAAGCTTAAATTTTCTCAAGCTGATCTTGCAGGGCTCTAAGAGGACCAGGTGATTTATCAGTTGAGCATCTCCCCTGGAGACTAAAGAAATTCAAATAGATGTCCACCCTTGACTTCATTTCCTTTCACCCCAAAGCTTGCTTAAGAGAAGATGCTAAATAGAGATCTCATAGCACAGATGGAGCTTTTGAAATGACTGGGGCACAATCTCATATGCTACTTAGTTAAACCCAGATCAGAGGAGCTAAGAGGGAGTTCAAAGAGGGAAAAAATGGGAAGGCGGCAAGAGGATTTGAATGACGAGTGCTATCCCTTCCCCCAGCCAAAGCAGCTTACTGCTCTTTTAATTTATATCACTTTGTACCAAGTCCAGACACTCCAAACAATGGGTACATTGTACATTATGCAAAAAAAAAAAAAAAAAAAATTCCTAATGAAAGATTCTCAAGTATAGCAAAAATACATTTAACTCAAGTGTCTTAAATAAGAAACTGCTCCAAGTAATTCTGGAGTTGCTAGATTTCTAATTGTGCTTTTCACTTTTACCATTGAAAAATATGTCCATATGTCTCTGTCATTAGACCAATCTATATCTGCAAATTAAACAATCTCTTGCCCCAACCCTCAGAGAACTTACATTCCCAAACATAACACTGATTGAGAGACATTTATTTTCTTTATTTTAAAGGTACTATAAAATCATAGTTATATACATAAATAAAAACATCTGCATCGGGAAGATGTATGCTAGCAGATTAGCCAGATCTTCCTGAATGAACATAATAATTTCTGCACGAGTTGTGGGACACAGTATATTGAAACCATTCAAACATTTTGTTATGGTTCTCATCACTTTATATCATTAAATAAAGAACACTGAAAAAAAACCACTTAATTTGTGTTTCCTAAGAGCACTTAGACCAGTTCCTAAAATAAAATGTTTTTTTAAGAGGAGAAAAAGTTTTACACATTCTCCTTTGGTGTCTATTTTATTTATTTTCCTTTTATCCCTTTGCTTCAGAGAACCACATACTTCAAAAATGGATTTTCCCATGATTTTGAGGGTATCCAGTGCAGTGTCTACACAGAAAAGAGAAATTCCCTATAGTTAGGGAGGATGTTTATAAATCTCCTGCTTGCAAGTGATATTGTGCTGATGGCAAAAAAAAAAAAAAAAAAAAAAAAAAATTAGAAAATTTCAGAGCTTCTTTAATGAGATCTAAAGCCACTTAAGAAGGGGTTAGCCTAATAACACACATCCAAACACAGAGTATGAACTGGATTAGCAATCAGAAAACATAGGTTCTCATCCTATATCTGCCTTTATTTATTGGTTGCTTGGTTTTTATTTATTCTGGAGAGCAGTTCCCACTTACTAGAACAAAATAGTTATTAAGTCAGGGAAAATAACCTAAGGATGAAATAAGCTCATACAACACTTGGCTTTCCCACAGGGGGGCAGCCCTCTTCAAGTCTACTTGCTTCCCCTATCCACCAGCATGAAGCTTCAGAGCCAAAGCTCAGGTGAAAATTGAGAGTTCTAATCCATAAACTGAATCTATACATCACCTCTCCAAAAAGGGAAGGATTTTTTTTTAATTAAAGAATGAAGCAACTCAGAAAGAGCTTCATGGGGTAGGTAGATCCACTATGTAGTGAACCATCTAGCACTTGAGGAAAAAATTAAATTCTTTTTGTCATGCTGGTCCACTCAGCTTGAGTGGCTGATCAAGTCATGTAAACTTTCAGTTTCCACATCTCTAAAATGAGAAGAGTGAGCCAAATGATATCTGAGGGCTATCCCTTCTAAATACTCTGGTACTAGAATCCTAAGTATAAATATAGGGGGAGAGAAAGAGAGAGACAAAGAGGGAGAGTTTTACTCAGTAATAAACATTTGCACCTTCCTCTCTCCCTAGTATGTGTAAAATGTTCTGTGTCCTTAAGAGGTATTTTTAAATTCCAGTGCTTCTGTTAGGGTACAATTATATTTAAATGACAAATACTACAGCCATTTACTTTATTTAGGCAAGTAGTTATGAGTGCCAGGTCTGGAGTCAAGAAGACTCATTTTCCTGAGTTCAAATTTGGCTTCAGATATTTGCCTCAGTTTCCTCATCTGTAAAATGAGCTGGAGAAGGAAATAGCAAACTATTGCTGCTGCTGACTATTATTACTACTACCTTTGCTGCTGCTGCAAATACTACTGCTACTGCTGATGGTGCTACTATTATTATTACTACAACTAATACTGCTGCAACTGTTACTACTATGTTAATACTACTGTGAATAGTACTACTGTTGCTGCTACTATTATAACTGCTCCTACTAATAATGCTGTCCCACAGCCAGAGATCAGCAGAAGCTCAGAAAACCTAATAACCTGAAGTCCTTGACCTAATTCTTTATCTAGTTTTTATTAGCTTTAATCAGCAAGCATTTTTTAGCTGCTGGTGCTGCCGGTCTGCCAGCAGAGCAGTAAGGGAAATTAAACTAGGAAGTAGGCTTCATTTTTTTCTTCCACATTCAGAGGTTCCAAAACACTTCTAACAAGCCAGATGGGTAAATCTGATCTGGCTGCTTCTACTGGATGGCAGGATAAATTGAATGATTCCCTTGTCATCCTGAAACCCTAATTTGCCGTTAGGTGGTTATTTTCTATGCCAGTACTGTTCAAGTATTTGAAGGACTGTCATGGGGGAGGGAGTGGTTAAGTTTTTGATAGAGTAGAAGTTCTAGGAAGAAAGATTTCAACTAATCTAGAGAGCCCCAGCACATGGGGAAAAGATCCTGGATCAAATCCCAGAGCACATAGATCAATTTCTGTCTCTGCCTTAGCAAATTAATTGGTTATTTAATAAGGTAATAAAATTCATATATAATAAGGGAATTAATTCCACGGAATGATCTCTATGGTCCCTTCCAGGTCTGACATTTATGAATCTAAAGAAAACCTTTATAACAGATGGGCTGCCAATAGAGGGAGTGAGTGGATTCCTCATCACTAAAAATCTTCAAGCAGAGTACTTCAAGATAAGCACTTGTTACAGATGCCTGAGGGGGGATTCTTGTTCAGGTAGACTAGATTAAAGATCTTCCTTCTAATTGTAGAACTGGTATCCGGGGAGTTGTATAGCTAAATCCCCATATGGACACCCATTCTCTTCGAGAGAAAAGGACAGGTTTGTTGACTAGCTAGAAATGGAATACTCCAAATTTCCATCTCAAAAGAAGGTTGCCATGTTTAAAATAATACCTGACATTTATATTAGGCTACCTTGTTCAAGCTTACAAAGGGCTTTATGTATATATATCACCTAAACGTCATGATAACCACATGAGGTATCATTAGCCTCCTTTCATAGGGTGTCAAACCTAGGCTCTAAGAGGTTATGCTATTTGCCGTTGCTTGGAGAGGTTATGCTATTTGCCTTCCTGATTCCAAGTTTGACACATTTCTCTTGCATTCAGGGTTTCTTAACCTAAGATCTATGAAGTTTTAAAAAAAAAAACATTCTTGATAACTGTATTTCAATAGAATTTGCTTCCTTTGTATTCTTATGTACTTCAATTCATGCACTTAAATTTTTTTTATGTTTAATTTATGGGATAAAACAAGCATTTCTATAATGTAGTGCAACAAAAAAGATGAATGCTCATAAAACTGCAAATCTATTTGCTATTCCTTTCAAATATACAACAAATTTATCATGCAATTTTTCTCCCTTTTTTACTTCCCTTCCCTCCTTAAAAAGGTGATTCTGAGGGGGTAGCTAGGTGGTGCAGTAGATAGAATATCAGCCCTGAAGTCAGGAGAAACTGAGTTTAAATCTGGCCTCAGACACTTAACATTTCCTAACTGTGTGACCCTGGGCAAGTCACTTAATCCCAATTGCCTCAAGGGGGGAAAAAGGGGGATTCTGAGAAGGACTCCTTGGGTTTGCCAAAGAGGGTCTATAATATACCTAACAGGGTTGAGAATTCCTGATTACTATCATAATGCTTCTAAGAGTCAAGGCATCCTCTCTATTCCCTGGTAACTCTTACTTTTCTTATGTGTATATATATATATATATAAAATCACATGTATATATATACACACATATATGTGCCCATATATCTATATACATATGCAGCTATTCACATGCAGGTAAATGCATGTGTGTGTATGCACATCTATTGCACACTTACAAATATACAGTGTATGTATACATGCATGTGTGTGTGTGTGCATGCATAGACATATGTGTGTTTACCCTTATCCTCACCTAACTTAAAAATCTTTTATTTGGAGTTCAATAAAATGTAGAGTGTGTTTAGTATTTGTTTGATATGGTCTTCAGGGAATGTGGGACAGGAAACAGCAGCAGACACGAAGAAGCAGAGGCCAGTAAAGACAGGAAGGGATGCTGGAATATAGGAGATGACTCAAAAAAAACTGAAATCATGACCAGAGTTGGAGAAGAATAGGGATGTGTAGCATAATTGAGTAGGGAGGGGGAAAAGAAAAGGAAAATGAAGAAGGATAGAAGGGAGAGAATTGAAGTCTTGCAGTTCAAAATCTATCCCAACTATCAAAATCAGATAAAGAACACCTTCTCTGTATAATGTAAAGAAGAGTTTTTCAGCTCAGTAGGATTTGAATCTAATGATGCAATTTTGATGTCCCAGGATTTTCCTTAAAATTTCCTTTTGTAACCTAAATGTCTCATATTATAGAGTTAGCCTCTTCCTCCTCCTCTGCCTTTTCCTTTTCTTCCTCCTCTTCCATCTTTTCTTTTTAGGAGAGGGCTTGAGTTTTATTTAATCTTTATAATCCCCAACAATCCTCAATTTAGTATATGTTCAATACAGCCTCTTTCTTCTACAAGTTTTTGAAAATTAGGAATAGCTTATCACCAACCATCTCACTTAAAATTATCTTCTCTACATTTTTAGTTTATTATCAAAGATCCCTTTCTTCTCCAAGCCAACTAATTCCAGCCCTTTTCACCTTCTTCCAGGGTTCTATTTTCCAACTTTTCCATCCTTTCTATTTATTATCTTTTCTGAGCTCTCTCCAAATTACCGTTTTTAAAATAAGGAGCTCCAAAGTAACTCAATTTTTAAATAAGCCTACTGAAAGATTCTGCATACTAATAGCAAGATTTCAATGTCACAAGTGGCTTCAAGCAAATCTAATTGAAAATAGACTCAAAGGGTCTTTATACTCTTAAAAGGCATCTTGATATAGTAGAAAATGTGCTAAACTCAAGAGTCAGGAAAACCTAGATTTGAATCCTGACTCAAAAGTTAAAGTTGTGTGACCATGAGGAATTCACTTCCCTGACCTCAGTTTTCTCATATGTAAAATGGGAACAATAAGTGTATCTATTTCACAACATTATTCTAAGGGCCAAATGAGGTAATATATAAAAGGCTTTGCAAACCTTATAAATTTTCCTTGAAAATGGGATTCCTTGGGGCAGCTAGATGGCACAACAGATAGCTCTGTAGCCAAGGGGACATGAGTTCAAATTCAGTCTCAGACACTATCTACCCAAGTCACTTAAGGTTAAAAAAAAAAGGGGAGGAGGGGAGTTTCCCCCAAAGATCTGGATTTTCTTATGGCTTCAAAAGATAAGTATTCTACAAGATTCCACTGAACTTTTAATATTCCCCAATGAATTTTATTCCAATCCAAGCAATCAAGTATGATTCCAAATGCTACCTATTCAAGCCAGCAAATATTTATTCAGTATCTAGGATATTGCAAAGTACTTTGCTAGGTTCTGGGAATACAAAGACAAATATGAAACAATCCGGGCCCTAGAGAATAATAATAGCAAATACATAATGTCTTATATAGTTGGCAAAGTGAGGAAGTCCTTGGTTCTTCTGCATTGGGTAGAAATTGACAGAGAGCCAGAATTATTATAATCAATCTGGAAGCCAAACTAGTAGAATTACTACAAGCAGGGAGGAGTACTGATATGATTATGAGTGGATCTCTTGATTTTTATTTGTTACCTTTAAATGGACATTTATTACAGTCCCACCCCGGTTGAATTCCTAGATGAATTCTTTCATACCATCATTACTACACAGTTATGTATCCAATCAGAAAATTCAAGTTACGGTGTCAATCTGCATTGCCCTATTATATTATATTTGATGCTACCTTATTTGAAGGTAGATGCTATTATTATTCCCCACTGGGTTTTTGGGGGGAAGAGAGAAAATTGGTTTTGTTTTTGTTTCTTTACAGATGAATTTGCCAAAGACCACACATATAGTAAGTGTCTGTGATTTAAATTCAAGTTTTCTTCACACCAGGTGAGATGCTTCAGTACCATGCTCTATAATATGTACACAGAAAAATAAATGCAATCAAATTTCAGTGCTAAAACTAGGGGAATATGCAAATACTTCCTGTAAGAGGTGAGCCCCAAGCTGAGCTTTAAAGAAAGCTAAAATTCTAAGAGAAGGTGAGGAGGAAATACAGACCAGGTATAAGGACTATAGTGCCTTTGCAAAGACAAAAATGGGAGCTGGATCTTCATCAGTGGTCCAGTTTAAGGGAGAAAAAAGATTCAGAATTCTCTAGACAAGAGTCTAATGATTGTAGATAATTCAAAGATAGGAGGCTGAACTGAGAAGAAAGATTTAACAGAATGTTAAACAATCTATCCTCACTAAGTGCAAGTTCAGACTCCTGGAGTACAGACTAGGGGTTTTTGTTTTTATGGGGTTTTTGTTTTTCAGACTTTGGTTTTCAATAGCCTTTCAGGCCCCTATAGAGTACATATTCAATTGCCATCATTTTGAGGCAATGCAGAATAGAAAAGTAAAGTATTTCACAGGAGATGGTGGGATAGGGAGAGGGAGGAGATGGGACAGGCAAGGGAGAAAAGGGGAATTTGGAGAATGCAAGCAGCAAGATTTAAATTAACTGAGAAAACATTCTCTGTTTAAGGACAGGATGCTTTAACAATTATGAAAGCAATCCTCTCAGATAAAACTTTATAGAGTCTCTTATCCAAGGTCAACAAGTATTTGCTAGAACAGTACACGAGTCGATCCTACTTCACTGTGATCAGGGACTTTCTGATATTAGATCACAAAGTGGTTAGGGGATTTCCACATTTTTCAGATGTATTGAAATGATATGTTTCCTTTATTTTCCCATAAATGCATGAAGAAGAGTAATTTGAAGTAAATTTGGAAAGATAGGTTAAAGTCAGAGCTTCAAATGATAGAAGAATTTGTATTTTATCTTAAATCCAAGAAAGCAAAATATTATTTTTCAATAGGAGAGTGTTATAGTACAATCTTCAAACTAAAAGCATTACATTTGGATACTCTTGGAAGCTGATACCAAAAATATTTGGAAATTATTTTAATAATAGCATAAAATAAAATGTCATGGTTACCAAAAGTAAAATACACCTTAAAAAGTAGCCTTTTGTTAATTACCTCGAAATACAGGTTACTCCACTTGCACGTAATTAAACACCAAATTTTATTAGGTGTTGGTTATAGACACAAGCTGAGACTTGTGGCCAAGTCATCACCTCTACCTCATGAGTCCTGAATTCAACAGTCATTGTCATTTTTGAAGACTAATTATATTATTATTTACTTGTTGGATATACTCCCCACTAACATAGTAGGCTTTAATTCATCCAAATAAATCTCTAAAAAAAATTTGAATAACATAACAAGATAGTCTGTAAAATGGCTCTTTGTTTTTTGTTGTTTTTCAATCATGTCCCTTTTGGATTTTCTTGGCAAAGATACTGGAGTGGTTTTCCATTTCTTTCTCCAGATGTGGAAATTAAGGCAAACAGGGTCAAGTCACAAGCTAATAAGTATCTGAACTTAGATCTTCCTAACTCCAGGTCCACAGTTTTATCCATAAGCCAGGCAGAGTTACTGACTAGCCCTAATCTGGAGGGAAGTCTCCTTTATGTTATGGTACCACAAGAAGGCAAGATACATCAAAAAGCCCAGAAATATCAAGAAATGCTTTAATGTACATGGCACTGGCCACTAAAATAGAAAAACCAAAAGTGGATATGAAATGGACTAAAGACAATTGCTTTCATTATGTGCTTGTATTCAAAAAAAAAACTGGAAATAAAACCCAAAAGTTATAAGAAAGTATTTCATCACTTTTTGTCAATAGGAACATCAGCTCCAAATAACAAAACAATGCATTCTTGAATAGACAAAATGAGAGATAGTATTGAGGAGCTACTAAAATCTGAAGGGGAAGACCTCAAAAATCATTAATATTCCCACTTAATAAAAACAAACTTAATAATGACATGGAAGACAAAAAGAACACCGGTATCTCCAATGATTTTGAAAAAGAGTTGCTAATGCTTAGAATTTTTTTAAGTTCTTTTTGAGTTTAGTAGCATGAACCTAATTACCAGAGCAAATATAACAAAACAGAATATCAAAAAAGCTCTCTCTCTCTCTCTCTCTCTCTCTCTCTCTCTCTCTGTATATATATATATATATATATATATATATATATATATATATATATATATATATATAAACCTGTGCACAATAATATATATGACAGCCACTGACATGATAATCTAAAAAGAATGACAGGAGGAAAGGTGAAGCTCTCAAGGAACATCCCTGAGGTCATAAATCAAACACCACCATGACAGAAGTAATTAGAGAGGTCTATTGAAGATTTCCTTAGGACAGGTAAGTGGTGCAGAGAATGCAGGCTGGAGTCAGTAAACCTGAGTTCAAATTCAGCCTCAGACATTTACTAGTTGTGTAATCCTGGGCAAGTCACTTAATCCTATTTGCCTCAGTTTCCTCATTTGTAAAAAATGAGCTGGAGAAGGAAATGGGATACCATTCCAGTATCACTGCCAAGAAAATCCCAAATGGAGTAACAGAGTCAGATATGACTGAACAATGATCATGTTTTTATATAAATAAATGGTTGTTTTAAGTACCTCAGACTACATTGTACTTAACATTCCTAGAACTTTTAGTTCCTCAGACAATGTGTTGTTTTCCTGTATTTAGAAAATATATTTTAATATCATTACTAGATTTTTTTATTGCCAAGTGGCATTACCAAGTGGTATTTTAATACCAATAACTGATATATTTTAATGTTTAATGTTTCAATTTTTATGTTTAACACTACTATTAAAAATACATCTAGAAAGAACCATCATTTATAAATGTTGTCTCTGTAGATTATTGCAAAACCTTTGACTTCTGTACTATCTCTGTTGATTTTCTTTGTGTGTTTCTTTTTCCTTTACTGATTATTTAAATTATTTATTTTTATTTAAATCAGTTTTGCATTCATGGCTTATTCACATCCTGAATATATAAGATAGATCCAAGTATAGTGAAAACTCTCCAGTATTCATGTTGAAGAATGTTCAATTTAAAACATGTCATCAACATAATAACATCAAGGAAAAGTTATATAAAATGTGGTGACTTGTATAACACTGAATGTAAAAGAATAATAAAGCAGGATAGCAACTTGTCCCAGTTTTTTTTCTATCTGAATTCCATTGAAAAAGTAAAGCATGTGATAATAGTAATAGTAATGGTGGTGATGGTAGTACTAGTAGTAGTAGTGTTAGTAATAATGGTAGAGTAGTAATAACAGTAGAAGAGTAGTAATAATAGTAGAAGAGGAGGAGGAAGAAGAGAAGGAGGAGCAGTAGCAGTAGTAGGAGGAGCAGTAATAGTAGTGCTAGAAGTGCTACTGAAACCAGAGCATTATCAAAGATAAAAGCCATAATTACCTACATGATATTGACAAACAAAAACTCAAGAATCATATTTTAATAGATGTTGCCATACCAAATACTCATAATATCTAAAATACAGTAAATGAAAAACTCTATTTTGAGAGACAACACAAGAAATCAAAATTACATGGGGATATATTCTCGTACTATATTAATGTCAAGTCTCTCCTTGTGTTAGATCAGTTTCTCCTTTTGACATCTTCAGCTAGACACAAGTAAAACTATGAAATGGGACTTGACTGGTCCTCCAGTACTTATTCACAGCTCAGGTTACTCACATGCTCAGAACCCTCTACTCTAGAGATTCTCCTGAGTAGCAGTAACCCTTATTCTACATTTATTCCTGCCTATCCCAGGCACTCCCTTCAATCAAAACTAGCCAGTCCTGATTCCCATATTCTAAGAGATTTATTCACAGGCAGATAGTCAGACAAACAAATTTGTCCATTGCAGCAGAAAATAGTTTTTAAATTATTATTCCTTCCCAGATAATGATTTGTCATTTTAATCAGGCTTCCAAGGGCTTAAACCAAAGCAATGAAAAGAACTATGTATTTCAGCTAGTCTAGCAGGGCCAGCAGGAGAGATATTTTGAGCATGCAAGAACTAATCCAGACTATGACTCTCAGGAAATGTCATCTTGCTAAACTGGGGAGCAGCAAAAGTCAGAGGGCAAGAAAGAAATGAGGCAACAAAGGACAGATGTCCCTTCCCAGTGTCACACAACTATGAGATTCATATACAATTCAGATTTTTATTCATCTTCAAAAGTTATATAATTTATTGATACTTCCAGTAACATTATTAATATTAGCTAGCAATTGCTGTTAGAAAGTGATCTAAGATCGAAAAGACAATTTGCTATTTTCAATTTGGCTCTTTTCAGCCAAAAATAATGGCAATAATTATCATTGCCAAGTATGGTAACAACTGTAAATCAGTCAAATAATAATAATTATTACAATGATAAGTAACCATTACATGTGAAAAATGTGTCAATGAAAAATGAATAATGCTAGATAATAATGAAAAAATTAATAAAAATGATATTTACATACTGTATATTGTATTGCATATATTGACATATAAAACGTTTTATAAGATTGTCTACTTTGATCTTCATAACCCTGAAAAGTGGGAATCTAAAGCTTGGAAATGTTAAGTACAATTGAATCAATTTTGTGACCTTCAAATAGAAGTATGTGTATTCTTCAAATAGAAGAATGTGTTTCATTTTCCTTCTTTTAAGCACTATTTTATGAGGACTAGGGCAGCTAGGGAGTATAGAGAGGGCCTGTAGTCAGGGAATGGTCTCAGATACTTACTAGCAGTATAACTCTGGACAAATCATTTAACCTATTTGCCTCAATTACCTCATTGTAAAATGAGCTGGAGAAGGAACAAGAAAATCACAAATAGGATCATGAAGAGTTAGATTTAGCCTTGTTGCCTCAATTTCTTCATATTTAAAATGGCTTGGACAACACACTCTAGAATCTCTACCAGGCAAACCCCTGGAATCACAAAGTCAGACAAATCTGAAAAAAAAAAAAAAATGACTGAACAGCTTATAAGGACCACAGTCTCAGTTTCTTCAGCAGTAAAATAAAAGAATGATCCTCCTTGTCTTCCAAGATCCTGTCAGGATCTAAATCTATGATCCTATTACTTAAGCCATTTCCAATTGACTGCAGAAGCAAATATAAAAATCCATCTATGTTCTATTAAGCCAGATATTAAAAATATTTGCAAAATTATGTAAAGTGACATAACTCCTCTATTTTTTTGGAAAAATTTTTGGAAAATATTAAAATAAGCATGAGTATGTTATTTTTAAATCACTTAAATATTTCTAAATGTTCAGTTTTTTATGTTAAACATTGATAGACATAACCCACAAGTAAGGGAAAAAAACCTCTTTTGAGTCCTCAGAAATTTTTAAGAATGCAAAGAGATCTTGAGACTAAAAAGTTTGAAGACTGCTGCTTTAAATTACATCTAGTGAATGTTGAAAGTTAGGAGATGTGTAGGTGGGAAAGAAATTGGAAGCAGGCCACAACAGGGTAAGGATAAGATCTCCAAAAACTAGGGCAGAGAAACAGATACAGTAGGGTGTTGTGAAGGCTAGTCTATCTCCACATTCCCTAGAGGTGCTACCTTTCTCTGTTTTGTCCTAAAAAGTCATTTTTAAAGAATCTCTTCCTGGCTCCTTTTTGTCCTGCCTTCTTCCAAACTAACACAAGACTCAGAAAAATTGTAGCCTTGGAGGACTGCTTTTGGGTCCAAAACACAGAAGAGGATGAAAAAGTAGGAAAGAGAAGGATAAAAAAGGGATATTGGGAACTCAGATTCTCCATATCACCTGATTTTTAAATGATAAACTCCCTGAAGACCATGTATATGCTAGAGTAGGCTAGAGTTTTCGAGCCCCGTATCCATTGTTTCATAGGCCTGGATTAATTACAATACAGGTTTAATGACTTCATCTGCAATCTCACATTGGGCTATGTGCCCATGATATCATCATCACCTGGCACACCGAGCCTGCAAACTTCTCCCTTCCTCACCAAGTTAGGACGAGGAGATGAGGCTTCTGTAGGACCTGCACCCTCCTTTCCCTAGGTATCCTGTCATCTTCCTGGCTTGTGTCCAGTGACTTTTTCTACCTTGGCTCCCAAGGTAGACATTTTGTTCTTCTTTAAAGCAGAGAGAAGGAAACTGGCTCCCTGATGGTTGGGGGAAGGAGGTACAGGTAGAAGTAATATTCCTTCCTTCCCTTCTGTTTAACTCTTTCTTGAGATTTCCTAAGGTACTTGCAGTCAGTTAGCAAGCATTTATTAAGCACTTACTATTTGCTAGGCATTATGCTAAGCTAACTAAAAATACAAATATCCCTATCATGACACCTCAAGGACTCTGGAGCAGACAGGATCCAGGATCACATACACAGCTAATAAGTGTCTGAGATAGGATATTCTCAAATCTAACTCTATTCACTGTCTAAAAACCTGAATAAAACATAGCAATGGGCCTGGACATATGATTTTACTAGTTCTGAACTTTAGTGGGTTTCAAATTAAGTACTCCAACTGGATCTCTAATGGCCTCAACCAGTTACTAGAGAGTTCCGAGATAGGAGTTAATCAGTAAGCATTTATTAAGTATTTACTGTGCTAAGCAATGGGTATACAAAGAAGGAAAAACAAGCTGAAAAGAGCTTACACCCTAATGAAGCAACATTTACAATATGTAAATAACTAGTGTTGTTATTCAATCTTTCAGTCATGTCTGACTCTGCATGGCCTCATTTTTGGGTTTTCTTGGCAAAGATATTGCCAATATCCATTTTACAGATGGATAAACTCCTCCAGCTCATTTTATAGATGAGGAAACTGAGACAGGCAGGGCTTGTCCAGGCACACAGCTAGTAAGTGCCTGAGGCAAGATGAGTCTTCCTGATTCCAGGCCCAACCCTACTATATTTAAACAACATAGAAGGAATCAATATCTGATACCCATAATGCAATCTGAAAATGGAAAGCATTATCCTGATAATCCCCAAGCAAATCACATTCATCCTTAGTCTATTAGGTGTTCCAATTCCAGATTTGGGGAGTCTCTACACCAGTCTAAACTCAGTGGGCAACTTATAGGATATGCCCTTCCAAGTAACCTAATATACTCCAACCAGAGGGTAGTCTGGAGTTGGGAAAGCTGTCTGGACTTGACAATGAAATGGTTCAATCTTTACCCCACCACAAGTACCAACAGGAACAAAATCATTTAATCCCAAAAGAAAGTATTCATCTTGGACAGAGCAAAGAGATGCTCATACTCCCAGGAGACTCAGAACTAAAATATTTCCTAGTGGAAATATTTCCTATGGAGGTTCCCAATCCCAACATATAAAACTCCAAAAGAATATGCCAAATTATCCTCTGGGGAAATCCAAGCTGGAAGTGACATCTACTAAACTGAGAGGAGCCCAACTAATCAATCAACTAATTTTATGAACAACAAGATACACACTAGAAGGATCCTTAAGAACTACCTCTCTATCTACAAACAAGTTTCTTCACTTACATAGATTCTACCAACTATAAAATCTTTTAGATTAACAAAATTCTCTTTTAAAATAAAAAATCTCCACCTGGGGCAGATAGGTGGCTCAGTGAATAGAGCACCAGCCTTGAATTCAGGAGGACCTAAGTTCAAATCTGGTCTCAGACACTTAACTCTTCCTAGCTGTGTGACCCTGGGCAAGTCACTTAACCCCAGCCTCAGGGAGAAAAAAAAAAATTTCCACCTCTACTACCCTTAAACCAAACAAACATTTACACTTTAGTATAAAAATACTATGACCTTCTTCTAACTCCCATCTGTCTCCAAAAGCACCAAGGTGCCTTAGAAAGAAATAAAATTGTTTCACAACATAAATCTAGATCTGGAAGGACTTGCCTTATGATCTAACCCTCTCATTTTACTGAGCCCCAGTGCTTTTCCTATCATATTGTTCTGCCCTTTGCAGTAGAACCTAATAAAAAGTAAAATAAAATATAATCTCTACTAAATTAAATTATTAAAATATAATCTCTACTAGATTAGACTAAAAGTCTAATTTCTACTGACTTCTTTGACAATTTAATAGTTTTCAGCAATTGAACCAAAGTTAAAAAACTGAAAAACCCCTCTAGGCTAGAGACAGGGATGTCAAGTATTTCTAGGATGACTACTCAGAAGTAAACACAGACACACCTCTCAATGACTCAGTAGAGACCTGCCAGCATACCTGAAGCCCAGATTTTGTTATTCATCACCCAGAATTCAATCCCTCAAAGTAGGGACAACCAAACTATGCCCTGTAGTAATTTCCCCAAGCATATGCAATTGCCTGATAAATGATAAACTATCATTTATCTTTCAGGAAGAAGACCAAGGGAGGGGGGGTGGAGAATCATAAGAATTAAATGGTTGGTTATAAAACAATCATAACAAAAGGGAGAGGCACTACTTTATTTCTCCAGAAACTACTTTATAATTAGATGTGATAACCACAGCAAATGGGTGCAACCAACTTTTCACATAAGCTGCCTGGCCTGCCTTATGTTGCAGAATACAAAAATGGACTATCATCCCCAGGTTCCAAAATACTGATAGGCTTCTAAAGCATGACTAGTCCTACTGATGTTCTTAAGAATATTACATATGTAATATTATGTGTAACAACTTGGACAGTATTTATGGCCATGGAGCTAAGATGGGAAAGTTGGTTAAGGTTAAGGAAAAAATGTAGTCAATCCAAAGCACTTTGGGAATTGTATCTGGAAGAGATGCTTAGCAGAAAAGCATGGCTCAATTTTTTAAAGCAACAGTAACAATTAGCATTATTATTTATGAGGGTGAGAACAGATATTTATAAAGCACTTTTAACATTTGCAAAACATGAAAAGGATAGCTCAATTTCTTAAAGCAATAATTATAATAATTATTATTATTATTAATGGTGAGTGTATATTTATAAAGCACTTTGACATTTGCAATATCAGTTGGTTGTATTGGGTATATCATTTCAACCACATCTTCAGGATGTTCAGCTTTGCCCTCTCTGACTAGCTCTTTCCCATGTGGTCACCTTTCCTTCTATGAAGCCCTTAACATTGCCAATCAACTCAATCATTAAGTATTTATTAAGCACTTATTTTGTGCCAGGTACTGTGTTAATCACTAGAGATAAAATGAGAAGCAAAAACAGTCCCCGTCTTCAAAAAGTTCACCTTCTAAACATGTAAATAATTAGAAGCAAATAAAATATATAAATGGTCATAGAAATTATATGACAAGCAAATGGAAGGTAAGCTCATAAGAAAGGACACTTAGAAGGTGGATGGGAGGGAATTGGGAAAGGCCTCATGCAGGAAGCAGCGGGGGAAGCAAAGGGGAACAGAGCTTTCCACACAAGGGGGACAACCAGGGACATCCAGAATCAAAGCCTGTCTGGGCTCCATGTAGAAAGAATGGATCATCTTTCTGTTTATTCAAAGTGGAATTAGACTCACTAAACAAATAGCTGCACTAGCCAAAAAACATTTGGTTAATTATCTTCTATAGTATCAAGCACTTTTGAGGGGAAAAACCAAATGGATTTGTAAGCAGGAAGATTGATCTAAGTTTAGAAAGATTAATTCTTGAAGCACAAGGTACTATTCTTCCCCAATTCAATAAAACATGGATTACTCAGACACAGCCCACAATCCTTTTGACCCCTAAAGGATTTGTTAAGGACAAAGATGTTTTACAAAGGCCTTTGGCAAGAACCAAAAAAATGTGTGTACCTGAAAAGAAGGCAAGGTTTAATACATTTTTGACTTTATTTTAAGGAAAAGTTTTTTCTTTTATATATCAAATACAACATTTTAAAAGTTGGGTCAAGCCCAGAAATTTTTGCCAGGTACACTATGCAAAGAATTCTGGCAGACTATTGTTAAATCAGGCCAAGGTCAAGATAAGCTCAAATTTACCTTCTACCTTCTGCGTGTATGTGTGTGTGTGTGTGTGTGTGTGTGTGTGTGTGTGTGTGTGTTGTTTCATTGTTGTATATAAGGTTGGGTTCCTTTTCCTCTATTAAAATTCAAGAACAGCAAAACTGGGCCTCCCTGTGAATTTTAAAGCAGTGAATCACTGACTAACTAGTTAGTAGGTGACCTGCTTCAAGTTCTGACATTTCAAATCCATGCGATGGAGCCCTATTGCATCCATTACCTGTATATCCACTTAAAATCATATTAGAGCTTGACCTTTAGCAAAAGGCCATCATCTGTATTTTTAAATACAATATTTTTAAGTACAGATTTCCATGTGGAATAATAAAACAAAAAAAAAATCTATTTAAGTAAAAAAAGATATAATTTTCAGGCAATAATTATGGAAAGTTATTACTAAAAAGCCTCCAAGTTATTATTCATCCCACTATCCTCTAGCAACTGGTTTAGTGTATGCAGTTGAAAAAAAAAAAGCAACCCACTGAATGAGAAGAATTTCTGGGTCTGCTCATTCCTCATGGGAATAAGATTCTCTTGTCTCAACTTTTCCATCTATAAAGTGAGGGTTATGCTAAATCACTTCTCAAACTTTTAAATCTCTGAACTCCTTTTATATTCTATCGACAGCATCAAAAAGCTTATTTATGTGGGTAAATATCTATTAATATTTACCACATTATAAATAAAAACAGCTATAATTTTACATGCTTACTAATTTATTTATAAATCATAAGACATCCATTACATGATATAATAATTTTCTTCTATTTTCCAAAAACAAAAACATTTGAAAAGAATGGCATTGTTTTATATATTTTTGCAAATGTCTTTAATAACTATCTTAATACAAAATAGTTGGATTGTCATATCTGCTTTTGCTGTCAGTCCCTTGCAATATATTATTTTGTTTAGAATGCATCAAGAAATTTGTCTTCACACAGATATGTAGTCTTAAAAGGGAAGATTATAGTAATACTATATAATAGGTTAGTATTATCATGAAAATGGTTTTGATCTTGATATGGAAAGGTCAGAGGGATCCCCAGAGGTCCTTAGGCCACCCTTTGAAAATGGTTGGACTAGATTATCTAAGCTCCCCTCCAATTCTACCTATACATAGGATCGTATGAATATCAGTCCAGTTTCCATTTTTACAAGACTAATACTAAAAAAAAAGAGGCTTCTAGGAGAAAAATCTCAGTTCTAAAAACTCATTCGATCAAGTTATTTTTTTAAGAATCTATTTTAATACAAGTCACCAAACTCTGTGCTGTGAAGAATATCAAAAAGTGTAGAATATGACCTTTGCCCTCAGGGATCAGTCCAATTGTGGAGAAAAACCATCAAGTTAATTAGCAATATAAAACAAATGAGTTCAATTAAGATAGAAAAAATATTACAAAGCAATTCTACTTTATCATGCTACCTCCTCATAATACATCACAATATTTATCACCATTTCCTTTTGATGATGAAGTTAAATAATAAAGTAGCTAGAAGCAATGTTTTTTGTCACTTTACATATGAGTATCATCTTGTTTGCCTTCTCAATGGGGAATTTGAACTCAAAAATTTAAAATTCATGTTAAATAAAGTAACTAGAAGTATATATCCCAAATTCTAGTTAATATTAATGACCCCACTAATTTTCATATTATTCAGGGCTTGTGTTAAATCTTGAAAAAATAAGAGAATATAAAATAAATCTTGAAAAAATAAAAATAAGAGAATCATAACTGATAAGTTTAAAAAGACCTGAGTTCAAAGCCTCAGACACATCCTATGTGACCTTGGGCACGTTTTTCCTGTTTGTCTCCGTTTCCTCATTTGTAATGTGAAAATAATAATAGTACTTACATTGCAGGGTGATTGTGAGGATCAAATGACATTTTAAAAAATCTTAGCACTTAGCACAGTACCTAATGTCATCAACATAATTATCATCATCTTTTTGGGAGGAAAAGGAGAGAGGAAGGCAATTGGGGCTAAGTGACTTGCCTAGTGTTAAGTGAGACAAAATTTGAATTCAAGTTCTCCCGACTCCTGGGCTGGTGCTCTATCCAGTATGCCATCTAGCTGCCCCTAATCATCATTATTACCATTATATATACATGTCAAAAAAGTTGTATAAATGAGATCTAGGTTATATTGAAAATGTTGCAATTAAATATTGATTATATCAATAAAATTACATTATGCTAACAAACTTATTTTTCCAATGGAGTCTTCATTATAATATTCCAAAGAAACATGGAATACTCTTTCCCAAAGAGACAATAGTAGAAACATTTCCCCGAAGAAACACTTGAGGAAGTGTCTCTATTTAGAACAGATCCAAGAGCAACAAAGAATCAGGACACTAGGTTTAGAATATTATCTTGTGTTAGACTTGACTCCCCAACTAAATAGAAAATTCTTTGAGCTCAGGGACTGCCCGTAAGTATTTCATCCAATGGTTTTTACCTAGTAACCACTTTGTTCTATTGAATTAATTTAAATCAACACAAGATGACTAATCCAAAGTTCACTTTAATGATGCAAAATCATGAAATTCTTAATTCAAAAAATGTTTGGTGAATCATTTTGCTGACCCCATTACTGTACAAATAATTGAGTCCCAATTTCCAGAGGTCACATGTCCAAAGTGTCAAAACTGAGATCAAAAGCTAAGGTATTCTTTCTCCTACTCTTTATGCTATGCCATATTAACAAGGCTCAAGTAAACTGGACTCTCTACCGTGTTTTTCATTTCTTCCCATTCCATAGCATCATAGTCAATCATCTTTGTCCTGGCTCCTCCTGTTTTCACTTCTAAATCTAATATTTTTCCTGCTGAGTTTTTGTGGGGTTTTGGTGTTTTGGGTTTTTGTTGTTTGGGGGCAAGGGAGAGAGATAGAGGAGTAGTTTGGTATTGAGTTTGGGCTTGGGTTTTTGAGATGGAGTCTTCCTATCTCTCCTATACTGGAGCTATAGCCGCCATTTATGTGCCCAAGCCCACATTGGTCTACTCTGATTTATGGCCTGGCCAGTTTACCTCTCCTCAGGTAACCTTAATAGCCTACTACCCCACCATCTTCTGGACACCAAATGGGCCTAGCCCCACTCCAGCTCAGAACTCCCAAACCTTAGCCTCCCCTGGTAGCACGAATTAAAGTTATACCATTCTTCTGCCACCCCCCCCCTTTAGTATAATCTCTAATTGCCCCATGTGCCTAGATCATATTAATTTATCCAACATTTAACTACCTCTACCCTGATGGGCGAAGTAGAACCAAATGATGCTATCTTCTCAATAAATATAACTTTAGAACAGCATTCTTTTAAACCCTAAAATATTTCCCAAAAAAAAAAAAAAAACTAGAAATAAAAGAGATGAGAAAAGAGTGTCAGAAAAACTAATTTTTATCTGCCTTTTTCTAATGGAATTTAATATCTAACAGGCATGCTCTGTGCCTAAGATATTCACTCAATATTATCTTATAACATTGGATGTAAATATAATATTAAATGTAAATTCCCACAAAAACAAGAACACTGGGGAAAATATATATGAATCGCAGCCTATGTCAGTACCAAGAAACCAACCTTTAAGTCAGTCTATAACTCATTCATCATGGAAAGAAAAAAAGAGAAGAAATCAGAAATCCAACATCTGTTGAAGTTTGGACAGAAATAAAAAGGACAAGTGAGAATAAGTAAGATACTCAGAAAAAAAAAAAACCAAAACCTGTATGTCCCTGACCAGATCACTTCCCTAACCTGGGTGTCAGTTTACTCAGCTCAAAATAAAGGAAATAGAATCTGACCACAGGTTTCCAACCTTGAATCAATGGTTTTATAATTCTCACATGGAGATATCTCAGGGCTTAATTTTCAAGATAAAAGATGATTCCTACAAGTAGAAACTCTTATCAACTTAAGATCAATATGAAATAAATGGCCAAAAAAATCAGAGCTAGACAAGGGTCAGTCAACAATTATGACTCAAAAAAGCAAAATGGAGTGTGCTCTAAAAGGAAAAGATAGTAACTGAGGAAGAAGAGAAGAAGAGGGAAGGGAAGAATGGAGGGAGAGAGAAGGGAAGGGGAGAAGAGACCCAGAAATAGAAAAGGGAGTGAAGGGGAAGGAGAAGAGAGAGGCAGAAAGAGAGAGTGACAGAGACACAGAGAGAGACAGAGACAGAGAAAGAGACAGAGAGAGAGAAGAAAGGAAGGAGAGGAGAAAAGGCAGAGAGAAAGAGAGGAGAGAGATAGACAGACAAAGAAAAGGCAGTGAAAGAAAAAGAGAGAGTGAGGGAGAAGAAAAAGAATCTCCAAATCATTTTCCTGTCTAATGAAGTAAAATAAAAGATGATTTGAGGAACAAAGGATGTAGAACATTACAGATGATTGCATCCTTTTACAGAGAAGAGCAGGTGTCAGATTAATGTGAGTTGAGTCAAGCCAAAAAATTTATAATAATAAAACTCAAGCAGAACCCAAATAAATACAGGTAAAAGAAATACAACCCACACATGTGTGCACTCTTTAGTAGGACAAAATGGAGTAGGTCAAAAAGAATGCCTATTATTATTAAAAACTGCCTCTGGCACTGCAATGAGCTTGCCTTAAAAAACAGACTTGATTTGATATGTATGCTTTGAATACTGACTTGAGACAGAAAATGGCTATTTTGAATAGTAAAGTGAATATAAAAATGCTTCATTCTCAGGCAAAAAGACTTTCTATCCTCTTCATCAAATCCTATGAGACCAAAGATGCTGTAAAATGAAGAACTGGGCCAATATTGGTCCAATAGAAAAAAGCTTTGAACTTTTGAGATATAGCTAAGGGATCAGAGGTTCAAACGTTTGTTTTTCCACTTAATATTAAATCTTGGATGCTCCCAATTCTGGAATTGATATCCTATTATCTAGAAGTAGGGAGGGGAGAATGTGGTAAGGAGAACAGGAAGAAAAAAAGAGGAAGATAGTGAAAGTGAACACTGAATTATCTGTGAAATAATTCTGTTCTTGCTATATCTTAAGAGTTCTTCTATTCTGTGCCATCACCCTTTGTAAAAGTTAATTTTAATTTAACTGGTTAAATGGATCTGAGAAACTTGGTGCCATTAATTATAAATAGAAAATAGGACCTGGAAGCAGAAACATTTGAGTTCTAACTTAGTTCCCAACCTTTAATAACTGTATGATTTTGCATGTGATCTCTGTCTGCCTCAGTTTCCTCATCTACAAAATAGCAACTACTTCCTAGGATAAAATGGGGTAATATTTGTAAACATCATATAAACTATTAGTCTAAATTCTCTATTTTACTTACTTTATTTATATTTTGTTTGAATAACCACACACAAGTGAAATACTCTGTTTATACAATTGTGGGAAAACTAGAAGTTACTGAAAGACTATCAGATCTATGTATGTGAATTATAAGATGGTCTTGCTTAAGACAGCCTTTTGAGGCACCATGACTTGTCAAGCTACACATATCCACCACATAAACTCTGTGACTTAAATCTTCTGATAAACTCTGATATTGGGCCTATCTTCATGAAGCTCTGCCCTGATATTCCATTGTAAGGGCCCTTTAAATGGGCGGACACAGTGCATCGGGAGATTGAGGCCCAGAAGTATTAGGACTGCCCTTGGGCGGGATCCTGGCCATATTGAGATAGTTTCGTAATGGGTGACTCTCTCGCTGATTGGCTGTGTGTGTGACCTCACAGGCCCTATGTAAGCCCACTGCAGGCAGCAACCGCCCTCTTTAACCTCTGCTGTTCACCCTGGCTCCTAGCCTGGGTGGCCAAGCCAAGATGGGTAGCCGAAAGAGGTAAGGATTTTGGTAGTGAACACATGGGTCTTCTGACCAGGTGTTCACTCGGGAACCAACAAGTCAGGGCATCAGCTAGGGCATTATGTGAGTAGGTATAATAAAGGCTTTTAAGATTACACGTGGTTGTTCTTGAGTGCGCTACCGGTTATTAAGCTATAGATTCAAGAGATTGTGGCCAGAGACCTTAGAAGGCCTCAGAGGAGGCGAGCCGGGTAGAGCTCACACTGCAAAGGACAGTGGTCAAAGGTACTCTGGTGGGTCTAGGACAGACTAGTAATTGTAACTGCCAGGAGAGCACGTTACAAATGGCGCCCAACGTGGTGGACGCATCAGGAATTATCAGGTTTTGAAAATATTTAATATTCAGAATTAAGATTCTGAAAGATCCGGTAGAAACGCCACTTAAGAGGGAAGACAGAGAAGCAATATGGACCCAGGTAAATCTGGGATCAGGCTCAAGGACACAGCTGAACATAATGCTTATTATATAAAGAGGTTAAAGAGCCAGATGGAAGATCTTTTAACAAAGATCACCACTGAAGAACAGCAGGAAGCTTGTAATCAAGCTCCCAGAAGGCTATCCCCACACCCAGTAAATATAGCTCGGAGAGGGAGCAACCTAGAGCTAATGCGTATGTATGACAGTATAGAGTACGAAATGCCACAGCAAGAGTTGCTGGAATTGCAGGTTAAACTACAGATGGAGATAGAGAAAGAAGAAAAAGCTAGGTTACTACAGATAGAACAGGAAGAGTTCAAACCAGTGGCTGAAACTAAGGAAGGAAATAAACGAATCACATGGACTTCAGTTGTAGAAATTCTTCTTAGCGTTTTGTTGGTTTACCTTGTGCATTGTTGTTTTAAGGAATTTATTGATTACTCTTTCATTGAGAAGAAGTTTAGTTCTTTTTATGTGCAAAGCTCAGGTTTGATTTTAAATCAGCCTTTGGGGAATTTTCCAATTCTTCTTCCCTCTGCCTCACCTTCTTGGGCCAAGGGAGAAGGGGGAGGAGGAAAAGGAAGGGCGATAATATCATCCGCACTGCCCATTAATCCATTCAAAACTCCTGTGTCTTCATTTCAAAAGACAGGAGTAGGCTTTATGCCCCAAGGCAAAAAGGAATTGTGGGGTATTGAGTATAATCAGAAAAGTTTTAAAAATACAGTTCAGTTAATTTCTAAGAAACCTTACAGGGATAAGACCTTGCAGTTAGAGAGAGTGGAGTTTTATACTTGTAAAACTGCTAGGATCGTCTTTGGAGAGTTGAAACTCCTCTTTTCTTACCTCGTGGATTTTCCACTTCCACAGGTGAGCTTGATTTCCCAACCCCCTACGGGTACTTATAAAACAGTGTTTATGTCTAGAATGGGTTGGAAAATTGTTGTTTTAATCACTAGAATAAATAGACAGTGTGTGATCTTTGACCCAGGAGGAAAATATCAGATTTATTGATTCACACTCCTGGAGTACAATTCGGTATCAGAAACTCAAACTTTGATTTTTAGGCAAAAGAATTCAGGGATATAGCCGAGTGTTAGTAAAGTCATTACTGCACAGACTATCCCCAAGATCTTCTCTTCTAAACAAGAGAAGGGAATTTTGGGATATGTGATTGCTTACAATTTTTAAATTTTGATTTTACATTTTTAAACATTTTTGATTTTACATCTTCAAAGTATTTTGATTTTACATTTTAAAGTTATTTTGGTTTTATATTTTTAATCTATTTTGGTTTTACATTTTTAAATTCTTTGCCTTTTACCTTAGCAATGCACTTCGGGCATACACAGAAAGTGCAGCTAAGTGACAGACTAACTTTTGTCTGACTTTTGATCTTTTTGACAACAACTTTGTTTCCACTGTGATGTGGAAAGGCCTGGATGGCATTTGGAAAGGCCCAAGTTGGGCCCCGGGGACATTCCTTCCTAGGTGCAGATCCAGCAGTAGAGTTCATCCCCACCAGAGACATTTGTAACCTGGGGATCCAAGAGAAGGACCAGACAACAGCCCAGAGGGACCAGCCAGATGTCCGCAGCCCTTCAGACGCTGATGGCAGCAATGTCCCTCCTGACCATGACACCAGAGACAGCAGACACAGTTCCAGTGTTGCAGCTGAAATGGACTGTTTTGGGTGATACGCAATATAAAGACTGTAAATGGACAATGGGCCTGCTTGCTTCTCCCGTGGCTACTTGCCATATGGTGGCCTGGGAAGAGGCTTTGCCCTATGCTTTCTATTGAAGGACTATGCTTTTAAATTAGTGGGTGAAAAACCAACACACCCACCTGCCATTGTTATTGAGACAATGTTACTGGACATGACTTTGCTTATGTGCACCTGTGAAACTAGAATTGTTCTAGAATTGTGAAAAGTGCAATAGAGAATTGTGATAAGCTAGAATTGCTCTAGGATTGTGAAAAGTGCAATAGAGAATTGTGATAAACTAGAATTGTTCTAGGATTGTGACAAGTGCAATTGAGAATTGTGATAAGCTAGAATTGTTCTAGGAGTGTGAAAAGTGCAACAGAAAATTGTAAGAAACTAGAATTGGTCTAGAACTGTGATGAATGTAACTAGAATTGTGACAACCTACCTCACTGAAATTTGTTAACTAGAATTGTGATGTTTTACCTTGTTGACTTCCCACCTCAGTGTTGACATCCTACCTCATTGGCATCCAATCTCTTTGGCCTATTATCTCGAGTATGACTTTGATGAATGGGTTGAACACTTGGGCCACTGTTGAGCCTGGTTCTCATTGTCATACTTCTGTTTACTGATCTGCTGCTTTGTACCTTCTTGGGCATAACACTGTCATCTCATGGATCAAGTGAACTATAGCTGGTGCTAAAAGTTTAGCTTGATGAGATGTGCGGTTCCCGCAAAACAAGAGAAAGGGAATTGTAAGGGCCCTTTAAATGGGCGGACACAGTGCATCGGGAGATTGAGGCCCAGAAGTATTAGGACTGCCCTTGGGCGGGATCCTGGCCATATTGAGATAGTTTCGTAATGGGTGACTCTCTCGCTGATTGGCTGTGTGTGTGACCTCACAGGCCCTATGTAAGCCCACTGCAGGCAGCAACCGCCCTCTTTAACCTCTGCTGTTCACCCTGGCTCCTAGCCTGGGTGGCCAAGCCAAGATGGGTAGCCGAAAGAGGTAAGGATTTTGGTAGTGAACACATGGGTCTTCTGACCAGGTGTTCACTCGGGAACCAACAAGTCAGGGCATCAGCTAGGGCATTATGTGAGTAGGTATAATAAAGGCTTTTAAGATTACACGTGGTTGTTCTTGAGTGCGCTACCGGTTATTAAGCTATAGATTCAAGAGATTGTGGCCAGAGACCTTAGAAGGCCTCAGAGGAGGCGAGCCGGGTAGAGCTCACACTGCAAAGGACAGTGGTCAAAGGTACTCTGGTGGGTCTAGGACAGACTAGTAATTGTAACTGCCAGGAGAGCACGTTACATTCCATAGTTGCACTGATTTATAACAAGAAGGGATCAGTCAGAGGTGACCACGGTCATCCCCGTCCCTCTGTGTCTTTATATGGGTGAGTCTCCATGTATGGAATTTTATTCCTCTTCACCCTTGCCTCACTATTTCTTCAAAGCTCAGACACATGCTGCCCCCTCAACAAGACATTTCCTGATGCCCCTATTTCATTAGTTCATTTTATCTTGAAATTAATTTGCAGTTTATGTGTTGTGTTCCTTCATAAAATAAACTGGAAGATGGAGATTGTTTTGGGGTTTGTCTTTCTGTTCTGGTACTTAATAAATATTTGCTGGAGTTATTAGTCTTACTAAATCTTTGCTGAAATTGTTATTATTTTGTTATTGCTACCGTGTTTCCCCGATAATAAGACACTGTCTTATTTTTTTGGGACTAAAAAAACACCAGAGGGCTTATTTTCAGGGGAGGGCTTATTTTATCCTCCATCATGCCCCTTTTATCCTCCATCATGCCCATTTTAGCCTCCATCATGCCCCTTTTATCCTCCATCATGCCCATTTTAGCCTCCATCATGCCCCTTTTAGCCTCCATCATGCCCCCTGAGTGCTTATTTTATTCTCCATCGCTTACTGAACTTACCGAGTTTTTAGATGGTCCTGTCTCAGCTCTACTCCGCGGCGCTGCTCTCAGTAGCGCCAGCAAGCAAATCACCAGGGAAGAAGAGGATGACGCGCTCACTGCTGCAGCTCTGATTGGATGCAGCTCGGAGCGCGACGTGCGTTTCACCCGGGAGGGGAGGGCGGCGCTGCTTACTGAAGGTACCGCTACGCAGCATATAGCGCAGGGGATCACCATGATGACCGTTTTCATAGTAAGTTCGATAGGGCTTATTTTCGGGGGAGGGCTTATTTTAGCGGAATATTAAAGAGTATGTGGGTGTCTTATTTTCAGGATAGGTCTTATTATCGGGGAAACACGGTATTAGTTATTAGTCCTACTAAACATTTATTAAGTAAGTACCTGTGGAAGAAGAAACAATAAATACCCACATATAATGTAAATTATTTTTGAAAATCCATTGTGTGCTGTCTTGAGGGGCAGATAGGAGGAAAGAGAAAAATTTGGAAAACAAAATTTGCAAAGATTAACATTGAAAACTATTTTTTTAAAAAGCAAAGTTGTGGTTTGGCGGATTTTACTAGATAGATCTTTAAAGATGGAAAAAATGTAATGGTGGTAAGAGTAAAATAATTGCAGATTTGGATTTTAATAACTGATATAATACTAGGGAAAAACAAAATTTCTACTTTTCTGTTGCTTTTTTAATTTACTGCTATACAAATCAACTAATTCAATTCAGGATAAGAAAACTCATAAATATAACAAATATACATTAGACAAAACCCAAAAAAGCCTCTACTCTACCATTAGTCAAAAACATGGATGAATAAAGTATTTATTTAGTGATAGTTAATTTCCTCAGTTAGCTTATTTTCTAATAGTACTAAGCTCTACAAGTTTTAAAGCAAGTAAGGGGAACTAAGAAAATACTAGCAAATACCCAACATGGTTCAACCTTGTGGATTAATGGAAAAGGCACAGGACCAAGAGCAAGAGGACCTGGGTTCTATTTGTCACAGCATACAATGCCTCCTATACTGTCTTTTTAAAATTGAAAAAATAATCCTATAAGAAATGAGACAAATATAGCAATGGGCCTCTTGGTCTGATCTGCCCTACTCACCACATAAGCCACAAAGGGGAATGTTCCTCTTTCCTAGCTCAGGTACTAGGATACACACGGAACTGAGAGCTGCTACATAAAGATTTTCTTGCTGCTTCTTTGGTAAGACGTTAGGGACGAAAGAGAAAACACTAACTGATCTTCCCCAAGAAGAGGTTTGACAATGTGTTCCCCTTTGTACAAGGGAAATACACAAATACATGTATCCTAATTATTTCACGGACATTTATTAATTATTACCTAATTATTTTCACGGACAAAGGTTCTGGACCTTTATTCAGACTGTTCCTTATATCTATATCTAGATACAGATATGGGGTCAAGAACATCAGAGTTCTTGCTCTTTCTAGCTATATAAACCAGGATAAAAATATGTCTATCTCATCTGTAAAAGGAGATTAATAAGAGCATCTACTTCCCAGGATTAGTGCGAGAATGAAATGAGAAAATATTTGTAAAGTACTTTGTAAACTTTAAATTGGTAAATAAATGCTAAGCATTACTATTATTTGTATTTGTATCCACATCATAGTGTAGAGGACATGCTGGACCCTAACCCTGGATCCTAGATAAGTTTATGAAAATTACTAACATAAACATTTTTAAAAATCATTAAAATAAGTATGTTTAGACTTGTCGGGCTCATAGAAGTAACACTTGCCCTGTAAACTATTCTTTAAATCTAGGTAACCAAGTTGCTATTTTGGTTAATACTGTTTTTAACAGATCTTGTGGTTAAATTACAGCTTTAGTATTCCTAATATGTCAGACCAAAATTATGGTATATAAGCTTTCTTCCCCCTGACCCTAATTGCCAATTAGTTACCCATCTGGCTTGCCTACTTGGGATCTTCTGCCACCATAGAACAATAAGAAAAATAGCACAGGGCAAATAAAGTAGACATTTCCTACTCAAAAGTCTCTGCATATATCAATGTATTGTGTGTATGTGTGTTTTTTAATAGTCAAAGTCCAAGAATTAACACATTTTCTATTCTCATTTACTGTAAGAAAATAGGAATTCTGCATGTATAATCTCTGTGGTGGAACAGAAAAAATTGGGAACTCAAAATTTAATCAAAAACACATATTAAACATTTTTACATGTAATTGGAGAAAATATTTTGGAAAAAAAAAAAGAAAGAAAATTGAAAGTCTACATACTCTCTTAGGAGATATATAAACATATCTTGGTCATGAAGTATTGGCAAATGTTATCTACAATAAAGCCTTTTCTTTTGAATGAAGGGAGAAAACAGTCAAACTTCATCATGCTCAGCTGATTGTACTTTCAAAACACTAATTCTTCACCTTCTGACCTATGTCTTAATGTGCCAGTAATATCTTTAAGGACTTAAAAGCCTCCTGAAGTTGGTTTGTGAAATCTCATTAAACTCATTCCTCACAAAGGTGGGAACTGCTTTGATGTGTGCTAAAAGTTGCTCTTGGAAATCAGAGTTTGGGTTATGTACAAAATCAGTGACTCTAAAGTGAAAATTGTCAAAACCTGACCAATAAAACCCAATTTAGACTTCAGAAATTCAGGAATGATGAGATGATTCAATCCAGGATAGTTAATTCAGTATTTATCTATTTTTTTAAAAAGGGCATGCCAAAAAACTTAGGCAATATTTCTGGCGGAATATTTGCTCTCCAACACTTAAAAGAACAAACACTATAATGGCATAAATTGCAATGATGTAACAAGTCATAAATTTGTGGTAAAGCATTACATATTAATTTTAACTATTTGTTTAAGTAAGTTAATTAAGGTCTTTTCTTGGAAATCCCTGAATGATAGAAATGATTTTTTTTCTTCTTCCTTCTCTTCTTGTTTTTTATACTCTTCTCCTTGCTCCTCTTCTTCCTTTTCCTGACCAATAACATTCCATTTCCTATCTCTGGGTGCCTATCCCCAATGCATGGAATATACTTCCTCCTTATCTCTGCTCTTAATAACTTTCAAAACTCCACTCAAATATCATCTTTGTGACTCTCCCCAATTTCCTTGTGTTTCATCTATATTATATATATAATATGTACATATTATCACCTCCAATAAGTTGTATGCTTATATAGCATACATATATCCAATATATGTGTATACATATATTAGATATGTTATCCATGTATATATATATGATATATTATATATTATCCAAATTATAACATACCTAAGGAAATCCAGACCACTTTCTTTTTCTTCTATTCAGTTCTGAACCCAAGAGAAGTACATATGTCTTATTGGTTTCAAATATAAAACATGCTGGAAATGATCTATAAAGTATCCATTCAAATGTACGCTGAAATCTGAACAGCAGCCAGGCTTCAAATATTTGAGCTTTCCTATGTGGATAAATGGACTAAACAGATGTTTACAGGTTTCTTCAAGGAGACTCCATAATATCTTGAAGCTCAAGACTCAAACAAGCCAAATATATGCAAGCACCTTCATTCACCTTCATTATCCACAGGCAAACCCTTGTCTTCCTCCCATCCTTGAATTTGTTGGTATGACTTTTCTTAAGTGGGTATCTCAAAAAGATTTCTTCAAACAGGTTTTGCCCTACATTGCTTTTCTCTGCTTTATAAGACAATATCGCTCATAATAATCCATTGTCCTTATAAACAATATATAATGTAAACATCTCACAACAAATGTATCTAATCCCAGTGTTGACTTTGACAGCCATTTCTCTCCATTTGGCAAGTAAGTCAAATGTTTGTTAGGGTGTTTACTTTCTCTGGGCTCTTTTGATCTCTTTGTTGTAGCAATTGATTTACACTAGACAGACTTCTGGATAAAATTATTATATTCAGTGTTGATAACACTTCTTATTTTTCCATTTCCACTTTTGATTTCCAATTATTTTTTCAGGGTTATTTCATTTGTGTGTCACATCTTTTCCCATTATCGTTCTTCTTTCTTGTTTTATAATAATTCTGAGCCTAACTTTGATGAGGGCATGGTCTGAATGTACAAAGGCTGCTGACCATAAAGTAACTTCCATATCATTAATATCACTAACAAGTATTTTTTTCTTTTTTTATATAATCTATTTTGCTCTGCTGCTTGCCATGTTCAGGACCTCCCAATTTTTAAAGTGTTCATGATATAGAATTATGAGGTTTCTTTGCAATTTAAAGGTCATTAGCATTTTTGGTTTCCTTCTTCTCAAACCTTACTTTCTAATATATTTCTCCCCAGACCCAACTTTTCTCACTCTTGCATTTATTATACAGTAAAACAATATATGTTGGTTTAACTTATAGTATTTTATCAAAGTCTTCTTAGAGAAATTCTACCCCTTTATCCATATATATATGATCTATTGTAATCTATTTGTAATTATTTTCATGGTGATCTTTTTGTCAATACCCATCATTAATACTACAACATGGGATGACCAACATTCCATGGAATGTTTTTTACTGCCTTCAAACAAATGATAAAAACTATTGTTAATTCCTTTCTTCATCTTACCAAGGAATACCAATAGGCCATCCTTCCATTTAGCAACAGCTTGCTCCTTCCTTCTAGCTTTGTTTATAGCAATTATAATGACAAAAATATCAACTTCCTCCAACAATATGGGAATATAAAATCCACTGCTCAGGGTACTCTAAAGTTTCTTGGTGATCTAAAAATCTGTGTGATTCTTAGTACTTTCTGCCCTCTTTCCCACTATTCTGCCACTATCACTGTAAGAGCAGAACACAGTAACATATTTACATATTTGAATATGAACTAAAGTAATTTCTCTTCAAACAGTTGATAATTTATACATTCCACCATCTCAGGCAGATCCAAATTATCAAGATTTTATCTTATCTGATAATGTGAAAAATGAGATCTCCAAAGAGACTTGCTAGATAACTTACCTCTGAATCTTTGGGCTGCTGATTCCGAATAACAATCAAATTATACAATATCCTATCATCATCTGCTTCTGTATGGGATACATCATGAGGAATGCTCCATAAATTCTTCTCATCATCCCTTACAAGAGTTGTTCCAAAAGAGGAGTAGGGATTGTTGCCACTAGAATTGAGGGTGAGGGGAAAGTGGGAGGGAGAAATAGAAAGTACCATAAGCTTAGAGAATTGATCATATAACAGGACTAGTTAGATATCAAAATAAAATTGCAAAAGGTAAATCAACAAAAATTTCTATGACTTAAATATAATATCTTTGAGGTAGTTAGTCTACTTGCTATCAATTTCCCAAATTCAAAATGGTTCTTTGATGGCTAAGTTCAAATTTCTGAGAGTACAGTGAAATGCCAAATAAGGAAAAAGGATATGCCCAGGAAGACCTGGTAAGGCTTTCTCAGAATCAGAATTTGAAAGCAAAAGGGACCTCAAGAGCCAACTGATCAGTCCAACTCATACATAAAAAGGATCTCTACTATAATCACACATGCACCTTCCTGAACCTATCTTCTGTGTCTTTGAGGAACTATATGCCAGGACAAGGTAAGCTAAATATGAACTTTCCTTGCCCTAGGAAGATGATCACTTTCTCTTTTAAAACATCATAAAGGATGCTTCTTCATATACCTGGGTTATACACTTAGTCTTGACCAAGGGGGAGGTTAAAGGCAGATTTTTAAAAATGAGAGAAAAAAGCAAAAGGGACTGAACCAGAAGCTCCATTTCCCTCAAGGAAATTACCTAAAAATCATTCAATCATTTCTTAAAAGCAGTATTAAAAGGACAGAATAACAACCCAGGGCCAAAATGGGTCAGCCTTTATCATGAACTTAACTTTGTCAGGCGGCTAAAACAATTTAAGAGATTTGAGAAAGACTTAGGAGAGTCTTACCAAAATCCTTCTCTTGGACTTAACTTCTAAAACTATTCAGATGATTCAATTTTAATATTCCCCATTTTTTTTCCCCCTAGGGTGAATTGTTTCATCAATTAATTCTCCAAGGGGCAGCTAGGTGGTGCAGTGGATAGAGCATCAGTCACGAAGTCAGGTGGACTTGAGTTCAAATATGACCTCAGACACTTAAGACTTCCTAGCTATGTGACCCTGAACAAGTCACTTAACTCCAAATGCCTCAGCACACAAATTAATTAATTGATTGATTGATTCTCCAGATTCAGGGATTATAGTTTATACCTAGTAATAAGTTTCTGTCTCAGCAATATCCCTTACTCTCCTGATCACAATTTTAGTGCAGAAATAAATCAGTTGCAATTCCAACAGGTATAGCCATGCTGTGCAGCTACTAAAAAGAGATTCCCTCATCCTGGAGCTCCCATGGTTATTCTTTTGGACCTGAGCTAATTGCTAACATTGCTATCTTTACATATATGTATGTTTATTATATGACCATACATAATATGTATATATAGTATATTATGCTGGGAAGTAGGTGCTATTATAGTCCCCATTTTACACATAATTATTAAGTAGTCTGAAGCAGGAATCATACTCATCTTTCTGATTCCAAGTCCAGCATTCTAACCATTGGGTAACAAAGCAAATTCACAGCTTCTTCTGTATCCAGTCTTAAGAGAATTCATAAAATGTAGTTATCACATGGATCCCAAGATGAGGGTAGGGGAGGGAAAGGAGGAGGAGAGCAATTCAACTCAATACATCTGATGATATTTAAACCTTGGCAAAATAAAATGCTTAGCTATTTTCTATGACTTCATTAATATGAATTTAGCCATCTAATATTTTTAAGAAAAATAAAACTAGAGACCAAATAAACATTTTAATTAGTCTGTGCTAACCATGATGTTTGCCAAGTTGACAACCATAAAAAGGTCTTATGGAAGACTTTAGTTCTCAAAAGATAAAAATCCTTTTGAGGTTAACGACCATAGATCCTTGCTCCAACAACACCTGTACCAAAATTAGAATTTAGAGAAGACAGTCACAGCCACTGAACAAGAATTACATAAATCTGAGAATCAATTCCTATTTTTTCAGTAATTACCCTCCCACCTCAGACTTCACACAGTACTTTTATATTTCTCTAAGGCAAAAACATTCTACTGAATTATAATTATCTGTGTTTTTCCACAAGAAAATTATCTTGTTTTTCCATTAATTCTAAAGCTCCACCAAAAAAGAAACTGTATCTAATTTTCCCCCCCCAGGAAGACCTGAATTCAAATCCAGCCCCAGATTCTAATTATGTGACCTTAAGCAAGTCATTTAATCTGTTTGCTTTAGTTTTCCTGATTTGTAAATGGGCATAATAATAGTTCCTACCTCCTAGGGTTGATGTAGGGCTCCGATGAGATAATATCTGTATAGACAGCACTTAACACAGTGCCTGGCATATAATAACTGCTATATAAATGTTAACTCTTATCTCCCCCAATGCCTAACAGAATACTATGTACACAATTGACATTTAAGCACTATTTGATAGATTGTTTTCTTTCTTATTTCCTTCAACACTAACATCATGGAAGGTCCATGATAAATACTTGTGGAATAATAATAATAGCTAACATATATATGTAGGTGTCTATGTCTGTGTGTGTGTGTGTGTTATCTTTAAGATTGGCAGAATATTTCACAAGAATATCCCACTAATCCTCATAAAATTATATGAAGTAGTTGCCATAACTATCTCCCTTTGGGAGATGAAAAAACTGAGGCTGAATAAGTTTAAGTGACAAGTTCAGAGGACACAGATATTAAATATGAAGCAAGTGTTGAACTCAGCTATTGACTTTAGAGCCTGTACCACATTCACTATGTTACTTACCTGTATTACTATATCACATCCATGATCTCAAGAATTCAGAAAAAAAACTGAAGAAAATGAGATCAAAATCCCTAAAATCCTACCTTTTTAAAACTTCCTCAAAATAGCAATTAGAAATCAACCAGGATAATAGCATCCTGACCACTCTTTCTTTGTCAGACCACAATTTCCTTTACTCTTCGGGGTAAAATACTATAACTCACACTATCTTCTTCCACACAAAGAGACAGAAACTTTTATATTTAAAGTTCCAAGAATTCTTGTGCACCCTCCCACTGACATTGACACTCCTAGCCCTGTCCTAACCAATTGGCGACAAAATCTACCCAGAAGTGATTGAATTGTTTTCTTTCTAACTGAAATTAATTTTTATCGGTTCAAAACTAATAAAACAAGGCATAAAGCAAATGGCCTCCAACATGGCACTGTTGTCTATGAACTCTTGCTAATATTCTCTAACCTACTGGTCCCCAAATGTTGTCTAGTTGTCTCTACAATTTTCTGTTTCTCTATGCCCTGGCAGACTTTTCTGGACAGGACCTTTCACCTGCATAGATGTTTTTCTTTCTTTTTTGTTATATTTTTTTTGAAGTATTTTTGTTATTTTTTATGTTATATTTGAAATCCAAGCTGTTTCCTTCCCTCTTCCCAACTATGAGCTAGAGAAGGTCAACATTTGACATAGATATGTGTGTGTGTGTGTGTGTGTGTGTGTGTGTGTGTGTGTGTGTGTGTGTGAAATTATGCATTCATAGCTCTATACACCAACTCTTTCTCTGGAGGTGTATATTATTTTTCTGCATAGATCTCTTGAAATTGATTTTAATATTAATATAGCCTGCCTGGATTTCTAAGGCCCCATCATGCAGTTTGTTAGATCATCACCAGTTTGAATCGGCTTCCCATTAACTGAGTCCCACTGTTCTCTATATCCTATAGCAGATATTTACTCTTTACCTGTCCTCCCCACAACATTGTGGAGAGCGTCAATGCACAAGGTAAACCAAAAGTGAAAATTATCTTATATAATCCGGACCATTAGGAAGCAAGAATGAAGGAATAAAAACCCTGTACCAAAAGGATGAAAAAGAGATTTGTCCAGAATTTTCTGATAAGGCTTTGTAAGGCTTCTTTTTGCAAAGCAAGCATATAGTATGGCCACTGGAGTTCAGGGTTTTAAAAAAGGGCTAAAATCATGCTAGACAAAGAGGGCTGTGCCCTTCTATTAACCCCACCCCCAATGTTAATACCTTCTTTTCTCAGTCTTTCAGAATTTTTCTTTCTTCTAAATCTGTCTAGACCTACAAAAGCCTTCCCTAAATCTCCTTTCTCTCCCTCCTCAAATTTTCCTAGAAGATTCTGCCTAGTTTTTTTTACCACCAAGAGTCATTTCCATTCCTCCTGAGCTATAGCTGGCCTTTGGACCCAGACAGCTCTGAAGGGGAAAGTGAGGCGGGTGACCTTGCCACCCCCTCCCTCATTTAAATCCAATTCACTTACATATTATGGCATCACCTCCCTGATGTCATAGTCCTCTTCAAGAACAAAGGACAAACAACAACAAACTTTTTCTACCATTGCTTCTTATTTATTTTATTTTCTATGTCCTCAGTAGAACATAAGGGACTGTTTCCTAGCCCAGTTCCTGGAATAGATGGGGTACTTAACAATTGTGTGGGATTAAGAACTGAATACATAGTTCCTAAAAGGTTCCTAAAGAAAAGGAAAGTTTCTATTACTTCACTGCCTCCCCTTCACACCCACTGCCCCCCCCTCCCTATAACCATCTGCTAATAATAAATATTTTATTAACATCAGCCATTCAAAGGCACACTGAGAGGCCCCCAAGACATTATATACTGAACAGATGCTTTTTGCTCCTATAGAGAGGATGAGAAAATCTCAGAGATTCCATCCCCCAACTTCCCCTAAGGATCAATTATCAAATTGATCTTCTGTGTTTTAATATAATAGTATCTCAGCTGATAAGATGCCAGGACAGTTTCAGAAAGGCTGATCCCTGTTAGGGACTCTGGGGCAGACATTATATTATCCAAAGCTTTAATCACTAGGGAAAAAAATTCTTTAAGGGGAGTTTCAAAGTGAATTCTTACCACTGACCTTGAGCTCAAGGACTATATCCCTGAAGGTCCCACACTCATGAGCTCAGGTTTTCTTGTTGATGACACAAACTCCAGGGATTTTACTGTCCACCTCCAAAGGTCACATGGCTGTATTTATTTTCTTTGCTTAAGACAAAAGTTCAAAGGAGCATGAAGAGACTTCAAAAAATCAACCAAGAAAATCTTCCATTCCCTTTGGAAAAATGAATACAAGGGATAATATTATAAAATATATATATATATATATATATATATATATATATATATATATATAAAATAAAAAAAAAATTAAAAAAAAAAAAAAAAGAAAAAGAAAATCTTCCATTCCCAAACTACTTCATATCTACCTTTTTATCCAAATACTTATAAAGCTTACATCTTTGAAGGCAAAATAAACCCACAAGATAAACTTACCTACCTAATTTTGATTACCTTTCAGCATTACCTTGCATTCTGCTCTGTTTAATATGAAAACAATTTGCTTTTTTTCTTTCTGGGTAAAATCCCATATCCCACACAGCGGAATAGCGTCATAACTACACCCCTGACCTTGAAGTTGGGAAAGGGAGAAGGGAACAAGCATTTAGTAAATAAGTGCCTGTTATGTACTAGACAATGAACTAAGTGCCTTACAAATATTCTCACTTGATCTTCACAATGTCCCTGGGAGATAGGGACTATTATCAACCCGTTTGACAAATGGGGAGTTGGGCTTGAGAGGGAATAAATTCTTTACCCAATGAGCCATTTACCTAAAGAAAGCACCATGACCAGACCAGTGAAGGGATACTTAGGAATGGAGGCCTCAAGGCACATTATTAGAGGCTATAGAATGTGAAAATTATGATTGGATGACATTACTAACAGTGTATCAGTTCAGAGAATTTCCTCCTAGCTAGTTTGCCTCCAGTTGATTTAAACTCTTAACAGATGGTGTTTATGCTACATTCATGGCCCATGTTTTACATGTCATATCATGTGCCTTACTCCAAGCTCCAGATAAAGTCTTTGTACTTTTCACTTTCTTTTAAAATTATAAATGTAACCCTTTATTTCAACAGTTAAGACAAGAAGAGTTGAAATTTATAAAGCACTTTTAAGATTTCAAAAGTGATTTACATGTATAATATCCCAAAAGTCTTAGTGAAGTTTTAAACCTTGATAAACTAAAAACTTTTGGAACAACCTATATTATTTCATTTGAACTTCATAATAACCCTAGGAGGTAGGTTCCACAGGCATTATTAACCCCATTTTGTAGATGAGGAAGTTGAGATTCCATAGGGTTAAGTAATTTGATCATAGTCCTGTAAAAGATTTTCCAGCTTCTTTTGTTATTTTACATAATACCAAAAAAGGAGATACTGTGAATAGAGCTACTGATATACTACAGACTACTGGCCTGAAGTCAAGAAGGCCTGAGTTCAAATTTAATTTCAGATACTTACTAGCTGGCCTTAAGCAAATTATTAAGGTCTGTTGCCTCAGTTTCCTCAACTTTACAATAGGGATAATAACAACTACCTTCCAGAATTGTTGTGAAAAAATATTTACAAGGCACTAAAAACAGTGTCTGGCAGGTACTATATAAATACTATCAACCCTGATTCCATTCATCCATAATATGCTTCATACTTCCAGCTATGACATATTTCAGTTCCTCCCTCTCACTCAACGAAGTATTATTGCCATATTTTATACAAGTGATCAAATCAGCTAGCAAATGATCAGCACCAGAACCTAGGTTTTCTGATTATTAGTTTAGATCTCCTACCATTAAACCAGATTTATTTTCCAAAATGATGAGTTATATAAATTTATCTATTTCTAATACACATATACATGTATGTGATGTGTACATATACATATATATGTACATATCTACATGTACATATACATAAATTTGCATTCTTTTTCCAAACAAAGAAGCATTCCCTTTTCACCTGGAATCTGGATGCTATTTGGCTGTTTACTGTTAAACTAAATATGTAATAGCTTTCCTTAGAATCTAGAACTACCCCACTGACAGATTTGCTTACCAAAAAACTATTGATAATAAACTTAATGCAATACATTTTTGGTGGCTACATTACTGCTCTCTGCCAGGAATAAGAAGACAGACACAATCTCTGAATCTTATTGAAGCATATAGTTGCCTACTGAAGTTTATAATACAGGTTAGGATGGGAGGATGAAGAGAGAAAGAGATGAGGAAGCTAATGAGACAAGTACTTAAGTAACTTGAGAACAAGGCAGAATGTGATAAGTCTCCAGGGGAGTGGGGGGAACCTACTATTCAAGTTTCCCATTTGGCTTTTTGGGAAAGGAGCAAAATAAGAAAAGGCTGGATGGAGAGTTGGTCTTTGAATGAAGAGCAGAATTTGTGCCCTCTAGAGCTTTGCACAGTGACCTTATCTACTACTATTATCTACTTCAGGAGCATAGATTAAGAGTTGAAAAAACTTTATAGAAATCAAACCCAACCCTCCTTTTTCCTCCATAAATATGCATAGATTACGTAGCACCTTTTTGCAAAACCTTGTGTTCCAATTTTTTTCCTTCCCTTCCCGCCTTCCCCTAGAGAGCAAGTTATCCAGTATATGTTAAACATGTGCAACTCTTCTATACCTATATCCACAAATATCATGCTGCATAACAAAAATCAGGGCAAAAAGGGAAAAAAATAAGAAAAAAAAACAAAATGTAAGCAAACAATAAAATAGGTGAAAATACTATGCTGTGACCCACATTCAAAGCCAACAATCCTCTTTCTGGATGCAGATGGTTCTCATCAACACAAGATCATTGGAACTGGCCTGAATCACCTCATTATTGAATAGCCACATCCATCAGAATTGATCATTGCATAATCTTGCTGTTGCCATGTATAATGATCTCCTGGTTTGACTCACTTCACTCAGCATCAGTTCATGTCAGTCTCTCCAGGATGCGCTGAAATTCTGCTGATTGTTTCTTATAAAATAATAATATTCCATAACACTCATAACTCAGACATTCTCCAACTGATAAGCATTCATTCAGTTTCCAGTTCCTTGCCACTACAAAAAGGGCTGCTACATTTTTGCACACATAGGTCCTTTTCCCATTTTTCGTGATCTCTTTGGGATACACAAGGTTTGATAGCCCTTTGGGTGTAGTTCCAAATTTTTTTCCAAAATGGTTGGATTGTTTTACAACTCCACCAATAATGTATTAGTTCCCACTTTTCCATCTCCTCCAACATTTATCATTACCTTTCTCTGTCATAGCTAACCCGAGAGGTGTGTAGTGGTACTTCAAACCCAACCTTTTCACTTTACAAATGAGGAAACTGAGTTCTAGAGATATTACTGCTAGATGCTTCAGAATCATAGATTAAAAATTGAAAGAATCTTTAAAAATCAAATCAAATTCTCTTATCTTACAAAGGAGAAAACTGATTCCTAGAAACTTTAGTGGCTTGCCCTAGATCACATAAGCTAGTAAATATGTAAGGAAGAATACTCCAAGTATATATTATTATTCTTCTGGATTTTGTTCTGTTCTCTTTAAATTCCCCTTGATTCTCTAGCATTGGGCCAGTAATGGAGTCCATCCTGCATAGGATCTTTCTAGCTTCCCATTCCTTGTTTGTCTCTAATGCTGCTGACCCCTGGCTTCTCTCTGACTCCATGCTCCACGGTTGCTGGCTTGGTTGCTCACTGGCCCGTTGCTGGCTTGTACCAATCCCCTTGTGCCCAGACAATGAGAGTTCATGCTCTTGGAATCTGAGCAGGGGCAACAACTTGTGGAAACAGGAAGAGGAGACTAGCAAAAAAGATAAGATAAGAAGTATTCTTAAAAATGAAAGGGATAAATTTAGTTTTGTTCCTCCCCATCTCAGTCAGAAATAGTGCAGTACGATAGAAAGTACAAAGTCTGGATTCATAGACCACCTATCTATGTGAGCTGGATTAAGCTACTAAATTCCCTATGTCTCAGTTTCCTCATCTATAAAGTGAGGAGGAAAGGATAAACTAAATGATCTCTGTAGTCTCTTCAAAATCTATTATCTATAATCCTATGAAACTATGCTTACCTCTGACCTCTTCATAAAACCATCTCTTACCTGTCCTGGATTTATTTCATCATCTGTGAAATTAAAGGGTTAACTAGCTGACCTTGAAAACCCTATTGGTTCCTTGAGTCACACACCCACACATCCATAGTAATAGCCATGCTCACCCACTTCTTATTGACTCCATTTTGGAGTTTTCTTGGCAATAATAATAGAATGGTTTGCCATTTTCTTTTTCAGCTCATTTTACAGATGAGGAAACGAGGCAAAAAGGGTTAAGTGATTTGCCTAGAGTGACACAACTTTTGATCAGACAGATTGGATGACATTCTAGCCTCAGAAGCACCTTCTAATCAGGAAGATTCCAGAGATTCTGGGACCCTCAGAGTGGCCCAGGTCCAAAGTACAAAAAACTAAAAGGTCCTACAAGGATCAGAGGGGACAGCCCAGTTTGCCAGTGTCATTTCTGCTGATCAACTCCCTCCTGTCTCCTCGCCTTTGCTGATCTCCCAAGACTCTAATTTCCTGCCTGGACCTTCAGCAACTTCATGCTCAGCCCTTGTCTGCCTGGACTTAAGGTTTCAGACCCTTCCAGACTCCTCTGGTCTTAACTGTCCTGGGCCATACAAGCAATTGTACCAAGCAGCCCAACATCAAACAGAACAAGAATAAGTTCTGCAAATATTAGCAGAGTAACCTTGGGCGTAACATTTTATTCAATGTTCCTTATCTTTAAAAATCAAAGTACCAGACTACACCACCTCTAATATAACTTCTCACTTTAAATTCTATGGTTACTGAAGAAAGTTTGGAAAGCAAATGAAATTTGGACATTGAGGCCTGGATTCTAATTCTAGCTGTCCCACTCACTTCCCAGATATGTTATTTTGCTTATCTTCCAAAGACAGGGAGGGCCAACCTTGGTAGCACTGTTTATATGCTTATAATAATGTTGATTTGTTTCGGTTCTATCAGCCTCTTTATGACTCTATTTTGGGGTTTTCTTGGCAATAACAGTAGAATAGCTTGCCATTTTTTTCTTCAGCTCATTTTACAGATGAGGAAACTGAGACTAAAATACTTAAATGATTTACATAGGGGCAACACAATAAGTGTCTAAAATTGAATTTAAACTCAGAAAGATGAATCTTCCTGACTCCACACCCAACTCTTTATTCACTGCAGTACTTAGCAGTACAAGTATGTGTTTTATATATATACATGTGTATGTGTATGTATTATCTATGAAATATATATTATAACATTAGTATATATATACATAATACAAAACACCAAAAATGAGGACATAGGAAAAATACAAAATGTAGAAAAAAAGAAAAATTTGAACTGCTTCCCTAACCACCAACAAGCATCTGGTGCTAATAAATGTTTCAGAAACACTAATGAGTCCCAATCTGTGACTACCACATCCAAGATCTTGACCACACAGGCAAATCTCTGGCTGGTTATTTAACTCTGTTACTCAGAAGAGCACACACAGGACAAGCGCTCAAAAGGTAGTCAGGAAAAGCAATACAAGGACAGCTTTCTTAAGAACTTTAGAATTGAATGTATGACATGAGAGACACTGGCACAGGACCATCCAGCATGGCATGTCCTCAGAAAAGATGCTATGCTCTAAAAGCAAAGAAAATTGAATTAAAGAAACTCAAGATATGCAAAATTAGAGAAGCCACCCCAAATGTTCATAGAGACTATTGATGTCCAACCTGTGGCAGAACACTCGGAGCTCATATTGGTCTGATCAGCTACAGTCGAACATTCTATACCTTGGCTCTTACTATTTTTTGATCCTCTTCAAAAACAAAGGACAACAAACACTATTAAGCTCCTATGGTATACCAAGTAATATGCTACAAATACAATGAATAAGGATTTACATTCTAATGGGGAAGGTAACAATCATTTATCAATTTGAACTCAAGAGCAAAACTAGGAGGTAGAGAGTGAGTTTTACTGATTCCACATAGCATCTATAAAATCTACAGCTGTAAAAATAAAATAGGTGTCCATATAATTTGATGACATCATAGAATACATTCTAATATAGCTGGAAATAAATATGCCCAACCAAATTCTATCAAATAGTGCAAATTCCTGGGTTTTTTATATTTTAAAAGGTATTTGAAAATGTAGCATGGTGTAGAGGAAAGAGTATTAGTATCTGGGTCATTTAGTATGAGCTTAACTTTGTGTTAAGTGTGACTTCTTAATTTTCCTGGGTCTCAGTAAATAGAGAGAGATGAGATGACTTCTAGTAAGTATCTGAGGCTACATTTTTACACAGGTTTTCCTGACGCCAGGTCTAGCACTTTATCCAATGTGCTACCTAGATGGAATTGATCAAAACTTGATAATTTGTATTATTCAATCATGAAGAATTTAGGAGCAGGAAGGAAAAAAATAGGCATTTTTTGAGTGCATATAAGTTGTTTTCCCCTCAGTTATGGAATAAGTTCCTTGAAGTCAGGAATTAGTATTATGCTTCTACTCCATCTCCCATATCACCCAGTATAGTTCTAGATATATAGCAGTGATCCAACAATGGTGCTAATCCCATAAGGATACTAAAAATCAAACATGTGTCAAACTCTGAAATTCCCAACTATGGGATGTTTTTAAAATGAAAATGTCAGGAATGCATTGTTTAGGCTGCAGCCTACATAGTCACAAGGTTTACTTTCTGCTGGTACTAAGGATTCTTTTTTATTTTTAGTTATTAGGCCAGCTACTTGTTTTTGGAACTATTTTTCTCACATGGACCAAGCTGAAATAATATGCTTTTTGTCTCAAGGTAGGCCATCTTCAGGACTAGTGGTGAAGTGGAAGCACTGAAAGAGGCAAGCAAATTGCCTTGAATGTACTTGCTCGAGTGTGTAGAGAGCACATGCCTGAGTAACTCAATAGGGCACTTGAGATGCCAGATGCCAGGCAAGAGCATGTTGGGAGGTTACCAATGGCTTTCATACAAAGTAAAAAGCCCTTCTAAGTTGAAGATTGAAGAAACAGGAGAACATATAAGCTTCTAAGCTGAGGGTTAGCCTCTCCCCAGGAATTGAATCCCCAAAGACCTAAAGATCTATGTTTTATAGATGTGGCAAATGAGTGTCAGACATAGTAATTGTAAATGTCTTACTCAGTGTCAGAAGACCTACAGCAAAAAGTTCTTAACCCTTTGAGTCATAGATCTCTCTGGCAGTTCAGTGAAACTTATGGACTGTTTCTCAGAATGATATTTTTTAATGCACAAAATACATAAATTTAAAAAGGAAACTATATTAAATATCAATTTTGAAAAGAGGTGTAATATTTCAGGTTAAGAATCCCTGATCTAAAGAAAGAATGACAAACATTGTAATGTTTTCCTTAGTATTCTTGATTTGGCATATTGAAGAAGGAACTGATTTTAAAATAAGGAGACTTGGTTCAATTCCTGAATGGGCTACATACTACCCTAGGGCAAGACATTTAACTCCCATCTGAACCACAGGATTGTCAGGTTCAGATGAAGATAACAATACTTGCACAAGGTAGTAATGAAGATCAAATGAGATCATGTGTGCCTGAAGTGTAAGCTCCTATTATCTATTACATAAATGTCAGCTATTATTATCCTACCCCTGAATCACCAAATAATACTGCCACAAACAGGGTGATTTCCTGGAAGCACAGTGACAGGGCAAGCCAGTTTGGCTGCCCACACACTCCCTAGCCATGATCTGCTCTTCCCTAAAACAGCTCTTGAATAGACATAGTGCAAGTCATCCATAGCAAAATGAGGCTTTCCTAAATGTCTTGCCACCAAAGTTTTCAGGCAATATATTGAAAATGAAATATGTCACTTTCTTTTACAGCCAAAAACTAGAAATAAAGTCAATTCCCATTGATTGAGAATGATTGAACAATATTAAAGAATCAATGTTAAAGGATAGTAATATGTGTACATGGGAAGATTTCAATGAGCTGATACACAGGTGAAGTAAACAGAACCAGGAAAACAAGATATACAATGACTTTTTCCAATTACATTTGGAAAATTGGAAAAAAAAAAGATACAAAGTGACTCCAGCAATATAGTTGGGAAACAAGATAGAAAGTAACTTCAGCAATGTAATTGGAAAACAAAACAAATTGAGTGCTACAAAATTATGATCAAGCCAGGCTCTAAAAAAAGAAACAGGAGACTTCTTTCTCCTTCCTTGCAAAAGTATAGTCATATATGTTTCATATTGCATATATGTATGTGTATGTATACACACACACATATGAAATGGCAGATTTGGTTGATATGTTGGGGTTTTTTTTTAATATACTTTGTTATAAGGTATGACTTCCATGGAGTAAGAAGCTACATATTAGGAAATGAAAAATGAAAACAAAGGTGATGAAATAAAATGAAAAACAAAAGATAAAAATAATTTAAGTGGAAATACTAGAAAAAAAAGTGAAACATGCTTGAATAGGCATGAATTCATTCATTTATTCAACAAACATCTATTCTTCATTCAGAATCACATTCATGCATAATAATGGGGACTACAGATGGACCTTGAAACAAGAAAAAAAAAAAAAAAAAAAGCACACCATACAAGATGAAAATAGAAAACTTTAAAAGGAGCATAGTCTATTTAGGGAGCTTTGAAGAATTGTGAATTTAATGTTCGTTCTGGTATAGTACTGGGCTTAGAGGAAGATATGCGTTCAAATGTTAATTCTGTACAATTTTAACTGTACAATTTTAGGGAAGTTTTTTCTCCACATCTTCAGTTTCCTTACCTGTAAAAGAGGATAATTCATGTCTTCAGTGACTACCTCCTGAGATGTTATGACCTTCGAATAAGATAATGAGATAATGCTCCCTTCTCCTGACTAAGTTCAAATGCTGATTTTGAATTAACTGTCCAATCTTAGGGAAGTTACTTTCCCACATCTTAAGTTTCCTTACCTGTAAAAGAAGATAATTCATGCCTTCAATGTTTACCCCCTGGGATTGTTGTGAATCTCAAATGAGAAAAAAAAAATTTGTAAAACTAAAGGAATATGTAAATGTCAATGGTCATTGTAGTTCTTTTTATTATTATACTCTCACCGAACTTCCCACCCTTAAAAGTTGTGGAAGGATAAATATAAGCAAGTAAAATAGTTAAGTGATACCTACAGATGAATCTTCCTTATACCAACCACTAGTATCAGCAACATGTTTCCTTCCATCTGGTGGCAGCATTAATAATTAGAAAGGAATGCTATTCTTCTGAAAACATCACAATAGCACCCATGAGTCCTGTTTTTCTTTAGTGAAAGACTAAGTGAAAAGCTCTTTCAACAACACCTCAAGGCTTCCTTCTTGAAGATCTCCAATTTCCGCATCAGAATATGATCTTCGGGACATACCAGGAGAATCACGTGGTTCTCTTGGTCTCAGATGACTTACAGAACAGACTTCAGAGGTTAGAGAACCTCTTACTTGTGCACTGGACTATTGTGTTGGTGTAAGAGAGAAAAGAGCTCTCAATGGGACATAAGGAAACTTCAGAGTTCTAAAACTCATAGTCCAGGAAAAAAAGCCGAGTTCAACTTCTGACTCTGCTCTATTCAGCACCACTGTAATTTTGGACAAGTCACTTAATCTGTCTGCCTCTTAGTCTCATCTATAAAATGAGGAGGTGTAAGATTGAAGTCCAGCTCTGGCTCTAAGATACTATGATTCCTATATGATCGGATAATTACTAAGTGGCAGGATCAGTAATTGATGAGCATTTCTCTTCTCTTTATAGTTCCACATAGTCAGACACCAGCCTTGGAGTAAAGAGAAAGCTGGGTTCAAACCCTTTCTGTGATATTTATTAGCTGTTTGATCATAACTCATGTAACTTTTCTAACCCGCAGTTTCTTTATCTGTGAGATGGGGATAATAACAGCATCTGCCTCACATGACTTTTATGGGGATGAAATGAGTTTTGCTGTGTGAATCTTAAAAACACTATATAAATGTCAGATACTTTTAATATTAACATCATTATTATTATTATGTACTTTTGAGGTATTCATCTTATGTAACATGTGACAAAAAAGCTTTCTCTTGAAAAGGCAGAGAACTTGTTTTTTCATTTATCCATTTACCCCAAGAACCCAATTAATCATTTTGCATGAATTCCATATTTAGTTACATTTGAATAATTGAATATTTTCTTCATTGACAATTATTACCAACTTCTCTTAAAGCAATCATGTAAATGAAAGAATAAACAAAAGGGCTTAAACCTGTCTCTCACAATAACTATAATATTAATTTAATCAGAAATATAAAATTTTATCATATTTTTCTTTGAATCAAAAAAGGTTTCCTCTTCTTTTTTATGAAATATCATGATCTAGGCATCAAACTATACAGTAGTACAGTTTGTTCCTTTCCCATATTGAAGTCTTGTTTTGACTTTATATCAGAAATTTATTAAGTTTAGGGCCAGAATGCAATATGTAGGACCCCAAAACTTAAAACTGACCTAACAAAATCTTAAGATAGTAAAGCATAAAAGGAAGGCAAGATCAAAAAGTAATGAGCATAATTCCAAGATGAAACAAAGCATGTGGAAAGCCAAGTAAACCTCCTTTGCCAGTGGGGGAATCACAGTTACTCATAAGTCCCCAGAATTACAAATTTCTCTTTTGTCAACTGACAGGAGTTATTAATTTTGAAGGGTTCAAGAACAGAGTCAAGTAGGAAGGTTTATAGACACTAGACCTTTTTGCCCTTTCCTCCAAGACTAGATGGATTGCCTGGCCACCATGATATTAATTCATAAGCACCCAGGACAGTTAAAATAAACCAAGAAGAAGCCATGAAGATAAGGAATAGAGGAGATGGAGAGTAGAGGGAATAGACCACAGAAAGGATAAACATTAAAAAAAAAAAAAAAAAAAAAGCTTAAACGCTACATTAAAAAATAGATATGCATCAATCCAATCCAACCAGCATTTAAGTTCTTACTATGTGCAAAGCACTATAATAGCTGCTAAAGATACAAAAACAAAACAGCGGTATAACTATTAATATCTGCCCCTGTGGAAAGTAGCATGAAGACTGACTTGACCAGTCAAATTGAAATAGCTATTTTATTTTAACTCACAAAATAATTGCTAACCATTCCTTTTTATAGGGACAAGGAATTGGAAAGTTAGTGGACACCCAATCAGATGAAGGATGGCTAAATAAGTTATGGTATATGCAGCAGAATGATTTTTGGTTAATAAACTCTTTGGGATCCAAATTATTCAGTTGAAAGAAATCAATTGCTGAGCAAGAAACTGCAAAGTGGGTGGATGCCCATCAGTTGGAGAATAGCTGAATCAGTTATGGTATATGAACGTTATGGAATATTATTGTTCCATAAGAAATGATCAGCCAGATGATTTCAGAAAGGCCTGGAAAGACTTACATTAACTGCTGCTAAGTGAAATGAGCAGAAGCAGGAGATCATTGTACACAGCAGCAACAATGTTATACAATGATCGATTCTGATGGATGTAACTCTCTTCAACAATGAGATGATTCAGAACAGTGATGAAGAGAACCATCTATACCCAGAGAGGACTGTGGGAACTGAGTATGGTTCACAACATAGCATTTTCACTCTTTTTTGTTGTTTGCTTGCATTTGATTTATTTTTCTTGTGCAGCAAGATAATTGATCATTTGAACTCAGGAAGAGTCATCTTCCTCATTCTAGACCAGGCACTCTTCACCTCACTTCTTACTTAAAGTATTCTTAAAGCACTTACTTAAAGCTTCTCAGAGTTTCAGTATTCAGAAAGCAAAGTCCTAATCACTTTGTTTAACTGATATCAGATTGTTGTCTTGGAGAGAGGGAGGAGAGAGGAGAGGGAGAAAAATTTGGAACACAAGATTTTACAAAGACAAATGTTGAAAACTATCTTTGCATGTATTTGGAAAAATAAAATTCCATTAAAATTACCTATCAACATATTCTAAAAAAAAATAAAATAAAAAATTAGTTGTTAGCCACAATTTTTACAAAGCTACTGTTGTTCAGTTGAGTGGTGTCTGACTTTCTGTGATCCCATTTTTCAGTTTTCTTGGACACTGGAGTGGTTTGTCATTACTTTCTCAGGCTTATTTTACAGATGAAACTGAGGCAAACAGGTTTAAATGACTTACTCAGGGTCACACAGCTAGGAAGTGTCCGAGGCCAAATTTGAACTAAGGAAGAGTCATCTTCCTCATTCTAGGCCAGGCACTCTTCACCTCACTTCTTACTTAAAGTATTCTTAAAGCACTTATTAAAGCTTCTCAGAGTTTCAGTATTCAGAAAGCAAAGTCCTAATCACTTTGATGTTATTATCAATTAGAGATAAGATGTGGAATCTTAAAGAGACCAATCTCAGCACAAATGGTACCAAGGTGCACAGGATTTTTAAATCTTGTGCTTTGTACTTTTTCAATATCAGGGATTTTCCCATTAGAGAAGGATCCTTTAAGCTGTTCTAAATCAAAGAAACCATAGCTACAATACCTGATCAGCTCCAGGAGATAATAATACAGTCAATAGTAACAACACAGATTTACAAAACACAGATTTACAAAGTACAACACCCAATAAGATGGGATCACAGATTTACAAATTTAGTTAGAAGAGCTCTGAAAGGCCATCTAGTCCAACCCCCTCATTTTTTCAAATGAAAGGGATCAAGCCTGATGTACTTAGAAGTTGAAAGGGTGGTTGGTAGGCACAGATCCAAAATCCACACTTGAGATAGTCTTATAGATAAGGCAACTAAGGCTTAGATTAAGCTTAAGTGATTTGCCCAGCATCACACAGCCAGCAATAGTCAGTATTCAAGCCAGATCTCTGCACTGACCTATTTCCCACCGCAAAACATTGTCTTTCTATAGACAACTAACTCTCCCAGAGGAACCTCACATCTCCCAGGAGATACCACACCTCATCCTGGGAGTGAGGGAAACTCTACAAACCAAAAGGAGAAAGTCATTCATGGGCTGACAAATAAAAAGGGTAGGGGGAGTAAGAACAAATGAAATGTTTACAAACGAAACCTAAAATTCCATTAGAGAAAATAATATAGCTATTCTCCTCCAAAGAAGTTCTCTGAAGAATAGCACATGGGTCATGGAGGATGAGTCCAGAACATTGGTATTCCAAAAGGAATTTCATCCTAGAAGTTTCCCAGTAAAGAACATGTAACCTCCTTCAAAATCATACTACAAACATTATCAATCCTGACTAGGAATCCAAGCCTGTACTGTCCAGAACTGGGACATTACACCGAATTGACCCTAGTCTATCATCACACAGCCAGTTCCCTATCACCTTGGTAAGCCATAAGCTCTGAAAGATTTGCCAATGTTCTTAATTGAATCATATGGTCAAACCCTTAGATTTCAGTGTCCCTTCTTAGACAGGGAAGTCCTGGATTTAAAATAAAGACAACAAAAGTAAACCAAGACTATTCCTATTGGCCATATTTAAAATATCCATGGTTCACAAGCGGTTTTTATATTTTATCAAATCTATGAAAACTTGGATTTTATCAGATAAACTACCCACTGATTTTTAGCAAAGGAAACAAGCATTTATTAAATGCCTACTATGGTTTAGGCACTATGTATGTTCTGTGCTTTATAAATATTATCTATTTCATTTGATCCTCTCAATAACCTTTGGAGGGTCATAATGTCTAAAAAACAAGAAGAAACAAGAGACTTCTGAAGGTGATAGTGTTTATAACTGAATTTGAACTCAGGGCTTCTTGACCCTAGACCCAGGACTCTACCCACTTAGCATTTGTGGAACTTACTACCTAAATCTTTTCCTCCCCGCTTTCTAATATGTTACAATCTTCTTATGGAAGAAAGACTAAAGTAGTGACTCTGGCATCCTATACAAGATTTATCTAAGCATTTTTACAGGCCTGGAATTCTCTCCCTCTTCATCTCCATATCCATCTCCTAACTTCCCTGGCTTCCTTCAAGGCCCTGTACTTCTATAAGAAACCTCTAGATTTGCTTTTCAATGCCTACGTGCCTCCCAGGTTGATTATCTCCAATTTATTCTCTATCTATTTTGTTCATACATAATTGTTGTATATTAACTTCCTCTTTAGGCTATGAGCTGCAGATGAACTATCTTTCTTTGTATCTCCTGCCCTTAGCACATAATAGGTGCTTAATAATTGCTCAATGACTTGATTAGATACAAAAGAAACCACAACAGTTCCCAGGCCAATTACTGCTATCATATGACCTTAGATAAGAAACAAAATCCTTTAGAGCTTCTCCGTAAAGTGAGGGAAATTGGATTAGAAGGCAGCGGGGAGGGTGTTGTACCTAACTCATCCCCTCCAGTTGCCTAGGCAGGGACAGACCAAATGATTCTGCAGGCCTTAAATGGCTGGCAGGCTGGATGTTCTTTATCCCTGGTTTTTAAAGTCCCTTCTTAATTTAAATCTAGATTCATCTGCTCCTAAATCACAATCTCTGTGCCTTTAATTTTCTCATATGCAAAATGGGGATGGCAAAATTTACAATCCCTATATCTTAAGTTGGTTTGAAGAAAGCAATTTGTAAACCTAATTTAATTGTGACTTATTTATATGGCATGTATGGGTGTGCATAACTGTAGAATAGAAATTATACATATGTTGATTGTCCTTCATGCCCAAAGATGCCCATGACATCAGGGAGGTGATGCCATGACTTGCAAATGAATTGGATTTAAGTGAGGAAGGGCTGGGCAATGTCACCAGCTTCATTCTCTCCTTGGGAATTTTCTAGGTTCAGTGGTCAAATTAGGGATCAAAATGACTATAGCTCATCCCAGAAATACAGAATTTAGAAGAGAGGAGGATTTTAAGGGCTAGAGTAGTCAAGAATGGCTTTAGGAAGGATGCAGGGCTCATGAGCTTTGCTTTGAAGGATGGATAGGAGACAAATACAGGGATGAAAGGAGGGTATTCCCAGTAAAGAAAACATCATGGAAGAAAGGTCCAAGAAAGGAACGAACCGATTAGAACAAATAATTACAGGAAGAGCTGGTAGACAAGAAAATGAAATTGGCTAGGACAAAAGACCTTGGACACCAGGCAGAAAGAAGCGTTCAGATTTGATATGAAAAGGAAACACTGAATGCTGGGAGGTAAGCTATTATACAAATAAAATTCATATTTTTGGAAGGCAGTAGTGGGGCTTAAGTTTCTTTCTTTTGATGACACTCCTTTATATATGAAGCTATTAATGCTATATGAGCTTGGCTGGTTTTAAACTCCAGTGCACCACCAAAATTCTGTCTTACTTTAAATGTACTATTTCTAAAAATAATAATAAAATTACTATTTCTAAAATTTCTATCAAAAGAGATCTTTATGAAACAAATGTGTGTTTATGGTATGAAATAATAAATTTATGCTTCTAGATCCTCAGCCTATGGACAATTCATACATAGAGACACAGAGATGAAAGACCTTATAGGTCATATTCCAACTCTTCCATTTTATTTAAGAAACTTAAGAAACTTAGGTCAAGAGACACAGTTCAAAGAGTAATAAACATATGCAAAATGTCTAGTTAGGTTTAGTATATCCTAAACTACAGCACACTGCCTATTGAAGAAAACCAATCCATTCAATTCATGGGACTTGGGTCAAGAAAGATAACTCATTTCACACAGACATTAAGAAGCTGAATTATGACAATTTGAATATAGACTAACTCCAAAAGCACTATATTTTTTCAAATTAAAGGAGTACAAAAAATGCTGTACTAAAATCATAAGATTGGGGTAAAGTAAGACCTAGTCTGGCATAATGGGTAGAGAGCAGGTGAGAATAAGGATGTCTAGTAGACATCTTAAAACTCAGCAAATCCAAAACAAGTCATTATCTTTCCCATTAAACAGTTCCCTCTCTTCTACCTTCTTTATTATTCTAGAGGGCAATCCTATCCTCCCAGTCCCTTAGCCCAACAATCTAAGAATCATTCACTCTCTCACTCCTACTGGTCCGAGCTATTGCCAAAGCAAGTCAATTTAACCTTTGTATCATTTTCTCAATATGCCCCCTTCTCTCCTGACACTGCCACCCCTCTAAAGCAGACTCTCATCATCTTAATTGTTGCAATACCTACTGGTGGGTCTATCTCAAGTTCCTCCCCACTCAAATCCACCCTCCATTCACCCATTAAAGTGAAGTTTTTAAAGGACAGATCTGACCAGGTCAGTCCCCTACTCAATAAATTCCGGTGATTTCAAAATCACCTCCAGGATTAAATGCAAATATTTTGTTTGGCATTCAAAGCCCTTCATAATCCCCTCCTAACTTTTCTTTCTTTTTTTTTTTTTTTAAATGTAAAACAATTGGGATTAAGGGACTTGCCCAGAGTCACACAGCTAATAAGTGTCTGTATTTGAACTAAGGTCCTCTTGACTTCAAAACTAGTGCTTTTATCTAACAGAGCAATCTAGCTGCCTCTGTCCTATTCTTCTTATGCCTAAATCTAATACATACTCTTCAATCCAATCCAATGACACTAACATCCTGATTGTTCCACCAATAAGACACTCTTCACTAATGGCATTTTCTCTGGCTATCCCCCAAACACTCTTTCTTCTGCTCTGACTACTGATCTTTCTGGTTTCCTTTAAATCTCAACTAAAACTCCTTTTTATAGGAAGCCCTCTCTAGACCTTCTTAGTTCTAGTGACTTTCCTTGGTTAATCATGTTTTATTTATCCTGTATATAGCTTGTTTTGTTTATATTTGTTTGCATGTAAGCCTCCCCCTTCCTTGAGGGTAGGGACTGCCTTTTGCCTCCTTTTGTTTCCCAGGTGCCTAACATATTGCCTAATAGATAGATAACGATGGACTGACTGGATTTAAGTCTTGCTGGATAATATTTGTCCATAACAAATTACAAGATCATAGAAATCATTTTATAGTCCTGAGACCTAAGGAGGCTAAGCAGCTTGACCCAGATAACACAGCTAATTTGAATCCAAATGTCTTAACCCCCCTAAAAAATGAGAATCCTAAAAAGTATATACATTTAGACCTGTAAAGGACCTTAAAAACATCCAATCTAATAATTTTGCAGATGAGAAAATGGAGAAGTAGCAGATGGAATGTCAATAGAGCATTGGACTTGCATCAAGATCAGTTCAAAGCTGGCCTCAGACACTAATTTATGTGTGATACAATAAGCTCCTGCTTCCCAAGATGTTATATAAACACTGGCTATCGGTATTATTAATAATAGCATTTCCCCCCAGGGTTGCTGTGAGAATCAAATAAGATAACATTTGTAAAGCCCTTAGTGGTGTGGTGCATATATTATTCATTAGTATTTAGTAGTAGTAACAGTAGTAGTAGTAGTAGTAGTAGTAGTAGTAGTAATAGTAGTAGTAGTACTAGTACTGGTACTAGTACTAGTAGGAGGAGGAGTAATAGTAGTAGTAGTAGTAGTAGTAGTAGTAGTAGTAGTAGTAGTAGTAGTAGTAGTATTTCCCAGAGTTGTTGTGAGGATCAAATGAAATATTTGCAAAGCACAGTACCTAGCACAGTACCTGACACATAGTGAGTTCCACATAAATTAAGATATTAATTATTATTAGCTGAGATTAATCAGCCTAAGGTAACACAAGTAATAAGTATCTGAGGCAGCCAGAATGTAAACCTAGATTTCCTCAAGTTCCAAGTAGGCCCCGTGGTCTTCCCCATTCTGATCCCTTTATTTTTAGACTGACCCTAATCTGAATAGTTAAGATGCTTCCCTCCCAGCCATTTTCTTGGATCTCAAGTTATCCAGAACCTAAACTTTATCTGACTAAACAAACTGTCCTTAACAAAGACAGCATCCCTCCCCCACTCTCAAAGCAAAAATCAGAGAAATGCTTTCCTGGAGTAACTACAATGAGTCTTCGTTAGGCAGGCGGCTGAAACACAATGCCCACTTCTTTTCGAAGGGAGAAACCCATCACTCGCAGTTGCTCTTCCAGAACGGTAACTCCACGATTCTCCCTCTTCACACTGCTCCCCTCTCTAGGCATCCGCTAGCCCCGCTCGGTGCGCCCAGGTCACAACTAACTTCACAGCCCGGAAAGTTCTGCTTGCCCGAGCGAACCAAGCATGAAGCCCTTAAAGCTGAGCGCAAAAGGATCTCAGTGTGGTCAGAAAGACGGACGGAGACACAGACCAGAAGCACACACAAAGACAAGCACGGAGTCACAAGCATCGGGCTGTAACGACTGTGTCAAGGGCAGCCGACTCTGGACCAGCGGTCCGCCAGGACCGACTTCCGCAGCCGCTGCCGGCCCGGCATCCTCCAGAGCCCCATCTGCTGGGTGGCTGGCTCCCTGACATCGCCCTTACCTGAGCAGGGGCTCCTTCTCGGGCACGTCCGGGTCTTCCAGGCATTTGCACCGGCAGCAGCAGCACAGCGTCCTGAGCCAGGCCCGCAGCCCCATGGAGAGCTGTCCAGGACCGCCTGGAGACTCGGCAGGTTAAGGTAGAAAAGACCCTAACCGCTCAGTCCCCGCCCCCCTGTGTCTGTGCGTGTCTGTCCGCGAGGAGCCGCGGTTCCGAAGGGCGGCTGGATGGCTGTCCAGCCACTGGCGGACAGAAGCCGGCGGGACTGCCAGGCGACTCAGCGGGAAGGCATCGCCGGGCCGGGCTCCGGGTGCATCACGCTGCGGTCACCGTCCCCAGCGCCTCGGTCGGTGCAGCCCCCAGTCCGGGACAGCCAGCGCGAAGCCTAGTAGAACTCCGAGCCACAGGCACGGGCCGCGATCTCCTCACTCATCTCCCTCCCTGGAGCTGTCTTTGCCACTCTGGGACAGCGAAGTGGGAGGTTTGAAGGCTCGCGGACGCGGCTTTTTGCTAGTTGTTTTTCCCTTTCAATTCCCCCGAGTTAAGTGGAGCGCATGCCCCGTGCGGGGTTGGGAGCGTCTCCGGTCCCGGGGAAGTCACCACTGCTGCCCTCTAAGGAGGAAGGCCGGGACTCCAGCCAGATGTGAAAGCCCGGAGAACACGACCGGCGCGCGCACTTTTGTGCACGCCGGCACCGCTGGCCCGCAGGGCAGGAACCCAGGACCCCACGCCGGGCTGAGGCAGGAGCCCCGGAGCTATTCGAGGACAAAGTGGCGTGTGCATCTATTTATACATTTTTATTGGCTTCCACCCCTATTGCCCCCCCCTGCCTTGTTTTGTTTTTCTTCCTATACTGAATCTCAGTTTCTTTTGCCTAGTGTCTTAAAAAGTCGCAGATTTTTTGTGCAACATAAGAAACAAAGAAACTGGAAGAGACCCTAAAAGTCATCCAGTCCAGCCCCTTTTGCGGGAGATAACTCGGCAGTAGAGAGGTAAGCTGATTTGCCCAGTTACACTTTTATTTGCTGGGAGAACCAAGTCTAAAGATCCTCCCGACTGCAAAAACTTTGTCCTTTTCCCAGTCCTCCTTTCCCCTCCCCCCAACCCATGCAAATACTGTACTGATAGTGTAGTTCAAGGGACAATTACATATTAGAACAATTTTGGGGTTTTTTTGAAGTCCTTCCCTTTTTCCCCTCTCCCTAGGGAGGCAATTGCTAGGCTAGGCAATCTGATATAGATTATACATGTGTAATCATATAAAACATTTCCATATGTCCACCAAGCTTTTTGGTGGGAAACACTCATGATTTGACAGAAACTCCTGAGAAAACTGGACAATAGTAGAGCAAAAACTAGGTATAGAGCAACATTTCACAAGGCAGTGGTAGAAAGCAATATAGGTGGAAGTCAAGATCTGGTCCAAATAGGTGCTTGATTTATGGATAAAGGGTGATAACATAAGCAATAGGGAATGGATGGAGAAATTTACCTGGTAAATCTACAAAGAAAGAAAGAATTTAAGACCAAAAAAGGTCATAGACAACTGACCTTTTCTGGATTATTTATGTCCAGCCTATGGCAGACATTCCAAGCTTCTATCAGTCTGATGGCCACGTGGAACACACCAACTTGATGCTAACATAGTGATGTCATTTTGATCATCTTCAAGAATAAATTACAATGCTAAGTAAAATGAGCAGAACCAGGAGATCATTGTACAGGACAACAACAATATCAATTCTGATAGACATGACGCTTTCCATCAATGAGATGATTAAGGCCAGTTTCGATGCCCTCTTGATGAAGAGTTATCTACACAGAGAGAGATGACTGTGGGAACTGAAGGTGAATCCTAACATAACATTCTCACTCTTTTTGTTGTTCATTTGCATTTTGTTTTCTTATTCATTTTCTTTCCCTTTTGATCTGATCTTACTTGTTCAGCAAGATAATTATATAAATGTTTACATATATTGGATTTAACATATTTTAATATGTATAACATATATTGGATTAGTTGCCATCTAGGGCAAGGCAATGCAAAAATTAATGTTGAAAAATTATCTGTGCATATGTTTAATAATAAATGAATGAATGAATGGCAACAACCAGCCAACCTTCTAATGAGTAACATTTTCTCTGTCCTGAAGATACTTTATCTTCCTTTTAATTTACTTGCAAAGATTATGAGAGGTGAAAATTTTTGGTTTTATATCCACATGTCTTGTGCATAGTAAATGCTGGCTGAATTTTTAAAAGAAAATAAATACAAGAGATGGCAGCATAATAAAGTAAAGAGAATGGATTTCCTAATTGCAAGAAGGTTAAAATTCAGATTCTGCCACTTACAAAGAACAGGCTTTGACCAAGGCTTTTCCATCTTTGGACCCCCTGACCCTCTGTAGAAAATGATACAAATTGGAATAGATAATCTTTGTGGTTCCTTCCAGCCCCAAATCTATAATACCGTGATCCCTTAAGGCTTGGCTTCTCCCTTAAGAAACTTCCCATCTATGAGGGACATTCATGAGCAGATGAATAGCTGTCATTTATAGATACCGTACATATTTTATTTTAGTTATCCTCAACAACAATCCTGGCAAGTAGGTGCTATTATTATCCCTCATTTTACAGGTGAGGAAACTGAGTCAGAGAGGTAATGTGATTTGTCCAAAGTTGTTTGGCTAATAAGTGCCTGATTTCTGAATCAAGTTCTGACTTGTATCTCTATCTCTCTGACCCTTTGCTCAATGCTCTATGTACTGCATTACCTAGCTGGCACAAGAAAATAGATAGTGCAGAATCATTTGAAAAGATACTATAGGATATTTTCGACAAAGAGAAGAACTAATTCAGTTCCAATTGATCAATGATGGACAGAATCAGCTACACCCAGAAAAGGAACACTGGGAAATGAGCGTAAGCTATTAGCATTTTTGCTTTTCTTCCCAGGTTATTTTTACCTTCTGAATCCAATTCTCTCTGTGCAACAAGAGAACTGTTCAGATCTGCACACATATATTATATCTAGATATACTATAACATATTTAATATATATAAAACTGCTTGCCATCTAGGGGAGGGGGTGGAGGGAGGGAAGGGAAAAGTAGGAACAGAAGTGAGTGCAAGGGATAATGTTGTAAAAAATTTACCCATGCATATGTACTGTCAATAAAAAGTTATATTAAAAAAAAAAAAGAAAGAAAGAAAGAAAAGATACTGTACCAAGAGCCAGAATCTCTGGGTTCTCTAAGTCTTAACCATTCTGCTTATTAATGGAGATCTTGAAAAAGTCATGTAAGTTTCTTGAACCTCACTTTCCTCGGATGTAAAATGAAGGATTTAGATAATCTGTAGAGTACATCTCTAAATTCTATGCTGTGATGGCAGTTATATGCAGTATATAGCTATAGCACTAAGCAAAGCACAATAGCTTTCAGTGTCCCACCTCCATATCTATCTCTATCTATCTATCTCTATATATCTATATCTTTACATAGATTTAGAATTATCCCATAAAAACTTGTCCTTATTTATCAAAAATAAGCAACAAAAACAAAAAAAAAAAAAAAAATAGAAGAGATGACAGCATACCACACCAAAACTGTTCCCTATAATAGTACTTGTATTTTTTTATGGAGAACTCACCCAGGGCAAATGATTCACAAGGGGCAAGTGCTCACAAGGTGATCAGAAAAAGTGATAGAAGATTACTCTCAAAGTTTCTCTTAAGAACTTTAGAATCAATTGTCCGACATGGGAGACATTAGCACAGGACCATCCAACATGGTGTACCCACATAAGAGAAAGTGGTGTGCTCTGTGAGCAAAGCAGAATTGAATTATCCCAGAAGAAACATAGGATACACAAAGTTAGAGAAGCTACCCCTAATGTTCTTAAGTACTATTTGGATTCCGTCTCTGGCAGAGCATTCTGAGTTTGTATTAGTCTGGTCAGCCACAGTCAGAAACGCTGTAATTCTACTCTAACATAATAATGTCTTTTTGGTCCTCTTCAAGAATGAAAAACAACAACTAACTAATAAACTTGTTCTTATATAGAATATCAATATTTCATTTAAAATTTGTCTTTTTGCACTGTTGGGGTACCCTTTTATAAATGTTTACCTTAGTGGAAACTTCCAGAGAGAATGAGTTTCCTCATCTGTGAAGTGAATAGGTTATATTAGATCATTCTACTCCTCAATCCCATGATTCTATGATCTTTTAAAAAATATATATTATCTCCCCCATGTTAAAAACAATTTTTTAAACTTTCTTAAGTTTCAAGTTCCAAATTCTATCCCTTCTTTTCTTTCCTTCCCCATCCTGGTTCCCTCTTTCCCTTCCCTCCTCCTCTCCCTGAGATGGCATTGTTGTTATTTCCCAGTATTCACCCACTCTAATGATTCTCCCCATTTATGTATTTCTATGACATTTTTTCCTTCCAAGAACTTAAAGGATTTACTATTTCTTCATGTTCTGCAAATTAGACCACTATAAGTTAACATGAGAGCTTCATCATCTGGGTACTTGAGTTTGGAATTTACCAGTGCCTTCTTCCCTATTCTGATGTCAGCCCCAGGAGAGTACCACAGTTTCTTTTTTTACTGAAAAATAGTTAAATTGCTTTGCTGTTCCCATTTGTTGTTCTTGAAACCAGCCCCACCCACCACCACCAGCAGCAGCAAAAGCTAACACTTAGGAAGATCCATTGAGCACCTGACACTAGAGTCACTGGTGACTCACTAGTATAATTCCTCATTTTCAAAAGTTCAAGCTGACATTTCCAGATTCTTTAAGACAGGGAAAACCAACTCAACTTCAAAAATAGTAGCACCTAAATATGCTTTGTTATTTCCTCTCTCAATACTTTTTTTTAAGATTACAGATATAGAGTAATAGGTATTATAATAATAGTATCTGGCATTTATAAAGCATTCCAAGAGATGGCTGCTATTATTATTCCCATTTAACAAATGAGGAAACTGAGGTTCATAGGATTTAAATGATTTGTCTAGGTTCAAACAACTACTAAATATCTGAGGCAGGATCCAAACTCTGATCTTCTTTACATCAGTCCAGCACTTTTATCTAGTACTACATGCTAATTCTAAAGTATGTATACATATATCCAATATAACATGTGTGTACACATGTATGTATGTGCTATATTGTGTGCATATACATATATACTTATGTGTGTTGGTTTCCCTTTAATTTATTTAAAACTTAAATAAAATAATAGAAAAAGAAGAAAAAGCATTGCCATGTGCCCAGCAGAACATGAGAGGATTCAAAATCTAAAACAATAAATTTCCACTTCAAGAAGTTTATATAAATACTACACATTGTGTTCAGAACTCTCTGTCTTTTCTATGCTTCTTTGTAGGTTTTTGTTGTTGTTTTCTATTGTGAACTTTTTACTTTATTATTTTTCCCCTTTTCCATCCCCCCTCTAAGATTTTCTATTTTTTGCTAGAGAAATGACTATATATGTGTGTGTGTATGAGTATAATGTGTGTACATGTCCCTGGCAAAAAAAAAATTAGAAAACCAAAACAGCACCACTCTCTGAAGCTGGAGTTCATTGTGTTGTGTGTTGTGTGACCCTTCTGGCTGGTTGTTGAAGCTTATGAATCTCTTCTAAGAAAAGTATTTCTAGAAGTATAAAAAAAAAAAAAAAAAAAAAAAAACAGGATTACAAAGAAAACCAAAGGCTAGTGAAAATAAAGATGCCTCCTCCCTTCCTCTGGTGCCAGACAAAGCAGTACCCAGAATATAAGAGACCCCTATAGCCTTTTGGTTACCAAATAGCAAAGATTTGGAAACTTAAAAAAAAACAAGTGTTAAGTTTTCAGTGTCAGTAGACTCCATAAATCCTACAAATCAAGACTTGATTCATTATTTTCTTGACTGTCTAGACTTAACAACACTTAAAGAAATGGAGAAAATGTTAATTATGCAGTTTTATTTAAAAGTATGGCATGTGCATTTTTTCCCAGAGTTGTTAAACTTTTACCTGCATACCAATGCCTAAAGGCATTAAAAATTACCACCTAGCTTGGGTTGAGGCCTTTCAGGCGTGGCAAGTGCCTAGGACAATATGCTACTCCCATGACCTGCTGACCAAATGGATTTGGATTTGGGAGAGGTTATCTATTAATTATCTATATAATTGTTAGGACCATTAAACTTCTTTTTGTTAACTGTTCAATAACTAACAACTACCCCATTTTATCCTAATGTTGAATCTGAATTAAGAGAATATTCACCTTAGGCCCAGCTCTAATACCATCCATATTCCTGTGACTAAGTAAGGGATCCTTCCACTATATTACAGAACTTTTGAGATCATTTAGTCCCTCTCTCTTGTTTTAAGATGCTGAAACTAAGGCCCAGAAAGTCATACTGACTTGCTCAAAGTTTCACACTTAGGAAGTGATCAGTCAGCCAAGAGCTTTTGTTTATGAAGCATTTACTATGTTCCAGGCACTATGCTAAGTTCTAGAGAAAACAATGAAAAACAAAAAAATAGGCTATGCAAGGGGCAGCTAGGTGGTGCAGTAGAGAGAGCACCAGCCCTGAAGTCAGGAGAACCTGAGTTTAAATGTGACCTCAGACACTTAACACTTTCTAACTGTGTGACCCTAGGCAAGGCACCTCACCCCAATTGCATCAGCCAAAAAAAAAAAAAAAAAAAGCTGTGCTTTCAAGGACCCCGTGTTTCAATAAGGATATAATATGTAAAGAACAATGTACACACACAGAAGATACATGGGTAATGCAGTGATTAGAGAGCCAGAGGGACTCAAAAGACCTGAGTTCAAATCCTGTTTCAAAGACTAATTACTAATTGTGTGATCTTGGGCAAGACAATTCTATTTGCCTCAGTTTCCTTATTTGTAAAATGAGCTAGAGAAGGTAATGGAAAACCTTCCATGGTCTTTGCAAGAAAACCCAACTGATGTTATGAAGGGTCAAATACAATGAAATGACTTAACAACAATAACAAAATTTAGATAGATGGATGGATGGAGGGATAGATAATGGATGGATAGATAAATAGATAGATAGAGAATAGATAGATGGATGGCTATAGATGTATATCTAGATGATAGATATGTTTATATAAGTATATATACATAAGGACCTCATGATATGATAAATATACATGCATGTATGCCCTCTCTTCAAAGTATAAGACACTAGTAGGTGGAAGACCAGGAAAAGAAAGTACAATTTGAGATCTCTTAGTTTTTCTATCCACCCATCCATCCATCTATTATGTGCTTTAAAAGGCACATAGAGAAATTTGTATTTTATCTTGTTACTATGGGGCTACTGGAGTTTATTCAATAGGGGATGAGGGGGGTAACCTTTGAGAAAAATCACATTTGGCAGTGACTAAAAATGTCTTCTTCAGTTCAATTCAACAAGTTTATTAAGTCCCTATTAGGCACTAATCACATGCTAATCATTGGGACTTCCAAAAGACAAAATGAAACAGTCTAATGCTGATGTAATCTGAATCATTTTTTGTCTACACTGCACCCACTGGCTCCACGCTTGTAGTATCGTATGAAGATGGAGGACGTTTTGTTTGTGTATTTGTTTTTGAAGGGAAAAGTAAGTAACATCAAAATGTGATGTGTGCTAGTACAATTATCATTTCCATTCCAATGCCTGATAATAATGTAGCTGCTTGGGCTCCTAGTTCTCCCTGAAGGTAGTTGGGCCTGTCTTCTTGGATTTATTTCAGCTCAATCAATATTTTATCTAATATTTGCAGTTTCCATATATCATACAAAACACATTCTAGTCATTTATATTGATCTTTCTTAACTCAGCTAGTCAATCTATATTATTATTCCTCACAACAGATTTTCAAGGAAAATCTTAATGAATAAATTCATTGCTCATTCTTTAGGTACAGATCATAAATAACCTAGCTCCTTTCCTAAAACAGAATGATTTTCCTTTTTTTCTTAACCCAATAAATATTGAGTTGAAAGATCCAATAACCACAAAAGGAGAAGCAATGGATATAGAGTCAAATGATTCAATCAACATTGCCTCAGAATTCTGACAATCTAAATATTCAATAAGTCAAACAAATTGACTTTGTTGCCCAATGCACAAAGCTCTGAAACTGGAGATATATCCTAAAAATCATATCTTTAGCTCATTTTGCCCCTGTCCCAGAATTTCCTCCGGGAATCTTCAGAATATAGCCCATATCTAGACACCCATTAATATGAATAAAAGAATTCACTATTTCCCTTGCAATCAAGGTAACAATGAATATCAAGTATAGGATAGCTCTTATTTTGCTCAATGATCAATTTGTCCCATCAATTCTCTATTCTAGTCATTTTCTAAATCATATAGGGGAGGTAAAGTGAGGTAAAGCAATAGTTAATTACTACAAATCCTACTTCAGCGCATCCGCTTTTATCAGTCATGTTAAAGGCAACAAGAATAAGACTAATGTAAAGAATTCATTACAACTGACAGAGAATATAGCACAGTAATTATTAATACAAGTGATTGATCAAATCTGAGTTCACATATGCTTATCATTTTTACATCTTAAAAAACTCTCAACAAATATCAACTAAAATGAATATTTCTATACATACAGCAGAAGAGAGACTATAAAATGAAACTGCAGATCTCTATTATATGCAGCTTGCTTTTCTTTCCAAATAAATAAAAAATTCAACATATAACTTTTTAAGTTTTTCTGCTCTCCTTTACTGTACATTTCAAAAATATGTTTCAATTACTTTCCTTTCTTTTTAAAATTTTTCTTCTTTTTTTTGATGGGGAGGGACAATCATATTCCTAATTTCTTTCTCCCACTCCACTACCCACCCAAACTGAAAAAAAAAGAAAAAATATATATAATTGTTATAAATTATATTAAACATGATTTTTCAAGAAAAAATAATTTCCCACATTGATTATGTCTAAAAATGTATGTCTCCTTCTACAACTTCTCTCCCAGGAGATAAGAATCATTCTTCATGAGTCCTCTGGAGTCATGATTGGTCAATGCATTGATCAGTTCTCAAGTTTTTTACAATTATTTGTCTTTATAATTTTTTATTTACAATTTATTATTATTGTATAAACTGTTCTTCTGATTATACTTAACATAAGAAATAACAAAAGCATGATTTCAGAGACACTAAGGAAGATTTATATTAATTGATATAGAATGTAGAATATACAGTAAAGTTTTTCCAGCAAGGAAGAACCTATTTGACTGATATAGTCATCAAATCCATTTTACATTGAAGCCTCCATTTTATAGTAAAGCAATGGAGTTTGACTCTTATAGAGTACTTTAATACTGACTACATTTTTGAAGTCATTCATTTTGATAAGGATAATATCATGAGTTGATTTCAAAAAAAAACTTTAAAAAACTGAAAGAACATATGAATATCATCTTTGGAAATGTTTAAAATGAAATTTAAATTAATTGTCCTTAAGTTTACTTTCCTTAATTATTTATAGTAAAATATCATTATTTTTTGGTAAATATATGAGATTTGAATAAAATTGGAATAGTTGAGCTAGTGACATCAAGGACTATAAAAACAGTTTTAAAAATTGAAATACAGAAGCACATAAATAAGAAGTAAAATAAAAATCTCAGTTTCAGAAAGTATTCACTATATTTATATCATACACAAACATATTATTATTGATGTGGAAAGAAGATGGCAGTGTTTGCTTTATGCAAATACTATAATTATAGATTTTAAAGGTCCATATGGTAGAGGGAGGGAGGGGATAATTTGGAAAAATGAATACAAGGGATAACGTTATAAAAAAAATTACTCATGTATATATACTGTCAAAAAAATTATAATTATAAAATAAAAAAATATTTCAGCAAAAAATTAAAAAGAGGTCCATATGGTAGAAAGATAAAATAATTTTCCAGATGTTTTTGATGAGCAAAAGCAAATCTTTTCAAAAACCATATTTGCGATATCTAAAGGACTACTTGTTGTGAGAATTTCTAAATATACCTATATATAAAGATCTTCATTTAACAGAATTGCAGATGCTTCCTATAGCTATATAGAGATCCTAGAGTGGAACTTACAAATCATATGCAAAGAAGTTTTGAATGGTTTCCTTTGTGCATAACACAGTTGGAAAGGAAATCACTAATATATCTAGAGATCTTTGTGCTCAATTGATTGAGAAACATTTTTTTGTCATTTTGCATTTCAAGTGTATAAAGCCATAGGCAATTAAAAATGATCATTTAATTTTATAATAAGTTGCTGAAATTTGTACAGGAAGAAATTTGGCATTTTGCAAACATTTAATGGCTGTACAATATCAAGAGAAAATTTTATTATAACTGATAGATTCTTTTTTATTATTTATTTGTTTGTTTACTGAAGCAATTGGGGCTTCAAGGTCACACAGCTAGAAAATATTAAATGTCTGAGTCTGGGGGCAGCTAGGTGGCGTAGTGGATAGAGCACCAGCACTGAATTCAGGAGAACCCAAGTTCAAATCTGGTCTCAGAAACTTAACACATCCTAGCTGTGTGACCCGGACAAGTCATTTAACCCCAGCCTCAGGGAAAAAAAAAAAATGTCAGAGGCTGGCTTTGAACTCAGGTTGTCCTGACTTCAGCACCAACATTATCCATCTAGCTGCCCCACCTGATAGATTCTTAATTAAAAAATATGTTGCATTATATAATATTGAACTTTATTCTGATAGTTTGACTAATGCGAGAAAGAAATACAGGTCTACAAATACTGGTTTTAAATGTGGTGCCTATAACAATTTGAACATATTTTATATCTCATAATCACTTACATTAAAAAATATAAGCATGGAAATTATTTTTCATGTGGTTCCAAAGATAATCAACTTTATAAAAAAAAATTCATTAAAAGGAAGGCTTTTTAAAAAGCATATTATAATCCAGAGGCAGAAAAAATAGCACTTGTACATTTCTGAGAAATGTGTTGCATTTCTTGTGGCAAAGTACTTTCAAGGACATTTGAGCTAAAAAAAAAAAAAAAAATGTTCTTTTACTTAGCAATAGTAACAAAGTTGAAGCATGTGCATTTTATCACAAAAAATTATCTCTTGAAATGTGTGTGTGCTGGATATTTTTGAAATCTGCATTTACAAAATTAATGATGAAAGAATTCTTTAAAAAAAGACTTTCTTTACTTACAAGAGTTTTTCATAAGAGCTGAAATATATCAGATATAACTTATCAAAATTTTTTGATGTGTTTCTAAAACTGTATACTTCTGAAATTCACTTGAATCCCCTGACATCCTTTTATGTACTTCATTATGTGCTCTGGACAAAAGCTCAGAATTCAGGATTAACCCCCTCTGGAGTCAATGCAAATGAAAGGGTCTAATGTTTCTATCACTTTTAATCCTACTTTATTCCTGTCTTTTCTCTTTCCTTTCCTCTTTGATTGTTTTTTAATTTTGTTAATCTGTTGTTTATAACCTACTCTTGGATTTAAAAAATGGAAATTAATTATAAAAATATATAAAAATAAATAATACCTATACCTTATAATCTAATTTCTTTTTTTATGGTATCATTTATTTTTATTTATTTTTTATTAATTTTATAATTATAACATTTTTTGGACAAGTACATATGCATAAGTAATTTTTTACATTATCCCTTGTACTCCCTTCTGTTCCGAATTTTTCCCCTCCTTCCCTCCACCCCCTCCCCTAGATGGCAGGCATTCCCATACATATTAAATATCTTATAGTATATCCTAGGTACAATATATATGTGCAGAACCGAATTTTGTTGTTGTTGTTGTTGCAAAGAAAGAATTGGATTTGGAAGGTAAAAATAATCTGGGGAGAAAAACAAAAAATGTTCACAGTTTACACTCATTTCCCAGTGTTCCTTTTCTGGGTGTAGCTGATTCTGTCCATCATTGATCAATTGGAATTGGATTAGCTCTTCTCTATGTTGAAGATATCCACTTCCATCAGAATACATCCTCATACAGTATCATTGTTGAAGTGTATAATGATCTTCTGGTTCTGCTCGTTTCACTCAGCATCAGTTCATGTAAGTCTCTCCAAGCCTCTCTGTATTCATCCTGTTGGTCATTTCTTACAGAACAATAATATTCCATAACATTCATATATCATAATTTACCCAACCATTGTCCAATTGATGGGCATGCATTCATTTTCCAGTTTCTAGCCACTATGAAAAGGGCTGCCACAAACATTTTGGCACATACAGGTCCCTTTCCCTTCTTTAGTAGTTCCTTGGGATATAAGCCCAGTAGTAGCACTGCTAGATCAAAGGGTATGCACAGTTTGATAATTTTTTGGGCATAATTCCCAGATTGCTCTCCAGAATGGTTGGATTCTTTCACAACTCCACCAACAATGCGTCAGTGTCCCAGTTTTCCCACATCCCCTCCAACATTCATCATTATTTGTTCCTGTCATCTTAGCCAATCTGACAGGTGTGTAATGATATCTCAGAGTTGTCTTAATTTGCATTTCTCTGATCAATAGTGATTTGGAAAACTTTTTCATATGAGTGGAAATAGTTTCAATTTCATCATCTCAAAATTGTTCATATCCTTTGACGATTTATCAATTGGAGAATGGCTTGATTTCTTGTAAATTAACATCAATTCTCTGTATATTTTGGAGATGAGGACTTTATCAGAACCTTTTTTTCTTTTTCTTTCTGAGGCTGGGGTTAAGTGACTTGCCCAGGGTCATACAGCTAGGAAGTGTTAAGTGTCAGAGATCAGATTTGAACTCGGGTCCTCCTTAATTCAGGGCTGGTGCTCTATCCACTGTGCCACCTATCTGCCCCCTGTAAAATGTTTTCCCAATTTGTTACTTCCCTTCTAATCTTGTTTGCATTAGTTTTGTTGTATAAAATATAATCTAATTTCAAAAATAGAGAAATATGGCACCATAAAAAAAAAAAAATCTCCCTCTATGAAGCAAACATGGTCCTGATACCCAAGCCAAGAAAGAAAAAAATTAGAAAAAGAAAGATAAAAAAATAAAATTAATGAATATAGATGCAAAATTATTTAATAAAATAATATCTAAGGAGCTATAGCAACACTAAATATTAAAGGATTCACTGTAATTGAAGTGTTTGTATCAGGAAATTCAAAGAGTGTTCAGTGCTGGGAAAAATTATAATAATTTGATGATAAAAAATGAAAATCTCATAATCATATCAACAAAAGTCCAAATTTATATTTGACAAAAATAATTGCATTATAAGCAAATTAAGAAAAGGACCTTTTTCTAACAAGGTCCAAAATATTTATCTAGCATTATTTATAATATAGAAATACTAGAAACTTTTTCAGTAGGATCATAAGTAAAAAAAGGGATGCCCATTGACTTCATTATTTATTTTATACTTTCTTGGAAGGAAGTAGCTTAGTAGCCTTGGATAGAAATAGTCAGAGGCCTTAAATATCTTTAAAAAATGAAAATAAAAAACAGTTCTGCAAGTTGTATAAACTTGCACTTTACATATGCCTTTTCTTCTTATATGTGAGACAGATCAGACTTTCTTGTTTCTTATACTGTTTCTTATACTTTTTTGTACATTGTTAGATTATGATCAGTATAAAGACACAAAACAATAAATAAATTAGAGAAGAGGTAAAGTAGATTTTGGGTAATGATTCTATTTTTACTATAGAGAGAAGCACTAGGAAATCTATCTAAAATGTAGAGATTCTAAAGAACCACTTGTGCCTGCCATCTAGGGGAGGGGGTGGAGGGAAGGAGGGGAAAAACTTGGAACAGAAGGGAGTACAAGGGATAATGTTGTTAAAAAAAAAAAATTACCTATGCATATATACTGTCAAAGAAAATGTTATAATTATAAAAATTAATAAAAAAAAAAGAACCACTTGAAAAAGCTGTGAGGCAATAACATAATGTTAATAAAGAAAATTTAGAAGATTAAGATATATACATATATCTATAAATTCTAAGTAAAACAACTAAAATGATCAATACATCATATTATAAATTCAGAATAGAGTGAATTTTCTGCTTCAAAGTCTGACTAAACAAAAAGACATGACAGGGAAAGATAAGGAAAAGAAGGCTTTCACTTATTTGGTAGTATTTTACCAATTTGAGAGCATCCCCCATGGAATCTCATCCTTACTTTTCAGCAGAACATGGAGAAAGCAGTGGGTGTTGGCAATTAGTTCCTCCACTCAAGTTCTTCTTTGAGGGCAAGTCCTACACAGATTTAAAGGCTTCAAATGCAAGCCCAGTGATGGACTGAATATTATCCAAAGACAAACCTAAGCAGATTTTGGAGTGAGGGAAAAAACCTCATCACTATGATGAACATACATGGAGTGATAAACTTCCCAAGCCATCACAACTTATGAAGACTCTCTATTTAGATATCAAGAAGCTATGAAGCTACAATGATAGAATGAGAACCTAGAATAACACAATTCCAGACCCATCAAAATATATCAAAATGTAATAATACATACATGCATATATAGATACACACATGTATGTATATATGTGTGTGTATATGTCCCTAGAGTAATTTATCTAGATGATCTCGGTATAAGTTGGAAAAATATAAGAAGCAACTGCTAAGAGAATTAGCTCAGCTGGTTACTTGCTGATTAAAGCTTTTAATTATGAAAATTTTGCCAAATTTTGCCAAAAATGCCAAGTTCGATGCCCCAAACAAAAGGAAGGTAGATACCTTGGCTAACTATGAACTAATCATATACTGTAAATTCAGCCAAAATGAAACAATGTGGATATAAATACTCCATCCTTTGTATCAGTGGTATCCCATATATAGGCATTAATCTGTACATAAAGATGTTCATGGGCCACATATTGACTTAGTTTTTAAAATGTAATATTATCTATGTTTTGTTGTATTTTTATTTAATTTATTAAATATTTTCCAATTACATTTTAATCTGATTCAGGTAGCATTTGGAAGTTTTTCCATATGGCTAGAATCTATACATCTGAAACCTTTCCTAAAGATCCCAGGTAGCAGAGATCATGGTGATTACCACAGGCAAGGTAATCCATGCTTTTAAGTGAGCAGGACACCTCAAGAAAATGCAACAGAGATCCTGAGACTCCTTCCAAAGAGTATATCATTTGGCTTTCTTCAACAATGAGAGTATTTCAAACCAGTTCCAATTGTTCAGTGATGAAGAAAGCCATGTATACCCAGAGAGAGGCCTGTGGGAACTGAGTATGGACCACAACATAGTATTTTCACACTTTCTGTTGATCTTTGCTTTCATTTTGTTTTCCTTCTCAGGTTTTTTTTTCCTAGATCCAATTTTTCTTGTGCAGCAAGATAACTGTATATATATATATATGTTGAATTTAACATATATTTTAACATATTTAACATGTATTGAACTACCTGCCATCTAGGGGAGAGGGTGGGAAGAAGGAGGGAAAAATTTGGAACAGTAAGTTTTGCAAGGGTCAATGTTGAAAAATTACCCATACATATGTTTTGTAAATAAAAAGCTTTAAAAAATAAAAAAATAATAATAAAATAAATATAAAATAAATAAAAAAGAGTATTCATTAAATGAAGTAAAAATTATGTAGCCCTAAGTGAATCCTTAATACTCAAATTAAACAAAGATGGTTTACAGTAAACCCAGAAGCAAAGTGAGGATTGTCAAGATATTAGGAGATATATTGTTTTCCAGAATAGGGCCAGAAAATAAGCTGTGCCCTGAGCTTGATATAATCACAATTCTTTGTGTTTACCCTCTAGATGTTCTTATCCACAGAAAATCTCAGAATTGTTTCACACCAGCTTGGAGAAATAATTGTGGTATCCATGTTCTGGTCATAAAGTCCTTCTAGGAATCAAACTTGTCACATTGTTGCTGTTACCCCTCATTGTCAGTGAGTTACAGCTCACTGCACAGCCATTGCTATAAATATTGAGATTTGGCCACTCAAAGTGGGTCTCCCCTGCTCCCCCAAGGGCAGAGCTCTGGCACATGTGTCCTAGCTTACAAGCCATTTCCCTCGCTTTGGAATTAAATTTCTGTCTGATTCCTAATTCTCCTGTGTCTAGCCTGCTCTGTTTGGCTGTAGTCAATCACAGTATAGAAACTGGTTCAATCCAGTTGACAGAGTAGATCATCCAAAACTGGACCATGGTTATTGGAGTGGCAAAAGTTGGGAACCAAAAATAGAATTCTCATGAAGGGTGGAAGAAAACAATCAGTGCTATCCAAAGTATATCAATCCATGCCTAAGAAAAATTTTTAAGATGATTTTGGATATCTGGGTCATAAGAATCTCAGTCTGGTGGGGAAAATTTTCTACAGGTATCATATGAAAGCTAATACAAGAAGTGTGAGACTTGCATCAAATGTGTTGAAAAAATGTATTGCCAACTTGAGGTATATAAAAAGCAGCAAATTTTTAGATTGGTTGTGTAAGGGCTATGGAAAAAGTGTAGAATCCAAAAGTCTTGAGTTCAAATCCAACCACAGACACTAGTTCTGTGATCCTGAGCAAGTCATTTAGCTGCTGTCTAACTCAGTTTCCCCATATTAAAATGAATACAATAATAGCATCTACCTCCCAGCAAGAGGTAGAGGATAATAATGAAAATTTGTAAAACATTTTCCAAATCTCAAACACTATATAAATACAATCAATCTGTCTATCATCATCATTATTATTGGATCAGAAGAATTTGAACATATTCCAAGGTGACTTAGAAATGTTTAGGTCTATCTGAACAAAATTAAAAGGCTTCTACAGTGGCCAAAGTGCCACAGAGAAGTATTTTTAATATGTTATTCCTGCTAGGATAACATCTTATCAAGGTTCAGATTTTGAAAGCAAATTTCTCAGAAACATAGTTTGACCTAGAAGAAATTAAGTAATATAAAACAATGTCATACAATCTCCAAGGAATATCCAGAGCATTTTAATTGCTTCCTATGATCTATACTGGGGATAATAATCCCTGAGCAAAAGTCTTAGTGAAGTCAATATGTGACATTATAATAGGAAAGATGTCATAGGATCTATGCAGCATACACTGATGTTTTAGTAGAAGGTATGGATGCTCATTGACTGGACTTTGGAGTATTTAAGGGAAAGAAAGGGGAAGAAAAATATATATTTGGCACCTTCTGTGTGCTAGGCACTGTACTAAGCATAAGAGAATGGAGGAAATCTAGAGAGATAAAACTAATACTCTCTGACCAAAAGATCAGTTGAAGAGGTCTTGTACCTACCATGGCCTGGGTGCAAAAGAGGTCTGATATCTGAGTTTCTGGCAACTCCATCTTGGGATGAAAATCCTATGAAAAAACCTCTTGTGTCTCTTGAAAATTAAAAAAAGATAACTGTAGACAAGGATGACTATCATAATTCAGAGGCTAGAAAGTCTACTAGTTAACAAAATGGCTGTAGATAATGACCTATTAAATGATGCATATATTGCCCAGTGGAGACATATTTAGACCTCAATAAATAAGAGAATAAGAACTCATGAGAGGCAAGGAATTGATCCCCTCTACCAGACTTCCAACCCTAGGAAAACACTCATATAAACAACATCTGGGCCAAAGTCCTGATCAAGAGGAAGCCAAGAATGAGCATAGGATTGTGAAAGAATGTGAAAAACATGGGAGACTTCCAGGATTATTGGAGCAAGTGGAAGGCTGCTAATGCTGCCTTGACTAATAAGAAATCCCTGACTTGGAAGAGAAAATACAAATCCCATCCTCCCTGCTACTTCCCAGTAAATTCTAACCATGAAACCAGTGTTTTCCATTGCCTATAACTCCTTATGACAAAAAGTATCCTCACTCACTAACAGTCATTTGTGGAAACTTAGGCTATAGGTTAGTGTGTCTGAAGAAAGCTTTTACCCCACAAAGATCAGAAGAATCAAACATTCAGAGATAGAAGCAAACTAAAGGAGAAAGGTATCTGGTCAATGAGTGACTGGGATGATATCTGATGTCCCTGGAGAAATAATTAAGGATGTCATTCATATAGAACTAACTCAGGATAGCAGATCTCATTCTTAGGAGGAGAACACACAAATGAGAGATCTCATAGGTCTTTTTATGAGGTTGAGGGATAAAAGAGAGAAGGGAAAAAGGAAGGGGAAGTAGCTGTGGGATCTGTGATTCCATAGGTCTAAGCAACTTCTTATCAAGGAAATTCTCTCAATCAAAACTGTTATCTGAGAATTATCTGAGAACACAGTGGTTAAGTGACTTGCTTAAGAGACTGGAGGGCATTTATTTACTATATATAAATGCATCAGATATAGACAACAGGTATTATATAACATGTAACATCATGTAATCTATGTGAAATTTACATATGCCTCTGGTATAATTTGCCAGAATTTGTCTATTCTAACTGGGAAGAAAACTATTATAGATAACAAATCTTTCTCTCCATCAGGCACAAGAAGTACCAGGAGGAGTTCTGGGCTTCTGCTCCTTCCTCTCGTGGATATTTTGGGCAGCTGATCTTGGGAAATTTGAATAATCCGTAGCAGCTACTCTGGAATCATGGAGGACTAAGAAATGGTTGGGAAGATTATAGGATCCACTCCTTGAATCTCCAGACCCCATAGAAATCACTGATGCAGGTGGGAAATAATAATTCACCCAGACGTTAAGGAAGAGAAGATGTAAATTGCAATGTCACTTTAAAGCCATATGGCACCTAGAGAGAGGTTTACTTGTAGGGAGCAAGGAGAAAGGGTTTTTCATACGCTTGACACTTTTTCTGTATATGAGAGGGGTTCAAAAACAAAGGTATTTGTCATTCTGAGCTCAGACTATGATCAGGTAGCAGTTCTTTCTAATCTTGTCACTATCTCCAGACATAGTTGAATACACAGGTTGAAGGCAGCTATGACTCTTGCCAACATCAACATGTCCAGAGTAAAACTGATGTCTTCTTAGTGAGATTATGAGGAAGTACTAGAAATGCCACACACTGACCCTGCCAAGCTTTCTCAAGGTTCATTGATCCCAACATAGTTCATAGTATGAGATTAAAATGCCCTGAGGTAATTTTTTTTTTTTTAGTTTACTTATTTTTAATACATATTGTTTTATAAATCATGTTGGGAGAGGAAAATCAGAGCAAATGGGAAAAACCACCGGAGAGATTAAAAAAAAAAAAGAAATGAACATAGCATGTGTTGATTTACATTCAGTCTCCTTAGTTCTGTTTGCAGATATTTTCTGCCCAAAATCTATGAGAATTCCTTTGAATCACTGAATTATTGAGAAAAATTAAACTTTTCATATTGATCATCCCACATCTTGCTGTTATTGTGTACAATGTATTCCTTGTTCTGCTTATTTCACTCAGCATCAGTTCATGTAAACCTTTCCAGGCTTTTATATATATATATATAAAACAATAATATTCCATTATCTGAGATAAATTTTTTATTGTTCCCCTCTAATAACTATTGGGAGCAACAAACCAGAGAAATTAGAAGTATACTTTGGACAGTGGTTTTAAGAGCAAAATAGTGAAACACTTCACTTTAGGGATTATCTAGCCCTTACCTAGAAAAGAATTCCCTCAACAATATCATCAGCAAGTTGTCATTCAGTCTTTTGCTAAGCAACTGGATTGTTCAATAGCTAGAGCAGTGGTTCTAGAACCAGGAAGATCTAAGTTCAAATCTGATCTCAGATGCTGTGTGACCCTGAACAAAATTCTTAAATCTTTATCTCAGTTTCCCCAACTGTAAAAGGGGTATAATACCCTCCCACACTTGTAGTGAAGATCAAATGAGATAATATTTGTAAAGTGTGGTTGCTGCCAGATCTCCAACCAAGTCCAAGCCACTACCACTGCAGCTACAGTCTCTCCTGCTCTCCCTTGTTTTCCCTCCCTTCCTCCATAGCCTCCAGTCATGGCCTTCATGTGCCATCACTTCCCCCATCCATGCTGCTCTTTTCAGTTTGATGGTATGGAACTGAAAATTGAGGAACCTCTCATGGTATTAAAGGCTTAGTTTTTTGCACTGAGTGGAGTCCAAACTGCTAGACAGAAATATACCATGAAAGGAGTCACATCTGAAAGATGGAGGAAACCTCAAGATAAAGAGTAGAATGACTGTTAATGAGGGGATCAGCAGATGCTTAGCCTGAGGAACCTGTAGCTAGAATTGTTTTCTCAGAAGACACGATGGAAGAACAGCTAGCATCTGCTATGGAATTGCCACCTGGATTGACAAATCTTGGCAATACTTGTTACATGAATGCTACAGTTCAATGTATCCGCTCTGTGCCAGAACTTAAAGATGCCCTTAAGATATATGAGGGTGCCTTCGAGTTCAAGGGAAATGGCACCAAATACACTATATCAGTGCAGCCCTTAGAGATTTGTTTGATTCCATGGACAAAACTTCCTTCAGTATCCCACCTATTAATTCTACTGCAGTTTTTTGGCTATGGTTTTCCCACAGTTTGCAGAGAAAAGTGATCAAGGACAATATTTTCAACAGAATAATAATGAATGTTGGATACAAATGATGCAAGCACTGTAACAAAAATTGGAAGTTTTAGAAGGTGATTCTGTTATTGAGACAGAAAATGCATCATCATCTGCAGCAGCCCAAGCACTTTCTATTTTTTTAATTGTAGTAAGTTTATTTAGTTTCAATACACATTGCTTTATGAATCATGTTGGCAGAGAAAAATCAGAGCAAAAGGAACACACTATAGGAGAAATTTAAAAAAAAAAAAGAAAAAAAAGAAAAAAGAAGTGAACATAGCATGTGTTGATTTACAGTCTCCTTAGATCTTTTTTTCTGGACAGTCTATTAGAATCGCTTCTGATCACTGAACAGCTAAGAAGAACAAAGGGTTTCATACTTCATCACACATTTTTGCTGTTATTGTGTACAATGAATGTATTCTTGGTTCTGCTTGTTTTACTCACCATCAGTTCATGTAAATCTTTCCAAGCCATTCTACAATCATCCAAGCATCTTCTAAAAAGAAAAGTTTAATCAATAAGTGGTATTGAGTTTGAAACCACCATGAAATGTACAAAGACTGAAGAAGAAAAAGCCAACAAAGGGAAGGAAAACCAGCCCCAGCTCAGCTGTTTTATCAAGTATCTATTTACAAGACTTAGATTGAGATTTCAGGAAGAAATATTCAAATGGTCTCCCACATTGCAAAGAAATGCATGATACATAAAATGTTCCAAGGTTAGCCGACTATATTCTTGCCTTTCTATTCTGATGGTTTGATTTTTTTTTTCTCCTGAGACAATTGAGATTAAGTGACTTGCCCAGGGTCACACAGCTAGGAAGTGTTAAGTGTCTGAGACTCAGATTTGAAGTCCTCTTGACTTAAGATCTGGTGCTCTATCCACTGTACCAACTAGTGCCCCAGTTTGATTTTTTTTTTTTTTTTAAAGAGAAGGATGTTAAATTTCCTTTTATGTTGGATGTATATGAACTGTATACACCAGAACTTCAAGGGAAAAATAGTCTCCTTTCTGTCAAAATTCTTTTTTTTTTTCTGAGTAATTTAATACTTTTATTATTTATAGGTCATTCATTCAGTCTTCTCTGGACTAAGTCCAATTCTGGGTTTAACATAATGTCCTTCTTCAGGACTAGTTCAAAATATAGAAATAGATAGATAGATAGATAGATAGATAGATAGATAGATAGATAGATAGATAGATAATTGATGGATGGATGGATAGATAGATAGATAGATAGATGGATATCTAGCTACCAAAAAAAAAAAAAAAAACCCAAACTCTATCCATAGATAACTATAGATCTAGACAAGCATTGTTGTTTCACTTTTCAGTTTGTGACCCCATTTGGGATTTTCTTGGCAAAGCTTTTAGAGTAGTTTGCCACTTCCTTCTCCAGTTTATTTTACAGATGAGGAAACTGAGGTAAACATAGTTAAGTGATTGCCCAGGATCATACAGCTAGTAAGTATCTGAGGCCAGATTTGAATTCACATAGATGAGTCCTTTGACCCATGGGTTGATGCTCTATCCACTGTGTCATTTAGCCTGTCTTAAAACAAATAGATGTAGGTGTATGTAAATGGATCAACTCAATCACCAAACTACCAGCTAATCTAGTTTTTTTTTGTTTGTTTTTTTGTTTTTTTGTTTTTTTAAGCCTCTCTCTTCCTGTTCCAGAAGTCGATTAAGCTCAAGCTTAATAGGCAACAGAAGTGGTTATATGAAATAGATTCAGGAGAGCAATAGATTGTAAAATAATATTACATAAAAATAGTATAATAGAGAGTCAAGCATGAAGTAATTATGTCATAGGTATTCATCACAGGTTAGCAAGATATAGATTAGGATGACTGGAAATGGCCTGAAGCAGTGTGAAACTTTAACCCTTTTAAGTTAAAATCTTTCCCGGGTCTTAGTTTATTGAAAGCAATACACATTCAGTGATTAAGATTAGATAATAAATGAGTCAAAGAATGATTTCTTTTATAAACTGAGAGGGGAAGACTCTCTAGGTTTCTGGCCAAAATAGAAATAATTGCTATTTATAACAACTGGGAGCCTTCAGGGTCCAAACTCATTAATCCAACCCAAGCCCAAAAAGGGCTGTGTCCTTGATCCAGTCAGATTTGGTCTGAGACGTATTATTGGCTAAACAATGACAGCCAGAGAGATTTTAGTTTAAGGCATTGTTCTTAAGAAAGAAATATAGTCTGTAACCCCCAAGATGTCTTTAGAAATTTCAATAATCAAAATTTGCATTACTTTGGGCAGGGTAGCTGCAGGCAAGGCTTGGACATTCTGGGTCCAATGGCAAGATATAGATCAGGATTACTGGAGATAGACTACACACACTTGGCTAGTGCTTTAACATCCACAAAATACTTTTGTCATAACAACTTGAATTAAGTAGTACATTATTATTGTGTGTGCTAATAATGCTAGTTTCTTGTCTCAGAAAGTTATACAAAATAACTTCCATTGAATTCCATTAGTTATTAGTTAATTATTCATTGAATAGTGTCAGACCGATGAGATTCAAGAAGTCAAGAATGTATAAAGTCTTTGTAATGAATTCATGGACTCAAACTTTTCTCCCAGTTTAGGGAAGTAGCTTATTGTGACATTTAGTAAATGGGCAAAATTCCTAAGAAACCCACCATTTTCAAGAGGAAAGAAGCCAAGAGGTGACAAAGTTCCCTAGCAGAACTCACAATTAACCAAGGGAAAGGGGATACTTGTATAGTTACAGACTCAAAGCAAGTATGCTAAATATATATATGTATATATATATAATTTTTTTTTGGCTGAGAAAGTTATACAAAATAACCTTTACTGAATTCTATAGCTTGGTCTCCTGATTGTATTCAATAATAGTAAGATCAAGATAATCCTGTTAGTGACCCACTCCCCCCAAACACTAGGTTGCCAGCAGTGACGAGATCTTTTGTTAGGATCTTATTTCCCTCATCAGGACCTGAAGTCAAGAAAACTAATTTTCCTGAATTCAAATCTGGCCTCAGATACTTACTAGTTGTATAGCATCACTTAGCTCAGTTTATCTCACTTTTCTCAACTATAAAATGAGCTGGAGAAGAAAGTGGCAAACCACTTCAATATCTTTGCCAAAAAAAAAAAGAAAAAAATGAGGTCACCAAGCATCTGGAAAACAATTGAATAACAATTACTTTATGCATCTACTAGTCTTGGCCCAGTCCAAGTTGGTTCTTTGTTTATTAGTAGGTAAAATAAAGGTCCCATTTTAAATTGGTTAGTTTGCAAATGCCCTGGGGCTGGAGTGATGAAATTATTTAACCATACTTTTACTTTAAACTAGGAAAAATTGCCTTTTGAACTAGACTGAGAAATGGGGTGTGACAAAATGGAGCACCAGTCTGAAACCATACCTTTTTGGGGTCCTCTTTGAACATTTGGTGTTCCCATATAGGGAGTCTGGTCTTCCCTAGCTTTATGCCGATTTTGTCACGGTAAGTCCCCTATTCTTTTTTTCCCTCTATTCTATAGCTAGGATACCCCAAGCACCTAAGAATGCTTGTTTGGGTCATCAGGAACTCAAACTCAGCAAACTTTCCTTGACAGGGGAACACACAATCTTGGGAATTCTTGCAATTCTCAGCATAATTCCCTCCTGATTAGGGAATCTTTGTCACTTTTTCACTCTCTCTGGAATGCTGGAGGAGATAAGGTACTATAGGAATAAAAATTTTATGACTTGTGGCAAAGATGGGACAATCTTCTTCTGTGTCATTTTGTCTATATCTTCATCTCTGTGAAGAATGTCTATGTCATGTCTGTATCATGTTTGTTCTGTGAGATAGATTCTGCAAACAAGAAGAAAAAACTTTTGTAATTTGTAATTTTGTAATTTGAACACTGGGAAAGATTTAGAAACATCTTTAATTCCCACATTAAAAAGGGAAAAATATCTGGCTTTTTTTTTTTCCTGTAGATCCTAATTTTGTCCAACTAGGGGCTATAAGAATAAAGTTAAATTAATTTTAAATTCTAGAACCACTAAAGTAACATTTTAGCAGATTCTTAACGTTTTATGAATAAGGATTAAGGTATTTAACAATTAGTTATTTTAAGATTATTGGAAAATTCCTGAAACAATTTATTATTTTGAGGAAAAACAAAGATTAAATTATACAGAAGATTTTAAAAGATTATAGAAGCAAGTGACAAAACTGTTTTGTTGAGCAATGAAAAAAAGTTAGTTGGCAGAATGCTCAGAAATGAAGAGAGTGGGAAAAAAAGATAAATTGCAACTTTTTGCTAACATTTCCTTGACTCTTATCTTATCCCCTTCTACTCCAATAGGAAAGGAAAAAAAAAGGTTCACTTTATATAAAAGCTAAGATAGCTGCTGAAAAGGGAAAGCACCCCAGCAGGTATTAAGGGGCTCTCTCTACAATCCGTATCACTCAGCATGCCCTCTTCCCAAATCCCAAGTGCATCTCATTTGTGGGGACTGCTAATAAGATCATTAAAGCCCATATCCCTCTGTTAATCCCCTCTCATTTCAGAGCAGATTAAGAAAAGAGAACATTGAAGAAATGTAGGGAAATTCAAATTCTGTCCCACCTATAAAAGTGGAGTTAGGGAGCAGTGGGGAATCCATATACCTTGCTCAAGTATCTCCCAAACCCAGCTTGGAGAGTGGAGGTCAGTCCCCATGGTCAGTATTCCCTGAGCTCTGGCACCTGAAACTAACATCAAAGAGAGATCCTGGTCCCAGCCACCCCAACCTTCAGTAGGTTTTATCCAGAAACTGACTGGAAAGAATCCAGCTGTCCCTGGCAGCACCTAATTTGGCAATGTGAAGTAGGAGAACCACTCAAGCTCTGTATTTGGTAAACCCACCATTCTGTTTCAGTTGCAGAAATATATTAGCTATGTGATTTATGGAAATTATTTGATCTCTGCCCAGTTTTCTGATTTGTAAAGAGAAATAATAATTGTTGTGAAGATCACATAATTGCAAAAGTGTCTTAGCACAGAAACATCAACAACTGGGATAGGCAGGTAAGAATAGAAAGCAAAGTCCCTTCTCTGGGGTCTGTCAATTGCTCTTAATTATAAGCTTGCCAATGTTCTTACCCATCAGTGTAAGCAAGGTCAGAGCTTATTTCTGATATATAGTTCCCAAACAAGAAATGTGTTTACTGAGAATCTATAAGCTTGTTAATTATATATAAATGATTTCTAATGATTAGTCTTTGCACCAGGATACATTTAAACTCAAGAAGAAGAAAAATGGGGACAGCTAGGTGGCGCAGTGGATAGAGCACCAGCCTTGAATTCAGGAGGACCCGAGTTCAAATATGGTCTCAGACACTTAACACTTCCTAGCTGTGTGACCCTGGGCAAGTCACGTAACCCCAGCCTCAGGGAAAAAAAAAGAAGAAGAAAAAAATATATAAGATATTAAACAAAATCTCCTTCTTATGAGTTTTGATAAACCTTTATTGCTTAATTTAACTTCTTGAAAATAAGAATACTATATCTAGCCCTAATTTTTGACAAGTAGAATTTGCTATTTGAGATAAAATCTCAACCTCTGGGAAAGGAAAGAGACCCAGTGAGACACTAGCAGCTTGCTCCCATGACTTTTGAGTTTTGAATTTGGATATGATTGTGTGATGGATTAGTCAGTAACCCATTTTGAAATGAAATTTGAAATAAAAGTCATGTTACTTACAGATGCCATCCTGAATTGTCACAGTTGGAGGTCTTATTTGGGCAAGAGCTGGGAGGACAACATTGGTCTCTGCTCAAGGTGGATCCTTCTGGTTCACTTTCCCAGTTCTATTTCTTTGTTTCCTGTTATGGGAGCAATCTGCTAGTGTCTTATTGGATCTCCTCTCTTTCCTTCCCTACAGGTTACCAAAGGAACTCTCCTGGGAGGATCCTACACATGAAAGCTCTCAAGCACTGCTGCTTCTTTGTTTCTTAAGTCCTTGTTCGAGCACCATTTGTTATGAGAGCCACCTGCTAGTTTGTTACTAGTGTGGAAATAGCATCTATTTGTACTATGTGTACTGTGATAAAGACATGTTTTCTTATAAATGCCTTATTTGATATGTACTGTTATGGAATAGTACTTATCATAGTATTTAAGTACCCTCCCAAGACTTTTATCCTGGGAATAGAAAGCCTGTACTTGCAAGGGTGTTATTACTATGTTTCCATTGTTGTTGTTGTTTGTACTTCATTCTTGAAGAGGACCATGACCTTAGGGAGGTGGTGCCATAACATGCAAGTGAAGTGTAGTTAAGTGAGGGAGAGATAGGCAAGGTTACCTGCCTTATTTTCCCCTCCAGAAACATCTGGGTCCAGTGATTAGATACAGATCAGGATGACATGGCCCTGGATGCAATGGGAGACTAGCTTTTTTAAACTGAGATCTCAACAGTTCTGTTTGACTGAGGCGGTAGTCATTCAGTGATTAAAACTAGGTAGCTATTGAAGTAAAGAATCTCCTCTTTCACCTATTCCAAAAAAACCCTAAATAAATAAGTAGATGAATGAATGAATCTGAGAAGAGAAGACCCCCAGGATTTGTGACCAAAGCAAAATTGATTATTATTTAATTTATTTTTTTTTTTCCTGAGGCTGGGGTTAAGTGACTTGCCAGGGTCACACACCTTGGAGGTGTTAAGTGTCTGAGACCAGATTTGAACTCTGGTGCTCCTGAATTTAAGGCTGGTGCTCTATCCACTGCGCCACCTAGCTGTCCCCTTTATCAGAACCTTTAACTGTCCCCTTTATCAGAACCTTTAACTGTCCCCTATTATTTACATTCAATCTGAGTTCAATCAGGACCCAAACAATGACCCCATGGCACTTGGTCTAGGACCTATTGGTGGCCAATTAAAATCAGATTGCTTTTAATTTAAGGTCTGATCCTTAAAAAAGAAATCTAGCCAGTAAACCTCAAGATATCTTGGGAGGGTCCAGAATTGCAAAAGAGGAAAAAAAATGTTTCTAAGAACATCTATAAGTTCAAATCTGGCCTCAGATACTTATTAGCTGTGTAACATCACTTAGCCTTGTTTGTCTCATTTTCCTATCATCTATAAGAGGAGCTGGAGAAGGAAGTGGCAAACCATTCCAATATCTTTGCCAAGAAAACCCCAAATGGAGTCAGCAACATCTGGAAAACAACAACTAAACAATTGCATTATATATCTACTAGTCTTGGCCCTGTCCAAGCTGGTTCTTTGTTTACCAGTAAATAAAACCTTAAACTTGTTAGTTTGGAAATCCCCTGGGGCTGGAGTGATCACATTATTTAACCATACTTTTTGTTCATTCTTAGAAAAACTGCCTTTTGAGCTAGACTGAGAAATGGGGTTTGGCCAAATGGAGAATAGGATAAACTACAGAGTAATATGAATATTAAACGATACAGAAAAATATTGATTTTCCTCATCAAGTAACAGGAACTTCTTAAACTATAGGAAATACTCCTAAAACTATAGTTCATGAGCCCCTACCTTTGTGTTTACTTTGACTTTAGTCAGATAGGAGGCACAATATATTCAAAGGAAAGGCATTTGCTAAAATGACAGAACAGTATCCATGAAATATCTGCCCCATTTATCTGGGGCTCACATTCCCAACAATATACACAGACATGATCAACTACTTTGTCAGCCATCTCAAAGACCATGCCTTGATGGGATTTCTACCCTGTGGAAATCTTATATTTTGATCTGCAATTGTTTTTCCAGGAGCCTTATTTCTTTCTCTTTTTTTTATGCATATGTTTTGAAAATAAAAAGCTTTATTAAAAAAAAAAAAGAGCTCTATTTGATGTACTCTTCAACTTTACAAGACACTATATCTCTCTGTTCTGGACATTTTCTTTCTTTTTTTAAAAATTAATTTTATAATTATAACATTTTTTGACAGTACATATGCATAGGTAATTTTATACAACATTATCCCTTGTACTCCCTTCTGTTCCGAATTTTCCCCTTCTTCCCTCCACCCCTCCCCTAGATGTCAGACATTCTGTTCTGGACATATTCTCTGGCCATCTCAAATACCTGAGGCATTCTCTATTCTCTGCTCTGATTACTAATCTCCATGACTTTTTAAAGTTCTAACTAAAATCCCTTCTTGTCCTGAAATCCTTCTTCAATACCTTTTAATTCTAGTGTCTTCACTCAGTTGATTATTAGGAGCCTTATTTCAAGAAAGGCTCAGAAACACTTTCCTCACCAATTAGCACTAAGGAAATTCCTGATTTCCTTAAAAGTTAAACTGACTTTAACTATAGGCTTTGTTGTTGTTCAGTATGATCCCAATTAAATCAGTGTAATCCCAATTAAGGATTTTCTTTGCAAAAATATTGTTAATGATTTTTAATTTCCTTCTCTAGCTCATTTTTTACAGATGAGAAAACTGAGGCAAACAGCATTATATGATTTGCCCTGACTTACGTGGCTAGTTTCTGAAGCCAGATTTTAATTTAATTCTTCCTGATTCTAGGCCAAGTCTGTTGCTCTACAATTCCCTTTTAATGTCCTGATCCAGTTTCCCTAATTGTCCTATTCAGTTACTCTGCCTCAGGTTATAACCATTCCCTCTTAATGTTAGGATAAAGGTCTAATATCTTAGACCTTAGGCTATAGTCCTCTCTTTGATGGGATAAAGGTCTTTATCCATTTAGACATTATTAGACTATCAGGAGCCTCTCCAGTGCTTCCCGCCGTCACGCCTGTCTCCATTTTATCATCCTCATACTAGGTTCCTCCTCCCATTAGGTGATCCTGATTATGTCATTGTTCTTGTTACCCTATAAAAAAAATCTTGTATCAGACATTCACAGCTGGATTCTTTGAGATGATAGTCTCGTTCAGCCCTGGGACCAAACCATGGATCCATTTGGTCCCAGTAAATCTCTCCCATTTAAATAAATTATTAAATTGTTCTCTAATTTCTATCTTTCTCAGTTTCTCTGGCATTACAAGTCCACTTCTATTGTGCCATTTACCTAGTGCCTGGGTAAAACTTTTCTTGATTGTTCTAGCTAGGTGCTAATGCCTCCTCTCCAAATAAATTTTGTAGAGTGTGTGTGTGTGTGTGTGTGTGTGTGTGTATTCTTTGTCTCTAATGTGAGCTTAGCACCATACCTGGCAAAAAATGGGCACTAAATAAATGTTTATTGACTGATTGATTAAATGTAGGCTACTTTACTACTTTTCTTCCCCAAAGGCAATCTGGTCCTAGCCTTTGGGACTTATCCTTTTCCACCATTGTCTTTGGCCCCTATCCTTTTTTAGCTTCCTTTTGTACATTATCTTTCCCCATTAAATTATACACTCCTTGAAGGCAAAATTTCTTTCCACTTTATATTTGTAAGCCTAATTCTTGGCACTATAGTAACTAAATAAATGTTGATGGACTGATTGTAAGTTATTTTGGTCCAGGTTGTTTGTTTTTTAATTTTGCATCTTCAGTCCCTACCACAGTATCTGGAAGTTACTAAATCTTTATCCACTGATTAGAAAAAAACTACTGCATTTCCAGCAAAAATAGTGAATCAATGAGTTATTTTTGAGTTGAACTATGGTCCACTGTGATTGCAAGAGGTTTTTTTTTCTCCCCCCCCCCATCTGTAATTTCTCATCTAGCATAGTGTTTGGCATTTATTAAATATGTGCTCAATAAGTATTTGTTAGCTGATTGATTATGTTTGTGCTTTTTTTATCTTGAAATACACTCCATCATTCTTCTCCCTATTCAGATTAAAAACTATTTCTGCCATAATTAAAAACTTATCATTAAGGCAATTTGTCAAGGTCACATAGAATTCTAATCTTTTCTTCTGATTTGTTAAGCCCTTCTACATTAGATATGTAATGAGATCAATTTAATGCTTATTTTTCTCTTTCATTTTCCAAGTGCTAATGTTCAAAAATAGAAAAGGTCATGGTGACAAGGCTATTGGAAGAGAAAGATCAAGCAGATCTATATCAGAAATATAGATTTGGTCCACCTGAAGAGCTATAAAAGATAATCTCCTTTTTGGAAGAAAAGGTAAACAAAGTAAAAAATCTGTGTGGATTTTTTTTTTCCACACATAGGGACATAAGGAAAGAATCACAAACTTTAAAAATTATTTTCTCAATAAATAATAAAAATTGATGTTGGTGCAGTTTTAGGAAAGATGTAGCAATAATCCTAAGGTTCCCTGGTCTTGGAAATGGTGTACTTATAAATGTTAAATTTCTTCTCATAGGTTATTCTGCCCCCGTTTACTTTATGTGACCAGGATGCTAAGGCTATAAATATAAATATTGTCAGAAAATAGCCTGTTGGTCAGTGATAACAGAGTTTCTGAGATTAGTGAGCAATAATAAAGTGCTAAAAATTGACACTGGGGTAGAAAAAAGTTGGGTGTTTCCCCATCACACCCCCACTTCTGCCCAGAAAATTGTGGGTATTGCACCTTGACACAAAGTTAGAACCAGACAATTCTTCAACTCCACCTCTAAGCCATAAAATTATCATATTAGTGACATGAAGCACCTGGGTTCTCAAAATTTTTCCTATAAATCTATCTTCTTGCCCATGGTTCTTTGCTAATTTCTTTTGGAATTTAGCCCACTTTAATTGGTATTATAATTATAATAAACTTTGCCATTTGACTTGGAGATGACTCTGAGCCTAAAAATTCTTTTGAGTCACCTTGTGATACTGGTCTGGAACCCTGAACTTTTTGGGGTCCCCCTTGAACCTCAAAAATAAGACTTATAAAAGAATTGTAACAGGCAGAGAAAAATTGGATAATTTCCCCCTACACCCAAAGAGAGAGCATCCATAATTTATGACATCTTAGATCCATCAAAATATCAATAATTTTTTCAGGCCAGGTGAATGATAATTATGCTCATAACAACAATAACAATAATAATAATTCACATATTATAGTACTTTAAGGTTGGTAAAGTGCTTGACCTTCTCTAGCTCATTTTAGCCTCACAATTACCTTCCAAGATAGTTGTTACTATTTTTCATCATTTCTCTGGTGAAATATTGAGGGATAGAGGGGTTGAGTAACTTGTCCCAGGTCACATAACTAGTAAGTATCTGAGGTGGGATAAAAGCCCTTATTTTCTTTCTTTTTTTTTTTTTTTTTTTTTTTTTTTTTTTTTAATTAAAGCTTTTTATTTACAAAACATATGTATGGGTAATTTTTCAACATTGGAGCCTTGCAAAGCCTTCTGTTCCAAATTATCCCCTCCTTCTCACCCCCACCTCTAGATGGCAGGTAATCTAATACGTGTTAAATATATTCAAATATATGTTAAATCCAATATATGTATACATATTTATACAATTATCTTGCTGCACAAGAAAAATCAGATCAAGAAGGGAAAAAATTAGGGGGAAAAAAACAAGTTGAAAGCAAACAACAACAGAAAGAGTGAGAATGCTATGTTGTGGTCCACACTCAGTTCCCACGGTCCCATCTCTGGGTGTAGATGGCTCTCTTCATCACTGAACAATTGGAATTGATTTGAATCATCTCATTGTTGAAAAGAGCCATATCCATCAGAATTGATCATCATATAATATTTTTGTTGCCCTGTATAATGATATCCCAGTTCTATTCATTTCACTCAGCATCAGTTCATGTAAGTCTCTCCAAATCTCTCTGTATTCATCCTGCTGGTCATTTCTTACAGAATAATATTCATATACTATAACTTATTCAGCCATTCCCCAGTTGATGGGCATCCATTCCAGTTTCCAATTTCTTGCCACTATGAAAAGGGCTGCCACAAACATTTTTGCATGTGTGGGTCCCTTTCCCTCCTTTAAAATCTCTTTGAGATATAAGCCTAATAGAAACACTGCTGGGTCAAAGGTTATGTACAGTTTGATAACTTTTTGAGCATAGTTCAGAATTGCTCCCTGGATTGGTTGGATCTGTTCACAACTCCACCAACAATGTATCAGTGTCCCAGTTTTCCCACATCCCCTCCAACAATCATCATTATGTTTTCCTGTCATCTTAGCCAATCTGACAGGTGTGTAGTGGTATCTCAGAATTGTCCTAATTTGCATTTCTCTGATCAATAGTGATTTGGAACACCTTTTCATATGAGTAGAAATAGGTTCAATTTCCTCATCTGAAAATTGTCCGTTCATATCCTTTGACCATTTTTCTATTGGGGAATGGCTTAAATTCTTATAAATTTGAGTCAGTTGTCTATATATTTTAGAAATAAGGCCTTTATCAGAAACTTTGAATGTAAAAAAAAAAAAAAAAACCAACCTTGCTTTCTTGATTTCAATTCTAGCCCTCTTTATTATCCCAGGTTTAGGGTAAGTAAATTGCATTTGTTTCTATTTCTGTGATCTACTTCTCCAATTCAAATAGTTTTCAAATGAAATCTGCTATTTATAGCTCCATGTAATTTAAATCAATGGATTAATTCCAGAATCAGCAGCCAAAATTGGCAATTTTAACCTAGGTTAAAATATGAGATTTTCTAAGTTTAAATGCAAATTCTATATCTGGATAGCAAAAAAATAAACTTCACAAGTATGATATGTGAGAGACATAATTATATAACACTTTTTCTGGACAAGATTACAATGAGTCAGTAATGAGATGTAACAGCCAACAAAGCTAATGTGATCTTGGTCTGCATGAAGAGGGGAAATAGCTCCCAAGAATAGGAGTTGATAGTTCTTATTGTTGCTATTGGCAATATAGATAGCACAGTGATCCAAGCTCTGGACCTGAAGTCAAGAGAACTGAAGTTCAAATCTGGTCTCAGACACTTACTAGCTGTGTGACCCTAGGCAAGTCCATTAATTTTGTTTGCCTCAGTCTCCTCATCTATAAAATGAGCTGGAAAAGGAAATAGAAAATCTCTCCATTATCTTTGCCAAGAAAACCCCAAATGGGGTCATGAAGAACCAGATACAATTGAAACAACTAAATTGCAATAAAGTTCCTATCATATTACATCAATTGAATATCTGGTTTAGTTCTGAGGAGCACAATTAAAGGAAGACATTGATAAGCTGGAGAATATCCAGAAAGATGCAACCTGGATGATGAAGGACCTTAAGTTCATTACATATGAGGATGAGTAGCTTGAAGAAGACTCCAGGGAGAGGAAGACAGAATAGGATAACTGTTTTTGACTATTTGAAGGGATGTCATATGGAATAGGGAACAGATTTGCTTCATTTTGTTTCACAGAGCAAAACCAAGAGAATTATGCAGAAGTTGTGAAAAAAACAATTATCATCAGGAAAAACTTTATAACAATTAGAGTTGTCTAAAAGGATGTGGCTACCTCAAGAGGTATTAAGTTTTCTCTTTTTGTAGTTCTTTAAACAAAGGCTAGAAGACCATTTCTTGAGGATACTATAGTGATGATTTCTTTTGGTTGTGAGTGGACTAAATGATCATGGAGATACCTTCTCACATTAGTTCCAACATAACAATTACCTTTTTTAGGGTATTTTCACTGTAATCCATAGCTCCAATTGTGGAATAAAAGGTAATGTCTTTCTTTGTAAAAAAAAAAAAAAAAAAACTCAAGAATTCCTAATCAGATGAAAAAGGATTCTTGTGGGGGCAAAGGAACAAAGGAAAAGATGGCTTGCTCAGCCCTAAATAAGACAGATCTTACTTACAAACAGAAAAATAGATTTAAATGCTGTTTTTGGCCATAGATTACAAAGCTTCATCTCATAAAAACCACATTAGCAGTTGAGAAAGGTTGTACTTCCCAAATACACATTCCTCCTTGTACTCAACAGACCTGAACATGGGTGATTCACTAGTTCAAACTTCTCTATCTTTTCTTAGGCAAAAAAGCCCTACCAACTTGCTGTGCTTTGGGGATGTGGATCTGGACAAGGTACAAGAATATTTGCTCTCCTTGTTGACAAGATTTTGGGAATAGATATCATTGAGGACCAGATTGAACAAGCAAAGCAGTCACCTAATGCCTTCAGCATTTCTTACATTAAGTCCAATGAACATGGATTATTTTTCAGGTGCCCTGCAAATCCCAAGTTAGTAGATAACAAAAAATATCAACATTCTAAATTATTAGTGATTGAAAATACTTTTATGTTTCAAAGAGATTTAATTTTGTCAGTCTGTGCACTCCCTATGACTTAAGAGCCACTCTTTGTGAGTTGCTATGGCCAAGATTTGCTAAGAGCGTCTTTAACTTTTTCATGACCCCTTATCACCCAAAAAGGTATAAAGGTATATAAATAAGTCAAACACTTACTGATTAAAAAAAAATCATAATTTCATAACCCCTTCATTCGGTTACTCCCAATCAACAACCCACAGTTAAAGAAGCTTTAGGCTAGGGAGGGGCACTTCACCAATGAACCCATGAATAGGATTCATGAGTCCAGTGAATATGAATGGGGGAAAAAACCAAAATTATATCTTTATTTTCACTAAACTTTAGTTTTTATTGTAATCCTACATATTTTGCTTTATGCATTTAAAAGTTTTATTCTAATAAGAATCTATAGATTTTATCAAAATGTCAAAAGGATCCATGACACAAAAACAATGAAGAACCTCTGTTTTAAACAGGTACATAGTCTTCCATTAGTCAAGAGTTGGGGGATTTTTGAATTTGGTGGAAATTGTCAGAACCTGTCCTCCACTGGCATGATTGCCAGGAAGGCAGGGTTGGCTCCATGTTAATATTTACTATCATAACATGACTTTGGTAGGGGCCACTCTGGGATCCTCAACAGACTTTGGAGAATCCACATAAAATTTTCAAAAAAGATTCCTTCATGCTTTGGGTTTGATAGGGATCAAAATAAAAATTTTAGGAGGCATGAAGGAAAGAGAAGATAGACTTGGAATTCATCGGTATACAAAACTCTCAGGAAAATATTCCCTCTGTCAATGCAAGTGACATCATCTAATCTTAGAGGAATGTTTCCTATTCTTTTTCCCAGGGTGACAGAGCTAATATATGTCAGAAGCTTGATTTGAATCTAAATCTTTCTGCTTCTTAAGAGTTATCACTATATTATCACCACCTCTTTCAGCATCATATTCAAAAATTATCTAAATATTTCATCTTTTTTTTTTTAAGTTCATACTTCCCTATAAGAATTTCTTACTAAGATAAGAATAACTTTGAAAAAACCTCTATCTTGATAGTAATTTAGAATAGCATATCAAAAGCCCATGTACCCCTAAGGAAAGGAAAAGCCAGTTGTTTAAACTTTTTACTTTTAATGTAATATGCTTTCCCTAATTAATTTTATGAATTTTGAATTGTTCAATTTAATAAAATCAAAGCAATGAATCAAGAAATGGAAAGAAATGCAACTACTTACACTTGTTATAAAACACACACACACACACACACACATACACACACAAACACACACATACACACACAAACTAATTTTAAATGTTTTTTCTTTCTGTCTAGCACAGAGTTGTTCCTTCCCTATTTCCTGGAGAAGAATCTCTTCTCTTCCAAGGCCGCACTTCTTTATTCCTTCTCCCCTAAGAGTTCCTTGTAAATATCTCTGTGCAGATCCTTTCTGTACTCCAGCATGGAGATCTCCATACTCCAGTGATCTCAGATCACTAATATTTACTCAACCCTCAATTTCTTGACATCTCCTCTGTTCTAGAACTATTTTAAAGATATGTCCCAGTGTTTCTTTCATGTACTCCTTAGTGCCATTAAATTCCTCATTTTACTAATCTGAAATTTCAGACCCTGTGAGATGCCCCAACTATCAAAGGCAATACTAGAAAGTCATCATCTTTACCCTTGGTTTGTGAATAGTTGCCTGGATGCTGTAGAACATACTTTTTTCCCCCTTCCTAATTTCCTTTATTCATCCTGCTCTTTTTACCAGTGTGGTCTTAGAATCTTGGACAATTTATGTGGGGAACACTGGAGCTGATCCATGAGACCATTGAAATCAACAATCAATAAGACCTAACTTCTTGTGTTTTACAGGGGCAACCCTGATCCCAGATGAGCCCCCATTTGTAAGAAACAAAGTGTCTCACAAGAATTACAAGGACTCATTGATGAATGCAAGAAAGATTTATTTCATATTCTTGCAAAAATGGATGTATTCTAATTCTGTAGAATGGGAACACACACCTACAGAGGCCAGGTCAAGTCTTTTTATGAGGTTTAATTAGCCCTACTTTCTCCTTCAGGATCCTGATCTATCAGGATTCTTTCCAGGTTACCATTCTCCCTTATAAAGTAAATAAAATACCCAATTTTAAGCAAAATGTGATCAGAGCAGTTCTTCCTTTAAGTTCTTTGAGCTCATTCGCTTTTTGAGCTCATGTCTCCATTCTTTCAATCCTTCTTGATCCAAGTGGGAAACTCCCCTCCTTATCACGTAGCAAGTCTCTGCCCCCAAGAAGCTCACATTCTTCATTCTTTTGGAGGAAGATTACTGGAGAAGGGAAGGACAAAGTCCAGGGAGTCCTGTTCAAATCTAAACCTCCACTCCTGACTATTCTTTAATGTTCCTGTGGGTTTCAATTTTCTAATTTAAGTTTCATTACTCCAATTTAATTTCTGTAGAGAACTTCCAGGAAGCTAGAAAATTCAGTAACTGGGATGTTTTCTCCTCCCAAATTTTTTTTTCCCCTGAGACAATTGGGGTTAAGTGACTTGCCCAGGATCACACAGCTAGGAAGTGTCCTCCTAAATTCAGGGCTGGTACTCTATCCACTGTGCTACCTAGCTGACCCCTCCCTCCTCCTAAGATTAATTAAGATTGTATTTAAGTTTGAAATCATGAGAAAACATAAGGTCCTACCATAATTACTGGGGCATTGTGAACTTTAAATAAGATTGAGCCTCTAGAAACCAACAGTATGCTTCAGAGAGTTAGATCATAGAAAACAAAAACCAGGGATGGTTACAGAACAATGTTTTTCATAGTAATATTGTTCTAAATTATTTAAACAACATGATTTATCTCACTAAATGGCTCTGTTGAATAATCAGCAACCCTGCCTCCTTATTTTCAACTGCCACTAGCCCATTTGTTGTGCTAGTGGCAACAATTTCCATAATTGTAAAAACTAAATAAATGCCCTTCCATTTCTCCCAGAAATAAAGAGGTGAGGAGAAAGGGAGGAGGGAAAGAAGGAAGGAAGAAAGGTGGAAGAAAAGAAAGAAAGATGGAAGGAAGGAAGGAAGGAAGGAAGGAAGGAAGGAAGGAAGGAAGGAAGGAAGGAAGGAAGGAAGGAAGGAAGGAAGAGTTACAGGGTCATTCTGAAGCACAATCAGTACAGTTTTGAAAGTTACAGGTTGATTTATTAGATGTTGTGCCTTAAGAAAAAAGTAAGGTGTAGATAATAGAAATCATATAGTTTCATGTAAATTCTTTCTATTTCATTGCTACCATATAATTTTCATTTTGTTTGGTGTTAAATTTAGGATTAAAAACAAAACAAAACAAATTCATAAAAAAAAAGAAGACTGTGGAAAATGGGAGAAGCACCAGGGGCTAGAAAGGAGGGGGAAAAAAACTTCTCAATTTTCAAAAGGTAGAGATGGGGAGAAGGAGAACACAAATTCCAAGGCAAAGAGTTTAAATCTAATTCCTTACAAACTTTGGGGATGTATTCTTAAAGAAATGTTGACAAACATTTAAACTATTTTCTAAAATCCTAATCACAAAGAACAAGCACAATCTCATCTTCCTTTTTAACAAATATTTTTTTCATTCCAGTTCTGTTCCTCTCATACTCTTTCTATTCCTCTGTAGTTATACAAACCTGGTTCTCCTATGAGATTGCATTCCTAGATACCCTATATGATACTAAAAGTAATTTTTCTCATGCACAATTCAAAAATTTTCATATGTGTGAATAGAAAGGACTTATACTTGGTTTGATTTTAGAAACAAAACAAAAGCAGACATTGTTTTAAAAAATATGTTTATTGATACAAAGGTAGCAGCAACTGCCATCCCAGAATAATTGAGTTGTGTAAAAATGATTGTAAAATCCATAATCCCATCACTATTCAAACTTGCTTTCTCATTTTTGAGTTATACAATAAATCCAAGAAGGAAAAAAGACCACCATTAATCATTCTTAATTTTGTTTTGCTTTATTCGGTTGCTCAAAGGAGTAATACACCATAAACAAGTGCATTTATCTTTCCCTACATTCCTGATTTTAACAGGTAAGGATCAAAGCAGAAGAGGTGACCACTTGAGGTTTATATTTTTCTAATTTCTTAGTCATCTGCATCAACATTTAAAAAATATTAAAAAACATACAGTTCAAGACAAGTTTTTTAAATCTTTGGAAAATAGTTCGTGCCAAGATAAAATTTATGATTGTTAAAAGCAGAAAGCAATTTTCCATTAAAAGCATAAGTTCCCGAAATGTTAAAATTCATTCTTCATTTTAAAGTAGAAGAAATTTCTTTTTTTATTTTCCTAGCTTAAAGTTTAGGTTTCTTCTTAAAGGAAGCTTTTATTTTTTTTACTGTGGTAAGGTCTCCCAGTCCATCAGGCCAGTTGTCATGGTCTGTTAAGATTAAATAAATGAAAAACCCTTGAGTTATTCTTAGCAAATGTGTGAAGTCTTTTTTTTTTTTTCCTTTTAGGAAATAAGCATATTCCCAAACCAATCCCATGCCTAGAACTGTCTTTCCAACAAATTTTCTACAACTTCTGGGGGGAACCCCACCATTATTAGAACACTGAACACATTCATTAATTATGATTCAATTAATCTATATTAAGACATTATATGACATTGGTCTAAAGAGAGGTCATACTATTTAATTAAAATGTAGATTGAATACTATGGACTGGAATATGGACTATAAGTAATTGGTATTTGAGGATTTGTTTGTGACAGTTTTTTTTTTTTTTTTTTTTTTAAGATTTCATTTTGGAGAATTGATTTGTACACAAAAACCAATATCCTTCCATGTGGGTACTACATCCTGTCTGTCTTTCTATACTTAGTGTCACAGTAGTACAGCGTATCTGTCTTCACGACATTTATTTCTGATTACATACATATTGAATAGTATATATCATCTTGTGTGAACCTAGTTATAATTGGTAAAATATAGGTATGTGTGTATCTGTGTGTGAATATTAAGTGAAATTGCTGGATTAGAATAGTGGGAGAGGAATAATGAGTAGTATGACTTGAAAAATAGATTGAGGCCAAGTTGTGAAAAACTGTAAAAGATAAATAGAGTGGTTTGTTTATATTTTATTCTAGAAGAAACAGGGTACATTTGGAACTTGACTGAGTAGTTGTTTTTTTGCTTTGTTTTGTTTTTTTTGAGGCTGGGGTTAAGTGACTTGCCCAAGGTCTCACAGCTAGGAAGTGTTAAGTGTCTGAGACCAGATTTGAACTCTGGTCCTTCTGAATTCAAGGCTGGTGCCACCTAGCTGCCCCTGAGTAGTTGTCTTAGAGTCAGATCTGTGCTTTAGGAAAAATTACTTTGGCAGCAACATATAAGAAAAATGGGGTGATGAGGGATTTAAAATAGAGACTGAAAAGGAGGTTGCTGCAACCTAAGCTAGGAGTGAAGAGGGACTGAACTAAAGTGAGGAGAGAAAGGGTATGATGTGAAAGATGTTGTGAAGGTAGCAATGGCTAGATTTGACAATCAAATTAATATGTAGCGTGAAAAAGAGTGAGGATAATGTCAAGGTTAAGAATGCAGGAGATTGATGCCTTCAATAGAAACAAAAAATTAAGAAAAGAGGAGATTTTGGGGGGAAAGATAACAAGTCAAGTCAAATTTGAGTTGTCTTCAGGACATATCCAATAAGCAAATGATGATGTGGGTGGGATTGAAGTGTGGGTGGAGAGATTGGGATTGGATGTATATCTGGAAGCAACTGCATAGAGATAATGTCAAGGGTTTATAAGATAAAGAAATGAAAGAGTTCGTGATGAAAGTAATTTATTATAGGAATGCAAATTATTTTTATAATTGTTTCATTTTTGTTGTCTTGTTGTCCTATCTGACTTAGTTCTCATGTAACATTTTTTTTTTCAGTCTTGTTTTTCCCTCTACTTCTCTGTACTGTTTCACAAGATAATAGTATTCATAATGTCCTACCACTGCCCTCTGTAACATTCTGCAAAGCAATTTCTATCCTATAATTGTATTATTCTTCAAGCCTATATTTCTCTGGCCAGGATTGTTAACAAGGTTAAACAAGGTTAAAAAAAAGCTGTTTTGGTTTTCTTGCTGTGATTTGTTTTACACTAGCTTAACATTTTTGTGAATATTTTGTGAAGCATGCTGATAATCAGTGTCAATGTCTTTTCTTTTACACATGTCCCAATTATCAGCATCAACAGCTTCTTTTATTAGGGAAGATCACATTAACATTTCAGGCAAAGTCTTCTCAACCTGATCCTCCATTTTTACTTAATGCTAACAAGCATTATTCCAACAAGACAAACATTTAGCTGCAAAAAAATTATTTGGAGGAACTATATTTCTACTTAATCAGTCAACAAACATTTATTACATGTTTACTGACTGAATAACCTAGACTCACCAAAAAAGAGAGGGAAGGAAGAAAAGGGGGGGAAAGGAGAGAGAGAAAAAGAGAGAGAGATGATTTTCTATACTGTGAAATTCTTTAAAGTATATTAAAAAGGTAATTTCCTTTTCATTTTTTTTAGCACAGATTTAAAAGTTTTCTTTCCAGTAGTGTCTTTTAAAAGGGACAGAAAATCATTTTACCATTCAAAGAATAATTTAAGATGATTTAAAATCCCATTCATCAAGTCACATATTTTTGATTAGTCATTTTTCTTTATCACTCACCTGGTATGCTAAATGATTCGGGATACAAAGTATAACCACCATCCACAACTACTGTGTGTCCTGTAATATATGAAGCTGCAGGAGATAACAAGAAACATGCGACGGAAGAGATCTAAGAAATAAAATATGTTTATGTTACCTTCATGTTGTGCAATTGTGTAGATATTTACCTACATTTTTCAATCTACATATCTATGTATCTAATTTCCTATAATTTTTACATTAATACATATCATCTATAAAACTATAAAAATCTGAACACATAAGGCTCTCAATGGAGAGCTGGCATAATTTTTTTTTGTGTATTTTTTGTTCATATTTCAAGATAAATTTTTTTAAAATTCACCTAAGGTGTATATATGAAAGGCCTTCCTTCTATTCATTTAAAGATGCTCCAAATTGTTAAATCCATTATCTCAACATAATTAACTCTGGGAATCTGGATGACAGTTGGTATACATAAATAACATGAATTCTGTCTTAGAATTTACTAATCTGAAAGACTATATTAACTAAGAAGTAGCACATATACATCTCCAAAATGAATGAGTTGTGAAATGCATATTTATAGTTTTTCTGCTAACTGCAGACCAATTGCTTCTTTTCTGTCTATTCACAGTCTTATGAAGATCTTCCAGCAAGTGATTTCTTTTTTTAAAAAAACATGGAGGGGCAGCTAGGTGGCGCAGTGGATAGAACACCAGCCCTGAATTCAGGAGGACCAGAGTTCAAATATGGTCTCAGACACACTTAATACTTCCTAGCTGTGTAACCCTGGGCAAGTAACTTAATCCCAGCCTCAAAAAATAAATTTTTTTTTTCTCAAAAAAAAAATTTAAATAAATAAATAAATAAAATAAAAAACATGGAAAAATGCATGTAAATTGAGTATATATATTTATAAAATTACCTTGCTGTACAAGAAATATCAGATCAAAAAGGAAGAAAAATGAGAAAGAAAATAAAATGCAAGCAAACAACAACAAAGGAAGTGAAAATGCTATGTTATAAACCATACTGTGTTCCTACAGTCCTCTCTGGGTATTAATGGCTGTCTTCATCACTGGTCTGAATAATCTCATTGTTGAAGAGAGCTACATCCATCAGAATTGATTATCATATAATATTGTTGTTATCATGTACATTGATCTCCTGGTTCTGCTCATTTCACTTAGCATCAGTTCTGTAAGTCTCTCCAGGCTAAAATCATCCTCCTGATCATTTCTTATAAAACAATAATATTCCAAATCATTCATATATCATAACTTATTCAGCCATTCTGCAACTAATGGGCATCAATCCAGTTTCTAGTTTCTTGCCCAGCAATTGATTTCTATCAACTATCAACCCAAAAGAGTTTATCAATCAAAAACTTTAGTGGATTCACTATTTAAAGTTATTTTAAATAGTTCCCTCAAATATTCTCTGACTCTCCTCTATTCCCAAAGTTCTTTGTTCAAAGTTCTTTAAAGATCTAACAGCCAATAGCTATAGAAATAGAGATAAGACATGGGCAGAGAGAGTGAGGGAAAATGAGAGAAAAGGAGAAAAGAAAATGAGATGTACATGAAGAAGAGGAGAGAAAAATAGAGACAGAAAAAAGTGGGAGGAGGGAGAGAGAGAGACAGAAAGACAGACTGGCAGTGATTTATTTAGACAGGCAGAGATTTATTACCTCTTCAGGAACACCAAATCTCTTAGCTAGGGAATATTGATAATATTGTTCAATGTTGGTCTCTGTAGTATTTTCATAGTTTTTAAAAGCCGTTGGGGAATAAATTACTCCCTAGGATTGGGGACAAAAGGGAAAGTTTAAAAAAATAAGCCAAAGAAAAATGAATTCCAACTAGAATTATCAGCCCCTTCTCTCCTCTTTTTCTTCATCCCTTTCCTCTCTCCCTCCTTCCTTTTTTCCCTCTCTCCCTCTCTCCCTCTCTTCCTCCCTCCCCACCTCTCTCTCTTCATATGTATATGTGTGTGTGTATTTAGCAGAAGAGATTAGATATAAAAGTTTTCAGAGCTACTATTTGTATTTCTAGATAATGTAATAGAAGTACAATTATCATCCCTAAGTGGATTATCTACTTGCATGGAAATACACAATACCTGGGGACTCTGACTTAATTATGGGTCAGAGTCTAAGCTACCAATTGTAGGAATAAACAAGGAAAGATTTTATTTCTCAGTATCTTTTAGAATAAAGATCCTTTGTCCAGAGATACTTTCCATCATGAAAGTTTTACGTTTAGGTTTTTTATTATACACTGAATAACTTCCCCCTTTTTTACATTATGCTTTATATATTTATTACTCTTTCAACCTTTTTTCATTTTGACTTGAAGTTCACTGCTTCCAGCCTCTCTTAAGGAGTTAAAGTGAAACAAACAAATAAAACACATTAATGGACTAGAAAATTTCTTTATGAATTTTGTTGCATATCAAAGAATAATTTGATGACAAATAAAATCTTTCTAACTTGTCTACTGCCTAATATCCTAAAAATTTTGCAGCTAACATGAACACAGAATGTACCCAAGGCTAAGAAACAAAATGTTAACACCAAGAATACAAATTATATACACATAATGGGTTACCTACAGGACTGATAGAATTGATTCTTACTCCATGGGAAGCCCATTCTACTGCCAAACTTTTGGTCAAATTTTCAACACCAGCTCTTGCTGCTCCACTGTGCCTTTTAAAGAAAAAAAAAATTTTAAAGACTCATTCAACTTCTATTAATCATTTAAATCTCCATGAAACCTATATTATGTTACATATTATATTAATTAGATTATTAATAATAATTATATTATATTAATTGGGTATATTAAGTCACAGAACAGTTCAAAAGAGACACTCTTGTTTAGAAAGACTATCTTTCGGAAGATGAGAGAAAACAGCTTAGCATTGCAAGCAATTTCTAGGAAGTTATTCTGGAAACCAAATGAAGTTAAAAGAAAGTTACTTATGTATCCACATAAAGTTTGGAAATAAGTAGGGTAAGCACTCTTTAAAAAAGGTATTGTGAAAGCTGGGAAGAGTTACATGAATTGATGCAAATTGAAGTGAGCAGAGAACCAGGATAATATTGTACACAGGAACAGCAACATTGTATAATAAAGAACTGTGAATGATAACTATTTTCAACAATATAATGATTCAAGAAAATCCTAAAGGACTCATGATAAAAACTGGTATCTAGAAAAAGAACTGATATTTTCTCAATATAGGTTGAAGCATGCTCACTCTTTCATTCTCTTTTTTTCCTTTTTTCTCTTTTCCTTCCTTCCTTCCTTCCTTCCTTCCTTCCTTCCTTCCTTCCTTCCTTCCTTCCTTCCTTCTTTCCTTCCTTCCTCCCTCCCTCCCTCTCTTCTTTCTTTCTTCCTTCCTTCCTTCTTTCTTTCTTTCTTTCTTTCTTTCTTTCTTTCTTTCTTTCTTTCTTTCTTTCTTTCTTTCTTTCTTTCTTTCTTTCTTTCTTTCTTCTTGCACAAAATAATTGACACAAATGTTTTATATTATTGCATAGATATAATCTATATAAGACTGCTTACTGTCTTAGTGAGGTATGGAGAAAAGGAATTGGGAAATCAAAAAAGTTTTTTTTTTTAATGTTAAAATCTGTTTTTACATGTAATGTAGAAAACAAAATAATATTTTCAAAAAGCATTATGGTAGGCACTGGGGAGACAGTCAAAATTTTGAAGGAAAAAACTGATATTATATTTCAAGGTAGTACATACCCTAGGACTGGAGTTTGGAGATTTGATTATATGAAATTATTGATATAAAGATATTCCCTTCCATATCTTCCCTCCAGGAAAAGAATACTGCTAAGAAATAAATCCCAGTTGTGTGCTTAAAAGAAACATAACTTTAAAAACAACAACTAAGAATTTAGTTAATGATCTAAACACAATTATCACATACTTAAATTTCTCGTAATTTGTTCCATCCCATTCTACCCAAATATTCCAATTCAGTCTGTGACTTGGCACCAAAAAGGTCTCTTGTTGTAGTGCTTTTGTTTTATCTGAAAGCTCTCATGCCTAAACAGTCTCTCAAGTTAGACTGTTTCACTAAATTGCTGTTTCTACAGGGAAAGACAACAACAACAAAATCCTAGTTGGGAAAATAAAAATGGAAAGGTATTCCTTAAATAGAGAATGAAATTTTAAAAGATAATTCTTAAAAGAGATTTCTCCCTCCCTTCCAAAAAAAAGATTTTTCAACTTATATCTAAAACATGAAGAGACAGAAAAACTTCTCAAGATGAATAACACATACTCCAAATAATACCTAAGAATTTCACAGATAATTTGGCCTACAGCTAATGAAGAAAAGCAGCAAGAAAGGTCTAAAACATGAAAGAATTAAAAAGGTGTTTTAGTAGATAGTTAAAGTAAAGCATAATGAGGAAAGGCAGAGTGATGATGGAGGATATGTACACTGTGTTTGTGGTATGACACCCAGAAACGGTATAAATGAAATAATCAGAAATATCTTGGGTACCCATGAGTATTCATTCAGCAGTCCTGACGTGAGCAGTAAGTGTGTCAATGTGTAGCATTTCTTTTGCTTGCATCAACTTACAGAAGCAATCCCAAAACAAAGATGGACCTAGCATAGCTCCAAGTGCATAGGGATACTTTAAAAGTGTCTTCTTAAAACCCCAAAAGAAGAAGAAAGCAATTTGAAATCACTAGAAGCATCAAAGCTCCATTTAAAGGAGTTTAAACAGGATTCCAAGACAAAAGAAGGATGTAAAAATTCCTTACGAAGCATAAGGAAATCCTCTAGTTAACATGACAATGATGTTCACAATAGAACCTCCATGTTCCTTCATCCAGGAATTGTAAACTGTACAAAAGACAAAAGACAATTTTTTTTTTCTTGAAACAATTGGAGTTAAGTGACTTGTCCAGGGTCACATAGCTAGGAAGTGTTAAGTGTCTAAGAACAAATTTGAACTCAGGTCCTCCTGACTTCAGGGCTGGTGCTCTCTCCATTGCACCCCCCGAAAAGCCTCCCAAAAGATAATAAAATTAAGTCATTTTCAGACAACATGGAGTAATAAAGAGGTGACTGAGCAACTCAATTTAAATCTCTGTTCTTACACTTGCTACCTATGTGAATTTGGACTGTTCTGCGTATTCCTTAGCAAATTCTTGCTGGGTAGAAAGAATGCTGCTCAAATTTGGAACTATGCCCACAGGGCATACCATTTGATCCAGCAGGGTTTCTATTTGGCTTGAATCCTAAAGAGATTATAAAAGAGGGAAAGGGACCCTAGGTCACACGCAGCTAGTACATGCCTGAATCCAAATTTGACCTCAGGGAGATGAGTCTTCCTGATTCTAAATCCAGTGTATACCACCTAGGTACCTCCTAGACTATTATTAGATATGAATAAATGTCTTTGGAGGTTTGTAGAAATTCTTTATCAAATATATGATTTTCAAAGTAAGGACCAAAAGGTTCTTAGGAATATATATGGGATATAGGGGAAATATGGGTATATCATACTAAAGTTCATCCATAAGTTACATCTATGGAATGGAGGTAACCAGCATTACCCTCAATATGGCTTGGGGAAGGCCTCCAGAGTTGTTGCTAAGGACCATCTTCAGCCTGTTTGGAGATATTTACCACCAAAAAGGCTGCAAGATGGTGAATATTTAATTACTTATAAAGGCTACCTGCTAAATTGTAGAGAGGCTGCAATGTACATGAGTGGAGGGAATATTCACACCTGCAAAATCACAAATTTTTAAAGAATTGAGCACCTCAATGCAAGTAATACTTCTTAGTGGGGTTCAGAATGAAGAGAGACCTAACTTCTCTGAGTATTTTCCATTCTTACCTGCTTTGCAAAGGTAGAAGGTGCCAGTCAGGTTGGTTTCAATCACAGCATTCCATCCCTTTGAAGTGATTGATTCAGCAAAAGAGAAGAATTGTCCTCCTCCATTATTCACCAAGAAATTGATTTTACCATGGATATCTAATGTGGATTTAACCAAATTGTTAACCTAAAACAAGCACAAGAAAATAAATTGGTTAAAGTGCCTAAACTGTTACTGATAACCTAGTGATGAAAATTAGCATGGCTGGAATCTCTCCACAACAGGCCCTAACTCAGTTGACGCAAATTAAAAGAACTAAGAGACAGCACTTCACATTTATAAAGTATTTACAAAGATCAATTGTTCTGCATCTTACTAATTGCTAACCAGTTGCAAACATCCAGAGATCATAATACCAAGATTTAACTCTCTTTTCTCACCATCGAGGACTGGGCCAGTGTTTACTGATGATAATGATAAGAATCAGGGGGCAAAGCACTGAGTCTCAATTTCATGATTTTTACATTGCAACCAATGATACTTGCCCCACAGGCAATGCAGAAAGGAGTATTAGATCTGGAGTAAGGAATTATTGTTTTTGTTTTGTCATTTCTAACTCTTCATGATCCCCTGGTCCATGGGAATTTTTTCTTTTCTTGGCAAAAATACCAGAGTAGTTTGCCATTTCCTTCTCCAACCATTTTACAGATAGGGAAACTGAGGCAAAAGGGTTAAGTGACTTGCCCAGGGTCATATAGCCAGTAAGTATCTGACACAAAGATGCTTCTTTCTGACTCCAAGCTATCTACTGAATCACCTCTCTACCCCTTAAAAGTCTTTACAGCAACAAAATAAAAAATAAGAAGGAAAATTTCTCAGCCCTTAACTAAGGCAGATGGCAGATAGAGTGCTTGTCCTGGAATCAGAAAAACTCGAATTTGAATCTGACCTCCTAGTTGTGTGACAGACACTTAACCTCTTTCCCCCTCCATTTCCTCATTTGTAAAATGGTGATAATAATAATACTTACTTTGAAGAGTTGTGAGAATAAATGAAGTAACATTTGTAAATCACTTAGCACAGTGCCTGGCACGTAGTGAATGCTATATAAATGTTAGCTATTATTACTTTTGATAAGACAAAGAAGGTTGTACTATTAAGCTTTTATCTGAGGAAAAATTTAGAACTGGTTTGTTTAGTGATGGGGAAAATTCACTGCTTTCAACACAGAGTTAGTAATCAACTATTTTATAGGCTTGTCTTCACATTTCATTTTGACTAACTTTATAACTAAAGTTCTTAGGAAAAAAATTCTGAACTATTGTAAAAAAAAAAACAAAGAAAATCACTAACAGATGAATCAGACATGGATAAGAGAGAAGGAGATTTGAGGCAAAAAGACTAAAATTACAAAATTATTGACCACTATAAATGGTGGAAGATCTGTATGATGGTGGTAGGAGAAGAGTAGAGAGGAGTTATGTATGAAAAGTGTTATGAATGTAGACAAACAGGCAAAAACATTTAATAAATGAATTAGATATGTGGAGTAAGTGTGAAAGAGGATGATTTTGCAGTTATTTGGTTATTGGGTTTTTTTATTTGCTGTTCCTAGCATAGTATTTTGCACATAGGAAGTACTTAATGTTTGTTGATTTACTTTTTTGAAAACACTATGCTTAAAAAGAAAAGAAAATTTTCAACAAGGATTTTAAAAAACTATTCATGATTAATCCATTTAATTGATGAAGAGAAATAAATAATTTCCCAAGCATTTTACTACTCAATAGTACATTGGGAGGAGAAAAATATATCAAAGAAGTACTTAGGATCATATGGTACTCTCCACATAATTTTCATAACTTTTAAAGAAAAAAAAATTCCATACATTGGCTTTACCTCTTCTTCATTTCGAATATTGCACTGGATAGGAGTAATGATGGCTGGGTTGGAGGGCTGGCGGGCAGCATTCAATTCTTCTGCTGCAGATTTTAATCTATCAAATTTACGTGAGGCGATAATTACATTACACTCTGGTAAAACAAACAAGCAAACAAATAAAACTATCTTATTAGAGAATAAAATTGAAGATTAAAAATTGAATTTTAAAAAATCTTATTAACTATTGCAAAGTCTAGAACTAATCACATATATTTCAGTGAAGTCATAACTTAATGCATTTGGTTGCTCCATTAATAGATCAAAGCCCAACTAAAGTTTGTACAGGAATGACCTGGATATCTCTATAACAGAAAAGATATTGACCTCTCAAAAGTCTAGTATGTTTCTGCAAATATATAATACATTATGTAAATAACTTTTTCTGTGCTCAATTGCTAAAGCTGTGATATGTCTGGCTATGAAATACAGATCTCTTCAGGTAATGTAAACTTACCTATATCTTGTGTTTCTTTACCACATTGCTATATTCATGATACAGTTTGCTGATATTTTTATATCTTTATAGTAACAACCTTTTTCTCATGTACCCTTCTTTGGCAGTGCAATAAAGATTAGTGACCTCTTCTCAGAATATCATTTTTAAAACATATAAAATAAATACACAGGATTACAAAGAAAACTAATTATATTAATATTCATTTATCAAAATATTTAAAAGGCAAGTTCATGGACCTGAAGTCTATCCAAGACCCTTTGAAATATATTGGCTTCACTAATAATTAATATGCAACAAGAAAATGGTATTTACACACATATATTGTATCTAGGTTATATTGTAACACATGTAAAATGTATGGGATTGCCTGTCATCGGGAGGAGGGAGTGAAGGGAGGGAGGGGATAATTTGGAAAAATGAATAAAAAAAAAAAAGAAATATATTGGCTTCAGAATAAGGGCCCCTGCCACAAAGAAATTCCTTGTGAATAGATCCAAGGTTTTTGTTTCTAGCACTTAGAAGACTGCCCATTACAAAGCAGGTGCTTAATAAGTGTTTATTTATTGTTTATTGATTGATTTAAAGTAAGAAAATAGCTTTTGATCTCATATTATAGTTTCATGCCAAGAATGTTTTCTTCTCCTTTTATTTGACAAACATTTATTAAACAGTTTTTATTTGCAAGGCAAAACAGCAGTATGATATAGTGGAGAGAGAGTCAAGCTCTTAGAATCAGGAAGACTGGAACTGAGGTCTCTTCTGTCATACCTGCTATATCACTTAACCTCCTCTCACTGCCACTCTCTCCATGGCTCTAAATTGCAAAGGAATTGAAGTCTTCATGGGAAAAGGGAATCTCCACACAAGAATTTCCCAAACTGAACAAACCACACTCAGACCTAACAAAATATTTATATGCTTAAAAGAAAGAATAAGATCTTTACCCATTTAATTATCAATCTTATTTGGAACAAGGGCAAAGGAAAAGAAATCCATTGAGTTTTAAGAAATTTGAGACTTGGATCCCTTTCAGCTGACTTGGCTAAATAGAGGAGGCAGGACCTAGACTGGACCTAACAGAGAGGGATTTCAACAGCTGAAGTTATAGAGAAAATGTACATCCTGTTTGGGGAATGATCATCATGAATGAGTAAAGACAGGACAAAGTCAAGGAACAACTGCTTATCTTGGCTGGCACATAGAATACATAAAAGAGAACAGAGATAAATTGGATTAGAAAGGTCATGTAGGGAAAGAATGTAGAGAGCCTTGAGTACAAGACTAAAATTTTTATATTTTATCATAAATGCAATGATGAACCATTAAATTTTTTGAGCAGAAAAGTTATGTCAGCTCTGGGGATTGAAAAAGATGATTTTGGCAGTTATTTAAATGGATGGAGTGACTAAAAGAAAGAATGGAAGTAGAGAGCAATTAAAAGTCCAGGGCAAAAAAATTATAAAGGGGAACATGAGAGCTAATAGAGTTGAGGAGATGGCCATGAGAAAATTTTCACAGGGAGAATAGGTAGGATTTGGGCAACTAAATAGATATTAGGACTAAAGGAAACAGAAGAAAGAATTATTGTTTGAGGCTTCAAATTTGAGTAAAAAGGTGGGTGATTGTGGCCAAACAGAACTAGGGATACTGGAAGGAGAGGAGGTTGAGATAAGATGAGGAGGATGGGCTCAGATTTGGATGTGCTGAGTCACAGATCCTAGTGGACTTATCTGCAAAAATCCCCACTAGGTAAGTGGACATGTAGATCAAGGACTCAGGAGAGAGAGGAGCATATAGAGTTTGGAGTCATCCACAGAGATGATAATTGAAAATAGGTGAGGACTATGAATCAAATCACAAGGGAGCAAAGAAGAGAAAGAAGAGAAACCCAGGGCAAAAATTTAGAGGATGCACATATGCAAAAATGTTTGTAACAGCTTTTTTGTAGTGGCAAGGAATTGGAAATTGAGAGTATTCTCATCAGATGGGGAATGGCTGAATAAGTTATGTACATTCATATATATGTATGTATGTATATCATATGTATCATTCATATGATACACAAATGTAATCAAATATTATTGTTCTATAAGAAATGATGAGCAGGTTGATTTCAGAAAATTCTTAGAAAGAAGATGATGCTGAGTGAAGTAAGCAGAACCAGGAGAAGAGCGTATGCAGTAACAAGATTATGTGATGATCAACCGTGATGAACTTGGCTTTTCTCAACAATGTGGTGATTCAAGGCAATTCCAGTAGACTTGGGATGGAAAATACCATCTGCATCCAGAGAGAAAACTATAGATATTGAATATGAATCAAAGCATACTATTTTTACCTTTTATATTTGTTTTTTTTTCTTACTTTCTGGTCTGATTTTTCTTGCACAATATGACAAATGTGGAAATATGTTTAAAAGAATTGCATATATTTAATCTATAACAGGTTGCCTGCTCTCTTGGGGAGGGGGAGGAGGGAAGGAAAAAAAAAATTAGAACACAAAATCTTACAAAAATAAATGCTGAAAACTATTTTTACATGTACTTTGGAAAATAAAACTATATTGAGAAAAAGTTAAATATTAGTATTAAAAACATTTTCCTTATTAAAAAAGAATAAGAAAAGAAAGATATAGTAACGTTTGAGAAGCATTTAAGAGAAGGGGTGTCATATTCTGTGATTTGATCTACTCAACAACTTTGACAGGTAGAAACTAGAAGCATTTTCTACATGTTCCGGAGGAGAAATCTAAAGATGAAGTTAAAGGCTTGTCCACAGTAACAGAAGCAAATGAGTGCAAAGCATGACTGAAATTCAAATCACAGTTAACTCCAAGCCAAACTGGCCCCAGATAGGAACCACAATCATCTAGCAACACTTTCATGAACCAATAATATCAAGGCCTCCCCCAACCCCAACCATCTGATGTTCTAATAATAGAAAGTCTCCACTGCCTTTAAAGAAGAAATATAATATGATGAACATTGCAAGAACACTGTAGAAGTTGAGAGTCTGCTCCAGTGTTGTAGTGAATGCTTACTGTCTTTAGACAAGAGATAAGCTGAAGTCTGCTCTAAAAGGTTACCTCAACCTTGGAATTTTGTCTAAAGAGACCACTTTCACTATTCTTAAAATGTACTTGCAGGGCAGCTAGATGGTATAGTGGATAGAGCACCAGCCCTGAGGTCAGGAGAACTTGGGTTCAAATCCAACCTCAGATATTTAATATTTCCTAGCTGTGTGACCCTAGTGAAGTCACTTACCCCCAATTGCCTCAGGAAAAAAAAAAGTATTTTTTTAAATTTCCTTTCATCTATTGACCCTCCACAGGGACTTTCTTCTCATTCCAGTAACAAACTAGCCAGCTATTTGGCAAATATTCCCCAGAAGTTTTCCCTTTCCTCCTTTGATTAATGTTTCCTTTCTCTACTGTGAAAGTTGTTAATAATTTATCTTAAATTGTGGGCAGAATGCTGCCTTTTGGTCCCGGATTAAAGGCTCGAAATGATACAAAAAGTAAACCTTATAATCTCGAAAGTTGATATTACCACCAGCTTTCCCCCCTGCTTTCACTTTGGCCTCCTATGTGGGCTCCACAATTACTGGGTCCCTTAGCAGTACGCCTCTCCCAGAGGTCCCCAGGTCTCAGAAGAGTAAATTCCCCCACAGCCGCCACCCACTGCCTTCTCCCTAATGATCTTGTCCCCACAGCCTCCCTCCAACTAGTCCCTCTCCTCACTTCCAGATTCCAGAATTTCTGGCCTTCTCAAGAAAACCCCGTTCCTCTCCCGTCATTGGCTCCCCACTTCTAGTCACGGTAGCTCCACCCCCTCTCAGTGCCAGCCCCTTGTCCTTCTCCCCAAGTCCCCGCAGTTCCCTCTCCTGCCTGGCCCTTTTTCAAGTTTCCTCCTCCCTCGCCTCCTAGTGTCCCACCAACTCCTACCTTTCGCCCCTTTTTCTCTCCTCACATTGTATCCTCAGTTCCTGTCCCACATCACCCTAAGCCCTTCTCCCCATTCCCCGCACTCTCATTCCTAGTATCCCACCAGCTGCTAGCCTTCTGCCTGTATCCTTTTGCCTCAGAGCCTTCTTTCTCCCCCGCTCTGTCTTTTTCGCTCTCAGCATCCCTCAATCTGCACCTGCATCTCCCAGGATCCTCTGCCCCTCCTGCTCGGTGTCCCCAGTTCTGCCCCCTCCCCTGCACCCCGGGCCGGGCCGGGCACACAGACACACCTAGGTGCAGCAGCTCGCTGGCTATGGCCTTGCCGATGCCAGTGCCGCCGCCGGTGACGATAGCCACTTGGTTCCGCAACAACCCCGCCGCCAGGCAGCTCTTGATCCCCGCCACTGACCCCATGGCCTGCTTTGTCTCTAACCCACAGAGCGATGGCTCCCAGGCCCACGGACAGACAGGCAGAGCAACCGACCCACAGCAACCGGACAGTCTGCTCGCCTTCTGGGCTTTTTATCAGCTCCTGGTCAGAGTCCACAACAGCTTAACGGTGGACCGAAAATCCTAAAATAGGACCAATTCCCCGCCCCCGCAGGGCCACCCACTTTCGCACCTTGTGATCGTCTGGAGAGGAGAAGGATCCTAGCCCAGCAAGCCCGATCTGGATGTTCGCCCCACCCTCGCGCTATGCTTTGCCCAGACACCAGCAGAGGGATCTCTAAACACTGAGCAGAGAGGTGAGGCGGTTCCCGCAATCCCTGCATCCTCTCCCCGCCCCCGATCCAGGTGCAGCCTCAGGTGAGAGAGTCTGGCTCCCTTTTGTTCTGTCTTCATGTTTGTTTGTTTTAACATTGATATATATTAATATATATATAGGACTGGGCGCCTAGTGGGGAATGGAATGCATTTTCCTCAGTTAAAAGAAAAATCCATTTCCATTGTTGCTCTTGGATAAAGACAATCCATGCATCTCTGGATGCACCAACTGGGACTAGAATTAATTGGCTTTTGTTCCCTTCCCTTCTCCTCTAGGGATGCCCTTGCTGGTCTTGTGGACAGCAGCCTAGGGGACAGGAGGCAAAAAAAAAAAAAAAAAAAAAAGCAGCTTTGTCAAAGAAGGCGGTGATAGGGACAGCGGGTCGAATCCATCCCGATCTTCCCCCAGTTTCTGGCTTGAGGGCTTGGAAAGGTGACTTGGCGTTTGCATCTGCTTACACATTGAACCGTAATGGAAGAGTCCCTGTAAAAATGATGAGTATCTCCCTGTTCTCTTAGGCCAGCGCCTTATCTTTTGCACAGGGAAGAAAGGAGGTGAGGGATGATGGATTCAGCAGCATCTGGGATGAGGCAATTTCACCTCTGGCTGCTTGATAACGGATTCTTCTTAAAAAGGGACCATGCTGGACAGTTTTCATCTCTGCAAGTATGTGAGATAGAGTCGGGAGGAGCTTTCTTACCTATTCCTGGATGATGCAAGAGAGCCAGACAGGACTACAATTTGATTTTTCCTGATCATTTTGTGTCAAATTGAGTGTTGGATTATATTGATTATTATTGTTGTTGTTAATCTTATTTCATGTCTGCAACACAGTAGGGGTATACAAGGTGATCTGATCTGGAGAAGTATCTGTCTTTATTTGGAAATTTGGCAGGGCTGTGTGATATGCCTAAGGGATGTCCTCAACAGAATAGGAAGGATGCTTCTTTTAAAGGTCAATTGTTATAAGCTCTCGTTCTGTAAGGGGGTTGAAAGTGGGGGGTTGAAAATCAAGAGAAAAGATAAGCAATTTGATAACAAAAAGACAGCAACATAAATCTTTTTAAAGTGATTTTTGAGAAGGTAATCTTTTTCTCTAGTAAGTCTTATACCTCTACAAAAACTAAATATAAAAATCATAAAAGCATGCCACCCAGATTTTTAATGTGGTTTCATAAGATATGTTGAAAATCTGACTGGTCTAGTAGATAGGATTTCATAGCTCCCTCCACTACAAGGCTACCCAGCCTCTGGGACTTCAGTTCCTAGAAAACAGCAGTCCCTATCCCCTTCCTATCATCTTGTATCATTTTCTATATCATCCATTCTAATTTAGTAGTAGTAGAGTTTTTCCCCTTTCTTTGTAGAGCACAGCTGGTAGTTCATGCCCTTTGAAAAAGATAATGGGCTTCTCTTTCAAAAAAAAAAATCTGAAAGAACACTCAAAAGATTTTCACTCTGAAATGGTAGAAAGTCAATTATGTTATATTGCTAGCTGATACCTGCTGTTCCCTTCAAAAGTTATTAAAAATATTTTTCACTTATTATCTCATTTAATTCTCACAATAACCCTATGAGAGTATTGCTATTTTACAAATGAAAAAACCAAGACTTCGAGGAATTGATTTGCCCTCTTTTCTCACAGCTAGGGATTTTTAGAGAAGACTTTTGAATTCAGGTCTCCTAGACTTCAAGTCTGACAGTCTTTTCACCTAATCATGCTATTCCAGTGATGGCCTGATGGAGGGTTGTCTCATTTTCCTGTCTGTCTTAGTAGATGGTCTTTGAAAGTGGTTAGAAATTTCATCACCTTGTAATGAACTTTGTGATTAAATCTCAGATAGCAGATTGATCACTAGAGTTCTTCTCAAAGCCATTCCAATTTATGAAGACTTATCAAGAAAAACAGAGGGAACAAGTGAAGACTCAGATCAAATCTTGCCTTTCTGGGATACATTGGACAAGTCACTTCACAGTGCTCCCAGGCAATTCTCAAAGATTGTCTTTATATCCCAGCTGTTCACCTGCATTTCAGTGGAGTATATTTTTCCACTACTCTGCCCCAGCATTCCATTCCCCACTAGGCGCCCAGTCCTATATATATATTAATATATATCAATTTTGTAACAGAAACTTTATTCCAGAGCTTTTGTCCCTCAAAACCCCTCTTATTTTTCAGTATCTGACTTTTTGTGACTCCATTTGACATTTTCCTGGCAAAAATACTAGTGAGATTTCCCATTTTTTTCTCCAGCTCGTTTTACAGAAAGGAAACTGAGATAAACAGGTTTAGTGAGTTGCCAGAGCTAGTAAAATGTCTAAGGCCAGATTTAAACTCAGGAAGTTGAAGCTTCCTGGTTCGAGACCTGGCACTCTATCCACTGCACCACCTTGTTGCTCTACTCCTGATGAATATTATACTTTTTATTGTTTTTTTTTGTTATTTATTTAATATTTTATTTTCCCCATTACATATAAAAACAATTTTTAACATTCACTTAAAATTTTTTTGAATTTAAAATTCTCTCCCTAGCTCCATTCCCTCCACCCTCATTGAGAAGGCAAGCAATTTGACATACATGTGCAGTCATGCAAAACATGTTTCAAACTTAGTCAAGCTGTGAAAGAAAATTGACCAAAAAAAAAAAAAAAGACCTCAAGAAAATACGAAAGCAAAGGAAACATATGCTTTGATTTACAATCAAACACCATTAGTTCTTTCTCTGAAGATGGAGAGTATTTTTCAGCCTAAATCATTTGGAATTACCCTGGTTCAATGTATTGTTGAGAATAACTAAGTCATTCACAGCTGATCATTATACAACATTGATTTTATTATGTATAATATTCCCTTGGTTTTGCTCACTTTACTTTTCATTTGTTTGTGTAAGTCTTTTTAGGTTTTCCTGAGAACATGCTACTTACCATTTCTTATCATATAATAAAATTCCATCACAATCATACATCAGGACTTTTTCTGCCATTTCCTAATTGATGAGCATCCTATTAATTTCCAATTCTTCTCCACTACTTAAAGAGGTACTATAATAGTACAAACTAGTACAATACTACTAGAAGTATTACTTTGTCATGCTTTTATAGCTCTTTGGGTTTAGTTCCAAATTCCTCTCCAGAATAGTTGGATCAGTAAACAACTTTACCACTAGTGCACCAGTGTCTTACTTTTCCTATTTCCTCTTCAACCTTTGTCATTTTCCTTTCCATATTAACCAATCTGATCTGTATGAGGTAGTAGCTCAGAATTATTTTAATTTGCATTTCTAATACTCAATAATGATTCTCATCCAAGCTCAAATGGCCCCTTTGGCATTTTTGCTTATACCTACTTCTCCTTTATTGGCCATATTGGTTCTTTCACACCCCTTACCTTTGGTCAAAGAGGGGAAGTGTTAAACATTATAAAGACACTTATTTCCCAGAGCTAAGGCCCAGAAAGCAAACTGTCCTCTGAGCTTGACATAGCAAAATACTTTGGTTCTGGATGATCTCACTCTTTTAAAAAGTATATTGCTTTGACCAGCATCAGATACTCTCTGAGGAAATTCCCCCTATTTTCTAGGAACTTGAGAGCAAGAGGCAAGTGATCGATTATATCTCTTAACCTGTTCACAATCCCTGTTTCTTTAAATGCTAAGTGAACCAAATTATATACTGTCATGCTAAGTCTAGTTTTGTACCCTGCTGTGAGACAATCAACTGGAAGACTTCCCAAAGGACCCAGGAATGCCTTCATTGGTCACACTTGAGCCTGCCTTGAGAACTGCTACTCTAGACCTAAGAATGATTATGTCATGGTACAACCCACTTTTGTGTTTGTAAAGCACTGCCTCTGCCCCAGCATGGTAAGCCCTCCTCCTCCAGTTGCCTAGGGGCTTAGTTCCTTGAGGAGACCTATCAGGAAAGTATTTCCCAGACTTTCATTGCTAGCATTGTTTGCTTGCAAGCTGAAAAGGATGGGGAAACTAGAATGTAGGGGGAGAAAATGCCAACTCATGCTTGAATCAGGTGGTTAGACATATAACTACACATCCACAAGTTTGGCAGCTATGGGAGTAGTTGGAAGATCTGATAGGGGCATTTAAAAACAATGATTGATTGCTAAGTTGCTAGTTTTCAGACAAGATATTTGGGTTGCTTAAGATGGATAATTGTGAGAAAACTCCTTGCATTAATCTTTGGATCTGAGTTTCTGGTTAGCATAACATAAGTTTTTAAGTAGCACATAGACATAAAGCAGTTTTTCAGCCATAAAAGGCTAGGCTCAAACAATGCAATAAGGTTTTCACATAATTGCCATATAAGACATAATTATATTAAATTAGGTACAGCTCAAACTACTTAGAGGGCTCACAATGTACTGGTTCTAAGAGAGATCTACATGTCACTAAGGTGACCAATAAAACTTAAACATAAGCATCTTGGAACAAAGCAATTCAGTTATTATTACCAATATTAATTAACATTAAGTCTCCTTATATCCTAGTAACTCATTCTTAATATCCATTTGACCAGTATATTTTGAGTCCCAGATGTTCATGTAGTTATATGATCCTAAGTATCTATTACTTAATATAATTTAGTATAATCACTTAAATTTGGTTCTCTAATTTTGAAACTTCAGAGAGTTTCAGTTTATATACCATTTCTGTTTCTCTTCTTAGCTAAATCCTGTACCTGACGTAAGAATATTTTTAAAATGTATGAGAGTCCAACCATAAAATGAATTCTTGTCTTTTAAAATTATTTGACAGATACTTTAAAAAATGAGAAATTAATTTTACTTTCTGTACCATTATCATTACAATTTATGTGTAAAAATCCAGTTAATCCTTAATTAATAAATCCTTAATCCAGTTTTGAGAACTTATTATCAAAACATACTCAAAACCTATATGAAAAAATGTGGAAGCCAATAATATACATCTATTTATAATTCTTAGAGAAAACAATCTAATCCTGTTGCTTTTCTTAAAATTTTCTATTCCATTTAATTAGAATACTTTTACATTACAATTTTGTTTTATTACTTTGTATAATCATTTTCCCCTTTGGAGGATATAATTCCTATATCATAATTTGACTATAAATGCAGAAATTTTTAAGATGGTAATATTTTAATCCTATTATAGTAACTCAGAGATGTTCCAGTATCAATCTGTTATTTAATAGATAGAGTGTTGAATTTACAAAACTTCTTGATTATAGAAATTTGCTATAAAAGAAAAAAGTGGGACATAGTTATAACAATGTTGTTTTATTGTAATACCCTTGCTGTTTTTGTTGCCAGGCACAGGGCAAATCTCAGGATTAACTGGATAGGAATTTTCCTTTCAACAAGGAAACAAATCAAAGGGGAAATAGAGTCATGAGGATACTACTTAGACTGTGCTTGAGGTGGTTCCCCCAAACCTCTCTCAACACAGACATCCACTTTTAGCAGTTTTCAGACTGTAGCACATGCCTTTTTCCATTATTGGCTTTATGACAATTCACACAACTATGCTTATAATCAAAAGCTCAAAATAACTCAATAATAGCCCCAGGAATTTTATCTTATGTAGCAAAATTTCAGTAACCACAACTTAAAGCTTGAATATTTTTCCTAATATTTCCATAACTTCATTAATTCTTTATTTATAAATTAAAACTATCCAGAGGCTGGGGCTTCAGACATACAGGAAATACTTGATTGTTGACTCTTCATTAATATATTGAATCTTACTACTTACACACTTTCATAATTGCCAACATTTTCAAATGGGAAAATTGCTATTATAAAAAATAGTAATAGTAGTAGTAGTATTACCTGTTTTATAACTAAATATATCTCATTAAATAATTAACAATTTTCCACATATTTAACCTATATCAGATTACTTGCTGTCTTGGGGATAGGAAGAAGGAGATGTCCTGCCACAATTCCTTTAATTGTCCTGCCTCAGTTTCCCTAATTATCCTTCCTCAGTTTCCCTTAAATTGTTCTGCTCAATCCTGCACCACTCCTCCCTCCTAATCATCATTATCCAGATTAGGGAAAAAACTTTCTATCTTAGACCTCATGACCCTAGATCTTCCTTACTTATAAGTCTGTCCAATGCCTCCCCCTATTCTGTCATTTTCGGTGCCTTCTCCCACCCCCTCCCCCTGTCACAACCAGATTGATAGTTCGTTCCAGATCTCTGTGCTCTGACTCCACCCCTGCTTCCATTTACTCCCTGAAAGCTTGGAACTGCATGCATATATATATATGTCATTGAGAACTCACATTGCTACTAGATTCTTGGAGACCATAGTCTCACTCAGCCCTGGAGGCAGAATGAATTCTTCCCTGCCTCCAGTAAATCTCTCCCTTTCAAGTGAAATATTAAAAACTCTCTAATCTCTATTTTGCCTCAGTTTCTCTGGCACTACATACAGAGGGGATGGAGGGAAAAAATTTGAAAAACAAAGTCTTACAAAAATGAATGTTGAAAACTATCTTTACATCTATTGGAAAAATAAAATATTGACAAAATGAAAAAAAAGTTTTCAAATATCTATTTTTTATCACACCTTTTAAAAATCCCAATGGAAGCATAACAGAATCCAAATTAAAAGACAAGTTTTGTCTAAAAGCATTTCTGGCTTTCAAAGGCCTCTCAAATTCTACAATATAGATTTAGAAATATAATGCAATTTAGAAACACAATAACACAAACAATAAATTTCAGATAACATCAATTGAATTTCTAAGTTCTCACATATAGAAATCATTGATCTTATTACTTTGGGCATTTAAAAAACTGCTTTAGAGTTATCAAATATGGAACAATTAAATTAAATTTTTTAATAGAAAGGATTCTAAGTTAGAAAAACTGTACTGAAAGTTGAACAGGAAGAATAAAAGATAAGATATTAGTGAGTTCTTCCTTCTAGTGAGAGTGAAATAACATTAGATTTTGTAGTTCAGAGGCTATTTTGTTCTTAAGGGGAAAAAAAGGAACTGTTTGTTTTTTTTTTGTTTTTTTTTTTTTTTTTAATCATTATTTCCCTTAATCTGGCTATGCTTCTACTTAAGCTAGAAGGTAGAGAGAGATTTGCTTCTAATCATAACCCACTTCTTATGTAGTGTCATCATCTTTAGGGAAACCACTTCACAATGGAATTTAAGTACTTTAATCAAAAAAGCCATCTGCTTTTGCTATTTCCAGGCTGTTTCCCATGTTTGCAATTCTCTGCATCCTTATCTTTATGTCCTATCTTTCTTCAAGACAGCTAAAATATCAACTTTTACCAGAATAATATGTGTGCATACACACACCCTCATATGTTGTTTGTACATCATTGTTTGTATATTGTCTCCTCCATTAATTTATTGAAAACAGAGACTACTTTATGACTTTCTTTGTATCTACAGTGAATGGTCCAGTGTCTGCACATAACAAAGTATTTATGAAATGCTTGCTTACTTGACAAGGTTTCCAAGGGCCCTTCCTCTTCAGGAGAAAGGTTAATGTAGCTGCTACACTTTCATTATCTCCCCTTCAGACACCCAGTTACCAGGAATTTTTTTTAAACTGGAAAACTTGTTTTTCATTTTCTAAGACATTGTTGCTGTTTGCTCTCTGTCGCACAAATTCATGCATTTCCTCCACAATTTAACAGATGCTCCTCCTGCCAACTGATTATGGAGGATTCTACATTTAGAATCAAAAAAATGTGAATGGTGACAGCAGTGCAGAAGAGACAGCCAGGTCATCTCCTTGTATTCAAGCAAAATCAGCACCCAAGCCAGAGATTCTTCTTCTGTTTTTAGACCCTCTCAATGGAAGACAGTACTACAGCTTGCCTCAATTATTTCTTTTTTAATTCTAAGTACCCTCACTATCAAGAAGACTTTCCTTTATATGTAATCAAAGACCCTCTTGTTCTTTCCTCTTTAGATAAAGAAGAAAAATGGCTCGTTATCCTTTTCAGCATGAGAGCCCTTCTGAGTGTAGAAAGTTAGATCTGATTTCTTCTTCTACTCAAGTAACAGCCACCATAATTATTACCATTGATTTTTAGAAAGGCTTCAATTTTCACAGAATACCTAAGTCTTAGGCACTTTTGATAACTTGAAGTGCTAACATAAGGAAGAGAACTATCATGTGACTATTATGTGCTATGAGAAAAAATGTACAATAGCCTCTAGTGTTCCCCATATTCCATTCACAACATATGGCATGGGAGCTTCCATTCTAGCACAATTTTGACATGGGAATCACTTAAGGTCAATCTTTCCCTGGGGGGAAAATATATATATAATTTTTTATCAAGTAAAAGAATTAAGATAGGTGCTCTTTAAAGTCTCTTCCAGTTCCAGATCTATGATCCTATGTATCTTTTCCATTGTTAAAATGGGAAAAATTTCTCTAGAATGCAGAAAAAGCGTTGAAGATGGAACTTTGGAGAACACTGGCTAAGATTAAGTAAGAAGGAGGAAGGGTCACTGAAGATGAGAGTATCTAAAAAAGGAGGAATACATTCATTTAGAAGCAGAGAGACATATTGAAGACAAAGATGGGCATAAACATATGGCAAGATTGCCAACAAAGGAATAGTGCAGCTTTAAGAAGTGTGGATAACTTGCATCAAAAAGAAATGTCAGCTATGAACTTAAGACAGGACTTCAGTAACTAGGAGCTATGAGTTATCTTTTTGTCACAAATGTATATTATATGTGTGCTTCACCATCATGTTTGAACCCATCTTTCCTATTGAGCTATATGTACTTTGGGAAAAATGTGTCCTAGACTTTTATAGGGAAATGATATTGTATACTATGACACCTTAGTAAATATCCTGCACTAAAAAGTAATTATCTACTAGCTAATTAAAATGGGAAGCATACCCATGGGAATTCATGTAATCAATTCTTGAACTTTTATTACTGATAATCATCTTAGATAATCATCTTGTTTGTTCTGCCAGTTGTGTTGTTTTCTTCCCAACCCAATTAAAGATGTTCCTAAAAGTTGAAGGAACCATAATAAAATAGCTATGTAGTGAAGAGGATAGATCATTGAGCCTGGAGTCAGGAAGCTAGTTCAGACTTACTAGCTATGTGATCCTGGACAAGGTATTTAACCCTGTCTGCCTCAGTTTCCTCATGGAGCAGTTTGCCATTGACTGGTACTATTGTCAGTAACATTTCATTCCTCCCTGCCCCCAAAGCAATTGTCCATGTATTCACATTACAACAACTAAAAAAAATTATTAAATGAAGATATTGTAGCATATAGCAATTAGATACTGAAATATGGCTAATTAACACACAAAATAAGCATATGATTTTTTACAGAGAAATTTTAAGGAAGACATTTAACTCTGGTTATTCTCCTGCCATGCTGCTACTTCCAACCTCTCCTATCTCCTCCACCTACAGTTTTTTCATCTTTTGCTCTGGAGATGGTAATCAAACCAATCCTATTATTTCTTTCTAGAAAGTCCATTTCAGTTAACTGTTCTATAGTTCCACATAACTATTCTTTTATCCTCCCAAACCAAAACACCTTTTCCTACTTCCATTCCTATACATGTGTTGTTTTCTCTTAGAATGTAAGCTTTCTAAGACTAAGCAGTATCTCTCTTTTGTATCACCAGTGCTTAACACAGTACCTAGAACTAATCCGTAACCTAGAATTAATCCATAATACTTGGTTTTCATTCATTCATTCACTTAAATATTTGAAGGGTTTTTCATAAATATAAAGCAAACTACTTCTTTTTGTTCCCATCCCAAGGTAGAACTAGTTACAGTGAATAGAAGTAACAAAAAAATTTCATCTCAATGTTATAGAAAACTTCCTAACAATTTGAGCTATCAAAAAATCAGAATAGACTGCCTCAGGATAAAGATTTCTTCACTGCTCATGCTATTATCTGACAGGGAAATTGTTAAGGAGTTTAATCTAGATAGTTGTTAGGCTAGATGAGTCCTGAGATAGTTAGTATCCTGAGATATTAATTCTAATATGTAACAATCAAACACTTCATATGACCATACCTTTCCCAGGATCATAGTGCTTAGGAATGTAAAATCTTGAATTAGGACTTGAAGAAACTAAATTTTCTGAGTTTTTTCCTTTCATTTATTTCGTTTCCTCATTGATAGATATGATTTTTTTTCCTCTTCCAGGCTTTCTTCATAGATATGGGGTATCTGTTGCTCAACATCACCCAAGCAGAGACTCTGTGATGTGTGAATTGTAAACTTATCTCTAGGAAAAACACTTCTCAAGAATTAGCTTGGATCAGCCCTATGATGGAGGAGCCTATGACTGTAGAGGAAAAGAGTCAGCCACCAAGTCCTCATCATGGCTCCCTCAGGAAGGTAGTGGCTGCTGCCCTGGCCCTAGATGGAGAAGCCACAATAGGCCGAAGGAAAAAGAAAAAGAAGGAATCTCGGCCAGAATCTATTATTGTCTATCGGTTAGAAAATGAAAAAGCAGAGGAGGAACAGGAAGAATATGAAGAAGGAGAACGTCCTGTAGAGGAGGAGGGGGACAAGTTCCTTGGTCACCCTATGGCTGAGGGTAAGTTTCTCTGGGGTCAGTGTTCTCCCATTCCAGAGAAAAATGACCATTTAGGAAATCAATCAGTTTCTACCATTTGGTTCATTTCCTTTAGAAGTATTTAAAGATTTGTCTTCTTTCTTATCTGTACTTAGAAAAGTAGGGGTGACTGCTTTTAGGCTGATTATTCAATAAAAATTGATGTTTTGCTTTTGACATTGTACATTTTTGCAGACAAACACCCAAATCAACCTCTTCCACAATGTATATTCTCAAGACACAATTGAGAGAAGCATGGCTCTGAAATCAGACTCTGGAATCAGAGAATTTGGGTTCAAATCCTGATTTTGAAGTTCTTCTATGTCTTCATTTGAAAAATGAGAGGATTGGAAAAAATGGTCTTTGAGGTTCCTTCTAGTTTTAGCTTCTGATTATATGATCCATGATCCTAAAACCATCTAATAGGATTTTTGTATCTGATAGCATATCATTTTCCTCACTGAAAGGTTTTGTTCATGTATATAATAATACAAGAATGGATGTGTCCTTTCACTTTGACCATATGGTCAAAGGTTTTTCAGAGTTGACTTTATAGTTTTCAAAAATTAGCACAGAAAAAAAAAAACTAAAATCATTTCCATTAAAAACTATTGTTAAGCAAGGATGTCCATTCTTGCTACTCCTAGTTAAGATCATTTTAAGAAAATATTCTATAGCAACAAGGCATGAAAAAGAAAGTGAATGAATGAGCATTTATTGAGTACTTACCATGAACTGGGCTAAGTACTGAAGATAAAAAGATATACTCACTCATTATTTTCACAGAACTCACATGTTTATTTGGGGAGACAACACATATGGAAGAGTTCAGCTAATGGAAAAGACTGGAAATCCTAAGGGTACAATAGTTGATCAGATAGTAATACCCAGGTATAAGTATTAGCAATGAAGATATTAAAATATCATGTTTTGTGAATATTATCTGAAAATCTTAGGCAATTTGTAAAACATTAAAATATCACTCCCCCATCTTTCCTTTCTAATGAGTATGAAGTTGTTGATTTTTATTTATCTGAGCTTCTTTTTATGTTAGTAAATTTATTTCTTCCTTAGGAAAAAAAATCTGATCATGTCCTCTGACAATTACCTCATTGGGAAGTATGCATTATTAGATTTGAGACATGCATCAGTTTTATTTCATTTTGTTTTTAGATTCTGAATGTAAGATTTTACCTGATAGAATTATCACAAGTATTTCCCCAGTATTTCTCTAGAAAATATTTGTAAAACATAAAATAATCAATCAAAAATGTGTGGTGGGAATAAGTAGTCCTCTTTAGTATAGTGCTGTCACAAGTGAGATGGGATTACAATTCTACAACAGGGAACCAGGCCCTCTAAGTATCATAGTGGATAAAATTATGGGCCTGAAGTTAAAAAGACTCATCTTCCTGAGTTGAAATTTGGTCTCAATCAATTATTAGTTGTGTGACTGTGGGCAAATCACTTAATTCTGTTTTTCCTCAGTTTCCTTATCTATGTAAGATGATCTGAAATTTAAATTTCTGCTTGTTAAACTAAAATATAAATGGTGAAAAGGGAGCACCTTGGCTAATTAAGGACTTTAGCAGAAGGTAAACTTTAGAGGTTTCCATTGTGCCCAATGGAAAAAGGCCAGATAGTGACTAGCAGTGAGCATGGGATTAAAGGAGCACAGGTAAATCATGTATTTTTGAAACCCAGCACATGGTACCATGCCCAACAGTGATAACATCTCACATTCAAATTACCTACAGAGGCCTTATGCCTTGGGAGAGGAGACCCAGAGAGATAAAATCAACAACACAACCAATAGTAGGCTTCCATTGTTTTTCCACATATATATCCTGGCCACACATGTTTCTTATATGTATGTTTATCAATGTGTGCTTGAGGTGTGTTTATTTTTTCACCTGATATGTTTGTTTATGGGCAATGATGTTCCAAAATTCTATGGAGGAGATGGTTTATCATTACTTTTTTTAACTGTAAGATTTCATTTTCCCTGCTTAGCACAGGGTCTGTGCTAGTACTAGTTCCAGGTTTATAAAGACTGATTGATTGGTTGAAATACATTTATTTTTATTTGGTTTTATCTTGTGAATTATTAGTAAAAGTAAACACATATGGGAGAAAAGTGTCATTACTGATGATTTGATGGACAAAGTATGTTGGACCCTAAGGGAACTTGTTGGAATGGAACCATGTGCAAGTATGAAGGAAAGAGTCCCTCTGTGTGTTACATTTATTTATTTGTTTTTTTTTTAATTATTGCATACATGTTTTTGAAAGATTTTTGTTAAAGTTAAAAATTATGATAAAAATGTCATTGAATGAATAGATGCATGAAATTAGTATGATTTTCTAACATTATTAGAAGTGTCAAGTAATCACATTGAAGTTAAGTAAAAGAAGAAACAATAAATATATTGATTGTACTCTGGAAGAAAAAGCCGAAGTCTGTGGTAATTCCGGAGTTCATATATATACATTGCTTAAAGATGAACATATCACTTTTATCAAAATCATCTTCAAAGAGTCATTATTCCTACTCTATAAAGCAGTGGGAAAGTGATTCCACTGGAACACATACTGATAATATCACCTTAATGCTGTGAGCAACTTCTTAAAACCCAACTCTCTAGGACTAAGTTGCAGAGAAAATGCTGACATCCATTAATTGATAGTGATTGTTCAGTTAGGATTTTCACATTTTCACATACAAGTAACATTATAAATCTAGTCCTAATCCCTATGGATGAATAAACTAAGGCTCAAGGAGGCTTCCTGGTTGCTCATGGCCCACAACTAGTGAAAGTCAGAGCACTGATTAACATCTCTTTCTCCTAACAGTATACTTTTCCAATATGCTGCATCTCAATAATAATAACTCACTTTTCTGTAATACTTTAAAAGTTTACAAAGTAATGAGCATACTCTTATATTTTATCATGATGAATTTACTGAATAACTAAACTTTTTCACAAATCTAAACTCTTACCAAAGCTAACTGAACTTCAGTTTTGACAAATGTTCTTATCACACATATACAAAGGTCCAAAGATCTGCTTGAGCAAGCCAACTGTTTCATGACTGGCAGTACAATGATAGGTCTTGAGAAATTTCCATCTGAAATATGGCAAATGAGGTGATGAGAATTTCATGATCTGGCCTTGACTTTTTCCTCTTTTATTCCTGCAGGTTTGTGGAATATACCCCAAGACAGCCGCTATGTCACATTAACAGGCACCATCACCCGAGGTAAGAAAAAGGGTCAGATGGTAGACATCCATGTTACTTTAACAGAGAAGGAGCTACAGGAATTGACCAAGTCGAAAGAATTAACAAACGATGCTGCCCCAGAGGGAAAGAAAACCTGCCAAATTGGAGCAGACCGTGGTCCTCACGTGGTCTTGTGGACAGTGGTCTGCCTGCCGGTGATATTTGTCCTTTCTTTCATTGTTTCTTTCTACTATGGAACCATCACTTGGTACAACATTTTCCTGGTATACAATGAAGAGAGGACTTTTTGGCACAAGATCTCCTGCTGTCCCTGCCTCATCCTTTTTTATCCAGTCCTCATCATGGCTGTGGCTTCTTCTCTGGGTCTCTATGCTGCTGTGGTCCAGCTGTCGTGGTCTTGGGGAGCATGGTGGCTAGCTGCCCGGGACATGGAGAAGGGCTTCTGTGGCTGGCTCTGTAGCAAGCTTGGCTTGGAAGACTGCTCACCCTACAGTATTGTTGAACTGCTGGAGTCTGATAACATCTCTGGCAGCCTCTCCACCAAGGATCCTACTCAAGGGGAAGAAACCTCTGCTGTCTAACTGCCCCATTTCTTCCCCTACACCAAACCCCAGCTTTCCAGAGTGGACCAACAGTATGACTCTTTCTGTGCCATTTCAAAGTTGTAAAGAGTACATGGGAACAATACTGGACCAATGATACCTTCCTTATTCTTCTCAGTAAATTTACTTTTCCCTAGACGTTATTTCTAATATCTGTCAACCTGCCTGTTTTGGTGGTTCAGTCTGGAATCCCACGGTGACAAGGATAGATAGAGATGGGGTGAATGATTGGGTGGGGAAACAGTGTGTCTCTCTTCCCCCTTCAAGTGATAGAAAGGGTGGTAGAGAGGAGGATGATCACAATGACTTTCTGATAGCAGCCCAAATCCTCACTTGGTTATGTTTCTCAACTGAATATACTGTGTAACTCAGGAGACTCTGTAGGGAGACCAAATTCATTAAGAAAATTGGAGTAGGGGGTAGTTAGGTGGCACAATAGCTAGAGCACCAGCCCTGAAGTCAGGAGGAATTGAGTTCAAATCTGGTCTCAGACACTTAACACTTCTTAGCTGTGTGACCCTGGGCAAGTCACTTAATCCCAATTGCCTCAGCAAAAAAAAAAAAAAAATTGGGGTGGGAGGTAAAAACAAGGATCATTTAGGAGAGCAAGAATGATCACACTTCATAGACAATACAACAGTAAATAGCTGAAATATAAAGTTACTATCCTAGGACTTTGAGAGTTTAACCCCAAAGGGTGATAATTTTGATTTTTCTTTAAGTTGCATATTACAGAAAGGGGGACTAGAGAAATAGCAGTGTGCACTTTGTAAATATAGAGGCATAGAATATAATTTTGCAGGGGAGAGGAGAGGGTGGGAAAGCACTTGTGTACTTAGCAACATAGCTCTCTTATGGTAAAGGTTGGAACTAAACATAGTACCAAGCAAAGTAGGAAGCAAAGTAGCCATTCATCTGAAAAAATCAAAAGCCTTCTGATAGAGTTGAGTCAGCCCATTTTAGAAAAAGGTAGATCATTTCTAGCCTTGAACAGTAGGTACAGTGGGGCATGTGATAGAAAATTTTAATTTGTCTTCCTGGCACTAAAGAATCAATTCCCCAAATTAATAGTTTTAGGTCATTTACTGCCCCTATAAAATGGTCCACCTTTCCCTTTGTCTTATCTATAGACTCATTTTTATTTTAAAATCTTACCCTTAAAAAAGAGGTAAAGATTAGAATTGTCAATTTCTTTTTGCAATAGCTCAGCCTTCTTTGATATCCTTGCTCCCAGTCTACTTGGGATAGCAATATAATAAAGCTAGAGACTAACTTAGGGCATATCAGCCCAACTTCTGGTGCTGTACCCCACATCCAAGGAGGACTACAATGTGATGGGGATTTAGGTTTTTGGTTTTGTTTTTTTTTTTTTAATTTTAGCATTTCTGAAGAGCAAAGATGATAACACTGGTGCTTTGGTGTTTTTTGCAGAATTTGGTAAGTTGGTGTAATAGAGACAAAACAATAAAAAATGCTAATAATTTAAACATTCAGACTTTTGTGTTTTCAGTTTTAAGAGACTAAGTCTTAAATGCTGAGGTCCAAAACTAAAGGTGCTATTAATACCTTATGTTTATTTTATTAAGTCTTAGGTTCTATCAGAGCCCTTTTCTGCTGCCACTGATAATGCTAGATTTCACTTAGCAAGAGTCCTTCAAAGGCTTTCAATTCAAAAACTTTTTATCGTGGTCCAATGAGCTTATAGCTATTCTGCACATTTTTGATTACATAATAATGCAACAGATATGACAGTTGAAGTAAACAACCATAGCAAAATGAAGCAGTTCTGATCAGGAAGAGGAACACCAAAAGCAAAAACAAACAACTCCCTTCCCCCTCCAAAAAAACCAAAATAAAACAGAAAAAAAAATTCCCAAAAAAATCAATCCATAGGATGTTCCAAGCCAATTTTAACAGCCATACTTTAAATTGTGTGTGTGTGTGTGTGTGTGTGTGTGTGTGTGTGTGTGTGTGTGTTTGTATACCTTAGATTTCCACACATAGACATTAGGGAGTACTCTGACCAGTATCTGATAATCATTAATAAAGAATCAGAAATGTCAGTTGAATGTAACCTTGCTTTCAATCAAATCTCAGTCAGTTTGCATGTGGAAGGATGATATGATTACCAATTAGATTAAAAAAAAAGTTAGACTTAGTGCTTTTTATTTGCATAAGGGTCAGAACTGTGTGTAAAGATTTCTGAGAAGAGATTTCACAGCAGTTAGAGTGAAATACAAATTGTGACAGAGACACAAGGAGAGGAAAGCTGTAGATATGTAGGGGAAGCTGACTCCTCAAAATCTTGCTGATTTCCAGCTTGCCTTCCTATAAGCTACAAAATTTTACCTCTCTCCTGGAAAAAAATCCATTTATCCTTGGGTAGTTTTTGATATGTTCCAATCACTAAAGCTTCAATTAGAAGCCAGAGAAGCCATAAAAGAACAAGATATAATAAAACAAAATTTAGAAAATGAAAAAATAGAAAAGAATATGAAACACCTCATAAGAAAAATAACTGCTCGGGAGAAAAGATCAAGAAAAAACATAAAAATAATCAGATTATTTGTAAGTTGTAATAAAAAGAATCTTTATACCATAATACAAGAAATATTTGAAGAAAATTGTCCTGAAGCATTAAACCAAGAGGAGAAAGTACAAATGGAAAAAATCCACTCATCATCACCTGAAAGAGACCTTATGAGGAAAACCTACTGAAATATCAGAGCCAAATTCCAAAACTCACAGGTCAAGAAGGACATATTACAAACAACAAGGATAAAAAACCAATTCAAATATAACAGTGTCACATTTAGAATCACACAAGACCTGGCAGCAGGATATTGAGAGAACAAAGGTCTTGGAATAATTTATGTCAAAGAGTGAAAGAGCAAGTGTTACGGCCAAAAATACTATACCTAACAAAGTTAAGAGTAATTCTGAATAACAACAAAAAAAAAAAAAAAAACAAAAAAAAAAAACAGTATTCAATCTAATTGTCAGGTTTTTCTGGATTTTGTTGCAAAACGATCTGAACTTAATAAAAAATTTGACACACAAAATACAAAAGAAATACAAATATCCAAGACTAATTACAAAAGATTCAATGACAAGTTGATTATTTTTATACATGGGAATGTAAAGCATATGTCTAAAACTGTCATTAGCAATAGAGTAGCTTGAAAAAAATATTAAGATAGAGTTGAGTATGATATGATTCTAAAAAAGCAAAATTACACAAGAAAAGATTAAAATAGTAATTATATAAATAAGGTACAAGAGGAAGAATTAACACAGGAATTAGATGACACAATTACTGTCATTGGAAATGGATTAAAGAGGGCACAAGGTGTGTGTGTGTGTGTGTGTGTGTGTACACACGTATATATGCATAAGTCTTCTAAATTCATAAAGAAATAAAAGGTTAAGGGATACAGATGTGGGAGAAGATAAGGGAAGACTTTTTAGAGGCAATATAATACATCAGATAATACATTTAGAATGGACAGGAGTCTTCCAAATGTGTGCAGAAATAAGAGAGTAAAGGAATAGGATAAAGTGAGTTTTAGAAGCACCCTTCTATAGACCAATGGGAATGGAATAAAGTGTGTAGATTAATGGAAATGGGATAAAGAGGGAACAACATTTATATACACATATTGAACTCTAAAAAGTCTTCTAAATTCAGAAAAAAACAAGAGGGCAAGGGGAAAAGGCGAGAAATAAGGGAGACATCCTTGGAGAGGGTGTAGATTAAGCAATAGGAGAATAAAGCAGCAGGTAGAAGCAAAGTGATAGAGTCAGGAGGGATTAAAAAATAAGAGATACACAAAAACATAAAATAAAGATCAGGAATAGAATTTGTTATGTAAAAAAAGCAAGGGTTATCATCATAATCTCAGAGAAACTTAAAGCTAAAATAGGTTTAATCAAAAGAGAAAAACTTAATTTTAATACATTCTAAGTCGGCCATATTAATCAATATTGTTTTAGAATATTTAAAATAACCAGACAATATAAGCTTGGAATATTGCTGTGGTATAGGAGATGATGAGTTGGTGGAATTACAAAAATATAGAAAGACTTGGACTTATGAAAGATTCAAGATATTATCTACCTTCAGAGAAACAGAGGACAAATAAGTATAGTACAGTCTTAATGGATGCATATGAATGTATGTGTTATGTATATGATTATAATTATCTATTATGTTGATATGTGTGTGCATATGTATATATGTGTGTTTGTGTGTATAGATATATATGTATACACACATATGTATATATGCAGCATGCTTTGGGGTGGGAGCAAGAAGGGGAAAAAGAATAATATAAAAAGGGCACAGCAGATAACAAAAGAAAACCTACAAGAAAAAAAAAAAGAAAAGATGGACAGTTTTGAAAACAATCTGTAGAATTTATTACAGTCTTTCTTGAAAGGGAAATGTATTCCTTTATATCTTGAATCCTCTCATGTTATGTTGCGCATATGGCAATTTTTGGGGGGGTCTCTTTTGTATTTGTTTAAAATAAATAAATAAAATAGAATTCACCCTTGCACTCTATATTCTTTGTCCTAATAGTTTATGTACTGATATGCTTTGTCCCAAGACTGTTTTCAACTCTTTTATCGACTATTCTATTTTCTAAGGATGCTTTGAGATCTAATATTATATGTTCTGACAAAACCACCTCCAGCTCAAATATTCTAACCATCATATTATGTCCTAATTTTCTACATTCTAGAACTACTTTCAGCTTTAATATTCTGTATTCTAACAATCTATGTTTTAAAGTCCCTTGTGATTTTAACACAGTAATATTATTTTCCAAGAGTACTCCCAGTTAATAATACTCCCAACTATATCATTCTTTGTTCTTATATCTCATTTTCTAATTCTGCTTCTTTCAGCTATTAAATTCTAAGTTCTAAGATCTGAATTCTAATGGAGCTCCTAATTCTTACAGCACCTTTCCCATCTTCACTCAGTTCTGCTTTCTAGGGATGCTCCTAACATTTGTAGGATGTCCCAAAAGGTTTTTATGCAGTTTTAAACCATGATGTCTTAGAATTACACGAAGATTTTTTTTTAGGATACCCTATATCCTATTTTCTAAAGATGTGTCCAAGTGTAACATTTTATGTTCCAATAACCTGTAATGATCTCTGTCTTTTGGTCCCATCCAGCTCAGGTATTCTGTTTTCTAAGGATATTTCCAGCTTTTAATTCTAAATTCTCACCCTTTTAGTAACAATAATTGATTATTCTACTTTCTAAGGCTTTTGCAGCTCTTCTAATTTATCACAATCTGTGATCCATGGTTGTTTTTAGCTTCAAGTTTAATATTGTATTTTCTAAATCCGTTTGCTTTTACATTCTATATTCTCACAATCCATACCCTACAGTCACTTTTAACCACAATAGTTGAATAGTCTTTCTCCAAGGCTACCTCAAGTTCTAAAACTTTTTATAATTTTCTTAAAGTAATTGTTATCAGGAAAGGAATCGAAGTTAGAGCAAAGCTAGGAAAAAGAAGTAGACAAAGTCTGATCATTATTTATTTTATTCTCCTTTCTCTGATTATATTGTTATTGCTCAATCATTATAGTTATGTCTGATTCTTTTTTCCCTCATTTGGGGTTTTTGAGATACTAGAGTGGTTTGCCATTTCCTTTTCCAGCTTCTTTTACAGATGAGGAAAACTGAGGCAACAAGATTAAGTGATTGGTTCAGGGTCACACAGGAGAAGGAAACAAAGATTACACAGTTTGGCAGGATTGGTAGTGGGATTGGAAGGGGAACAGCAGACAGAGGAGGACATGTTTACAGAGCTAGTATGTCAAGCTAAAACCCATTCTTGGAGAAGTCTCCTGATATAGGGATATCCCAAAGAATAAAAAGCCTTCCCATAGTCCTCTACTACAACACATCTACTCTTTCTGTTTCTTTATTAGGAGACAGCATGTGAGTTATTTATCATCCTTTTGAAATGGGAAAGTATTGGATCTAGCATCAGAAGACTTTTATTTGAAACCTGTTTCTGCCTCTTACATCCTGAGTGACTCAGAGCAAGTCAGATGACTTCCATAGGTCTCAGTTTCATCCTCTGTTAAATGAGATATTGAAATGGGTGATTATCTAAAGTCCTTTCCAGCTCAAAATCTATGATCCTATGATTCTGTGATCCACTCTCTTAGCTCTGGGATAAAATACAAACTATTCAGCCTGCTATGTAAAGCCTTCTATATCTGACTTCAGCCTATTTTCTAGACATTACATAGTATTCCTTTCTATCTCCTACCTCTGTATCATCAGAAAGCTATTCCCAGTGACTAGAATGCACTCCATTGCCCTCAAGGAGACCTGAATTCAACGTCTCTCATAAACTTAATAGCTATGTGATCCTGGACAAATGCACTTAACATCTTAGCCTGTTTCCTAACTTGTAAAAAAGGGATGTAATATCTACCTGACGGAGTTGTGAGAGAACACATATAAAGAGCTTTGCACACATTAAAGTTATATAAATGCTAATTCTTATGATGATTCCCCTCTGGCTATGCTTTGACTCTGGACTTTGTCATCAAGCTTCAGTTGGCTTCTCAACTGGGATATTTACTCAGCATCTGGAATCCAAACTGTGGCAAACCCCTTTTCCATTCCAGTCCCCTTTCCTCCATTGCATGGGCAGATCCAGATCAATCATTCCTCCTGGACTTTGTCCATGTCCCAATACAAATAATTTCCCCCCTTCAATCCCCTTTCCATCTCCCTTCTACATGCTGTCTTCCCCCGTTAGAATATAAGCTCCTTGAGAGCAGGAACTTTCTTTTTATTCAATTTGTATCCTCAGAATCTAACATAGTTCTTGTAAGCACTTAGTAAATAAATGCTTGTTCCCTCAGTGTTGCTAAATGAAATACTGCCACTTAACTTTTGACATGGAGGTGAGGTGACAGACTCAAGGTGTAAAATAAACCATGTATTTTCAGAAAAAGCCTGTGTGAAAATTTGTTCTATTTGATTATGTATTCTTTTCTTTCAGTAAGGACTGGGATGAGTGGGAGGATAAGGGAGAGATGAAGAACAAAAAGAGTAAAGGAAGAAAGGAAAGAAGGAAGCAAAGAAGGAAAAAAGGAAATGAAAGCAAAAACAAAGGAGGGAATAAAAAAAGAAGAAAAAGCACGTAAAAAAAGGCTACCTAAATTAATTTACTTACATGCCATATCAATCAAACTGCCAAGAAATTACTTTACAGAGATAGAAAAAAATAATAAAATTCATGTGGAAGAACAAAAGGTCAAGAATTTTAAGGGAATTAATGAAAAAAAAATGAAGATGGTCTAACTATACCAGTCCTAAAACTATATTATAAGGCAGCAGTCATCAAAACCATTTAGTGCAGGCTAAGAAATAGAGTAGTTGATCAGTGGAATAGGTTGGGCTCACAAGACACAGTAGTCAATTACTGCAATAATCTAGTATTTGATAAAACCAAAGACTCCAGCTTCTGGGATAAGAACTCACTATTTAGCAAAATTTCTGGGAAAATTGAAAAATAATGTGGCACAAACTAAGTATTGACCAATACCTAACACCCTATACCAAGACAAGGTCAAACAGGTTCATGATTTAGACATAAAAGGTGATACTATAAACAAATTAGAAGAACATGAGATAGTCTACCTCTCAGAGCTGTGGAGAAGGAAGGAATTTGTGTCAAAGAAGAATTAGATGACATTATGAAATGCAAAAGAGTTAATTTTGATTATATTAAATTTAAAAAGGTTTTGTGCAAATAATGAAGCCAAAATTAGAAAGGAACAGACAACTGGAAAAAAAAATTTTACAATCAAGGATTCTGATAAAGACCTCATTTCTAAATTATATAGAGAATTGACTCAAATTTATAAGAATACAAGCCATTCTCCAATTGATACATGGTCAAAGGATATGAACAGACAATTTTCAGATAAAGAAATTAAAAGTATTTCTAGTCATATGGAAAAAATGCTCTAAATCACTATTGATTAGAGAAATGCAAATTAAGACAACTCTGAGGTACCACTACACACCTCTTAGATTAGCTAAGATGATAGAAAAGATAATGATAAATGTTGGAGGGGATGTGGGAAAACCAGGACACTAATTCATTATTGGTAGAGTTGCGAACTGATCCAAACATTCTGGAAACAATTTGGAAAAAGCTATCAAACTGTGCATATCTTTGATCCAGCAGTGTCCCTACTAAGTTTGCATCCCATAGACATCATAAAAAGGAAAAAGGACCCACATGTCCAAAAATGCTTGCAGAAGCCCTTTTTGTAATGGCAAGGAATTGGAAACTGAATAGATGCCCATGAGTTGGGGAATGAATGAATAAGTTATGGTATATGTATGTTATGGAATATTATTGTTCTATAAGAAAGGATCAGCAGGATGATTTCAGAGAGGCCTGAAAAGACTTACATGAACTGATGCTGAGTGAAATGAGCAGGACCAAGAGAATATTGCACACTGCAAAAATAAGATTATGTGAGGAAAAACTGTGATGGAGATGGCTCTTTTCAACAATGAGGAGATTCAGATCAATTCCAATGGTCTTGTGATGGAGAAAGCCATCTGCACACAGAGAGAGAACTGTGGGGACTGAATGTGAATCACAATGTAGTATTTGCAATTTTTAAATTGTCATTTGCTTTTTTTTTTCTTTCTTATTTTTCCCTTTTTGATCTTATTTTTGTGCAACATGATAAATGTAGAAATATCTATAGAAGAATTGCATGTGTTTAACATATATTGGATTGCTTGTTATATATAGGAGGGGTTGGGGGGAAGGGAGAGAAAAATTTAAAACACAGGATTTTGTAAGGGTGAATCTTTGAAAATAAGCTTTAATCAAAAAAAAAAAAGAAAAAGAAAAGCTATTATTATTTTTTTAATTTTAAAAAAATAAGGAAAAAATTATTGAGGCATTATTAATATAATATATTAATATACAACAATCATATATTAATATCATATAATATACATAACAATATATACTTAATATAAATCATATAATTATTTATAATATATTAAATAATTAATATAATATAAATGATAATATATAATATGAAAATATATGTTATATATTATGTAATCTGTATAATATTATATTAATATAATATTATATATTAATATATAATATAATATACTTATATAATAATTAAAATTATTTTTAATATTGAGAGCAAAAACCAGAAAGAATCACAAAAAAGAATCACAAAAAAGCAGAACAACTTTGAAAGCTACAGTTTAAACTTTTTAAATGTAATACTTCAAAAGAAAAATAAGATGTATGAAAGAGAAATCTACAGTTTTATGTAAATCTTTTTTTTCTATTCTGCAGCATGTATGTTTGGAATGGAGTTTTAAAAATTCAGAGAGAAAGAAAATAAATGGGAGAAAAACTATGGAGAAAAGGAGTGGTCCAACACACCTGGAGAAGACAAGATATGTTTTCAATTGTTTTTAAAAGGGAAGAAAGTAAAATCTACTTTATAAGCCATTGAGTTTAAATTGAACTTCTTTATTATGTTAATAATGAATTCTTAAAGAAATAGTGATCATTTAGAATCTGGTCTAAAATTCTCATCCGAAAGTACAAAGATGGCCTCACTGTCCCCTCTTTTTAACAAATGGCCCTTCATGGCAGTTCTGTTCCTCTCACCCTCTTCCCATCTCTCTGCAGTCACAGAAACCTGGTTTTCCTCTGAAGACTACATTCCTAGATACCCTGCAAGATCCTGGAAGACCTTCTCTCAAGCAATAAAAATTACTATAAGGTCAAGATTTTACCATATATGTGTGAGTGTGTATGTGTGCTTAATGAGGTTTTATTTAGTTTGGATTTAGAAAAAAACAAAAAACATACATTGCTAAACACAAGTTTATTGATCCCAAAAATGCAGACATATTCACCTCCAATTAACTGACATGCTTGCAAAAGCCACAATCTCATCACTATTTAGATTTGCTCTCCCACTTTGGGACTAAACAATAGAGCTAAGAAGGAAGAGAAAACACCACCATTATTTTTTTTTCTTCATTCAAGGATAAACAAGTACATTTAATCTTTGTATATATTCTTAATTTTAACTGGTCCAAGGATCAGGACAGGAAAAACAAGTTTTTGTTTGTCTGATTTCTCTATTATCTGCACCAACATTTGAAAACATACAGACTAAAGCACTGTTTTTCAATTCTTTCAAGGCATAATTTGTACCAAGATACAATTTATAATTTTTTAAAAGCAGTAAATAATTTTTCATAAAAAGACAAATTCCCAGAAGGTACCAAAATTCATTCTTTAGCTAAAAGTAGAAAAGACCCAATTTTCTTACTTTCCTCACTTTAAAGTTTTCGATTTCTCCTTAAAGGAAGCTTTCATTCTTTTGACTGCGGAAAGGTCCCATAATCCATCAGGCCAGTTGTCATGGTCTGTTAAGATTGAATGAGTGACATGGTGCTTGAGTTATTACTGGCAATTATATGAAGTTTTTCCTTTGATGCAAAATTCATATTCCTAAATCCATCCCATGCCTAGAACAGTCTTTCCAACAAATGCCCTAAAACTAGTGGGAGCAATCTACCATTATCGGAACACTGAACATATTCACTAATTATGATTTAATTAGTTCATATTATTAAGGCACTATGTGACATTGGTCCCAATAGAGGTTATATCATGTAATCAAAATTCAAAACCTGAGTACGGAAAACTATTGGTGGGCTTGATTTTTGTTTATGACAGAATTTTTTTTTTCATTTTTTAAAGAAAGATCTCATTTTAGCGATATAGCTTTTATGCAAAGGAGGCTTATTCAGACCAACACACTTAGCATTTTGATGACATTGGTACTGCTTCCTAGCTAGATGGTAGAGTATTCAGAGCATTTAGCCCAGAGTAAGGAAGATAAGTTTAAATATGACTTCAGACACTTAGTACTGTGACCCTGGACAAGCCAATGAATCTCTGTTTGTCTCAGTTTCCTCATTTGTTAAATGGGGATGATATCACCTATTTCCCAGAGTTCTTGTAAGGTTCAAATGAGATATTTGTAAAACTCTTGGTACAGTGCCTGGCACATAATAGGCATTTAATAACTACCACAACCCTATCCTTTAAGTTTATTTTTGTTCCTCCTCTCTCTGAAAATTAAAATGCCTCTTTATTTTATCCAGCAGGATTCTTGTCTATATTATCCCATAAATTCTTTATAAGACTTCTGCTCAACATATTGGAATCCTTTCTCTTGATTATAAGTTTAAACTTAAGGAAAAAAATTGATAATTACCATTGCCTTATAGTTAGCTTGGTAATCTCTACAATTTATTTTGTGCATTAATTCTGAGAATTAGAATCTGGCTCCACCATATTGATGAAAGGCTCTAGGACACATATTTAGCATTCTGTGCTTCAGTAGTACAGCAGTACTGCAGTCTATCTGCCTTCACTACATGAATGACCCAATTCTCTGATTATATATTTATTGAATAATATCTTTTACGTCATTTTCTGTATTCAAGTTACAATTGATATAGAAAAAAGTCCATAGCTTATTTATGGCCAACTACATCTTTCCAATGTCCATTAATTAACTCAAAAAATTTTGACTCAATAGAGATTGTGATATGTCAGGATTTAACCCTAAGAAGAAAATGGCAAACCATCCTAGTATCTCTGCCAAAGCCCCAAAAAGGACACAAAGAGGACACAATAGCACTGAAAATGAAAATCACTGAAAGGTATCATTGAGAACAATGTGTGATTTCTTAACTGTAATCCTAATCCAGTGTACTCACAGAGGAAAAAAAAATTGATTTTCTATATAGTCAGATTCTGCAAGGATTGTTAAAAGAAAACTTCCTCATCAAATTATATACCAAAAATTTATTTATTTTCTATGCCCTTGGAGGAAAAGAGACAAAGAAAGAAGAACAGAGGAATCAATGGACAAAATTTAAGTCCAAAGACAAGGCTCAAAGTTGTTGATCACTCATTTTTCTTTATGACTCACCTGGTATATCCCAGCTTTGGGAATACAAAGTACTACCACCATCTACATTCACTGTTTGTCCTGTAATATATGTGGCAGCAGGAGATAACAAGAAACACGTGATGGAAGAGATCTAAGAAATAAAATATAACAATTTTATAGTCATGTATGTAACATGATGTAGAGATACTGATGTACATACACACATTTTGTTATGATATATATGTGTGTACCTATGAACACATATGTAGCTATTTCACAGAATCCGGATTGTAGACCAGACCAATTTTTATTTGTTATTTAATATACCACTGTAACGTGCTCCAGCTTCTGGAGACAACAGCACGTTACATACCACCTCCATAAAATGAAACCCTTTGGTAACATCCATGATCACATGGTTATCTGAACCAATAATTGCCTAAATTCCATTTTATTTTTTGTTAGTTTTCATTATTGGGAAATTTTTCCTTCTGTTGAAAATAGATATGATGTAGGCCCATGGCCCCACACATGTGTATGGTTCTTACTTTAGATACTCTTGAATACAATATCTTAACACAAAATTCAGACTACAAATGTGGTTTGTGAAGCTTAACTATGCATTGCTTTATTACTTTTGTCTCAATAACTGTGGAAATTATTAAATAAGAGGGTAAAAGTAGAAATGTCAAAGACCAATTTTAGTCTATATGGGATGAATTAACGATGAAATATGAAGTAGTACAGAGTGGGGATTGGCTGAATAAAATCATATATATATATATACATATATATTCAATACATTAGATGGCAGCAGTAAAATTAATTTCCATTTGTCTTATATATGATTAACCTATAATGTCTGCATTATTACATATCATCACTATTATATCTGAAGATATGAATGTGTGTAGTGCTTCAATTTTCTCAAAGTAAAGCAAGCATGTTTATGTTTTTGGATAAAAACTTTTTGTTGTTTTTAAATAGGTATTATCCTTCCAACTACATTTGAAAATGCTTCCATCATTCATTTTGAGACATATGCTCCAAATTCCCAAATTCATTATTTTGAGATAATTAATTTAGGGAATTTGGATGCTAGTTAGTATACATAAGCAAATGACTTTGACCTGCATTAGAGCTTACTAATATGAAAATTAATTGAGAAATGGCAAATATGCATTCCCCCAAAATGACTGGGTTGTGAAATATATATAGTTTTGATAGTTTTCCCTTAATTGTATCTGAAGGCTCTGAGGACAGAGATCTTCTCTTCTGTCTATTCACACAGCCTTATGTGAAGATCTTCTCACAATTGATTTCTGTCACCTGAACACTTTGCATCCCAGAAGAGCTTATGAACCCAGAAGTTTTGTGGATCCATTAGCTAATTAAAGTTTTTAAGAACTCAATAGGAAGCTGCTCCCTCAGTGACTCTGATTCTCCTTCCTTCCCCAATGTTCTTTGAAGTTCTAACTTTCTATGGCTATATAAAAAGAAGAGGGATAGAGAGAGGGAAAAAGGATAAAAGAAGGGGAGGAAAAAGGGTGAGAAATAGCTTTGGGAAGAGAGGAAGAAGAAGAGAGGGGGAAGAAAGACAAATGGACACAGAGAGAGATAGAGAAAAAGAGATTACCTCCTCAGGAACACCAAATCTCTTAGCAGCACAACGATGAAAGAATCCTTTAACTAAGCCATTTTCAAAGTCTTCATAGTTGCTGAAGGCTGTGGCAGAATAAATTACTCCCTTGGTTGGAAGGCAAAAAGGGAGAATTTTTAAATAATTAAACCAGAATTGAGTTTCATCCAGACCTAACTATAAAGAAATTTAAAGAGTAGAAGAGATTAGACATAAAAGTCCCCAGAGCTACTATTTATGCTCCTCAGCAATATCATATACAATTTGTCCTCCCCAAGTGGATTACCATAGATTAGCACAGAAATAAATATCAACTAGAGTCTCTGATCTAGTTGCCCAGGCTGTTAATAATAAGGGAAAACAAGGAAAGACTTTATTTCTCAGTACTTTTTAGAATGAGTGTCCTAACTTAAAAAAAAAAATCCAATTTCTAGATACCCTTTACCTCTGGCAGAAATTCATGGCTGGGCTTAGACTGAATATTCTCCTGCTAGTGTGTGTATATATATATATATATATATATATATATATATATATACATATATTATATACTTATAACTCTTTTTATTTTAATATTTTTATTTTGATAATAGCCTTTTATTTTCAAAATATATACAAAGATAGTTTTCAACATTCATCTTTGCAAAACTTTGTGTTCCAATTTTTTCTCCCTCCTTTTTCCCCTCCCCTAGACAGCAATATACTTATAACTCTTTCACTCACCTTATCATCTTGACTTGCTCTTCGCTTCCTCTAACCTCTCTTAAGGAGTTAAAGCCAAACAAACAAAACATATGAACGAACTAAAAGAATTCTTCATGGATTTTCGTGCACACCAAAGATTTTGACAATAAATAGAATCTCTAATTTGTCTATTGCCTAATGTACTATTTTATAGCTAATATTAAAATAAAATGTACCTATGACTACTAAGGAAAATATCACAGTAAGTAAACAAACTGAATATACATAATTGGTTACGTACAGGACTAATGCAATTGATTCTTATTCCATGGCAGGCCCATTCCATTGCCAAAGTTTTGCTCATATTTTCAACACCAGCTCTTGCTGCTCCACTGTGCCTTTTAAAGAAAAAAATTCTTTAAGACTTCATTCAGCTTCCACTAATCATTCATATTTACATGAAAACTAACTGGTACATTAAGTCACAGAAGAACAGTTCAATTAAGATATTCCTGTTTAGAAATGCTTGGACTGCATAACTACTGAATGTCTTTTGGAAGAGGAGATTAAACAGTTTGTGAAGCTTAACTATGTATTGCTTTATTACTTTTGTCTCAATAACTGTGGAAATTATTAAATAAGAGGGTAAAAGTAGAAATGTCAAAAACCAATTTTAGTCTATATGGGATGAATTAACGATGAAATATGAAGTAGTACAGAATGGGGATTGGCTGAATAAAATCATATATATACATATATATTCAATACATTAGATGGCAGCAGTAAAATTAATTTCCATTTATCTTATATATGATTAACCTATAATGTCTGCATTATTACATATCATCACTATTATATCTGAAGATATAAATGTGTGTAGTGCTTCAATTTTCTCAAAGTAAAGCAAGCATGTTTATGTTTTTGGATAAAAACTAAATGATGTTTTAAGAAAACTTCCTATGCAACCACCCAAACTTATGGAAGAAACAGGGAAATAACTCTTTAAAAGATATTTTGCTTGGTAGCCACTGTGTTATATACTCAAAATCAAAAGGAAAACAAAAACAACTTGGATATTACAATTAGAGGTAGTGTGTAAACCCATGGTTGGAGCTTGGAAATCTGACTATACAAGGCCTATCATTTATTGCTTTTGCTTTATCTTAGAGATTTCATGACTAAAATGTCTCTCAAGTTTAGCCTGTTTCACTATTTTATTTTTATATAAGGAAACAATTTGAGAATAGAAATAAAAACTCTACTTGAGGAAATAAAGGATGAAAAGATATTTCTTAAAAATGTAATGAACAATTAAGGGAGTATTGGGAGCAAAGATGGCACAGAAACAGCAGGGACTCACTTGAATTCATCCCAAAATCACTCCAAAAAATTTCTTTCTTTTTTTTTTTTTTCAAAAAATTTCAAATAATGTCTCAAAAAATTCTGGAGTGCCAGAACACACAAAAGAATGGGACAAAAAAGTTTTTTCAGCCCAAATCAACTTAAAAGATCAGTAGAAATGATCTGTCAAAATGGGGCAGAGCACAGTTCAGCCTAGACTGTGCCAGAGCAAACCAGCAATAATCCTTGGTTAGTGAATCAGTGGCAACAGTGATGGTTTCTGGACCTCTCAGCCCCAAGAAAATGAGGAATCAGATAACTGTTCAGAATGAGATTACAAGTATCCCTTGTGCTCTGGTATTTGAGTGACCATAATCACTCTTTTATATCTAGAACTGTGAAAATGTCCAAGTTCCCTTCTTTCCACAACCTCTAGTATGCTAGTCCCTGGGATGGAAACACAGGAGTGTGACTGGGATACAAGTTTGGAAAATGCAAGAGTCCTGTCCCCGGTGTCAGCACAAAAATGTACAGGTCCTCAAAATTATCTCTGAAAATAACTATTCAAAAAAACCTGAAGCTTGGGACAATTTGCCCTCCATTGTACAAGCAGAATTCTAATTTAGCATGGAATTAAAAGTCAAGAAATAGGATGGGAAAATTAGAAAATAACTGAAAAAAGATCCTGACCACAGAAAATTACTATGGTAACAGAGAAGACAAAAACACAAAAAGACAATAAAGTCAAGACTCCTATATTCAAAGCCTCATAGAAAAAGACAAATAAATCTCAGGACATTGAAGAGCTAAAAAAAAGGATTTCTAAATCAAGTAAAGAGTGGAGTAAAAAATTGGGAAGAGAAATGAGAATGGTGCAAGAAACCATTGGGGAAAAAAAGAGTAGACAGCTTAGGAAAGGAGATACAAAAAATACTGAAGAAAAATATCACTTTAAGAAAACAGAATAGATCAAAAGGTAAAAAGGGAACAAAATCCAATGAAGAGAAAAATGCTTTGAAAAGCAGAAGTGACCAAATGAAAAAAGACATACAAAAATTCATTGAGGAGAAGAACTTCTTAAAAGAAGCAGAATTGTCCAAATGAAAAAACAAAAATTAATTGAAAAAAAAAAACAACTTCTCAGTAAGTAGAATTGCCTGAATAGAAAAGGAAATTTTAAAAAATCTCACAGAAGGAAATAATTCCATAAAAATTAAATTTATTCAAGTGGAAGCTAATGACCCTATGAGACATCAAGAAGAAATTAAACGAAATCAAAAAATGAAAAATTAGATCTAAATGTGAAAAATCTCATTAGAAAAACAACTGACATGGAAAGTAGATCCAGGAGAGGTAATTAAAGAATTATCGAACTACCTGAAAGCCATGACAAAAAAAAAAATTTTTTTAAAGCCTAGATATTATTTTTTAAGAAATTATCAAAGACAGGCAGTGGATAGAGCAGCAGCCCTGAAATCAGGAGTACCTGAGTTAAATTCTGGTCTCAGATACTTAACAGTCCCTGGGCAAGTCACTTAATCCCAATTGCCTCAGCCAAAAAAAAAAAAAAAAAAAAAAAGAAATTATCAAAGAGAACTGTCCTGATATCCTAGAATGAAATAGTGATTGAAAAATTCTATTGTTTACTTCCTGAAAGAGTTCTCAAAATGAAAACTCCCAATATTATAGCCAAATTTCAAGGTCAAGGAGAAAGTATTTCCAGAAGTCAAAAGGAAACAACTGATATATTGTAGGTCCATAACCAGGATAACACAAGATTTAGCAGTTTCTTCATTATAGGATCAGAGAGCTTGAACTATGATAGTCCAGAAGACAAAAAAGTTAGAATTACCTTTCCAAAGAAAATGAATATAATCTTTTAGGGGGGAAAATTAATATTCAATGAAATAGAAGTCTTTGCACTGGGAGAAAGGGAAAGGGAGAAGTAGAATAAGGTAAATTATCTGACATAAAAGAAGCACTTTTACAGTGGAGTAGAAGATGGGAAAGATAGGAGTGGGGGTGGAATGAATCAGTCTTACTCTCATCAGAATCGGCTCAAAGAGGAAATAAAATCCATACTCAAATGCTTGTAGAAATCTATTTTGCTATTTTGCTGGAGAGTAGGAAGGACAGGGAAGATAATATAAGGAATCCTAGTGAGTAAGAAATCTTAAGTAAATCTAAGTCATGTCTTTTGTATAACTTTTTTTTTTTTCCTGAAAACTTTGAAATGTTGTTATCTGATAGTATCCAGAGGCGTTAGGAGATTTGGCCATCTTCCAGACACCTTAATTAATGACTACCTTGTATGACTGCCAGTGTTAACTCCAGAAACCGGGCCAGTTCCTGGAGTGAACTTAATCCTCTTAAATGAATAAACAAATATTCTCTTTGATTGACCTCTTGCAATGGAGTAATCCTGTACCTCAGGGGATTTCTCTGTCTCAGGAGTCACAGGTTAAATGAGAATATTTAGTGCAGTACCTTTGTTGTTTTCCGCCTATCAAAACCCCTTAGTGGAAAGGGACTTTGAGAATTCAGTTAGGAAGTTTGATGACATTTGCCTAACAACTTCCCACTCAAGACTGAATAGCTGTGACCTGGATTCTCCCAAACAAGGAATTCAGATATTGGTGTTTTCTCATAGTGGTGATGACAGATATTGTATGTTGTTTTTATTTATACACACACACACACACACACACACACACACACACACACATATATATATATTGTCTTGTTGATCACCATGTTTGTTAATTGCACATTATTTTGTATTAAGTTTCCTCCTTTCTTATATTTTGTTTAAGTCAAAGATTGAGCAGTAATAAACTTGTATCCACCCTCTTTAAGACTATGTATGTTGTAGCATTTCCACAATGTTATTGTTTGCTTGAATTTTTGTTTTCCTTCTCGGGTTTTTTTTTTCTTTCTAGATCCGATTTTTCTTGTACAGCAAGATAAGTATATAAATATGTATACATATATTGTATTTAATATATACTTTAACATAATTTAACATGTATTGGACTACCTGCCATGTAGGGGAGGGGGTGGGGGGAAAGAAGGAAAAAGTTGGAACAGAAGGCTTTGCAAGGGTCAATGTTGAAAAATATGTTTTCTAAATAAAAAGCTATAATACAAAAAAATAAAGAACTAAAGAAATAATGGGAACACTAAAAAAAAAAAAAAAGGACAGTATGTTGAATGAGAATTACAAACCACAATTAATCATACATTAATCACAGAGAGTGACATGGGGGGAGGAGGTGATAAAAGGGAGAGCAGATTGAGAGAGGTAAAAGTCAGAAACAAAACACTTTTGAGAATGGAAAAAGTAAAAGGAGAGAGAAATGGGAGGGGAGTAGGATGAAAGGAAGTATATAGTAATCATAACTGGGAAAAATTCCTAGCAAATTTTCTGATAAAGATCTTATTTGTCAAATATATAGAAAATGGAGTCAAACACATAGAAATAAGAGCTATTTCTTAATTGATAAATGGTCAAAGGCTATGAACAAGCAGTTTTTAGACAAACAAAACAAAGTTATCTATTGTCATATGAAAAATTTATCTAAAACACTATTGATTAAAGAAATGCAAATTAAAACAACTCTGAGGTCCCACTTCATACCTCCCAGATTGAGTAATATGACAAAAGAGGAAAATAAAAAATTTTGGAGGGGATATGGGAAAATTAAAACAGTAATGCACTGTTGGTGAAGTTGTATACTGATTCAGCCATTATATGCATCAATCTGGAACTATTCCCCCCCCCCCCATTATAAAATCACCTTTGACCAAACAATACCATTACTAAGTCTATGCCCCAAAGAGATTAAAAAAAAAAGGAAAAGGATCTATATGTACAAAAATATTTGTAATAGCTCTTTTAGAAGTAACAATGGCTTGGAATCTTTTAGGGGTTAAACAAGTGATTGTATATGATTGCTATATATGAAATGACAAATAGCTCAGTAAAACCTGATTTACATGATCTGATGCAACATTAAATAAACTGATTAGAAGAATATTGTATACAATAACAGCAACATTGTATAATGATCAACTGTGAATGACTTAGCTATTCCCATGACAATTCTGAAGGAAGGACTTTATGATGAAAAATTCTACTTGCTTCCAGAGAAATAACTGATAGAGACTGAATGCAGATTACAACATACTTGTGCTTTACTTTCTTTACTTTTCTTGAATTTTTTTTTAATCTGTGATTTTATTTGTGATGAAAAAAAAATCTCAAGGGAAATGACACACACTCCAAGCCTACTTAGGAATTTCACAGATATTTTGATCTGCACTATTGCAAAACACATTAAGAAAGGTCTAAAATTTGAGAAAGTCTGAAAAACTGGCTTTATCCTAGAGCAAAATTCTAGGTCTCTAGAGTAACAAAGTAAATCATGGTAAGGAAAAGCAGGGTGATATGGAGATTTTGGAGGAAAGTGTATAAATCAAAGTATCAGAAACATCTATAGCATCCATAAGTTAAGAGCACATAGCAGTCCTGACAATGACCAGTATGTCAGTGCTTAGGAAATCCTTTGCATCATTGTAGCCCTTAACAAAGAAGTAATCCCATACCAAAGATCAATCTAAACCTTGTGCCAAATATGTAGGAATACTTTTAAGTATCTTCCTAAAGTCCAGAAGGAAAAAGAAGACAGTTTGTAGTTACTAGAGGCAAAAAAACTCCATTTAAAATAATTTAAACAGAATCCCTACACAAAAGAAGGAAGTAAAAATTCCTTACGCTGCATGAGGAAATCCATTTCTTAACATGGTAATGATGTTCACAATAGACCCTCCATTATCCTTCATCCAGGACTTAAAAACTGTATAACAGAAAAAGACAGTCCAATTAAATCATTTCCAAATAGCACGGGACAATAGAATAGGGGGTGATGCTGAAATCAAGTATCTCAATTCAATCTCTGCTCTACCACTTGCTATTTAAGTGATGTTGGACAAATGACAGTTCTGAGCTTTCCATTTATCATTTATAAAATGAAGTTAGATGAAATGATCTCTAAAATCCTTCCAGGGGTAGATCTTTGATCCCAAGAATGCTGCCTGCCAAGCATGCTCTTTTTAGGATATTCAGTCACCAAATCAATACAAATTAACAAAACATTATCTGATTCTTTCACAAAAATCAGGTAGGTAGCATTTATATTGTGCTTTAAGTTTGCAAAGTATTTTACATGTTTCTTCTCATTTGATCTTTACAATTTCCTGAGCCTGTGGCATTATGTCCCCATTTTCAGATGAAGAAACTGAATTATAAATTTCATCTGTTTAAATATAAGCTCCCAGAATGTCAAGATCAGAATAAGAACTTTCTGACAGCCTAGTTCAGGGATGGCAAGCTCTCGCTTATAGACCCATCTATCCCGGCCTGCTACCCCCAGAACTTTGCTACACATATTCACTCCTATTTCTTCTTTTGCTCTATTATAGCCCTCAGGGGGATGTCAAATGGTTCTTCCCTGTACTCCTTAGGAAACTGTTGCTGGGCATAAAGACTGTTGTTCCATTAAACCTTTATTTTTATTACCTCCAGGGTAACTAATGCTATATAAGTTTACTCTTAAATCTTTCCTTAGATAAAAGCCTCTTTTTCACATTCCTGTGTCTTTTTTCTGATGTCTGACAGGTTACAGTTTAAATCATCATGCCAAATATGATTTGGGGGAAGTCTTCCAAGTTCATTGGCTGAGGATCAGTCTGTGTGAAAATATTCAGGAAAGCTGCAAGATGATGAAATTTTAGCTATTCAGGAAGGCCAGCTATTAAAGTGTAGAGAGATTTCAATGTACATCAATGTAGGAAATATTCACATTTAGAAAGTCAAAGCTCTTTAAGAATTAAGCCTTGCAATGCAAGAAATAGAGAGATTTATCATTTCCAAAAGAAAAAAAAAACAGGATCTTTGAGTGTTTACCATCCCTACCTTCTTTGCAAAGGTAGAAGGTACCAGTCAGGTTGGTTTCAACCACAGCATTCCAGCCCTTTGAAGTGATGAGTTCAGTAGGAGATAAGAATTGGCCGCCTCCATTATTCACCAGGAAATTGATCTTACCATGCACATATAATGTTGATTTAACCAAATTGTTGACCTAAAACAACCACAAGAAAGTGAATTGGTCGATGAGCACAGATTGTTACTGGTGACCCACTAATAAAGTATAGCATGACTATTGTTCCTCCACAATGGTGTTCTAATCATTCAAACATCAGATGGAACAAAGTACTAACAGTTCACCAACTTGTCAAGACAGATAAGTCCATGAAGAGCAATTACTCAGTTTCATACTAATGATTAGCCAGATTCTAAACATCCAGAAAGTAAAGCAGATTTTGAGTTGATACTTGAAGAAATACGGGGAAGATAAAAATTTGAAGGGATGAGGAGAAGAGTATTCTAAGCATGAAAAATATTCTGATAGAAGATGGGGGTTTGTTGTAGACAGAAAATGCCATCTGCATCCAAAAAAAGAACTAAGAAGACTGACATAAATCAACACATGCTATTTTCACTTCTTTTTTGTTTTTTGTTTTTTTAAATTTCTCCCATGATTTTTCCCTTTTGCTCTGATTTTTCTTTCCCAACATGATTCATAAAGCAATATGCATTAAAAATAAGAAACATATTAAAAAAAGAAGATGGGGGGGTTTGTCTTGGGAGAAACAGTGGTCCAGTATAGGTGTATCATAGAGTTAGTGGAAGGGAATTAAAAGGGTAGAAGGCCTGGAAAGGTAGAAAGGGGTAGGTAATTATAAAGAGCTTTGAGAGCCAAACAAATTTACTTTGTTTTTGGAGGCAATTGGAATTTACTGAATAGGTGACTGACATTGCACTATAAGTAAATTATTTTGGTAAGCAAAACCAATGTGTGGAGAGCAGACAAAAGTAGGTGCAGCCACTTAGGTAAGGATTCAATAGAGCCAAGTCGTGTGAACGAAGAGCTTTCTTTTGACAGTCCACATTTGGAATTTGGGAAATAAACTCATTAATCTCTTTGTGTTGATAATTTTTCATTTTCTTTTTCTTCAATTTTCTTATGCCATTCCTCTTAGAACATTTGACTAACTAAAACCTGTTTCCTGCTAATATTAAACTCCTTCGTATAAAATAAAAAAATAAAAATAAAAAATAAAAAATAAAAAGGATACCTTGAATGGTAGTTTTAAGTGAAGACTTTTTTCATTTTAGTGATAAAAAAACCAAAAGAGAAAAAAAAGACTATAAGAATTTCCTTGATACTAAACCTTTATGTAAATTCCCTCCCCTCAGTAATCCCATTTGATTTCTTTAAAAGGTAACCTTATAGTTGCATAATTGTTGGATTTTTACAAATTCAATGGTTAAATCTATTTCTTAATCTGTTTACTAACTTATTCTTAGTTTTATCAACCTTAATTGAAGGAAGCATGAGATATTGAATCTGGTTTGTATGATTTTAAAAAGTCACGAAAGTTATTATTATTATTTTTTCCCCCTGAGGCTGGGGTTAAGTGATTTGCCCAGGGTCACACAGCTAGGAAGTAAGTGTCTGAGAGCAGATTTGAACTCAGGTCCTCCTGAATTCAAGGCTGGTGCTCTATCCACTGCGGCACCTAGCTGCCCCTATATGTATTTTTTAATCTTTCTATTTCTCTAATATAATTTCCTCTATAATGGTTTAGTTAGGAATTCCAACCTTTTTTTTTTAATTGTATTTTTTCCAATTACATGTGAAGACAATTTTAAACATTCCATTTTTAAAGCTATTTTGAAATGCCAAATTTTCTCCTTCCCTCCCTCACCAATTCCTCCCTAAATTGATAAGTAATTTGATATACATTATATAAAACATTTCCATAGTAAAAGAACCATGAAAAAAAAAAGTTAAAATAGTATGCTTTCATCTGCATTCATACCAAATCAGATCTTTCTCTGTGGATAGTATTTTCCATGAATCCTTTGTAAATGTCTTGAATGACAATATTGCTGAGAAGAGCTAAGTTGTTTGTAACTTATAATTGCACAATTTTGCTGATAATGTGTACTTGTGATTAATGTGTAATTTCTCCTGGTTCTGCTCATTTCACCTTGCATTAATTCAAGGAAGTCTTTCCAGGTTTTCCTGAAATCTGCATCCTCATCCTTTCTTATAGAACAATAGTATTTCATTACATTCTGTTCATTACACTGTAAATTCATATACATTACAACTCATTCAGGCATTTCCCAATTGATGAGCATCCTCTCAATTGCTAATTCTTTTCTACCACAAAAGGAACTGTTATAAATATTTTTGCACATGTAGATCCTTTTTTCCTTTTTTTTTTTTGGATTTCTTTGGGATATAAACTTAATAGTGGTATTGCTGCATCAGAGGTTATGCACAATATAATTGCCCTTTGGACATAGGGAAACCAATCTTTGTTCAGGATTATTTTAATGAATCCTAAATCTGTACATATACACAATAAAATCTAGGTTTTTGCTTTTACAAGTTTCATGTTGCAATAGATTTATTAAGCAGTAGCTACTTAGCAAACAAAGTCAATGGGGTAGAGGGTAAATATTTCTCATTCAACATCTCCAAGGGATTCTTTGACTTTTGCCTCCAAAATGAGAATTTTCTAGTGGTTGCTCTGGATACTGAAGTAAAAAGAACTGTTCTGTATAAACTGAAACTGGGTGAAGCTAGGTCCTATTAGTGTCAATAGTGGATCCTTTTCAAAATTCATATTTCAATTAGGTTGGGACCAATTACCATATTTTATGTAATTATAATTTCAAATAGTACAAAACTAATCATAACACAGGTTTTTTTGGTTGTTTTTTGTTGTTGTTGTTGCTGTTTTTGTTGAGGCATTTGGGGTTAAGTGGCTTGCCCAGGGTCATGCAGCTAGGAAGTGTGAAGTCAAATTTGAACTCTGGTCCTCCTGACATCAGGGCTGTGATCAATCCACTGTGCCATATAGCTGCCCCTTCATTATAGTTTTCAACTAAAAAAAAAACAATACTGCAGAATACAACAAATGAACAAAACAAAACAAAAACATTAGCTTCACTGCAGGGATGTATGTAGCCAGGACAAGATCCAATTCTATGGCACCATAAATTTCAGAGTACACAACAATTAGTCTTTATGGCTAACAATAATTACAAATCTAAGAATATTTATAAGAATGTTGGTAGAATGTCTTTTAGCTAACAAATAGGATTCTCCTAATTCTATGAAGCTGAAATCCCAAATAAGCTCAGCTTTCATTATCTTTGACATGGAAACTGTACACCCATATTTGAGGATGGATTGTAAAGGACTGGATTGGTTGTCAAACAAGAGCTGAAAGAGGAAATAAAACCACAAAAGTTCTTCCTCTTCCCCTTCTTCCCATTCCTCTTAGTGTCTCCTATTTGCCCTTTGATTTACTAGAAAGTGGCAAACAGGAGTATTTGGTTGTATGAATTCTGGAAGTTGTATTTTTCTTTCCTTTAATATCACAATATTATACCATACAATTAATGTGGCAAAAAGGGAGAGGGGAGGGTTGAAAACAGGTTTTTCAGTTGATGTAACTAGTTTGGGTTTCCAATGAGACAGTTTCCTAACCAATATTATTCAGCTTCTTGTGTTGTAGAGATGTAAAAAAGAATTAAGTACTTAAAAGGGATTTTTAAGTCCATTTACACATAGGTAATTTAGACTTAATATGCAGCAGCAGAGTTAAATGCTCCCCTTCATAATTTGTGAGATCTATAGTGAGATCCATTTGGATGGTTGGTTTTAAACATGAACTTAGTGTATTGGTTTAGTAACAAAATATTAATTTATTGATAATAAAATAATAACAATAAATAAGACAAGCAAAACACTCAAGGCCTAAGAAGGCAGGAATGTGTTTAGTGTAAGTTTTGTAGTAATAATTTGATTATAATTGGTTTGGTTTTTGAAACTTGAGATGGGGCAATAAAAATTAAGCAAGTGATCAGTTTTTCATAGTTAAAATAGAGGACTATATGCCTTTGGATGTTTCAGTATTTCCTGGCATTGAATTTGTATTTGTGCTAACAGAAATACTGATTTTTTGGGGGGAATAATCTTTTAGTTTGTAGTTCAGAGCAGATGTTATACATAGAGATCTGAATCAGTTTAATCTAGACCATTTATCATTCCATCCTTTTTTCTCTCTGCATTTCAAGTGAGATTTTCAGATGAACTGTTGAACTTTGGATAAAAATCCAATTCTCAATACCTGAATAGCTTAGGCAGAAAATAGAGATGACTGATATTAACACTGAGAGTTTTTCCATATAAAATTTGGAAAAAAACAGAAATGTTTAAATTTGGTGAAGTGACAGATAACTTCTGTTTGAAACAACACTACAAATCTCACCACAAAAGGTGGTGCCCACATTAGCACAGCCCACATTAATCCCAAACTGGGTTGGTTGTTGCCATTTCAAAGACACAGTAAAGAGAAGAAGACAATCAATGCTGAGTGGAAGTCTTTTAATGCATGAAACATTTAGTCCTCTCTTATCCCCTATCTTGATATGTGTGAAATATACTTTAGTACGTTCACATTACAGGAGTCAGATTTCTTATCTGGAAAAAGACCTCTATACATAATTCTTTCCTTTGAAAAGACACTGAAGAAGGGGGAACTGTTGAACTTTGGAGAAAAACTCAATTTCTTTTTTGGTGTTATGGAAACACTGATTTCAACATATAATTAGGAGTTAATTGTCTTAAATGTTTATTTTCATTTTTCAGTAAGACCAACACTGTAACTAAAGTTATTAGAAAAATATTCTCATCTATTAAAAAAAAGGGTGGTGCTAGATGAGTCTTTAGGGGGGAAGGGAAGAAAGGAGAAGTGAAAAGAGCAAATAGAAGGCTATTGAATTAGTGTGGTGAGAAGTGAGGTGAAGCAATCTTGGGCAGAAAGGAGACATATAGGAGAAATGTGAATGTTGAAAGGCAAGATTTGATAATGGATTGATTAAGTCAAGTGTGAATGATGGTTATAGGGATGAATAAAGAATGATTAGACAAGTAAAAGAACTGTTGCATTTTTATTTTTACATCCCAAGAATTTAGCATAATATTTACACATAGTAAACATTTAACGTTTTTTGGATTTGTGTTGACAACGTTATGCTCATAAAGACAAGAAAGTGCATTACAGAAAGATTTTTTAAAGAAGTTTTGAACAAAAGTACTTATGATTAATCAACAATTTCCCAAGCCTTATTTTTTTTACTAACCAGGAGTACATTATATCAAGGAAAAATATATTAAAGAAGTATTTAAAATCATACTGCTATATCAACATAATTTTCATAAATTTTAGAGAAAGAAAAATTAAATGTATTTGTTTTACCTCTTCTTCTTTTCGAATATTGCACTGGATTGGAGTAACAATGGCTGTATTGGAGGGCAGGCGCTCAGCATTCAACTCTTCTGCTGTAGATTTTAATCTATCAAAATTACGGGAGGCGATAACTACATTACATTCTGGCAAGAATACCAAACCAAAAAAAAAAAAAAACAATCTTATTAGAAAATAAAATAAAACAGATTTTAAAAAACAATAATTTCAGCTATTTCTATTATTTTTGCCAGTAATAAAATACATTTGTTTCAGTGACTGCATTTGGATACTCCATTAACAGATCAAAACCCTCTTAAAGTTTTTATCCTCATTCTACATAATTCTTTTTTGTCTTTCCATAAACCCATTGTATTATTGAATGTCCTACAAGAATTCACAAAGACAGGAAAGACCTGGACATCTCTAATTCAGCAGTGATAATGATCTTCCTCATCCCTCAAATCTAATATGTTCCTGCAGAATGTATAATACAAGTTGTAAATAATTTCTTCTGCTCAATTGTTCAACGTGTATTTGACTGGTCCTATAGCACAAATTTCTTCAGATAATTGACACTTACCTATGTCATGTGTTTTATTACCATATAGCTATAGTCATAATATAGCTTGTTGATGTGTTTGTATACTTTTGCTATATAAGACAGGAGTTCTTAACCTTTTTTCTCATGGTTCCTCTTTTGGCAGTCTGGTGAAGATCAATGACCCCTTCTTAGGATAACTTTTTTAAATGCATAAAATAAATTCATAGGACTACAAAGGAAGCTAATTATATTAGCATACATTTATCAAAATGTTTGAAAGACATGTTCATAGAACCCCCAAAATCTATCCATGAACCTTTTGGGATCTGTTGGCCAACTGCTGTAAAGAAAATCTTTGTTGAATGCAAACAGTTTTTGGGATAATGCCTATCCTAGAATTGATACTTAAAAATAGATTGATTAAATAAGAACATAGCCTTAATCTCACACTATAGTTTTTAGCTCAAGAATATTCTTTTCTCCTTTTAATCAACAAGCATTTTTATTAAGGAGTTGCTACTTGTAAGGCAAAAAAGGTAGTATGGTACAGTAGATAAAAGGCCAGCTTTGGAATCAAGAAAATTTGAATTGAAGTCTCTTCTCTGACACCTGCTGGCTGTGTGACCATGGATATCACTTTACCTTTCATTGCCACAAATAACTCTCGGAAGCTCTCAATTACAGAGAGAGGAGCTGGGAATTTCCATATCAGAATTTCCTAAACTGAAGAAATCCCAGGTCAGAGCAAAAAAGGGGGGAAAAAGTGCATAAGATACTGGTAATTACATGAAAGAAAAATAACAATCTCTGATTTCATTGAGTTTATATGCTAAAAAGATAAGATCTTTACAGAGATAATTATTAATTTTATCTGTGACAAGTGCAAAGAAAAAATCCAGACAATAGATTGTAAGAAATTTGAGGGTGGGATCCCTTCCAGCTGGATTGGCTAAAAGAAGTCTTCTTCATGGGAGAGGAAGGATTCCAGCAGATGGAGCTAGGGAGAAAATTCATGCCCTATCTGAGGAATGGTCTGCATGAATGAGTAAAGACAGGAGAGACCAGGACAAGGTGGAAGAACAGCTGCCTAGGAGGGCCAACATATAAAATACCTAAATTGGAACGAAGATAAATGAGATCAGAATGGTAATTTGGGGACAAAATATAAAGAATTCTGAATGCAGTAGGGCTAATACACACATATTATCATAAATGCCAAGAGAAGTTACTAAAATTTTTGAGAGGAAAACTCAGATGTAAAGACAAAAAAAAAAAAAAAAAAAAAAACCATGATTTTGGCAGGTGTTTAAAAGAATGGAGTGATTAAAGAAAAGAATGGAGACAGTTTACAGTTCAGGGAAAAAATTATAAAGTCTTGAATAAGGGTGGCAAGATAGTTAATAGAGTTGGGGAGATGGACTGAGAAATATTTCATGGGGAGATAGATAATGCTTCTCAATGCTAAATGAGAGGGAAGAAATAATTATTGCCTGAAGTTTCAAACCAGGTAGATAGTGATATCATTAACAGAACTAGGAACATTGGAAAGGAGGCAGATTGGAAGAAGTTGAGTAGGCTGAATTCAGATTTGAATATGTTGAGTTAGAAATACTAATGGGACTTACGTTCATAAAGGACTCAGAAAGAGATGGAAATGTAAACCAGAGACTCAAGGAAGAGAGGAGCATCGATAGTTTGGAGTCATCCACAAAAAGGTCATAATTGAATACAAGGGAGAATTGTGGATAAAAACCACAAGGGAAGAATAAAGAGATAGAATAGAAGCCCAGAGAATAACCTTTGAGTATCCCCAATATTGTGGGACTGGAGAAATGAACCAGTAGAGTATAGGAGTGGTTGTAAAGCTCATTTATCTTTATATATAATCCAGTTCTTTTCACAGCGTAGGGTCACTTAATTGACTGACTAAAGGGAAATAGTTAGAATATAATAATTGGAATTTATATAAATTTTACAAAGGTTACCCTTTACCTCTGTTATCTCATTTGAAACTCATAACATTGAGGTAGGTATTATAGATATTTTTATTCCTATTTTATAGATGAAGAAACTGAGGTCCAGATAAGATAAGTGACTGATCCATGGTCACATGGCCAGTATGTTTTGAGATCTCCTTTTCTAAGAGTTCAGAATACATTTTTTTTAAAAATTGAACTAAACCTTCTCATCTTTCATGATCAAGATCTAAGATCAGTTGACCAGGTTTTACTGAAACCTTTGTTTCTCATTTATTAAATGAAATCATGCTAGATTATTTCTAAGGTATCTTCCAGCTTCAACTCCATGAGCCTCTAATTTTTAAGCTAATTAATTTGGAATAAAATTGTCATTTCCTCCCCCAATTCATTTTACAGATCAGGAAACCAAGGCAAACAGGCTTAAGTGATTTATAAGTCTTTGTGGCTCTAGGATCTTTCTATCCATTGTATCACCTAATTGCGTTGATTTCTTTAGAGATGAGCAGGGGGGAAAAAAAAGAAATAATACAATGAATATAATGTCAAGCATGCTGAGGGATGATATAGTACCAAGAAAGGTGACATCATGTCATCTACTCTGCTACACTTAGAATGCTGTTTTAAATTCTATTTTCCTCATTTATGTCCTGACCCTTTCCTCATTTTCCTCTCAGCCCCTTTTACATCTTCTAAAGTTGTTGTTTTTGCCATTGTTGTTCATCCTTCCTTCTAGAAGAAGGACATCAAGTGAATAGGATTTGAGTGAATGAGGACTATGCAAGTTTACTAGCCTCATTTTCTCCTCTGGAATCATCTGGATCCAATGGCCAGATAACTATCAGAATGACTGAAGAAGACCCCAGATGCAGTGAGAGACCCTGCTGGCCTTTTTAAGCTGAGATCTTTAACCATCTCAGTTTGACTGAGGCAATAGCTCTTCACTGATTAAGGCTTGATAAGAATTGAGGCAAAGAATCACCTTTTTTGCCTCATCATAAAGAAACAAAGGAATATATATATATATATATATGTATATATATGCATACATATATGTGCATACATACATATATATTAAAGTTTGCAAAGCATTTTTAAAAATATTCTGTCACTTGATCTTCACAAAAACTCTGACATATGAAAGCTAGAAGTATTTTTTTTGCATTTTTCAAAGGAAAAAACTGAAAGTGAAGTTAAGTGGCTTGCTTTATACTTACAATGCAGCAATTAAGTGTAAACTATGATTGAAAGCCTCCTTACATTGACTCCAAGTCATTACTAATTCTCTGATCCCAGATAGGAATCACAATCATTTTGCAACATTTTTATGAACAAATAATATAAGAACCATCCTCACCCCCAACCATCTGGCTACCTAATAATAGAAAGTCCCTAACTGCTTAAAAAAGAAATATAATATAATGAATATTGCAAGAACCCAGTAAACTCTAATGGTCTGACTCACTGTTTCAGTTACTACTTATTGTTCCTAGATAAGAGATAGCTGAAGTCAGGTCTCAAAGGTTACCTCAATACTGCAGTTTGTCTAAAGCGACCACTTTCACAATTGTTAATGTATTTGGTTACCTACTTTTATCTTTGTTTATCCACAGCGAATGTCTTCTCATTCCAGTAACAAACTGACTAGCTACTTATCAAATATTTCCCAGAAGCCTTCCCATCCCTCCCTTGAATGCTGTTCCTTTTCTCTACTGCTCTTTCTACTGTAAAACTTATTGCCAATTCATCCTAAATTGGGGGCTAAATATTGCTTTGTAGTTCTGGACTCTAGGCCTGAAATGTTATAAAAAGCACATTTTTTGATCTAAGAAACTGATGTTGCCATCAGCAGTTTTTCCTTAGCTTGCTAATACAATTCCCTGTTTTCAGTGTGTTTCTCCCAGAGGTTCTATTCCTCTCAGTAGAGCAAATTCCCCACACCTGACAACCACTACTTTGTCCCTAGTGTCACCTCCAGGACCTGACCCTTATCCCCAGCTGCCCTCCAACCCCTCCCTGATTCTACTTTTTGATAGCTGAGTTCCTGCCGGTCTTACTATAAGCCTATCCTAGTCCTCTTATTGGTCCTCTCAATCTTCATCCACTTTCCCTCTCCGAACGTCTTCTTCAGACTTTTTTCCACAATGACCACAGGAGCCCCTTTTTCTCTCCTCACATTATATCCTCAGTTCCTCTCCCACATCACCCTAAGCCCTTCTCCCCATTCCCCGCACTCTCGTTCCTAGTATCCCACCAGCTGCTAGCCTTCTGCCCGTATCCTTTTGCCTCAGAGCCTTCTTTCTCCCCCGTCTCTCCTCGAGGGTCCGCTCTGTCTCTTTCGCTCTCAGCATCCCTCAATCTGCCCCAGCATCTCCCAGGATCCTCTGCCCCTCCTGCTCGGTGTCCCCAGTTCTGCCCCCTCCCCTGCACCCCGGGCCGGGCCGGGCACACAGACACACCTAGGTGCAGCAGTTCGCTGGCTATGGCCTTGCCGATGCCAGTGCCGCCGCCGGTGACGATAGCCACTTGGTTCCGCAACAACCCCGCAGCCAGGCAGCTCTTGATCCCCGCCACTGTCCCCATGGCCTGCGTTGTCTCTGACCCACAGAGCGATGGCTCCCAGGCCCACGGACAGACAGGCAGAGCAACCGACCCACAGCAACCGGGCAGTCTGCCCACCCTCCCAGGCGAACTTTTTATTCTCACCTGCTCAATCCCCAGAAGTTCTGGGGTTGGCTGAAAATGTTGAGATAATATCAAATGTCCGCGGGTGGAGGAGGACCACCCACTTACCACCCACTTATGTACCTAGTGATCGCCGCCCAGACGCCATCTGAAAGGTCTATTAATCTTGGTGGGGAAAGCGAGGTGACTTACGCAATCCCTGCATATATTCCTCAGTCACAGACAGCCACTGGCGACAGATTGGTTTGTTTGTGTTTTTAACTTTAATGCCAAATGAAAAAAAGATGATGAAAGTATTTCAAGATTTCCTTAAGCCAGCACCTTTCTGCCTACACACACAGGGGAGAAAAGAAGTGGAGGGTGAAAGATTCAGCAGAGCCAGAGATGAAACATATTCTAGCTTCTTGATAAGGAATCATTCTAATTTTTAAAAAGTGTGTGTGTGGGGAAACCATGCTGGAGAATTTCCATCTCTGCAAGTATGGGAGATGGTGGTGGGAGAAATATCCTTATTTATGCTTTGGCAATCAATGCAAGAGGGCTGGACAAGGCTGCAGCTCAATTTTTTCCTGGGTATTTTGTGTTGAGTTGAATGTTGCATTATATGATTCTTCTCTTTATATTGTTCATCTTGCTTCATTCATGCAATATGGCTGGTTTGCAAATAAATTTGATGTGGTTTTTACTTGAAAATTTGGCAGGGCTTTGAGATGTGTCTAAGTGATGTCTTTCCTGTATATAGCTGGAAAAGAAAGCATATTTATAATTGTTGTATGTTTCTGAAAAGGGGTGCGGGTCTGAACTGGAATACAAGGGGAAATATAGATTACATAAAAACAAAATATATATCACTACAAATCTTTTTTTTTTTTTTAGGTTGTACATGCACAAACATGTTAAACATTTCTACATTAATTTTGTTGTGAAATAAGACTCAGAACAAAATGGAAAATCCATAAGGAAAAAAAAAAGCAAAAATAGTATGTTTTCTTCTGTATTCTGCCTCCATAATTTTCTAGATGTCGTTAGCATTTTCAATCCTTAGTCCCTTGGAACTATATTGGATCGCTGAATGAAAAAGAGCTAAACTATCATATTTGGTTGCTGTTACTAAGTACAGTGATTTGGTTCTACTCATTTGACTCAGCATCAGTTTATGTAACTCTGGGTATTTCTGAAATCTGCCTGCTTATTATTTCATATACAGCAATAATATTCCATGACATTCATATACTACAACATATTCAGCTATTCCCCAATTGATGAGCATCTCTATAATCCAATTCCTTGCTACCACAAAGAGATGTTGTGAATATTTTTTTACATATTGGTCCTATTTCCATTTTTGTATTATCTTTTTGGGATATAGACCAAGTAGTAGCATGGTTCAATAAAAGGATACGTACATATATATGTATATGTATGTATAGTTTTATAGCCCTTGGGGATAGTTCCAAATTGCTCTCCAGAATTGTAGGATTAGTTTACAACTCCACCAACAATGCATTAATATTCCAGTTTTCCCACATCTTCTCCTATATTTATAATTTTTCTTTTCTGTCATTTTAGTTAATCTGATGGGTATGAAATGGAGTGGAGGACTGAAGATAGTGAGGGAACTCTGGGTAAGGTATAAGACCCTTCAGCTGACAATATCTGGTTTGGCTTCCCACCTCCCTTTGGTGTTCTCACCCTTCCTGAGAAGTCAAGGAAGGCATGACAGCCTGTGTTCTACTTGAAGCAAGGGATACTTACAGCAAGAGGCATTTGCATAGCAGGGTGCTTATAGTTAGCACTTGCTCAGTGTGATTTCGATGATATAATGATTCTCTATTTGGCACATGTTTAATGTGCTGTAATGATGTAATCATAATGGGATATTTAAAGATGAGAGGACTGGAAATAAAGACACTCCATCTTTGACCAGTCTGGTGGCTCTCCTGCCTACTTCATTCCTCCATTAAGACCAAGGCTGGTCCCGAGATCCTCTAGAGAGCTAGTCTGGACACTACAAAGTGGTACCTCAAAGTTATTTTAATTTGCATTTCTCTAATAGAGATTTAGAACAGTTTTATATGATTAGAGATAACTTTAATTTCTTCATCTGAAAGCTGCCTGTTCATATCTTTTGACATTTATCAATTGGGGAATGACATATTCTTCTATATTTGATTCTGTTCTCTATTTTTTTAAATGGTGTCTTTATCAGAAACAGCTGTAAAAATTACATTCCAGATTTTTCTTCCTTTTAATTTTGGTTGCACAGGTTTTGTTTATGCAAAGCCTTTTTAATTTAATGCAATAAAATTATCTATTCTTCATTTCATATTTTTTATCTCTTTTTTGGTCATAATTTCTTCCATTTTCCATAGATTTGGCAGGTAAGCTATTCCTTACTCTCCTCACTGTCTTATCTTTATGTTTATCTTTTTATGTTTAAATCACATACTCATTTCAACCTTATCTCAGATATGTTATGTTGGTCTATGTCTAATTTCTGCAATATTATTTTCCAGTTTCACCAGCAGTTTTTGTCAAATAATGAGTTCTTGTCCCAGAAGCTGGAGTCTTAGGTTTTATCAAATTCCACTGATCTACCAATCTATTTCTTAACCAATACCAACTGGTTTTGATGCTTTTCTTTTTCACATTTTACATTTTTCAATGTGGTTTTACATCTGGTACAGCTAGTCACTGCCTTTTCTTCTCTTTCTTTTCTTTATTGATATGGTTAATTATGCCAATAGTTTTCCTAATATTGAAATATCCCTGAATTCCTGGTATAAATTTCACCTGGTCATAGTGCATTAAGCTGGCAACAAATTGCTGCAATTTCTTTGCTAATATTTTATTTGGATTTTTTCATCAATAGTCATTAGGGAAACAGATCTATACTTTTCTTTCTCTGTTTTGGCTTTTCCCTGTTCTGCATTGTTTTTCAGCAATTCTGCTGATATTCTTGACCTTTTGTTCTTCCAGATGAGTGTTGTTATTATTTTTTCCTAGTTCCATAAAATAATTGTTGATAGTTTTATTGGTGTGGCACTGAATAAGTCAATAAATTTAGGTAAACTTGTCATTTTTTTTTATCTCTGATTATTCATGAGCAATTGATATTTTTCCAATTGTTTAGACCTGACTATTTGTGAGAAAAGCAGTTTGTAATTGTGTTTATATAGTTCCTGGGTTTGTCTTGGCAGATGGACTCCCAAATATTTTCAATTGTTTATTGCTATTTTAAATGGAATTTTTCTTTCTATCTCTTATTGTAGGACTTTGCTGGTAACATATAGAAATGCTGGTGTTTTCTGTGGGTTTATTTTATATCCTGTAACTTTTCTAAAGTTAATTTTTTCTAGTACTTTTTAATTGACTTTCATCTGCAAAGCGTGGTAATTTTGTTTCCTTGTTGCCTTTTCTAATTCCTCCCATTTCTTTTTCTTCTCTTATTATTAAAGCTAACATTTCTAGTACAACATTGAATAATAGTGGGATCTTGCTGAGAAGGCTTCTAGCTTATCTCAATTACAAATGAGGCTTGTTAATGGTTTTTAGATACATAGTGTTTATCATTTTAAGGAAAATTCCATTTATTCCTATGCTCTTTAGTGTTTTAATAAGAATAGCTGTTACATTTTTTCAAAAAGTTTTTTCCGCTACTAAAGAGATTATCATATGACTTCTGTTAGTTTTCTTTATTGATATGGTTAATTATGCCAATAGTTTTCCTAATATTGAAATAGCCATGAATTCCTGGTATAAATTTCACCTGGTCGTAATGCATTAAACTGGCAACAAATTGCTGCAATTTCTTTGCCAATATTTTATTTGGATTTTTTTCATCAATAGTCATTAGGGAAACAGGTCTATACTTTTCTTTCTCTGTTTTGGCTTTTCCCTGTTTAGGTATTTTTCCAAATAGCTTATATAGCATTGCAATTAATTGTTCTTTACATGTTTGTTAGAATTCGCTTATAAAACCATCTGGCCCTGGAGACTTTTTTCTTACAGAGTTCATTGATGGCTTCTTCAAATTCTTTTTCTAAAATGGGGTTAAATAATTTATTTCCTCTTCTATTCAATTGGGCAATTTAAATTTTTGTAAATACTCATTCATTTCAATTAGATTGTCAGATTTGTTGGCATACAGTTGGGCAAAATAAATCCTAATTATTGCTTTAATTTCTTCTTCATTGGTGCCAAGTTCACTCTTTTCATTTTTGATGCTGGTAATTTGAGTTTTTTTTTCCTTTTCTTTTTCAAATTAAATTAACCAAAGATTTATCTATTTGTTGGATTTTTTTCATAAAACTAACTTTTAACCTTATTAATTAGTTCAATGGTATTCCTACTTTCAATTTCATTAATTTCTTTTTTGATTTTTAAAATTTCTAACTTGGTATTTAATTGGAGGTTTTTAATTTGTTCTTTTTCTAGCTTTTTTAGCTATATACCCCATTCATTGATCTTCTTTTTCTCAATTTTATTCATATAACTATTTAGAGATTTAAAATTTACCCTAAAAATTACTTTGGTTGAATCCCATAGTTTTGCTACATTGTCTCAATATTGTCGTTTTCTTGGATCAAATTGATTGTTGCTATGATCTGTTGTTTCACTCACTCATTCTTGAGAATTAGACTATTTAATTTCCACTTGTCTTTTTAGTCTATTTTTCCCTGGTTCTTTATTGAATGTAATTTTTATTGCATCATGATCTGAAAAGGAAGCACTTACTATTTTTGCTTGTTTGCATTTTTTATGCCCTAATACATGGTCAATTTTTGAGTAGGTCCCATGTAGATCTGAGAAAAGATATATTCTCTTCATCCCCATTCAATACTCTCCAGAAGTCTATTATATTTAACATTTCTTAAATTCTATTCAATTCTTCAATTTCTTTCTTGTTTATTTTGTGGTGGGATTTATCTAGTCATGAGAGGGGGAGGTTCTGATTCTCCACTAGTATAGTTTTGCTGCCTATTTCTTCCTGTAACTCATTTAATTTCTCTAAGAATTTGAATGCCAAATCACTTGGTGCATGTGTTTAATATTGTTATGACTTCATTGTTTATGGTGACTTTTAGTAAGATGTAGTTTCCTTTTTAAATCTCTTAATTAAATCTATTTTTGCATTTGTTTGTAAAAGATCAGAATGGCTATTTCTGTTTTTTGTTTTGTTTTGTTTTTTTACTTCCCCTAAAGCATAATATGTTCCACTCTAACCTTTTACCTTTATTCTGTGTACATATCTCTCTGCTTCAAATGTGTTTCTTATAAACAACAAATTGTTTATAAGATTCTGTTTTTATTTTAAAGCCATTCTGCTATCCACTTTCATTTTATGGAATAGTTTATTCCACTCACATTCAAAATTACAATGACTAACTGTGACTTTCCCTCCATCCAATTTCCCCCAATTTATACTTTTTTTTTCTTTCACCATGCCCCTCCTTACTACTTTTTTATATCTCTGACCACCACTTCCTTTAATCTGTCCTTCATTCTTACAGCCTTTCCCCTTTTCTTTCCCCTTCCCCCTTCTATTTCTGCCCTCCCTTCTATCATCTCTACCTTTTCTTTTCTTTCCCTTTTCCCTTCCTCTTTCTCCTTCTACTTCCTTATAGAATAAGATAAATTTCTATATCCAACTGAGTGTGTTATTCCCACTTTGAGCCAATCCAGTGAGAATAAGGTTAAACAATGCTCACTCCTTGCTTTCTTTTCCTCTATTATTATAGATCTTTTATGCTTCTTTATAGCATGTAATTTATCCTATTCTGCCTCCCCCTTTCTTCTTCTCCCAATACAATTTTTTTCACTCATTTTTTTTAACATTATCACATCAAAGTCATCTTATATCCACACCTTCTGTCTATATATATTCCTTCTAACTTCCTTAAAAAAGATACAGTTCCCAAGAGTTACAGATATTATATTCCTATGTTGGAATATAAACAGTTTAATCTTATTGAATAGCATAATTTTTCCATTGTTTCTCTTTTTATGTTTCTCTTGAGTCCTATATTTAAAGACCAAATTTTCTGATCAGTTCTGGTCTTTTCATCAGGAAAGTTTGAAAATCCCTTGTTTCTTTAAATATCTTTCTTTTCCCTTGAAGGATTATGCTCAGTTTTGCTGGATAGTTGATTCTTGGTTGTAATTCAAGCTTCTTTGCCTTTGGGAATATCATACTACACTCTGATCTTTTAATGTAAAAGTTGCTAAATCCTATGTAATCCTGCTTGTAGTTCCTTGATATTTGAATTGTTTCTTTCTGGCTACTTGTGATATTTGCTCCTTTCCCTGATAATTCTGGGATTTGTTTATAATATTCCTTGTAGTTTTCATTTTGGGATCTCTTTCAGGAGGTGATTGACATATTTTTTTCAATGACTATTTTACACTCTGGTTCTACTATACTGGGACAGTTTTATTTGATAATTTCTTGAAAGATGCAGTTCAGATTCTTTTGTTTTTTATCATGGGTTCAAAGTAGTTCAATAATTCTTGTGTTATCTCTCCTCAATTTATTTTCCTAGTCAGTTGTTTTTCCAAAGAAGTATTTTGCATTATCTTCTATTTTTTCATTCTTTTGGTTTTATTTGACTGATTCTTAATGTCTCATAATGCCATTAATTTCCACTTGCCCAGTTCTAATTTTTAAGGAATTATTTTCTCCAATTAGCTTTGCTCCTTTCTTTCCATTTGACTAATTCTGCTTTTAAAAGAATTGTTTTCTTCAGTGGCTTTATTTTTCCATTTGATCAATTCTGGTTTTTAAGGAATTGATTTCTTCAGTTAATTTTTGTGCTTCTTCTTCCAAGCTATTGATTCTATCTTCACAATTCTCCTGCATAACTCTCATTTATTTCACCAATTTTTCCTTCTACCTCTCTTATTTAATTTTTGAAATCCTTTTTGGGGCTCTTTCAAAAGGACCTTTTGGCCTTGAGACCAATTCATATTCCCCTTTGAGGCTTCACATGTAGGTATTTTGATGCTGTTGGCCTCGTCTGACTTTGTATTTTGATATTTTCTGTCACCATAGTAGGTTTTTATGATTAAGCTCTTTTCTCTTTCTTATTCATTATTTGGCCTATTCTATGGCTTTTAAAGGTGAGATCAGCTCCTAGAGCACAGAAAGGACTGCCCTACATTTTTTTATGCTAAAGGCCAGGGACCTGGATACTGACTTTTTACAGTGGGGCTTTAGATGCTGATAATTTGCCCACTGTACTGGGGTAGCCCACCCTTGTCGCAGATATTGTTGCTTGGACTCTGGGAATGATGACTTACCTCTGTGCTAGGACTGGAAGCCTCAAGCTATGTCAGGAGAGTAGGGCCACATTTACTAATCTGGACTATGGTTAAGTGCCTCTTGATGGCTTGCTCAGACACTGCTAGGTTAGATTGTACTTCCTTCTTATCCCAGTGAGACAGACCTTTCCTGAAGTCCTTCTAAGTTATCTTAAGCAGGAAAATTATTTCACTCCATCTTTTGGTGTTTTCTCTCATCCAATTATAAGCTTTGATTGTTTCTGAGGGACACTGGGGAGAGTTCAGGCTTTCTCTCTGCCATCTTGGCTCTGCTTTTCTGCAATCTCTTTTTAAATAGTCATTTAACGGCTGGAAAAATTGGAAATTAGTATGGCAGAAACTAGGCATTGACCCACACTTAACATCTTACATCAAGATAAGATCAAAATGGGTTCATGATCTAAACATAAAGAATGAGATCATAAATAAATTAGAAGAACATAGAAGAACATCAGACCTGTGGAGGAGGAAAGAATATGTAACCAAAGAAGAACTAGAGATCATTATTTATCACAAAACAGAAAATTTTGATTATATCAAGTTAAAAAGCTTTTGTAGAAACAAAACTAATGGGAACAAGATTAGAAGGGAAGCAATAAACTTGGAAAACATCTTTACAGTTAAAGGTTCTGATAAAAGCCTCATTTCTAATATATAAAGAGAATTGACTCTGATTTTTAAGAAATCAAGCATTCTCCAATTGATAAATGGTCAAAGGATATTAACAATTTTCAGATAATGAAATTGAAACTATTTCTACTCATATGAAAAAAGGTGTTCCAAAATCACTACTGATCAGAGAAAGGCAAATTAAGACAACTTTGAGATACCACTGCACACCTGTCAGATTGGCTAAGATGACAGAAAAAGATAATGAGGAATGTTGCAGGGGATGTGTCGAAACTGGAACACTGATGCATTGTTGGTGGAGTTGTGAATGGATCCAACCATTCTGGAGAGCAATTTGGAACTATGATCAAAAAGTTATCAAACTGTGCATATCCTTTGATACAGCAGTGTTATTACTGGGCTTATACCCCAAAGAGATATAAAAAAAGGGAAAGGGACCTATATGCGCAAAAATGTTTGTGGCAGCCCTTTTTGTAGTGGCTAGAAACTGGAAATTGAATGGATGCCCATCAATTGGAAAATGGCTAAATAAATTGTGATATATGAATGTTATGGAATATTATTGTTCTGTAAGAAATGACCAGAAGGATGAACACATAGAGGTTTGGAGAGACTTACATGAACTGATGCTAAGTGAAATGAGCAGAGCCAGGAGAGCATTATACACTTCAACCACAATATTATATGAGGATCAATTCTGATGAAAGTGGCTCTCTTCAACAATGAGAGGATCCAAATTAATTCTAATTGATCAGTAATGAACAGAACCAGCTACACCCAGAGAAAGAACACTGGAAAATGAGTGTGGACCAGATCATAGCATTTCTACTCTTTCTATTATTCTTTGCTTGCATTTTTATTTTTCTTCCCAGGTTATTTTTACCTTCTTTCTAAAGCCGATTTTTCTTATGCAGCAAGATAACTGTATACATATGTATACATATGTAGTATTTAACATATACTTTAACATATTTAACATATATGGGACTACCTGCCATCTAGGGGAGAGGAAAAGTTGGAACAGAAGTTTTTGCAAGGGTCAGTGTTGAAAAATTACCCATGCATATGTTTTGTCAATAAAAAACTATAAATAAATAAATAAATAATCATTTAAATAGTTCTTTTCAGGTAAGGTACTAACTCTTCTAAAATAGCAAAAACAAATCATAAAAGCAAACAACCCAAACTTTGAATAAGTCTTTATGAAGTATCCTGCTAGTCTGTGATTGATGTGATTGAATCTCTTCTTCCACTATTGAGTCTCAACTAGGGTCTGAGATGGTAGTTGTTAGAAGATAGCAATATTTCCTCTCTATTTCTTAATTGTCTACCTCCATCATTCTGACTTATTCTCAGAAGCATTTTCCCTTTTCTTTTATAACTCACAAATTCCTTTTCACAGCCTTTGAAGAAAGAAATGGGTTCCTCTTTTCCTTTCAAAATATCACAAAGGAAAACATTTTTATTCTTTAAAGATAGAAAATTAGTAATAGCTTACATCTGTAGAGTCCTACAAAACTTGTTAAAAAATCATTTTACATTCAATATCTCATTTAATCTTTACAGAGGTAGAGTTATCATGGCTACTTTACAAATGAAGAAACTAAGATTCAGAGGAGTTGATTTGTCCACCCCCTCTTCACTCCCATCTCATAGCTAGGAATTATTGGAGGAGATGTTTGAATCCTAGTTTTACTGACTCCATCACCTTCACACCAAATCACACTGTTCCAGTGATAGCTTGATGAAGAATTCTCTCATTTACCTCTCTGATTTCGTAGGTAAAATTTGAAAATAGGTGAAAATTTTATCATCTTGTAATGAACCTAATGATAAACCTCAGACAACAGACCAGTCACTAGAACTTTACTCAAAACCTTTCCAACTTTTGATGGTTTACTAAGCAACATAGAGGGATTTCATGTAATGCTGCTAGCTAGGAGTCAGGAAGATTCATAGCAAATCTTGTCTTTCTAAGGTCCATTGGACAGGTGCTCCCAGGCAACTCTCAAAGACTTGCTTAGATCTTGCTCTGCATTGCACTGTGGAAAGTTTCTACTTTGGGAACCCTGCCCTAGCAGAGTATCCCAGAATTTAAACAAATTTATAATGTTGTAACACAAAATTGATTCTACAGCCGTTTTAACTTACAACCCCCTATTCCTCAAGAATATCTATGTCAAAATGATCATTAAAACATTAGCTACCTTTCTTACCAAAAAAAAAAATCAATTTTGTTTTTCTTTAGTTCCTAAGTTCATTTTACAGATGACTTGAAATCCCTTTCCCTATAAATCATAGAGCCTTATGTGGTCTGTGATCTAGGCTGTTACAGATCTCTTATTCTAGGTTCCCAGAGCCTGCTCTATTTAATTTCCCAAATTGCTGGGCAATCCTCAGACTTTGCCAATATGTTGAATTGTGCACCTTGAACAGTTTATTGACATGAAACCACTTTTTTATAATAGAAAAGATTCTAAAATATGAGAACAAATATACTGAAAATGGAACAGGAGGAGTGAAGGATAGATATCAGTGAACTCTTCCTCTTGGTGAGAGTGATATAACATTACACTTTGTTGTTGAGGGGCTATAGACTTGGAAGAAATTCCAAGAATTTGTTAAGAAAAGAAAGAAATGTTCCTTTATATTGTTATCTTCCTCAATCCTGGGAGTTGCCTCTAGTATTGCTAAAAGTTAGAGGGATGAAATGTTTTTAATTCAATCCACTTCCCCCATATTGTCATCACTCAGGGCAACAACTTCACAATGGAATTTAAATATTAATTAAGCAAGCCACTTATTTTGCTATTTCTAAATTGTTTCTGTTGCTTATACTTTTCTCTCTCCTCATCTCTACTTAAAGAGTCACTTCAAGACCCACCTTCTACAAAAAAACCTTTCCCCATTGTGAAAAATATCTATTGGAATTGGGAGGAGTGGAGTTAAAGGTCTTTTATTTTACAACTATAGGGTTACAACTATATAGGTTATTCTATATAATAGGATTGTTGAAATCAATAGTTGACCTTTTTATACCTGAAATGCAATCAAATACTCTTGATGCCCCATTAGCTGAGTACCAGAGGTCACAACCACACAGGACTGTGCAATCCCCCCAAATTAGTGTGAATCTCCACCACTGGTTACATTACTCATTCCTTATTTGGAAGTAATTTAATGCTTCCTCTGATTCTCTATTATCTGCCTGCTATCCTATCTGATCATGTCATTATATTGAGCCCCCTATCACCACCACTTGTAAGAATTTCTCCATCTCTAGTTATATCTCCCATTTATGCTACTAAAACCTCCAGCCTTGATTACATTCTTCTTTCATTTTCAAATCTACTCCTGATGACACTCTTTTATTTTCTTGTTTTGCATCCTAACCTCTATTTCTTGGGTTTCAATTTTTGGTTTTCTAATTTAAGTTTTATTTCTTTGTGTTTCTTTAATTCATTTTTTATAACTGTGGAAACTAAATCCCCATCCAGTTCTCACACTCTCCCCCCTTTTATTCATAATTTGGTTTTTACATCCTTCTTTAACCTCTAAAATTTGGCTAATATTTTTTACTTCTCTCTTCATATAAGTCTTTTTCCTTTTTCTTTCCTTTCTCAAGTCTATTAACCTGTGAACCAATCTCTTTACATAGAATATTATATAACCTCCTACAACTGTTAACACCCCAGAAACTACAGTCAAGAAGGTCAGGATGAAGATTGCCATTCCTTCCCATTTACCAAGCCATGACTCTAGCCACTCAGAATCCCTGAATTCTCTGCTAATTCTTCTGACTGGGTTGTCAAGCCTAGTAGGGCTTTGGTGATGGTTCCATTTGGAGCAGTATTACTAGGAATGAAGGTACAACTTTATCCAAATGCAACACATATTCCTCCTTTTTCTGCTAACAATTATGTCCAAATGTAACACATACTCCTCCTTTTTCTGCTAACAACTATGTCCAAATGTGACACATACTCCTCCTTTTTCCACTAACAACTTGTCCAAAGTCATTCTCTTTTCCCACACCATTCTGCTAACAGCATCTCACTGCTCTGCTATTCTGTTCACTGCTTCTCTGGTGTAATTTACCCACCAGAATAGGAATGATCCAAATTTAGAAGTGACTTAATTTTTGCCTCAAATTCATTATATACTCTCCTCAACTTAATTCTTTCTAATTTGGTCTTACTTTCTTCTTCCAGTGCCAGGGCAAAAGGAATAGCCAATTGGATCAGTGCACAGGTGTCTGCTCAGTTCCCAGGTAAATTGGGTCTGAGAGTGCTGTTCCCACAATACCACCGAAAGTTTGCTTGGGCTATGTTCTAAGAAACTGCCAGACCTCTCTTCAGTTATATTTCAGACTTGGGTACATTTTGCTACAGTCCCTAGATTTTGGAATCTTTCATCTTATTGTGAGAGACAAGCTAAGTGATTTCCTGAATAGGAGAAAGGCTGATATAACTTGGTGTATTCCCTCATAGAAGGGAATAGGTCAAACAAAGCATTGCAATTCTGCCCAGAGGTTTATTTTAGGACAGGAGGACCATGCACTTGAATTCATTCTCATGTTTTTCCATGCCCAAAGGGAATGGTAGTATCAGAGTGATGGGGCAACCAATGGCACAGGCATAGCAATTGCTTTTGTTCATATTCTTTACAGCATATATTCTACTCGGGCACTGGTGTCTCCTTGTCCTATTTCTATCTTTATTTGTTGCATTAAGTCCTTGACTTTCATCTGCGGTTTAAGAGCCCATGATTCCAAATCTTCCTAAGAGAATTATCCCTTTTTTACATCTATTTCCAAACCATATGTTTGACTTATTCTTTGATCTGCATTCCGGATAGTCAAGATTATAGGGTTGTACTATAACTATTTGGTCTCTTCTTTAAACGTACTCAATTTTGATAATAATTTTGGTTTCTAATAGCTAAATGCCAGGCCTTACAAGGCCTTGTATTTGTTATTACAAATTGAACAGGAAGTTCCACAAAATCCTTTCCCAAATACTTATTATAATTATTTGTCTGTGACTAGTCAAACCTCCACATTCTATAATTTGGCAGGCATTAGACTTAATTGTTTGTGGGATATCTTCTTCAATAATATTTGTCACCCTAAGTCCCTAATACTATTGTAGCAGGGGAGGAGCATTAATACTGTATAAGTGTCCCCTCACAGGATCAATAAAATCCTTACCAGGGACCTTTCAGTGGGTAGTCTGGGGTCCATTCACCAATAAGTTCCAGTTCCAATGATATCTCATCTTCTGACACTACTTCCCACTGGCAATGTGTATAGAGTGAAGTCATGCTACAGGATCACAATTTGGAGAAGTTCTGAGCTTGAGGGGTGAAGCAGAAGCTGATTGAGGAGATTCTAGTCAAATCCCTGAAGTTGATTGATACAGCTGTCCCGTGCTGACCATTTGAAGGTGAATTGATCAAAGTCTAGAAGAAAATAAATCTAAAATAAACCCAAAAAGCATGAGTTATTGTAGTTTGACCAAAGAGTTATTCCCCACTTGTGGGAGCCCATGAGGTTGGAAGGGGGAGACACAGAGAGACAGAGAGTACTATTCTCCCAATCAGTTCTATCATTTGTTCTTACATCATTTTGAAACCTTTAAAGACCTTTTTCCATACAAGTATATCTTTCTAGAAAGATCTTCCCCCCTTTTTATTCATAATTTGGTTTTTATATCTTTCTCTAACTTCTTAAATTTGGCTAATATACTTTTTACTTCTTTCTTCATATATTGCATATAACACACACATATATATATATACACATATGAAATAGCATGCTGATGATTAAACTAAATATTCATTTATTAAATGATTATACATTTCAAATGAAAAACAGTAACATTTTACATACTTGTCACTTATTCTGAATATAGAAATTTGTTGTAAGAGAGGAAACAGCGGGGACATGATTCTGATTGATTTCAAATATGAGTCACAACCATTCATCACACCTCGGCATAAACTCAGTTTTAATCTCAGGAGATTTTTGTCACAAATAGCAAGTTTGACAAAGCACAAGTTTCACAAATAGCAAATAATAAGAGATTCAGGTAAATTCAGCTCTCAAGAATCACATATAATACTAAGAGATTCATTACCAAAAATTCACAGCTTATCCTTGGTATCTAAAAAGATGGTTTTAAGTACAACCTTACACAAATGATCTAGCTTTAAAATGATGAATAATCAACAACCAGAGACTTGGAATACAACCAATTAAATTAGCCTTTTCACTTAACAATTTTCATTTGCTTCCCTTTATTCCCCTTTTGAGTTTGAGGTGTTAAAAAAAATCATTAGAAACCACGTCTGTATAACAAGCTTATAGATTCCCATTCTCTGTTTGGGAATTATATAACCCCAAATAAGCCCTTTTCCCAAGGATGACAGAATTGCTTTTAAAATGGTCTAATGAAATTTGGGAAGTTTACAAATTAAAGGGAATCAACAGGGACCCCAGAACAGAGGCAACCTGTCCTGTCCAACCTCTCTGTTGTAAATACACTGCTGTGGGCTGTGTTTGTTTGTTTTGTTTGTTTTTTGTACCTCTGAACCCTCCCAAGATATCTTGGGGTTTACTGGCTATATTTCTTTCTTAAAAACCTGGTTTCAAACCAAACCCAATCTGATTCTAATTAGTCACCAATAGGTCCTAGGCCAAGCCCCATTTGGTCATTGTTTGGGTCTTGATTGACTCAAATTGAAAGTAAATAGAAGCCATTTCTGCTTTAGTCAAAAATCTTCCCCTCCCAGATTCATTCATTCACTCATTTATTTAATCTGAGCCAAGTCAGAGTAGTCAATGATGCTATATTTTGGCTAAGAGCTTCCCAGTAGGGCCTCTTTGCCCTGGGCAGCCCTGGGTCTCCCAGTGCTGCTCCTGTGCCCCCCTTGATACAGACCTTTTCTGAAGTTCTTCCAAAATATCTTTTGCTAGAAATTTATTACACTCCAAATATTTCTGGGTTGTCACTCCAGAACTAGTTCAGAGCTTGTTCTGGTGTTGATCTGAGGGAAGCCAAGAAGAACTCAAAGACCTATCTACTCTCTACCATCTTGGCTCCATTTACTTCTTTAAATTTATTTGCACGAGGTGAAAGAGGAGATTCTTTGCCTCAATTGCTACTTAACTTTAATCACCAAATTTGTGGCCTCAGTCAAACTGAGACCTGTTAGCTTAGCTTAAAAATACCAGGGCCATCTCTAGTCTTCTTGATCTATATCTGGCCACTTGATCCAGATAGTTCTGGCGGGGAAACTGAGACAGGTGACCTTGAACAGCCCTCCCTCACTTAAATCCAAATCACTTGTCTGCCATGGAGTCACTTCCATGGTTCTCTTCGAGAAGTTCTTAAAGTAACCCAAGAAGGATTATACACTATATTTCAACGGCTAGTGAGGCTCCTGTATTCTGTTAGATCAATCATTTTCAGATTTCTCTTCCTTTTCTGGCTCTTTCCTCCTCTGTACTTAGGCAATTCTTAAATTATAATCCTATAAAATTTCCCCCATTTTCTGAGAGTTCTATGGTTTCCAGATGCTCCAGATATTACCCATAGCCCTCCTGAAAAAGAAAATAATATTCTTTCTCAAATCTTATCATCATCACTAAATGGCTTGGTTTCTGATAGCTCCACAGAATGCATTCTGACTTACCTGAAAGTTCCCCCCCATCCTTTATAATTGAGAAATGTTGAAAATTTGATCTAAGAAACTGTGCTACTTTCCAGGATTTGGTATGGGAGCCTATCTATCACCAGCATGTTGCTTTGGGCAGGCAGGCTACTCTTGGAGGCTGAAAAGTAATAAGAAATGGGAAGGGGCTAGAATTTGAAGTAAAAAAAAAATGCCTGTAGTTAAAAGAGTAGCCAATGCTAAGTCTATACTACGGATTAGGAGTTACTGTCTCCATATATTCTAGAGTTGTTGACTTTGAAGAAATACATTGTTCCTTTGTTTTCTTTATAATTTAGTAAGGACTCCAGGATGATTATCTCAGAAATAACTCCAAATGCCAGAACAGGCTTCCCACAATGGAATCTGAAGTTGAGAATGTCCAGGTGCTCTAGCAGATTACATTGCTGGAATGGACAGTTGCTACATATACCAGATAGTTTCTAATTTGGAGGGATGAGCTCAGGCTTTTTCACTTTAGAACATACTGTCCAAATGCAAAGTTAGATAAAGCAAAATAGCTTTAAGCTAGAATTATATGAAATAGTACCACAAGGTTTTATATATTAAAAGTTAGTTTGTGTCTGGGAGATTTCATGAACTGATACATAGTAAAGTGATTCCACAATTTATACAATAAACACATTATAAAAACAAACTTTAAAACTATGATCAATACAATGACCAGAAATGACTCCAAGGGAAAGATGATGAAGAATGCAGCCCACCTATGGAGAGAGAGAAGTATTGGGCTCAAGAAGAACAAGATACATTTTTGGTAAGCAAGCAATATAATGTTTATTTTTTTTGATTATCCATATTTGTTTATTTTAAATTTATTTTATTTTAAAAAAAACAGAATCAGAAAAGGAACACAAAGCAAAATAAAACAAAACAAAAAAGGGTACATTCTCATATACCCAGCAAAACATCAAGAAGAATCCAATTATCAGTTCAAGAAAGTATATATATATGTATTATATATATATACATATATATGTATTAGCAGAATATGTATTATACATATGAATATATGTATTATATATACATAATACATATATATGTATATATGTCATATATATACATATATATACGTATGTATTAGCAGAAGAAATTAACTCTATGTTCATCTTTTCTTTACTTCTTTGTACATTTTCTTTTGTTCTCTGCTGCACATCTTTTTTACTGTATCCTTTTTTTCCTCCTTTCATCCTCCCCTCCCCCCCACTCCCAAACAGGGAGTGTATACATATGTATACATAAATATATACAAACTGAACCAGCTACACCCAGGGAAAGAACTCTGGGAGATGACTATGAACCATTACATAGAATTCCCAATCCCTCTAATTTTGAACACATGCATGTTGGATTTCCTTCACAGGCTAATTGTACACTATTTCAAAGTCTGATTCTTTTTGTACAGCAAAACAGCTGTTTGGACATGTATACATATATTCTATTTAATTTATACTTTAACATATTTAACATGTATTGGTCAACCTGCCATCTGGGGGGGAGGGAGGAAGGAGGGGAAAAGTTAGAACAAAAGGTTTGACAATTGTCAATGCTGTAAAATTGCCCATGCATATATCTGGTAAATAAAAACTATAATTAATATATAATTATAATATATATAAATTATATATATATATTATAATTAATATATACACATACATACTCATCTTTTCCCCCACACCTACTAACATACATATCTTTCTTATCCCTGTTCAGCTTTAATTCTGCTCCTAACTTTCCTTGCTATTCTTACTTAACCTCCCCCACCCATGGATATCTCCTTTGTCTTCTTCCCCCACCCTTTGCTTCACCATACACCCATTCCTTCCCCCCTTATTTCTTTATAGATTTTGGAGGGTGCTATATCCTTCATGGTGCTGCCTCTTTAACTTATTTCTAATGTGAGTGATGCTTCCGTGTCTTTTCTTGTTCTGCTCGTCATTTGTATAAAATAATTACTATTTTTACCTTAACTCTGCTCCAATATTTCTTTTGAGCTACGCTATTCTTGATGTGAATCTTAAACATATGGTATACATTTCCCAAGTTAAAAAAAAAAAAAGGCAATGTGTCCATCTTGAGTTCTTTGAAATTAATCTTTGGTAATAGTTTTTACATATTAAATTTTCTATTAAGTTCAAGTTTGGTTGCTAGAAAATGCTGAAATCTTCAAGTTCATTGAATGAACACTTTTTTCATTCAATATTACAGATGATTTTGCAGGAAAAGATATTTTTTCTTTGCTAGTTCATGTGTATAAATATACATAGTAATATATGTGGTGTATATACATATATATACATATATGGTAATATATATGATATTGGTATAAGCATCTATAATCATGAGGTGGGAAAATTTTAGTTTCCCTTTAGCTCTCCCTTCTGACCAAGAATCCCAAACCAAGTGCTCCTCCCTCCAGCAAGTGACTGCAGCCAACAGTGTCCCTTCCCTGCCCCACTGCCCTTCACTCACAAGTGTGCAGGTTCCTTCTCATCCAGGGCCACATCTCAGCAGTGCAGCTGGGGTTGGCGTTCTCAATCAACCAAGGTTCCCTCAATCTCTCCGGACTCAGACACAAACTCTAAGAGGTGAAAGTTCTTTTGGTTCCAAACCCAGCTAACTGGAGATGTTTGCACTTCACAGAGGCTAATCCCCAGGCTGGGAGTCTTTCTTTGGATCCTCTCAGTTTATACCTGGAAGATCCTGTTCAACCCTAAATCTTCTTGACTTTTCATTAGTCTATGTTGGCCCTGAAATGTAAATTTGTTCTATTTGTGGGGGAAATCTGAAGAGCTTGAAATTTACCAACCTACTCCACCATCTTCCCATTATCCTCCCATATTTGTTTTTTTTTAAATAGAGGATTTTTTCTGGAAAATTCTGTGAAAATGACATTTATGTAGAGCTTAATAATGTATTGCCACTTTTCTCAAAACCATCATAAAAGTCATTGTCCCTACTCTATACAGCAGTGGGATAAGTGTCCCCACTAGGACACATACTAACAATGTTACTGAACTTCTTAATGCTGTGGGCAACTTCCTAAGACCCAACTCCTTAAGACCAATATTGACCTATGTTGATAGATAATGTTTTTACATCTAGGACTTTCATATACCAGTGAAATTACTAGGTCAGCCTTTATCCCTATAGAAAGATAAACTGGGGTACAAGGAAGCTAATTGGCTACTCACACCACACAATTAGTCAGTGTCAGAGCTGTGATTAATGTCTACTTTTTCTAACAGTATGTTTTCCACCCACACAGCCTCCCAATAATAATAACTCGTTTCTATAACACTTTAAAAATTTAAAAAGTGGAGAATATATCCTACTATATTTTATGATGATGAATTTACTGATTATTTCAACACAGACCTGAATCACCTATCTCATTAATCTAATTTCTTGCCAAAGCTAACTGGATTTAAATCTTAGGAAATGTTCTTCACCCACTTATACAAAGGTCCAAATGAATGGATCTGCTTGGCAATATCTTGGAAATTTTATCATTTGAGACACAGCAATCTTGACCTTTTTGTCTCTTCAGCAGATTTGTAGAATGTGCTCCAAGTCAACTGCTATGTCACATTAATGTGCACTATCACTCTGGGGAAGAAAAAGGGTCAGATGGTTGACATTTATGTTACTTTAAAAAAAGAAGGAACTACAGGAATTGACCAATTCTAAAGAATTAGCAAATAAATGATGCTGCAGCAGAGAGATAAAAGGCCTGCCAAACAAGAGCAGACCAAGGTTCCCACATGGTCGTGGACAGTGGTTTTCCAGCCTGTTTTTATCCTTTTGTCATCGTTTGTTTCTATTATATTATGAGTGGTTTGTCTAATAAGTGGAGATGAGCAATCAATTGACAAAATCTATTTGTCTTTTCTAAAAAGATCAGGTACTAATCACAAGCATCCCCTTGATACTCAATATCATTGTCCTCAGGATCAGGAAACATTCTAATTAACAAGAGTCCTTCAAAGGTATTCAATTCTAAAACTTTGTACCAGTAGCCCAGTAAGTCCATTCTTTGCTTATATAATAATGCAATAGATGTCACAATTGAAGTATACAATCATAACAAAATAGAGCAATTCAGATCAGGAGGAAGAACCTCCAAAACAAAAACAACCTCCCTATCCCCTGGGGGAAAAACAAAACACAGGAAAAAATTATTCCCAAAAAATCAATCCAAATGCTCTACTCCAATTTTAATGGCTAAACTTTAAAGTGTGTGTGTGTGTGTGTGTGTGTGTGTGTGTGTGTGTGTATTTAGAGTCATTGTTTATATGTAAACATTAGGGAATACTCTGACCAGTACCTGACAGTTATTATTAAAGAGTACAAAATATCAGTTGAATATAAACTGGCTTCCAATCAAATCTGAGGCATTTTGCCTTAGGAAGCATGAAGGAGGTTTATGACTCCTAAATGATTAAAAGGAGTTAGATTTACAGCTGTGTATTTGCATAAGGTTCAGAACTGATTGCAAAGATTTTTGAAAAAACTTCAGAGAACTTCTAGACACAAGAAGGGGAAAGCTGCAGATAAGTAGGGAAAGCTGGCTCCTCAAAATCTTGCTGATTTTTAGTTTGCCTCCCTAGAAACTACAAAATCTGACTTCTCTCCCGAAAGAATTCATTCATTCTTGGGTCATTTTAGATATGTTCTAATCACTAAAACTCCAATTTCTCTTGGCTGTTGTAGTTGGCTAAAAGTATTTCTTGATTATTCGCTATTTGTAATGAGTTTTTATGTAACCAATATTAGTAGGTAGATGTTAAATAGGTTTTAAGATAAGGGACACCCTTACCCATAAGGGCAAGTAGAAAAGCAGTTTTTCTTCTGAACCCGTAAAAACTATACTCCTAAACTACAAAAATTTGAGGGGTGAGATAAATGTAAGTGTAGCTTGATAACCCATTGGAGATAGGTAATAAAAGAGTGAAAACCGAGCAAAGACTTTCTCCTGTTGAGGCAGAAATTGCATCATTCTCTTGGGGATGAATGAGACAGATTAAAGAAATAACCATCCGGGCAGTCAGGTCAATATAATGAGATTTAAAGGAGATAATGAATGTACTATATTAGGACAAACCTTAAAGCGCATATAAATACTAGATATTATTAGCTTATTCTAATCACCAGGACACCTGATTTCAAGCAATATTTATCAAGCATTACAGGGATATGCTGGTAAACATTTAATAGCTGGGTTCTCTAAGGGAAAAAAATCATATGCACAAATTCTTTTGTTTAATTTGCATTATTAATACATTCTTAAGTCTAGAGAATCAACAAAATGCCAAGATTTGTGGCAATTCAATTTCCAAAGTGTAAACAGCTATGCTCTAATTTTACCTAGGCACTCTCCCAAGTCAGTTAGAGTTGGCTCTAACACAGCCCTGTTATTTTAGATAAATCTTGGGTACACACTTAAGTGATCATTCCCAATTATAATATACAAACAATACCAAAGGGTATTCTGACACAACTGCTAAATTCTCTCTGACTCAAAGAACTGGATATCCACTTTGGGGGCAAGCCCTTTTGTCTGTGATATTACTTTCCTCTTGTTTGCCTAAAGACTAATGTGTGGCTTATTCAATCAGATCAATGCATTAACCCTCCATCCTATGGAAACCAGTTTGATTAGTCAAGTCTTTCAGTATGCAAACAAAGGCTGAGATCTAAAGATTGAGCATTATTTTGCCCCACTCTCCTAGTTTCTTACTTGATGGTACGATTAGCTTCATTCCCCTGCTCTCTGCTCCTCATTCTTCACTCCTTATTAGGTATTTTATATAAACACATCACTACATTAGTCCTGATTATCTCCTTGACAATGTGTGACAGCACAGTCCCTTTCCTTTGTCTAAAATGCTATATAAGTTTAGCTCCTGAACAACTCTAGTTTTCAAATGGATTGTGAAAATTGCTGCACTGTGTATTGTTTCCAGCCCAAGGCATGGCAGGCCCAAATCAAGATTGTTCCTAGTTCTTTTGAGTTGCAATAAAGTTTGTTATCTGCTGTTTCTATATGGTATTTCTGATTATCTGAACTCTCTTGTACTACATTTTTGTAACAGTAATTACTCTGGCTCCTCACTGATTAAAGGCCAGATTTGTCACATTTCATGATTCACTCAGGATTATTCCATCCACTTAAGAGAATTGGAGGGGGTCTAGAGTGTCTGCCATTGAGTCAAGTTCCCATCTATTATATTTTCCTAAGAATCCAGTATTTGGTTCTCAGTACCCTTGTTCCATTTATCCACTTATCAGATCAATTTTTACAGAAGAATATTTACTTCAACAGTATAACAAGAATAGGGTTAATGTAGAAATATGTTTTGTATGACTGAACATTTATAATCTAGATCAAATCACTTACTTGCCCAAGAAAGTGGAAGAGGTGGAATGGAGGGAATTTGGAACTCAATTTTTAAAAATGAATGTTAAAAATGTTTTTACATATAATTGAGGATAAAAAAATGATTTTATAAGTGCCACCAGAACAACTATACAAATATTCCTCCTAACACCTAGGGGGATACAATTCCATATATATATATTTTCAGATATTCAGATGTAGCATAGTCTCACCAAATTTCAACTTTAAGGCCTTCCTTGTCTTGGTTCCAGACACTTTTTTCCCCCTCAACACTTCCCTGCTGGGATGAGAGCAATATCCAATCTAGAATTCTATCTCCAGGGTCACCATAGCTTAGGCCCCTACATCTAAGGTCTTCAGTCTATACACCTAGAACTGAAGAGATCAAAAAAACATGAAATCCATTTCTTTGATTCTTGGGACCAGATTATTCAATGGTGCTCATGTTGCAGGTAAACAAGTCCCCCATCCCTCAATAGAAATGGTGGCCATGCTTCCCTCAGGAAGACTTAATGAAGCTGTAGGTTCCAGCTATAGAGCCAATGAAAGTAGTCATCTGAGTTGGGGAGCAGCACTGAATACCAAGAAGATATTCCTTCTTTACAGAAACTGATGAATCTATGAAAAGAAGAATGAGAGAACATTTGGGGCATAAATTTCATTCTTATCAAATATGTAAATGACGCAAAAGTAGCAATGATAGTTAAGAATTTTGACACATTAGAGCATTAGGATGAATCTAATAGAATACAATTCAATAAGGATAAATATAAAGTCTTACACTTGGATACAAAAATCCTATCTCCAGAAATATAACATGAGGAACGTATGCAGGAACCGAAATAGAAACAGAAAAGGTCTGGGGGCTTTATTGGATTATAGCCTCAATAGGATTCAGCAGAGGAACGTGGAAGCTAAAAAAGCTAAGGATATCTTGGTCTTACTTAGAAGATAGCTGTCAGTAATGGGAAGGGGTGATGGAAGGCTTCTCTCAAGAGAAGTGGCTCCCTCTCCTTGGAGTTCTTCCATGTCCTTGTCATGTATGTATAATTGTACTTGTCAAGTATGTTATAGGAGATACTCTTCATATGTGGTCATTGAAATTCCTTTCAAATCTCAAATTCTATGCTTCTATGATTTTGTAAATTCAAAAGACTAATAAGGAAATCTACTTTTTCCATCTTGACAGAGAGTTAATTTATGATGATTGCAAAATATGACATATGACATATGAAAAAATGTTGGTTTGTCTGTTCAACTGTAATTTATTTTAAGGGATATCACAAGACAAAGGATAGGAGGAATCTTGGAGAAGTGACAAAACTATATTAAAAAGCATCAATAAAACATTTAATTTTTTTTAGGAAAAGAAAAATCATGAAGAATGGGAGATAAACATTATGAGATCAACAAATGGTATTCTCACTTTCAGAAAAAAAAATTCAGAAACAGCAGATCCATGAGTTCAACAATAAAGTTGTACAAAGGATTGTTAGATGAATGGTTTATAATTACTTGGAAAATAAAACAGTGATTTCTGGTTTCTAGCTAGCCTATATATATTCATGAAAAACAACTTATGGAAGAAGCAGGTATGAAATTACTTGAGGATATAGTCACTAAAAGACCCTGATTAAAAAAAAAGGCATCCCCAAACTCATCAGACCACTTGAAAGTGTTAAGAATATCTCTTGGCATTTGTCCTCTTTGTTCTTTTACCAAAATGGGGCTAATTTTAAAAGCAACACAGTTAGCCCTGGTAACTACAGCTGCCAGAAGATAGATTTTGGGCATGAGTAAAATGTATAACATGGTCCTTGTAGGAAGCTTCATTGACTTGATTGGACCCTGTATTATTAGCAAGTCATCTGTGCACTGATGTACACTGTACTGGAAATATTTATCTTTGTGTGACTCAGGGACAGATCAAGACAACTGTCACTGTGAAGGTATCCAGAAATCCTTCATGCCATAAGTATCCTTGCTTTATGTTTCATCAGTTGCCAATTCTTTGCCACCACAAAAAGAATTACTGCAAAATTATTTTTATATGTTGTTTTTTTTCCTTTTTATTGGATCCCTCAGGGCACCAATCTAAGAGTGGAATTTCTGGATCCAAAGCAATGCAGTCTTATAACCCTTCGGGTATAGTTTCAAATCATTTTTCAGAATGATTAGACTAGTTCAAAGCTCCACTCACAGTGCATTAGTGTACCTATTTTTCCTTATCCCTTCCAGCATATGTAATTTTCATATTCTATCATGTTAGTCTATTTGATGAGGGGGAGTAGTATTTCAGAGGTATCTTAATTTACTTGTCTGTGATTTTTAAGGAATTAAGGCATTTTAAGTGACAATAGCTTTGCCTTTTTCTGAAAATCTATGTATTCATATCCTTTGACTTTTTATCTATTGAGGAATGGCATGTGTGTGTGTGTGTGTGTGTGTGTGTGTGTGTGTGTATGTGCTTCTAAGCTTCCTATATACTTGAGAAATAGAACTTTTATCAGAGAAACCTGCTATAAATATTTCCCCCAGTTTCCTGTTTTCCTTCTTATTTAGGGGGTATTGTTTTTGTTTGTGCAAAAACTTTTAAATTTAATATAATCAAAAGTATCCATTTTGCTTCCTGTGATCTCTATATTTTGGTCAGGCATTCTCTCCTTTTCCATAGATATGACAAGTAATTTTTTTTTATATACTCCCCTAATTTGCTTGTTATAATGCCTTTTGTAATTAAATCACATCTTATTATATTGTATGAGGTGTTAGTCTATACTCTATATATGCCAGGTTGTTTTACAGTTTTCCCAACATTTTTTTAACTAAATACTGAGTTTTTTTCCCAGTAACTTGGATCTTCAGCCTATTGAAAACTAGGTTACTGTGGCCATTTACTTCTATATATTATGTACCTAATTTATTCCTAAAATTAGCACTTTATTTCTTATAAAGTACCAAATTGTTTCAATGATTACCATTTTGTAGTATGGTTTGAGATCTGATATAGCTAGACCTCCTTTTTTCACTTTTTTCTCATTAATTTCTTTGATATTCAAGAAGAATTTTATTATTTTTTTTACTTACTTCTTCAAAATAATTCTTTGAAAGGTTGGTAAGGCACTGAATAAGTAACTTAATTGAGGTGCTGTTGTAATTATTATTATATTGTCATTCTATATTAAAAATCTGTAATCTAATGTTTTTTCCAACCATACCATTCTACATTAAATATATTTTTAATGAGCAGGCAAAGGAGAAAGGACTCAACTCACCTGTAGAAAATTACTATGGAAATCAAGAAAACTAGGATTTGTTTGCAGAGATTACTGAAGCAAAAAAAAAAAAAAAAAAAAAAGCTTCTCCTACCCCAAAGTATAATATCAAACTAAATGAGAGGGATTCAGGAAAAAATTAAAGAAAAATAAGAACAGTTGAGGAAAACAAGAAAATTATGAAAAGAAAGTCAACCAAGTATAAAAGGAGATGCAAAATCCTGCTCTGTGAAACAATGCTATATAAATACTAGTTCTTATGATGATCTCTGTCCTGGTCATGCTTTGACTGTGAATTTTATCAACATGCCTCAATTGTCTTCTCCATTGGGATCTTCTCTCAGCATCTGCAGCTCAAATCATGAAAAAGTCCTGCTCCATATGAATCCCCTTTTCCCATTGTTCAATTCCTTACATAGGTTTCCAATTCATAGAAAGATCCAGGCCAGCCATTCTTTCTGAACTTTGCCTAAATCCCATCACAGGTAATTTTCCCCTTTCAATTCCCTTTCCATTTTCTTTTTATGAGTTGTCTCCTCCCATTAGAATATAACTCCTTGAGACAGGAACTTTTTTTTTTTGCTTCTATTGATATCCTCAGCACTTTGCACAATTTCTCAAGTTCCCTGAGCGTTTTGCCCAATGAAACACTGCCATTCACTTTTTGACAGGGAGGTGAGGTGATAGTTTCAAGGTGTAAAACAAGACTTGTATTTTCAGAAATAGCCAGTGTGAAAATTTGTTCTGCCTGTGCTGCTTGATTGTGCATTCATTCTTGTTGAGAGCAAAAGTTAGAGCCACAAAAAAGAAAAACTCTGAAAGCTACAGGTTGAACTTATTAATTACAGTACTTCAAAAAAAATAAAATATATGAAAAATAAATCTATAGTTTTATGTAAAACTTCTTTTTCTATTCTATAATACACATTTCTTTCTTTCTTTCTTTTGATGGTGTTAAAAAATATCAGAGGAAAAAAAATAAATGGGAGAAACACTATGGAGAAAGGGAATGGTTCCACAGACCTGGAGATTACAAATTATTTTTTCAATTTTTTAAAAAGGGAAGAAAGTAAAATAAAATTTTTGAGCCAGTAAGTTTAGATTCAAGTTCTTTATAATGTTAACAATATATTCCTTTTTTTTAATAGTTTTTATTTACCAGATATTTGCATGGGTAATTTTACAACATTGACAATTGCCAAACCTTTTGTTCCAATTTTTCCCCTCCTTCCCCCCCACCAGATGGCAGGTCGACCAATACATGTTAAATATGTTAGAGTATAAATTAAATACAATATAAGTATACATGTCCAAACAGTTGTTTTGCTGAACAAAAAGAATTGGACTTTGAAATAGTGTACATTTAGCCTGTGAAGGAAATCCAAAATGCAGGCAGACAAAATTAGAAGGATTAGAAATTCTATGTAGTGGTTCATAGTCATCTCCCAGAGTTCTTTCCCTGGGTGTAGCTGGTTCAGTTCATTACTGCTCTATTGGAACTGATTTGGTTCATCTCATTGTTGAAGAGAGTCTCGTCCTTCAGAACTGATCATCATACAGTATTGTTGTTGAGATATATAATGATCTCCTGGTCCTACTCATTTCACTCAGCATCAGTTCATGTAACTCTCTCCAGGCCTTTCTGAAATCATCCCGTTGGTCATTTCTTACAGAACAATAACATTTCATAATATTCATATATCACAATTTATTCAGCCAATCTCCAATTGATGGGCATCCATGTAGTTTCCAGTTTCTGGTCACCACAAAGAGCGCTGTCACAAATATTCTTGCACATACAGGTCCCTTTCCCTGCTTTAAGATCTCTTTGGGATACAAACCCAGTAGCAATGCTGCTGGGTCAAAGGGTATGCACAGTTTGATAACTTTTTGAGCATAGTTCCAAATTGCTCTCCAGAATAGCTGGATGTATTCACAGTTCCACCAACCATGTATCAGTGTCCCTGTTTTCCCACATCCCCTCCAACATTGCACATTACCTTTCCCTGTCATTCTAGCCAATCTGACAGGTGTGTAGTGATATCTCAGAATTATCTTAATTTGCATTTCTTTGATTAATAATGATTTGGAGCATCTTTTCATATGACTAGAAATAGTTCCAATTTCTTTATCCGAGAATTGTCTGTTCATATCCTTTGATCATTTATCAATTGGAGATTGGCTTGATTTCTTATATATTAGAGTCAATTCTATATTTTGGAAATGAGGCCTTTATCTGAACCTTTGACTGTAAAAATGTTTTCCCAGTTTATTGTTTCCCTTCTAATCTTATCTGCATTGATTTTGTTTGTATAAAAACTTTTCAATTTGATATAATCAAAGCTTTCTACTTTATGATCAATAATGATCTCTAGTTCTTTGGACATGAATTCATTCCTCTTCCACAAGTCTGAGAGGTAAACTATCCTATGTTCCTCTAATTTATTTATAATCTCATTCTTTATTCCTAGGTCATGAATCCATTTTGACCTGACCTTGGTGTACAGTGTTAAGTGTGGATCAATGCCTAGTTTCTGCCATATTAATTTCCAATTTTCCCAGCAATTTTTGTCAAACATTGAATTCTTATCCCAAAGGCTGGGGTCCTTGGGTTTGTCAAACACTAGGTTAACAATATATTCTTTAAAAAATAATGAACCTTTAGAATCTGGTCTAAAACTCTAATCTTAATGTGCAAACATGGTCTTACTATCCCCTCTTTTTAACAAATTGCCCATCCTCTCATATTCTTCCCCTTTCTTTGAAGTCACAAAAACCTGGTACTCCTCTGAAAAGTCTGCATTTATGGATACCCTATGTGATACTGAAAATGCCTCCTATTATACACTGAAAATTATTATAAAGGTCAAGATTTTGATATGTGTAAGTGTTTATATGTATGCTTAATGCATTACTTCAGTTTTAGAAACAAAACAAAAGCTGACATTGTTTAACATAATATAAATTTATTGATCCAAAAAATACATATTCACCTTCAATTAGCTGAGGAATGTAACAGTGCTTGCAAAAGGCACAATCCCATCACTATTCATATTTGCTCTCCTATTGTGGGGCTAAACAATAAAACTAGGAAGGAAGAGAAAAGATCATTATTTTTTTTCATTCAATTCCTTTAAAAGCTAAACAAGTGTATTAAAATCTTTGTATATATTCCTTATTTTAACAGGTAAGAATTGAAGCAGGAGAAGTGATCAAAGTTGATTTTGTCTAATTTCTTAGTTATCTGTATCAACATTTTAAAAACATTTTAAAACGTACAAGCTAAACCATAGTTTAAAAATTATTTTAAGGTATAATTTGTACTAAGATATTATTTATAACTTTTAAAAAGCAGTAAAAATATTTCCATTAAAAGGACAAATTCTCAGAAAGTATTAAAATTCATTCTTTAGCTGAAAGTAAAAAAGACCCGATTTTCAGTTTAATATTTTAGATTTCTCTTTAAAGGAAGTTTTCATTCTTTTAACAGTGGAAAAATTCTCAGGCCAGTTGTGTTGTTGATAAATGTGTAGACTTTTTTCCCCATCATTATCAGAACATTGAGCAGATTCACTAATTATGATTTAATTAACTGATATTATTAAATTAATATATGACATTAGACTGAACAGATATATATATATATACACATTCAATGTATATACAAGATGAAACCAATAAAATGAATTTACATTTTTCATAATTAATCTACCACATCCACATTATTACATACCCTCATTATCACTGAATATATATATATACATATACATATATGCATGTATATCATATATGTATATATATCATATATACTATACTATGTGTATATATATATGTGTGTATATATACACACATACATACATACAACTCCATTTTTCTCAATGTAAAGCAAGTATCATTTATTCATCTTTGAGATAAAAAAATTTTCTGTGTTTAAATTAACCTTAGTTACTTTCCCTTCCACTACATGTGAAAAGTCTTCTGTTAATCAATTCCAAACTGCTAAATTCATTATCTCAAGATAATTAACTTAAGGAAGCTGGATGCTAGTTAGTATACATAATTAAATGACTTGGACCCTGCCTAGAGCTCACTAATCTGAAAGACTACATTAATTAAGAAACAGCAAACATGCATTCCCCTCAAAATGATTGGGCTGGGAAATTAATATGGTTTTGATAGCGTTTCCCTAAATATATTTGAAGGCACTGAACACCAAGATCCTCTCTTCTCTCTATTTACATAGCCTTGTGTGAAGATACTCTTGCAAGTTTTTTCTATCAGCTAAGAACACTGCATCCCAGAAGAGCTTACCAACCTAAAATGTTAGTGGATGCAGCAACTATTTAAAGTTCTTTTTAAAATTGAATGGGAACACTTCCAGGGGTGAAGCCAAAATGGCGGAGTAAAGCCAGGATGCTGCTCAAGTTCTCCCAGTTTCTCTGGAAAACGACATGAAACTAAAACTCTGAATAGAGTCTGAGGAAATGAAACCTCTCTCCAGCTCAAGATGAACTGAAAAACTTTAAGAAAGGCCAGTCTCACTGAGGTGAAAACCCAGGTCAGACAGACTCTGGGAAAGCTGGTGAGAGAGTCTTAATCACAACAAATCAGCAACTAAGACCTTCAGTCCTAGCTCAACAGGGAAGCACAGCAGGGGGGCGGCTTCCAGTCCCAGCTCAGAAGTTAAACTCTGGGAAACCAGGATGTGTCGTGGAAAGAGCAGAGAAAGCTACCCTTGCAAATACAGGGGGACACTGTGCTCAAAGCCAAGGCTCAGAGCTGCACAGGAAGCTTGGGATAGTGACCCTTTTATCCCAGGAGTAGAACTCTACCATAAAATTTTTAAAAAAAATAGTAAATACCAAAAGAAAAGGAAAGAAAATGAACAAGAAACAGAAAAGAACCTTGACTTCAGAAAACTACTATGGGGCAGGCCCAAACACCAACTCAGATGAGGATAGAATGTCCACAGAGGTAATATGTCAAACAGACATTTCTCCAGAGCACAAATGTCAAACCCAGACTCCTAAATCTGGCTGGAGCCAGAGTAAAGTGTAATTGGAATATGTTTAACAAAATAAATTTAAATAAATTTATAAATATTAATATTATTAAATATTAATAAATATTATTTATATATAAATAAATAAATAAATAAATTTAAATAATAACAGATGATGTTAATTTGTGGTTTCCTAAGCTAATATGCAGGTTATAGGGATCCATTTGTATTTGATACCCTTGTTCTACAATATCTAGAATTTGAACGTCGATGCAGAGTGGAAGTCTTTTAATTTTTGAAGTATTAGTGCTGTTTTGTCCCCTATTTTATATCCTTTACTACCTCACACTACAGGGTTAAGATTTCTCACCTGAAAAAAGACCTCTCCACATATTTCTTTCTTTTTGTGTTTTGATAAGCTTCATTAAGATGAAGCTGTTGAGGTTAGAAGAAAAACTCAGCTGGTTTGTTTGTTATTGTTGTTGTTTGTTTTTGTTTTGTTGATTTGGAAACAATTAGAAGGCTACTGAATTAGTCTCATGAGAGATAAGATAAACCAGTCCTATGGTGGTAGTTGTATGAGTGTAAAGGAGACATATGGGAGAGATGTTGTGAATGGTGAATATTGAAAAGCCAAGATTTGATAATGGATTGGATAAGTAAGTGTGAATGACTATATAAGGATGGGGAAAAGGGCTGTTGCATTTTTATTTGCCTATCCAAGCATCTAGCATAATACTTTGCACATAGTTATAGTGACAATACTATGCTTACAAAGACAAGAAAGTACATATTGCAGAAATATTTTCAAAAAAGGATTCAAACAAAAGTATTTATGATTAATCTGCTATTAGCCAGAAAAAGATTAACAATTTCCCAAGCATTTTTACTAATCAGGAGTACATTATGTCAAGGAAAATATATATCCAAAAAGTACTTAAGTCCTTGCTGCTCTCTCAAAATTATTTTCATAACTCTCAGCGAAAGAAAAATTAAAGGTATTAATTTTACCTCTACTTCTTTCTAAATATTGCACTGAATGGAGTAACAATTGGAGGGCAGGCATTCAGCATTCAACTCTTCTCCTGGAGAGTTTAATCTATTAAAATTATGGGAGGTGATAACTACATTACACTCCGGCAAGAAAACCAAAGAATAAATAAAACAATCTTTATTAGAAAATAAAATAAAATTGATTTAAATTTTCAGCTGTTCCTAATTTTACCAGTAATAATAATATAGCATATATTTCAGTAAATCTATATCCTAATGTGTTTGGTACTCCCATCAAGAGATCAAGATAAAAGAGAGAGAGAGAGAGAGAGAGAGAGAGAGAGAGAGAGAGAGAGAGAGAGAGAGAGAGAGAGAGAGATCTCCTAAAGTTTTCATTCTCCTCTATGCAATACTTTTTGGTCTTTCTATATCCCTTCATAAAGAATCTACCCAGCGTCTGTTGGATGGCCTATGTGAATTCATAAAGGCAGAAAGGATCTGAGCATCTCTAATTTAGCAATGATAATGATCTTCCTCACCCCTCAATTCTAATATGCTCATGCAGAATAGATAAGGCAAGTTGTAAATAATATCTCTTACATGGCTGGCCATGAAATAACACATTTCTTCAGGTAATTGAAACTTATTGTCATGTGTTTCATTACCACATTGCTATATTCACAATAAAACTTGTAGATGTATTTGTATACTCTTATTATGACACAGGATTCCTTAAACTTTTTCTTATAGATTCTCCTTTGGCAATCTATTGAAGATTATCAACTCTTTCTCCGAATAACTTTTTTTTAAAAACCCAAAATAAATTATAGTACCACAAAGGAAACTAACTATATTATTATGTAGTTATAAATATAATTATTTGGAGTTATTTAAAAGACAAGTTCATGAACGTTCTAAAATCTATTCATGTACCCTTTGGGATCTGTTAAGCCCAGGATAAGAACTACAGGCATAAAGAAAATCTTTGTGAATGTATTCAGTGTGGTTTTGTGATAGTGTTGTCATGTAGTAGGTGCTTAATAAATGTTTATTGATTGATTTAAAATAAGAAAATAGCTCTTGATTTCACCCTGTAGTTTTCAACCCAACAATACACTCTTTTCTCCTTTATTCAAAATTTGTTAAACCACTGCTATTTGTAAGGCAAAAGAAGCAGTGCAGTGGATAAAGGATCAATTTTTGGAATGAGGAAGATTGAGGTCCCTTCTCTGACACCTGCTGGCTATGTGACCATGGGCATCACTTAACTTCTCACTGCTACAAACAACTGTCTGTGGCTTCAAAGTTACAGAGGAATTTTAAGCCTTCATAGACAGAGAAAATTTCCACACCAGAATTTCCCAAACTGAAGAAATCATAGTGGGTGAGAGCAAACACACACACTACTACACAAAGAAAAATGAAAGTCTAATTTCAAGGAGCTTGTATCCTAAAAAGAAGGAATGCGATCTTGTGTGTCTGTGACAAGGGCAGAGAACAAATCAACATAATGAGTTATAAGAAATATGAGGATGGGATCCCTTTCAGTTGCTTGAGTAAAAAAGAAAACACTTCATGGAGAAGATGGAACTTAGATTTTAAAGAGAGGGATTTCAGCAGATGGAACTAGAGAGAAAATGCATGATCTGTCTGGGGAATGATCTGCATGAATGAGTAAAGAAGGAAGAGGTCAGGACAAAGTCAAGAACAGCTTTCTAGGTTGGCTGACACATAGAGTACGTAAAAGAAAACAGAGATAAATGAGCCTGGAAGGTCATTTGAAATCAGAATACAGAGGACCTTGAAGAGAGTTAAAAATTATATTTTATTATAAATGCCAAATTATATTTTTAAGCAGGAAAGTAACAGTCAGATGTAGAGACAAAACAGATGATTTTGGCAACTATTTAAAAGAATGAAGTGACCAAAGGAAAGAATGGAGACAGAGAGCAGTTAAAAATTCAGAAAAAAAATTATAAAGCCTTGAATAAGGGTAGCAGGATAGTTAATAGAATTGAGGGGATAAGCATGAGAAATATTTCATAGGATGAGGGAGGCAGGGATAAGTACTACTTAGCAATGAAACAGATATTTGGGCTAAAGGAGAGGGAAGAAAGAATTATTGCCTAAGATTTATTATGCTGCCACCAACAGAACTAGAGTTACTGGACAGGGTCACTTTAGGAGATGAGGAGTTTAGATTCATATTTGAATGTGCTGAGTCAGAGGTACTACTGGGACCTATATGTAAAAAAGCGCACTAGGTAAGTCAAAAAGTAGACCAGGGATTCAAGGAAGAGGCATATAGAGTTTGGAATCATCCACAACAAGGGGGTAATTGAATAGGGGTGGGCTGTGGATCAAATCATAAAGGTGGAAAGAAGAAATAGAAGAGAAGCCCAAGGCAGAACCTTAGAGGAGACCCATACTGTGGGACTAGGAGAAAGGAAATGAATCAGTAAAGTATAGGAGTGTTTGGATAGCTTATTTACCTTTAAATATACTATAATTCTCACAGTCCAAGTTCACTTATTTGACTGACCTAATGGAAATAGTTAAAAGGTAATAATTGACATATAAATGTCCTGAAGTTTACACTACCTATTTTAACTCACTAGAAGCTCATTACATTGAGTTAACTTTTATTGGTGTTGTTATCCCCAATTAACAACTGAGGTGTTTTGAGATCTCCTTTTCTAAGGGTCACAGCACATTTTTCCTAATTGAAATAACATTCTCATCTTTCATGATTCTAAGTTCAGGTGACTGGGAATCCTGTTTCTTCATTTGTTAAATGAAAGGATTATACTAGATGGTCTCTAAGATACCTTCCAGCTCCAATTATATAAGCCTCTGATTCCTTAAGGTAATTAATTTGTAAATATTTAAATATGTTGCTGTTGTATAGTTGTGTTGGATTTTTCATGTCCCCATTTTGGGGTTTCTTGGCAAAGTTATTCCTTTTCCACATCATTTTATAGATGAGGAAACAAAGGCAAACAGGATTAAGTGATTTGCCAAGGATCACATAACTTGGAGTCTTACTGACTCTAGGAGTTCTATCCACTGTACCACCTCGCTGTCCTGATTTCTCTGGAGCCGGGGAATTTTAAAAAAATGGAAAATAAGAGAATAAATACAATGTCCTGGCAACCTAAGGGAAGATATAGTACCAAGAAAGGGGTGACACCCTCATGCCATCCACTTTGATACATTTAGGAAATGGTTCTATCAGTTCTATTCTCTATGTCCTGACCCTCTCTCCATTTTCCTCAGTCTCTTCTGTCTCTTCTAAAGTGATAAGAAAATAATAATATAGGACTTAAAGTTTGCAAAGTATTCTTAAAAATACTCTGTCCCTTGATCTTTACAACAGATTTGATAGTTAGAAACTAAAAGAATTCTTTGCATATTTAAATCTAAATATACAAAAAAATGAACAAATAAAAAAGTAAGTCTTGTAATCTCGGAAGTTGATACTACCATCAGCAGTTTTTTCCCCCTGCTTTCAGTTTGGCCTCCTATCTGGGATGCACAATCACTGGGTCCCTTACCAGTAATTTTCTCCCAGAGGTCCCACTCTCAGTACAGCAAATTCTCCTATATTTGCCAACCACTGCCTTCTCCCTCGTGACCCTCCAGGGACCTCTCACCCCTGAAACCAGCTGCCCTCCAACCTGTCCCACGCCCCTACTTCGATTCTACAGTTTCTGCTCCTCTTAAATAAACTCTATTCCAAACCCTCCCACTGGCTGCCGAGTCCTTGTCCCAGTAGCCACTTTCTCTCTTCGAATGACTTCCCCCACACTCTTCTTCAAGTTCCCTCCACCCTCACCACCTAGTGTCCCCAAACAGTCCCCTACCCTTCCACGCCTATCCTTTCTCTCCTGTGCCCTCCTCTCCCAGAGTTACCCGGCTTTTACTCATCTCTCCCTCGAGTTTTCTTTTGCTCAGCCCCTTTTTACCCTCAAGTATCCACCCTTTATCCCTATGGTCCCTCAAACTGCCCCCAGCATCCCCTAGGGCCCTCTGCCCCAGCTCTCCCCAACCTGCTCAGTGTCCCCAGTTCTGCCCCCTCCCCTGCACCCCGGGCCGGGCCGGGCACACAGACACACCTAGGTGCAGCAGCTCGCTGGCTATGGCCTTGCCGATGCCAGTGCCCGCCGCCGGTGACGATAGCCACTTGGTTCCGCAACAACCCCCGCAGCCAGGCAGCTCTTGATCCCCGCCACTGTCCCCAGGACCTGCTTTGTTTCTGACCTACGGAGAGTTTGAACTCCGAGCCGCGGACAGACAGGGGGAGAAACTGACCCAAAGCAGCCGGGACGTCTGCTGACCTTCTCAGGTCTACTTTTTATTCTTAACTGGTTGGAGACGCTAATAGCTTAGAGGTGGGCGGAAAACTTGGATGGGACCAGTTCCTCGCCTCCGCGCGGCCATTCACTGAGGTTGTTCTCCCCACTCATGCTTTGCTTGCCCAGACTTCATTACAATTGTCTATTAACTAACTACTGGGCAAACCTGAGGTCGTTTTCTCAGTCGCTGAATCCCGTTCCTCGGTTAAGGTGCAGCTGCTTTTTTTAACTCTTAGGAAAAGAGAAAAGAAGGAAGCAAAGAGGAAAGAAGGGATGGAGGGGAAGAAAAGGAAGAAAGGAAGGAAGGAAGGAAGGAAGGAAGGAAGGAAGGAAGGAAGGAAGGAAGGAAGGAAGGAAGGAAGGAAGGAAGGAAGGAAGGAAGGAAGGAAGGAAGGAAGGAAGGAAGGAAGGAAGGAAGGAAGGAAGGAAGGAAGGAAGGAAAGGAAAGAAGGAAGGAAGGAAGGAAGGAAGGAAGGAAGGAAGGAAGGAAGGAAGGAAGGAAGGAAGGAAGGAAGGAAGGAAGGGAAAGAAGGAAGGAAGGAAGGAAGGAAGGAAGGAAGGAGAGAGGGAGGGAGATGGGTAGAGAACAAAGGGAAAGGGAGGAAAGGGAGGGAGAACTATGGAGACTGAATGTGTGTCAAAGCATAGTATTTTACCTTTTTATATATATAATAAAAACATCATAAAAGCAAACAACTTTGACAGGCAAGAATTCTAATCCATGTATTAACCAGCTATGACTCCAAAGGACTGATCATTGATGAAGGATGCACCCCAGCTCCTGAGAGAGTTAATGGATTAAAGAAGCACATTCTTTTGAAGTGTTCATATTGTTGTAAGAGTTTTCCTTCTTTTTTTTTTTTCCATGGGGAAGTTGGGAATGCAGAGTAGATGCAGAGTAGGGGAGATCTGTATGGGTAAAGGGAGTTTTGCCCAGAGAGTTTCCTATATTAATAAAATCACAGTTCAGGTTCCTTCAATCCCCCATATATCAAATATGAAGGATCTAAAAAATATAGGATTGTATATTTGAAGTGGTACAGAAAAATTAAAACAGAAGTATAATATACACACTGACAATGTAAACAATATACATGTATTGTAAATGCTATTTATATATGTATATATTTATATAGCAATGATAAATATCTATAAGGCTACAAAGAAAATATGGAAAGAAAAACATTTTATTTTATCCTTTTATCTCAAGAGCCTCCACCAGTGTGCTTCCCTTTAATAATTAGCCAGTAACGTAATTAACTTTTAGCCCAGGCATTTACTGTTACGATATGGTTTAAAAAAAAAAAAAAAAAGTTGCTTCAAAGCATTCCCCTTAAAAGCTGAGTGAATACACATATACATAGGATTCATGGGAAGAGTAAGCATAAACTTACCTTATTATGATAATTCAGGACATGTGGAGAAAATCTATGTGGCAAAAAAGCTCATAACTCTTGATACCCATGATATTCCTTCCTTCCTTCCTTCCTTCCTTCCTTCCTTCCTTCCTTCCTTCCTTCCTTCCTTCCTTCCTTCCTTCCTTCCTTCCTTCCTTCCTCCCTTCCTCCCTGTTATCTTTTTAGTTGTCTTTCCATTTATATCCACACATATGTATGTTCCTTGCTAGATGAATTTTCATTGTTGGGGGGGAGGGGAAGGGTAGATGTGAAGGGAATAGACACTTTTGCTGATTTCTGACATAGCTGTTTCTACAAAATGGTGGCAAGCCTATAAAGAACTCTTGAACTCCCACTATCCAGTTATTTCAAATTCCTAGAAGTATGGTTAAATTGTGGTGTTCTCTTCCTGATATAATTAAAATGGTTTATATATCATAAAGGGGTCACAAGACATAGAAACATTTTATTTACAAATTAAAACCTCAACTGAGAAGGATAGTCTGCTTAGAAACTAATGGGCTCCTACCCCTTGAAATTCTTTAAGCAAAGGCTATATGACCAATTGGGTTTTCTCCTCTTAGAACTAAGTTTTCCTAAAGTAGGCACCAAATTTCTCTTTTATGTTTTCGTCCTCAGTGCTTAGAACAATACCTAGAACAATAGTACTTAATAATTTCTTTTAACTTATTTATTCAAACATTAAAGGGTTTTTGTGAAACAGACTAGTCCTGCTTGCCCTCAGGAAGAAGAATTAATAACACTGAGTTGAAGTTACAAATGGATTTCAACTTGACATAAAAGAAAACTTTCAATTTGAGCTATCCAAAATCCAAAAAGGCTGACTTAAAGAGTTGACCATCACTGGTAGGCTAAAAATGGTGACTGGATGTTTACTTGAAAGGTAAATTATAAAGTAATATAATCTGGGTAGTAGGTTGAGTAGTTATGCCTTGGGATACCATCTAAATCTATTATCAAGTACTACATGGGACATATTAATCCCCTGTATACTAAGATCCAGAAATCAATTGTACCTTTCCCAGGATCACAGTGCTAAGAAGTATCATATCTTGCATTAGGGCTTGACGAAACTAAGCAATCTATTTTTTTTTCCTTTCAGGATGTCAATCCCTTTAGTCCCCTAAGCAATATATATGGTATGTGTGTGTGTTTTCTTTCAGGAGGTGTCTATTGTTAAGCACCACCTAGAGAGAAGCTGCAATGTGTGAATTGAGAACTACTTTAGTAGTTCTATCATTCTGGCCAGAATTTGTTATTGTCTATTGGTCCGAAAATGAGAAAGTAGGGAAGAAGCAGGGGGTATATGAAGAATAACATTCCATAGCAAAGGAGAATATATTCCTTGGTTATCCTATGACTGAGGGTAAGTTTTTCTGGTGTTACAAGATAACCATTTAATATATCAACCACTTTTTACTAGATGGTTTATTTCTTTTCTCCTTCTTCTTCTTTGTTTGTTTGTTTGTTTGTTTTCTAAAGCAATTGTGGTTAAGTGACTTGCCCAGGGTCACACTACTAGGAAGTGTTAAGTGTCTGAGGCCAGATTTGAGTTTACGTCTTCCTGACTTCAGGGCTGGTACTCTATCCACTACATCAACTAGCTGCCCCAGATGGTTTGTTTCTTTTAGAGGTATTAAAGAATTTACATTCTTTCTAAGTTATACTTGGAATTATTTCTAGGTTTATCCATTGATATATATATATATATATATATGTATACATGTATATATACACATATGTGTGTGTTTTAAGTTTCTAAGCTTTATTAACATTTGATTGGTTTACATTTCACAATGCATTTCATAGATGTAGTTCAGATACACAAACCACAATTTAATAAATTTTAAATCCTAATTTCCTTCATAATGTTTGATATGTCCAAATAAATTTTTCCCAGCATTTGATTTAGCCCAATTGTGTGATGAAATTAACTATAATAGTTTTGAGTAATGGAGTGTATGTTGTGAACTTTCCATGGGCATGGAGTTATTTTATGTTGAAAACAGATGATAGTGCTCCTAAAAATAGTTTCATTTCATAGCTTATGTGATTAAAAGCTTCTCATAGAACCACTGAGGGAGAGGGAGAAAAGAAGGGAGGGAGAAAAAGAGGAAGGGAGAGAGAGAACAGAGAAATGGAGGGAGAGAGAAAGAGAGGGGAGGGAGGGAGAAAGAAAGAATGGTAACGTTGCCACTTAACTTCTCAATGTCATAAGCAAATGACAGCATTCAAATGTGGAATTTAACCACTTCTGTTAATATGATTTTAAAAAGTGAAGAAAAGGATGGAGGAAGATACAACTGAAAAGGTACCACTTAAATCATTGAATCACTGTGATCTGAGCATATCTCAGTGTGCTATTCCTAATTCCAGCACTTCTGTAATTTAGCATAGTCACCTATGTGAATCAAATTCCTGTCTTCAACATCAGTGCCATGAAACTATCCATGAAGCAACTGCTTAAGTGAGGCCTTATAGAGAAAGTCCTTTGTTAGCAAGAGCAAAGAGGACTCAAAGCTTTCACAAGATAACAACTTCCAAACTTTTAATTTGAACATAAATTCAGTGGAAAAGCTGTCCCTAAAAATAGTCTCTTCATGGTACAGAGACAAAAGAAGTGGGCTGTGAGGGAGGGTAATATCTCTGAAAAAAAAGTGTTCTAAAACAAAAACTTCAAGAGAATTAGATGGTGGAACTGAAGCTCAGAAACTAGATGAAGCTTGGTCAGAATCTAAAAAGAAAGGACCTGAGGAAAAAATTGAAAACAAAGTAGAGATAAACAAAATGGTAGATTTGAAGGAAGAGAGTTCCTTGGAAGAATAAAGTAAATACCCTACTTAAAATAGCCATAGACATTATTAAACACCTGAGAGTACACCCGTCAAAAGAGACTCAAGAACAATATAAACAAAATTATAGAGTGAAAAACACTTTTAAAAATTAAAATAGATTGAAATAATTAGAGAAATATTAATTTTCAGAGGTAGGCAGGGTCAATATAATAAAAATTACAATCTATCTAAATTAATTTATATATTCAACCCTAACCCAATTAAATTGCCAACAATTTTTTTACTGAATTAGAAAAATAAAAACACATTTCATTTGGAAAAATAAAAAGGCAAGAATATCAAAAGAACTAATGAAAAAATTATGTAAAGGAAAAAGGTTTAATAGTACCACAACTTAACTTACATTATAAGGCAGTAATTATCAAAACTAAAATAGAAAGTAGAACAGAAATAGAAAATAGAAGTAGAAATAGAAAAGGTAGATCAGTGGAACAGAGTAGATATGCAATTTATAGCAACAAATAAATATGATAACCTTATATTTCACAAGTGCAAAGACTTTAGATTTGGGGATCAGAATTCACTATTTGGTAAAAATTGTTGGAAAAACTGGAAAGTAGTATAGTAGAAACTGGGCATAGATCAATATCTTATACCATTTATCAAGATAATGTCAAAATGGATATATGATCTAAAGAGAACTATTAAAAAACATGAAACATTTCTTATAAGACTTATGGATAGGCAAATAATTTGTGACTAAACAATAGAGAGAACAAAGTTGGCAGTAAAATGGATAATTTAAGTTATATTAAATTTAAAAGTTTTGTACAAATAAAATAAATGTAGTGAAGATCAGAAAGAAAGCAGAAAATTGGGAGAAATTTTTATAGTTTCTCATATCTCTTATCTCTCATATCTCAACTATATAAACAACTTTGTCAAAATATTGTCAAGAATATGAGTCATTCTCCAATTGATCAAAAGATATAAATAATTTTCTGAAAAAGAAATCAAAACAATTTATAGTCATGTAAAAAACTCTCTAAATCATTATTGATTAGAGAAATGCAAATTAAAACAACCTTGGATAACATTTTATACTTACCATATTGGCTAATATGATTGAAGGAGAAAAAAAGCAAATCTTGGAAGGAATATTGAAAAACTGAGACATTAATTCATTATTGGTAGAATGGTAAGTTTATCCAATCATTTTGAAGAGCAATCTGGAATTATGCCCAAAGTTATTAAGCCACCACTATGCCTATTTTCTTTTCTTTTTTTTTTTTTTTTAATTTTTATTTTTTTGGCTGAGGTAATTGGGGTTGTGACTTGCCCAGGGTCACACAGCTAGGCCAGATGTGAACTCAGGTCCTCCTGACTTCAAGGCTGGTGCTCTATCCACTGTGCCACTTAGCTGCCCCACTATGCCTATTTTCAAAGATGATTAGGGAAAAGGGAAAAGAACCTATATCTTTTAAAAATGTTTATAACATCTCTCTTTGTGTTGGCAAAGAACTGGAAATTTCTGGAATGCCTTTCAATTGGGAAATGCCTGAACAAATTATGATATATGATTGTGTTGGAATACTACTGTGCTATAAGAAACAATGAACTCAATGACCTTAGAAAAACATGAAAAGACTTGCATGAAATAACAAAGAACAAAATGAGCAGGACCAAAAGAAGACTGTGTGCAGGAAGCAACCTTTTTTGCTATCCCAAGTCTTTATTAATTGAAACATTACTGTAATATTTTTCTCATTCATAGCACATTTCAAGTAAGAATCTTAAAATACTATTCTAACATTATACAGATTAGGAAACGAGCGTCACTAAAATGCTGTGCCATGCCCCAAATCTCAATACAAGTTTGTGGTAAAATGATAAGAAGGTCAACAATATCTTCCATCTTTCACTTCTTATGGGAACACTAATGCTGTCTTATCATACCACTGTTCTCTCAAATATTGAATTTTGTTTTCACACTATAAGATACATACACAAAATTGGACTCTAACTTTTAAAATGTGCTTGTTTATTGTGTTGGTAAATCCAAAGAACTTCTAAGCAATATGAAAAACGTGTACATTGCTCTGGTTAATGTCTTCTCTTAAAAATGTATGAAATGAACTCCATTGTGAGTTGTAAAGTTTTAGTGTAAAAATTACCAATATTCAAATCTAGCTAAATTAACGTCTATCAATAATCAATGACACAATTGTCCATACTGGCTAGTGTTTTCTTATAAGCTGTAATCCTAACCAGAAGAATCACTTTTCTTATGCCATGGAGATAAGTGATCTTTGTAGGTGATAGTGATGCTATACCAAGTGAGTCAGTTCTTACATCTGAAGAACTTAGTGACGATGCCAGATATGGAACTTTATTGTTCCAAGGTACTCTCTTCCTTCAAATCCACCCTTTTGCTTATCTCTACTTTGTTTTTTCAATTTCTTCCTCAGGTCCTCTTTTCTTAGATTCTGACCAAGTTTCCTAATTTCTGAGCTTCAGTTCCACCATCTAATTCTCTTGAAGTTTTTGTTAGAACATTTTTTTTCAGAGATATTACCCTCCCTCACAGCCCACTTCTTTTGTCTCTGTACCATGAAGAGACTATTTTTAGGGACAGCTTATCCACTGAATTTATGTTCAAATTAAAAGTTTGGAAGTCTTTATCTTGTGAAAGTTTTCAGTCCTCCTTGTTCTTGCTAACAAAGAACTTACTCTATAAGGCCTCACTAAGCCTTATATGCAGAATTAGAACACAGTATTTGGTAATTGCAATTCAATAATCGAAGATAATTCCAAATGATTCATGATGAAATTAAAAGGCAATTTCAAATGATTCATGATGACTGAAACATATATTTTCACTTTCCCCCCTTTTCTATATTGGTTAATATAGAAATATGTTTACATGTATAGATCACATATGTAATGTATATCACATGTATATTGTGACTCCACATGTATAATGGATATCATGTTGATAGACTTCTGAATAGATGAGGGAGAATTTGGAATCAAATTTAAAGAAATTAATTACTAAAAAGAAATAATTTCTAAAAGTCATATAAATAAATAATTTATGTACAAATCAAGCCTGACTACTTCCTTCAGGGTGGTTATCGGGACTGGTTACATTGTTTTACAATTTGGGTCATTCTGGCAAACTTCCTGAAATATTAAATTAGAAGAAATGTTAGGAGATAGTGTTAATGCATAAAAGCTGCACTATGACTTTGAGGAATAAGGATCACAATAGAACGTCCTGAAGAAACTCCATCTCATAGATCATTCTTCATTAATATCTATGTTAGCTAGTAATTAGAAACCACTGCTTCCTTTTCTAAGTACTTACAAACCATTTCTAATAATCCATTGTACAACTTTGTTGTTGTACTCATTGATCTGCCAGTTTCTAAAAATCACTTTTCCCCCTGAAAATGAAGATAGCATTTGTTCATTTCACAGCAGTTCATTATGTTTTGTCACTTTTTCACTCAAAACCCGAAATACTTTATTGATGCTTTTTCTTTCATATGTCCCTATCACTTCTGTAAGACTCTTTCTACCCTTTACCTTGAACTCTCTTTTTAAAAAACTTTCAGTTTTAGGGAAATATACCAATATTTTTGCATATATTTGTATATCATCTCCCTGGTAAAACGACAGAAGCATGCTTCCTTCTCAGTCTGTGTAAATCTAAATTCACAGAATCATAGAAGCATAATATTTGATATTTGAAAAGGTCTTCAGCGACCATATAGTAAAAACCATGTAAAAGAAGTAACATACCTGACAAGTAGTCAACTGTACTATGTGTGTAGTGTTCAAAGAAGGGGGTACCCACTTTAAAGCAAGCCTCTCATTACCTTCTTATTATTGATAACTGTTTTTTTGGGGGGGTTTGTTTTGTTTTCTTAATGCAGCCCAAGATTTCATTAGCTTTTCTGGTTGCTATATTCCATTGCCCACTGCTGTCCAGTGGACTATTGAGATTGCAATCCATTAAAATCCCAAGTCCTTTTCAGAGCAATTACTATTTCTCTCTGTCTCTCCTATCCTATATTTATCCTTCTTTGTAAGAATTTATTTACACTTATTGTTAATGAATCATATCATAATAGTTTCAGCCCAATGTTTTAAGCCTGCCAATATCCTTTTGGTCATCCAGGACATTACCAATCCCTCCTAGCTTTGTGGCATCTATATATTTGATGAGCATTCCATCTATGCTACAATTATTTTTTCTCATGCTAACTTCCATAGATCATCAATATCTGTAAAGAATACTTTGCATTCAGTATTTCATTCTTGCTCTCCACCCCCATTCTTCCCATTGACTATGTGGCCAGAACTCACAGCCGCATTAAATCTAACTGAGGGAGTCATAGTCATATTATTTCTTTCTAGGAGCATCCAAGGGTAGGATGCTTGTTCATCATCAGGTTTCCCATTTCCCTTAAGTCCCATGGCTCCAAGGAATGGACTTATTTGTCCACTTCAGTTTGAGTTGCAGGGAGTGGAGTCTCCAAATCATGGGGCTGAAGCCAACATTGCCTTAGGAGCAGAGTTCCAGGTTGGATGTTGCTGTCATAACTGAGGGAAGTCCTTAGAAACCCGAGTGTCTAGAATGAAGCCCTGGGTATGGGGGGTGAAGGTGGAGGGGGGAATTCTGGAGTAGGAATGTGGTAGGCCTAAATTCTATATAGAAACTGAGTTAAACTGTGAACCTAACTCCCTTTAACTCCTCAGAACTGACTTCCAAGTTTACCATTTACATCATTTAAGGTGGTTTAAATCAACTGTGGAGTCATAGATTATATGGCTCCCACATTATAGCTAGAGTCTATTTATAAATTTTCTGTCAGCATTTATACCTCCGAAATCACAATTGCTTATGAATTGGGACTTGGTTTATTGTTTTGCTGATTGTCTAGATTTATAAGAATATCAATAATTAGATTATACTTAAAAGTATATATGTATACTCTTATTTTTAAGTGGAAAACCCAGTTGTTAAACCATCTGTATATTCCTGTATTGTTCTATAAATATTGCTGGGCCTTCAGAGTGCTGTCAAAGGCTGGAGGCCCAGTGATTGTACCAAGCTGATAACAACTATCTTTTACATGTATTTTAAGCTTCACAAAGTCCTTTATATCCATTATCTAATCTCCTTTGAACCACATGGTTCCCCTGTTTATAGACTTGATTCATGTGTCACCTAGATATCTCTAGAATCTGGCCCACTCATCTCCATCAAGGATTGCAATTTCTGCCTTAAGGGAAGTAGAAGGGCTATGACCAGGCATCTGTTTCATAAGAGATATCAGGCTAGACTTATATTTATATGGTCCCTTAAATACATATAGTTTTTTTTCTTCAGTCACTGAGTCACATTTGATTCTTCATAATCTTCATATATCAGCTGAGCTTACTATACATCCTGATTATTCTCTTTCCTCCTCCCTCATCTTAAATAGCAAAATATATTGCATATGTTTCTAATTAAACTTTTATTTCCAAAGGTAAAATTTAACTTCATTTAAATCAAACAGTGAAAACACATGGATATATCAATTGTCTGGCCAGAATTGGAATAGTTTCAGCAAGGGATACAACATAAGAATATGCAGAATTTGTGAAGGTACTCTGTGCTCTATTGGTGAAATATATGCAATGCCCTCCAGTTAAAGGACAACTACTTTGTTCTGAGATAACATGGCATGCCTGGCATCAATAAAACTAGTTATTTTTTAAAAGAGAGACCATATGGGGCGGAGCCAAGATGGGGGAGAAGATACACGAGAATTTGTAAGTTCCCTTCTTCCCTCATTACCAATTAGTTAAATCAGCCTCAAAAATAAAGCTGGACTCATAAAAACCACAAGGATTAGAAACACAATTTACCAGTTGAAGAGAATCTGGAATTTCAACATAAAAGGTCGGTTCCAAGGGGAGGAAAAAAAAAAAAAAAAAAGAGGCCAGCACAGACAGGGCTGGATTGGGTGCTAACCCACTGCACCGATCAGGCTGGGGAGAACTCTGAGATCAGAGAAGCCACTGAGATAGAGGAATCTGACACAGTCTGTAAGCTCTTCTCTGCTTATAAAACAGCAGTTCAGAAGAGAAATCAAGCCACTTTAAAATATAAAGCCAGATCCTAAATCCACCCCAATCTGGAAGTGTCCTAACAGATCTCCTCAGGGCTGCGCAGACTGTGCAGACTCCTTCTGCTGCCCGGAGCTACTCCTTGGGTCAGTTGAGAGCCTGAACAGCGGGGACACAGCCCTAGGCAGCCTCTAATCCACATAATTCAGGGCTCAGCCTAAGGCAATGGAATTCTAGCAGCCCCTGAATTCCCAGAAAAGCTGAACTCCCAGAGAAGTGGAACCTTTGTAGTAGGGACCATGGTTTTTGGGCAGACACTTCCTGTTTGAGCGCAGGGGCTTTTCACATCAGCTGCTGACATCCAGGGCCCCAAGGGAGGCATTGGCTGGGGTCTGTGATGCTTTCACTGTTCAGCCTTAAACCTCAGGGAAGTCCATGCTAAACACTTCTGAGGCATTTCCAGGGACAGGGGAGGGGAACTCTCTCCCAGAGCTCTCTCTTACCTCAGGCTCAGGGTTGTTGCATTCTACCCCTCCCCTCCCCCCTCTGGGAGGAAGCTGGTAAATAAATAAATAAACTTCTTACCCCAAGGGCAGACCCCAACAGATTTTTAACAATGAGTAAGAAGCTGAAGAGAACGATTGACACCTTCTACACAGAGAAAGAGCGGGTATCCAACCCCAAAGAAGCTAACAACAGAGAGTCTGCAGATAACATTCTAAAGGGGAATGATACCTGCCTCCCATCACATAACTTTCTCCTAGAAGAGACTATTAAAAAGTTAAGAGAATTTGAAGAAAAATGGGGAAAGGAAAGAGAAGCTATGATAGAGAATAATAACATCCTGAAATTTGAGTTGGAAAAAATAAAGAATTCACAGGAGGTGCAGGGAAACAAAATTTGTGAATTGGAAAAGGTTAAAAAATCACAGGAAAAGTAGGATTTCTGAATTGGAAAAAGAAAACTCACTAAAAAAAATTAGTGAAATGGAAAAAATTCAACGGAGCAAAATAATTCATTTAAAAACTCAATTGGGCATATACAAAAAGAACTAAAAATGTGAATGAAGAAAATAACTCATTAAAAATCAGGACTGAACAAATAGAAATGAATGATTCATTGAGAAACCAAGAATCAGTCAAACAAAACAAAACAAACAAAAAAAAAAAAAAAAGAAAAGCTGGAGAATAATATCAAATACTTACTGGGAAAATCTATAGACCTGGAAAATAGATCTAGGAGAGATAATCTGAGGATCATTGGACTTCCTGAAAACTATGATCAAAAAAAGAGCCTAGATTCTATTTTACAGGAAATCATCAAAGAGAATTGTCCAGAGATAACAGAAACAGAAGGGAAAATAGGCGTTGAAAGAATTCATCGAACACCTTCTGAAAAAGACCCTAAAAAAAGAACTCCACGGAACATTGTGGCTAAGCTGCAGAACTACCATACTAAGGAAAAAATATTGCAAGCAGCAAGGAAAAAAACATTTCAAATATCAAGGGGCTAGGTACAAAATAAATCTACATAAATCCTCAGCATTTTTACACATCACCAATAAATTGCAACAGCAAGAGATACAAAAAGAAATTCCATTTCAAACAAATGTCGAGAGCATAAAATATTTGGGAATCCATCTACCAAAGAAAAGTCAGGAATTATATGAACAAAATTACAAGGCACTTGCCACAAAAATAAAGTCAGATTTAAATAATTGGAAAGACATCCAGTGCTCATGGATAGGCCGAGCGAATATAATAAAGATGACAATACTCCCCAAACTAATCTATTTATTTAGTGCTATACCAATCAGACTTCCAAGGAACTATTTTAGTGACCTAGAAAAAATAACAACAAAGTTCATATGGAAGAATAAAAGGTCGAGAATTTCAAGGAAATTAATGAAAAAAAAGTCAGATGAAGGTGGTCTAGGTATACCTGATCTAAAGCTATATTATATAGCAGCAGTCATCAAAACCATTTGGTATTGGCTAAGAAATAGACCGGTCGATCAGTGGAACAGATTAGGTACAAAGGACAAAAAAGGGTACAACTATAGCAATCTAGTGTTTGATAAACCCAAAGATACCAACATTAGGGATAAAAATTCAGTATTTGAAAAAATCTGTTGGGAAAACTGGAAATTAGTATGGCAGAAATTAGATATGGATCCACACTTAACACCATATACCAAGATAAGATCAAAATGGGTCCATGATTTAGGCATAAAGAATAAGACCATAAATAGATTAGAGGAACAGAGAATAGTCTACCTCTCAGACCTGTGGAGGAGGAAGGAATTTATGACTAGAGAAGAACTAGAGATCATTATTGATCATAAAATAGAAGATTTTGATTACATCAAACTAAAAAGTTTCTGTACAAACAATACTAATACAAACAAGATTAGAAGGGAAGTAACAAATTGGGAAAATATTTTTACAATTAAAGGTTTTGATAAAGGCCTCATCTCCAAAATATACAGAGAATTGACTTTATAAGAAATCAAGTTATTCTCCAATTGATAAATGGTCAAAGGATATGAACAAACAATTTTCAGATGATGAAATTGAAACTATTTCCATTCATAAGAAAGAGTGTTCCAAATCACTACTGATCAGAGAAATGCAAAGTAAGACAACTCTGAGATATCATTACACACCTGTCAGATTGGCTAAGATGACAGGAACAAATAATGATGAATGTTGGAGGGGATGTAGGAAAACTAGGACACTAATACATTGTTGGTGGAGCTGTGAAAGAATCCAACCATTCTGGAGAGCAATTTTGAACTATGCCCAAACAGTTATCAAACTGTGCATACTCTTTGACCCAGCAGTGCTACTCCTGGGCTTATATCCCAAAGAAATACTAAAGAGGGGAAAGGGACCTGTATGTGCAAGAATGTTTGTAGCAGCTCTTTTCATAGTGGCTAGAAACTGGAAGATGAATGGATGTCCATCAATTGGAGAATGGTTGGGTAAATTATGGTATATGAATGTTATGGAATATTATTGCTCTGTAAGAAATTACCAGCAGGATGAATTCAGAAAGTCCTGGAAAGACTTACATGAACTGATGCTGAGTGAAATGAGCAGAACCAGAAGATCACTATACACTTCAACAACAATACTGTATGAGGATGTATTCTGATGGAAGTGGATATCTCCAACATAAAGAAGATTCAACTCACTTCCAGCTGATCAATGATGGACAGAAATAACTACACCCAGAGAAGAAATACTGGGAATTGAATGTAAACTATTAGCACTACTGTCTATCTACCCAGGTTACTTATACTTTCGGAATCCAATACTTAACATGCAACAAGAAAATTGGATTTACGCACATATATTGTATCTAGGTTATACTGTAACACATGTAAAATATATGGAATTGCCTGTCATCTAGGGGAGGGAGTAGAGGGAGGGAGGGGAAAATTTGGAAAAATGAATACAAGGGATAATGTTATAAAAATTACTCATGCATATATACTGTGAAAAAATTTTATAATTATAAAATTAATTTTAAAAATAATAAATAAATAAATAAAAATAGAAAAAAAATTTTAAAAAATTAAAAAAAGAGAGACCATAAATGTGAGTTAGGATTCAAAATTAGAGTTTTTTAAGGACCATATGAAAATCAATCCTCATTAACCATAATAATAGAAACAGTATCTGTGCTGATTGTATATCAGACACTGAGCTGACATAGTGTTATATCAGTTCAGTGCCTGATGTACAATGTATAGCAACGATGCTAGTTATTTGCCCACTCAAAAAAAAAATTTTATGTTGTCTCAAAAGAGGAGGGGAAAAGTTGGTAAAATAAACCAGTATCAACTGCACCTAATATCAACATTCCACAACTGTAGTCTTTCATATTTCTACTGAGAGAAGGAGAGTAAGTTTTATCTTCCTTTCTTTGGAACCCAGTCTGGTCATTGTATTTGATATGAATTCGTTTTTTTTTCCTTTTTGTCATTCAGTCTTTTCCCTTCATTCCCCTCTACCCACCATAATTAACCATGTTCTTTTACAAAAGGCTGGTCTTCCCATGTTAATTTTTAAGAATAATCAGTCTTTCCTGTTCCCCATATTCAACGTGATAAGTTTATTTGTTTCATTTGGATTTTGGAGGGGGGAGGTAGTCATTGTGCTTTTAATTTAAAAAAATTTTTTCAATAGTATTTTATATTTCCAAATACATGTAAAGAGAGTTTTCAACATTTATTTTTTGTGAAATTTTGTGTTCCAAAGCTTTTTTCCCTTTTTCCTTACTTCCCCTTTCCCCAAAAGAGTAAGCAATCTGATATAGGTTAAATTTGTGCAATCCTTTTAAATATATTTACATATTTGTGATGTTATGTAAGAAAAATTAGACCAAAATGGGAGGAAAAACATGAAAAAGAAAGAAAAAACCCAAAAGTTATAAATATTATATTCCAATTCATGTTCCATAGTTCATTCTCTAGATGTCACTGGCATTTTCCATCCCAAGTCTATTGGAATTGCCTCAAGTCCAAATTTATTAATTTAAAAATTTATTAATTTAAAACTCTATTATAGAAGTATGGTGGAGGGAACTACCTGAACTGAGAAAAAAATCCATTCTGAACAGAATCCACCAAATCTCTGGCAGCAGAAAAGGGCCCTGATAGATTCTTAGTCATAGTAAACATGTAGCATTGATGGTACCTTTCATTTTTGAACTTCAACATTTAAAACTGAATCCAGTCCTGATGAAAAGTCTGGATGTGAAAATTGTGTGCATTTTTATTCTTATAAGGGTACCAAATTCTGAAAAACACAAGCAAAAACCAGGAAAAGCACTGGTGTGGTCATCAATATTTTTCAGAAATTCCTTCTAAAATTAAAATTTATAAAACCCCAAATTCCCATTATAATCCAGTACTACTTCTTGGGTATGGGATTCACTACCAAAACTAGGGTTGATATGCACTGAGGAGCTATCTTTATTGTATTGTTATCCCAAATAGACTTATAGGAAAGAAAGCTAAGTATCTCCAGAGAGGAATTGACAATCAAACCTTCACCTACGTTTTAAGGGCATTTTTTTAAATTTAATTTTTTTCCCTGAGGCAATTGGGGTTAAGTGACTTGTCCAGGATCACACAGCTAGGACACATTAAGTGTCTGAGACCACATTTGAACTCAGGTCCTCTTGACTTCAGGGCTGACGCTCTATCCACTGCACCACCTATTTGCCCCAAGGGCATATTTTTTAAAAGAAAAATCTTTAGGAAAGAGACAGAGAAAAGGTAGACCATTTTATAGTGAAAGTTAATAAGCTATACTATATTTAATTTGGGTAATTAAGTTCTTGATGTCTGGAAGACAAATTAAAGTTCTCTATCAGATGCAAGACTATATTTACTGTTCTATGCTAGAAAGGATGCTCCAAGGGTAGTTTGACTTAACTTTCCCAGAGGCTTTTGATTTTTTTCAGATAAATGTGCTTCATGTTTTGCATGGCACTATGCTCGGCAATCTAATAGGCACAATTACAACCTTCAGGGTATGTCCATTTTGTAGTAAATAACAAAGATGGGAACATGTTTCTCCTTAAGAGAAGTATGCTACTAATTACACAAGGCTTATGTACTTTGCACAAATTATATTCTATACCACTATTTACAAAGTACTCACTCCTGTTTCTCCAGTTTTTAATAGGCAGCTTAAAGAAAAATTGACACTATTACCCTTTAGAAATAAACTTTCAAAGCCCTAGAATAGTAACTACATTTCAAGCTATTTGTTGTTGTTTCTGTGAAGTGTGATGGTCATTTTTATCCCTAAATGTTTACTCCTCGAGCAATGTGGAATTATGCCCAAAAAGTTATCAAACTGTGCATACCCTTTTGACCCAGCAGTGCTACTACTGGGCTTATATCCCAAGGAAATACTAAAGAAGGGAAAGGGACATGTATGTGCTAAAATGTTTGTGGCAGCTCTTTTTGTAGCTGGAAACTGGAAAATGAATGGATGCCCATCAATTGGAGAACGGTTGAGTAAGTTATGGTATATGAATGTTATGGAATATTATTGTTCTGTAAGAAATGACCAGCAGGATGAATACAGAGAGGCTTGGAGAGACTTATATGAACTGATGCTGAGTGAAATGAGCAGAACTAGGAGATCATTATACACTTCAACAATGATACTGTATGATGATGTATTGTGATGGAAGTGGATATCTTCAACATGGAGAAGAGCTAATCCAATTCCAGTTGATCAATGATGGACAGAATCAGCTACACCCAGAGAAGGAACACTGGGAAATGAGTGTAAACTGCTTGCCTTTTTGTTTTTCTTCCCAGGTTTTTTACCTTCTGAATCCAATTCTTCCTGTGCAACAAAAAAAAATTCTGTTCTGCACACATATGTTGTATCTAGGATATACTATAACATATTTAACATGTATGAGAATGTCTGCCATCTAGGGGAGGGGGTGGAGGGAAGAAGGGGAAAATTCGGAACAGAAGGGAGTGCAAGGTAAAAAATTATCCATGCATATGTACTGTCAAAAAAAAGGTTATAATTATAAAATTAATAAAAAAAATAAAAATTTAAAAAAAATGTTAGCTCCTCTGTCCTACCTCTCACCCAACTTCTGATAATGAATCTGGTCTTCTTTTGGTTCCCTTTTTCTACAGTGTCCTGAGTCACATAGTGTCCTGGGTTTGAAGAATATAACCAAATTTGGAATTGAGGCATGATTCAGGCTGCTGTCAGAAAGTCATTATCTTTTTCTCTACTCTAAATATTATTACTTAGGGTGGGGAACAAAGCCTGCTTTGGCACAATGTTTCATCACCTTTTCATCCACCCTTATGTCTTTCTATCCTTGCCACCATGGGGGAAAAAAATAGGCCAGTTGGAGAGATCCTTGATGGAGAAATGCCAGAGATTTTATCAGACTCTAGCAGCTCAACAATCTGTAAGGTGAAAAATCTTCTAGGCCAAATTTGCTGCAGAACCAGCCCTGGGACTTTCTCTATGTCCTGGGCAGCCAACCACTATGCTCTTTAAGACAGGGCTAGGCTACAGCAGTATAGAGACCTACCTAAGATACCACAGTTTCTTAAATATTAACATTCCACAGGTGAAGGATGACTTTTACCACTGGAGGAAAGTTTGTGGCTATGGCTGGGGAGGAGCAAGCACATACTGGGTGAATGCAGTACTTCAGAGAGCAAGAACATTTTCAGAAATGTGTGGCTAGGGGGCTCAACTGTGGCTTAGGAAAGGAAAGGAGAGGAGTCCCTGACGTTGCACCCCTAGACAGAATTCAGAACATAACAGTAATAAAACAAAATTAAAATTAAAAATGAGTAATGTCAAATGGCTCCTAGCCTAAAAAGGGCTCTTGGAAAAACTGAAAAAGGAATTTTAAAAATCAAATGAGAAAGCTTGAGAAAAAATTAGGGCAAAATCCCAGAAAATTATGAAAATGCAGTTAATCAATTGGGGGAAAAAAGAGGTATGTGGAATGTATGATCTGTGGGAATGCCAGAAGTCAGACGAACTGCCACTAAGAAGATACCATGAAACCTTCCCTGCCATGATAAACTTGTTATAATTATGATAATAATTTTGTAGTGCTTTTCGGTTATGATAATAATTGTATAGTGCTTTTCGGTTAGCAAAACACTTTATCAATATTACCTCATTTGATTCTCATAACAAGCATGGAATTTAAGTATGATTACTAGTCCTATTTTAATAATGGGAAAACTGAAGGAAATAGTAGTTAAGACTTCTATATTCTTTGTATCATACTATTATTCAATTATTTCTACTCTTGTTCTTTAGAGTTGTTCATTGCTTCTATGTTGCAGTCAGTTCACATTCTCAATGATCTTTAATTGTTCTGGATTGATGAAAATACTAGTTTAGGAGAGCAATTCAGAATGTGGAAAACTTATAAAGGCATTCTCATAGTCAAAACGAACACTCTATTTCCTGAAAGGTGCATAACCAAAGAGGGTCTAGCAGGGGTTGAGAGTAAAGAGATACTATTTAAAAGTCAGAAGCAGGGAGGGAGAAGGCTCTATCGAGTTAGGGAAGAGTTAGGGAGGATGCTAGGGGAGAACAACTTGCATGAACACTAGTCTATATCAGCAAGTGCATGATTAGAATCCAGAAACAAGGATATGCTATTGCATGGTAATTGGGGTGCTTTTATCACAAATTTTTGTATTGGACCAACTTTCTTTTCTTTCTTTCTTTCTTTCTTTCTTTCTTTCTTTCTTTCTTTCTTTCTTTCTTTCTTTCTTTCTTTCTTTCTTTCTTTCTTTCTTTCTTTCTTTCTTTCTTTCTTTCTTTCTTTCTTTCTTTCTTTCTTTCTTTCTTTCTTTCTTTCTTTCTTTCTTTCTTTCTTTCTTTCTTTCTTTCTTTCTTTCTTTCTTTCTTTCTTTCTTTCTTTCTTTCTTTCTTTCTTTCTTTCTTTCTTTCTTTCTTTCTTTCTTTCTTTCTTTCTTTCTTTTTGTAAGTTAAATAGATGTAAAGACATAGTATACTTTTTTTTTTGAGGTAATCAAGAATAAGTGACTTTCCCAGTCACCAGATAGTAAGAATCTGAGGCTCGATTTGACCTCAGGTTCTTCTTTCTCCAAGCCCAATGATCTTCCACTGTAGTACCTGGGCTACTCTTTATGGGATACTTTTGAAACATCTTAGTAAAATGGATATAATAGAAGTATCTATTTCCCAGGAGCAGCTAGGTGGTGCCAGAGTGCCCAGAATTAATTTAGGAAAACTCATTTTCCTGAATTCAAATGTTCTTCAGATATTTTAATAGCTGGGTGAACCTGGGTCACTTAATCCTGTTTTATTATTACTATTATTATTATTATTATTTATAGCTTTTTATTTACCAGATATATGGATGGGTAATTTTTCAACATTGGCAATTGCCAAACCTTTTGTTCCAACCTTTCCCCACCTTCCCCCTAGATGGCAGGTTGACCAATACATGTTAAATATGTTAAAGTATAAATTAAATACAGTATATGTATGTATGTCCAGTTATTTTGCTGTACAAAAAATCGGACTTTGAAATAGTGTACAATTAGCTTGTGAAGGAAATCCAAAATGCAGGTGGACAAAAATAGAGGGATTGGGAATTCTATGTAGTGGTTCATAGTCATCTCCCAGAGTTCTTTCACTGGGTGTAGCTGGTTGAGTTCATTACTGCTCTATTGGAACTGATTTGGTTCATCTCATTGTTGAAGAGGGCTGTGTCCGTCAGAATTGATCATCATATAGTCTTGTTGCTGTGTATAATGATCTCCTGGTCCTGCTCATTTCACTCAGCATCAGTTCCTGTAAGTCTCTCCAGACCTCTCTGAAATCATCCTGTTGGCCGTTTCTTACAGAACAATAATATTCCATAACATTCATATACCACAATTTACCCAACCATTCTCCAATTGATGGGCATCCACTCAGTTTCCAGTTTCTGGCCACTACAAAGAGGGCTGCCACAAACATTCTTGCACATACAGGTCCCTTTCCCTTCTTTAAGATCTCTTTGGGATATAAGCCCAGAAGCTGGATCAAAAGATATGCGCAGCAAATTAAGACAACTCTGAGATATCATTACACACCTGTCAGATTGGCTAAGATGACAGGAACAAATAATGATGAATGTGGGAGGGGATGTGGGAAAACTGGGACACTGATGCATTGTTGGTGGAGCTGTGAAAGAATCCAGCCATTCTGGAGAGCAATTTGGAACTATGCCCAAAAAGTTATCAAACTGTGCATACCCTTTGATCCAGCATTGCTGCTATTGGGCTTATATCCCAAAGAAATACTAAAGAGCGGAAAGAGACATATATGTGCCAAAATGTTTGTGGCAGCTCTTTTTGTTGTAGCTAGAAACTGGAAGTTGAATGGATGTCCATCAATTGGAGAATGGTTGGGTAAATTATGGTATATGAATATTATGGAATATTATTGCTCTGTAAGAAATGACCAGCAGGAGGAATATAGAGAGGCCTGGAGAGACTTAAATCAACTGATGCTGAGTGAAATGAATAGAACCAGAAGATCGCTGTACACTTCAACAACAATACTGTATGAGGATGTATTCTGATGGAAGTGGAAATCTTCAACATAAAGAAGATCCAACTCACTTCCAGCTGATCAATGATGGACAGAAATAACTATACCCAGAGAAGGAACACTGGGAAGTGAATGTAAATTGTTATTTTTACCTTCTGAATCCAATTCTTCCTGTGCAACAAAAAAATTCGGTTCTACACACATATATTGTATCTAAATTATACTGTAATATATTTAACATATATAAGACTGCTTGCCATCTGGGGGAGGGGGTTGGGGGAGGGAGAGAAAAAATCTGAATAGAAGTAAGTGCAAGGGATAATGTTGTAAAAAATTACCCATGCATATGTACTGTCAAAAAATGTTATAATTATAAAATTAAAAAAAATTAAAAAAAAAAAAAAAAACTATACCCAGAGAAGGAACACTGGGAAGTGAATGTAAATTGTTAGCACTACTGTCTATCTACCCAGGTTACTTATACCTTCGGAATCTAATAATTAATGTGCAAAAGAAAATGGTATTTACACACATATATTGTATCTAGGTTATATTGTAACACATGTAAAATGTATGGGATTGCCTGTCATCAGGGGGAGGGAGTGGAGGGAGGGAGGGGATAATTTGGAAAAATGAATACAAGGGATAATATTATTTTAAAAATTACTCATGCATATGTACTGTCAAAAAATTTATAAATAAAATTAAAAAAAAAAAGATATGCACAGTTTGATAACTTTTTGGGCATAGTTCCAAATCACTCTCCAGAATGGCTGGATGTGTTCACAGCTCCACCAACAATGCATCAGTGTCCCAGTTTTCCCACAGTCCCTCCAACATTCACCATTATCTTTCCCTGTCATTCTAGCCAATCTGACAGGTGTGTAGTGATATCTCAGAGTTGTCTTAATTTGCCTTTCTCTGATTAATAATGACTTGGAGCATTTTTTCATATGGCTAGAAATAGTTTCAATTTCTTCCTCTGAGAATTGTCTGTTCATATCCTTTGACCATTTATCAATTGGAGAATGGCTAGATTTCTTATAAATTAGAGTCCATTCTCTGTATATTTTGGAAATGAGGCCTTTATTGGAACCTTTGACTGTAAAAATGCTTTCCCAGTTTATTGATTTCTTTCTAATCTTGTCTGCATTAGTTTTGTTTGTACAAAAACTTTTCAATTTGATATAATCGAAGTTTTCTACTTTGTGATCAATAATGATCTCTAAGATCATTATTGATCACAAAATAGAAGATTTTGATTACATCAAACTAAAAAGTTTCTGTACAAACAATACTAATGCAAACAAGATTAGAAGGGAAGTAACAAATTGGGAAAATATTTTTAAAGTTAAAGGTTCTGACAAAGGTCTCATTTCCAAAATATATAGAGAACTGACCCTAATTTGAATAAGAAATCAAACCATTCTCCAATTGATAAATGGACAAAGGATATGAACAGACAATTCTCAGATGAAGAAATTGAAACTATTTCCACTCACATGAAAGAGTGTTCCAAATCACTACTGATCAGAGAAATGCAAATTAAGACCACTCTGACATACCACTACACACCTGTCAGATTGGCTAAGATGACAGGAACAAATAATGACAAATGTTGGAGGGGATGTGGGGAAATTGGGACACTAATACATTGCTGGTGGAGTTGTGAAAGAATCCAGCCATTCTGGAGAGCAATCTGGAATTATGCCCAAAAAGTTATCAAACTGTGCATACCCTTTGATCCAGCAGTGCTACTACTGGGATTATATCCCAAAGAAATACTAAAGAGCGGAAAGAGACATATATGTGCCAGAATGTTTGTGGCAGCTCTTTTTGTTGTAGCTAGAAACTGGAAGATGAATGGATGTCCATCAGTTGGAGAATGGTTGGGTAAATTGTGGTATATGAAGGTTATGGAATATTATTGCTCTGTAAGAAATGACCAGCAGGAGGAATATAGAGAGGCCTGGAGAGACTTAAATCAACTGATGCTGAGTGAAATGAATAGAACCAGAAGATCACTGTACACTTCAACAACAATACTGTATGAGGATGTATTATGATGGAAGTGGAAATCTTCAACATAAAGAAGAGCCAAGTCACTTCCAGTTGATCAATGATGGACAGAGGTAGCTACACCCAGAGAAGAAACACTGGGAGGGGAATGTAAATTGTTAGCACTAATATCTGTCTGCCCAGGTTGCATGTACCTTCGGATTCTAATGTTTATTGTGCAACAAGAAAATGATATTCACACACATGTATTGTACCTAGACTATATTGTAACACATGTAAAATGTATGGGATTGCCTGTCGTCGGGGGGAGGGAATAAGGGAGGGGGGGTAATTTGGAAAAATGAATACAAGGGATAATATTATAAAATATATATATATATATAATAAAAAAATTTAAAAAAAATAAATCTAGCCATAGACACTAAAAAAAAAAAAATAAATAATGATCTCTAAGAACTTTCCATTTTCTTTTTTCTTTCTTTTTTTCCCCCTGAGGCTGGGGTTAAGTGACTTGCCCAGGGTCACACAGCTAGGAAGTGTTAAGTGTCTGAGACCAGATTTGAACTCGGGTCCTCCTGAATTCAGGGCTGGTGCTCCATCCACTGCGCCCCCTAGCTGCCCCGAACTTTCCATTTTCTAAATTCCATATAGTCTACTCTCTTCTTATTCAACTCTAGGCCCAACTTACCCATTTGCATTATCTGTCCCAGTTCATACTGATATTAAGGCCCATATTCTGAGGTCCTTCTACATTTAAATAATGCTTCCAGTTCATCAGAATCTCCTCTTGCATTCTATTTTATGTTCCAATAGCCTATGTTCCAAGCCTGTTTCAAGCTTTTATTTTTCACATTCTAATGTTCTACCTTCTAAGAATGCTTCGAGGCCTAATATTCTGTCCTAATAGAACTGACTCCAGCTCGAACATTCTGTCCCAGCATCTTACCTTTTAAAATTCTATATTCTAGAATTCCTTGACCTTCTGTATTCTACCTACCTAAATTTTAAGGTCTTTCTAGTTCTAACATTTAAACCAATTGTGCTCTGAAGGGGCTTCCACTTCTAAGAGCGCCTTTCCCACGCTATATTCCGTTTTCTAAGATTGCTTCCAGCTCCTACCTTCTAAACGCTCACAATTTGTGTCTGAAGGCTGTTTTTAGCTCTGACAGTTTAATGTTTTCTTGGAAGGACGCTTTTGGTTTTTACACCCTATAGCCTATCTATATTCTCAAGTCCTATGGCCTATTTTCTCAGTCTGCTGCCAGCTCTTACATTCTATAAAAATAATGTTTCAAGGTCCCTTTAGCTCCGAGTCTGTTTTTTTTTAAGCTGCCTCCATCTTGCATATTCTCACAATGCATACTAGCTCCTATAAATCTGCTTCCAGCTCTTTCTTTCTATATAGTACAAGTCTGCGTCCCAAAGTCCCTTTTAGCTCCAATAGTCTACTCCAGTCAAATATTCTGTTTTCTAAGGCTGCTTCTAGCGTTTTCTGTAATCTTCTAAAAATAACTGTTGCGTCGCGAATTAGAGTTTAAAAGGAATCTATATTGACTGTTTTCCTGGTGCTCTTTGTGAAAAAAATGAACTAGAAGAACGAAATCGCAACTAGCTCCACGGCCAACTGGGGAGGAGAAGGGGGGAGACGGGGAGGATGGACAAAGCCCAATGCGCATGCGCAACGGTCTCGCGCTTCTTTTCCTCAGGCACTGGATTCTGTATCGGTTTCCGGTTCGCACTGGATTCTGTATCGGTTTCCGGTTCTCACTGGAACGCTGCGCCTGCGCCCTAAGCCTCCCCTCCTTTCTCGCCCCCACTTCTAGATCCGGGTGCTTCTCCGGAACTGAAGTTGTTGTAGTTTCGATTCCCGCTCGGAAGTCAGACAGGAGAGCCTCGCGCGGGGCGGCAAGATGGCGTGGTCAGGGAATAAGGTAGAGCGAGTTCAGGGAAGGGAGAAACCCTTGGCCCCGACGCTTCCTTGGGGATGCCGCCGCCGCGAACAGGGGGAGGCCGGGAGGGTCGGGACGTTTCTCAGTGCCCGGGCTCCGGATGCGTCTGTTCAGCGGCCCCCCGAGCACTGTCCCAGGCGCTGGACTGGGGGTGAGGGGCGGGGGAGAGAAAGGCTCGTGGGGGAATCCCCACCTTTCTACGGGGTCGGACCGGAGCGGGCCTCTTTGTGTCTAGGCCCCCTTCCCGCCCATTCATTGACCCAGCAAGCGTTTATAAAGAGCCTGCTACGTGCTGTACGCGGCTCTGTACGCCCAAGAGGCTGCCTGCCCTCAGGGAGCTTCCTCTCTGACCGGTAGACCAAATCGCTCTGCTAGTGTGAGTTATAAAGGGGTCAAAGGGCAGACGATCCACCGAATGTGTTTAAATGCATAAAATGAAAACGAAACTCATTATGTTGAAATGTATTACATGGAAATATATTGAAATAGAATTGAAATGTGATAATATTAAAATTATTGATATTGAAATAGAACTGAAATATGTTGACGTATATTCTCCTGTAGTATTATTATATTGAAATATAACTATTGAAATTCTATTGAAATATATTCAATTGAAATGTTATTGACACATGACTTAAATTTTTTTAATATAACTTGAAATCCTATTGAAATATATTCAATTGAAATGTTATTGACATATGACTTAAGTTTTTTTAATATAACTTGAAATTCTATTGAAATATATTCAATTGAAATGTTATTGACATATAACTTGAATTTTTTTAATATAACTTGAAATTCTATTGGAATATGATTATATTGGAACGTGACAATTATATTCTATTGGAATATGATCGAAATATGATTATATTGACATATAATTGAAATCTATGATTATATTGAAATGTAAATTATTAAAATAAAAAGATCACAGACCTTAGCCTTAGAACCTCCCAGAAGATGATCCCTTTGTGCTCTTAATTCATGGAGTTCACTGATTTTGCCCAATATTTTTTTCTCTAATATTTTTTGATTCACAATTAGCTGTCTATTATTTCATGTGCTTTAAGTATATTTTAAATGTACCTAGTTATTTATATGTTTTCTACATTAGAATGTGAGCTTCTCGAGAGCAAGATCTTTTTACTTTTTCTTTGGTACAGAGCAAGCACTTTTAATAAAATGCTGGTTGATTAATGGTATTGGGAATTGGTGTCAGAAAGCCTATTACTCCATAGCAAAAATCAGATAGGAAAAAAATTAAAACCTACTTTTTAATTTTTTTTTTAAATAAGGAATATAAGACTATGTCCACTATAAGCAGCATTTTCCTAAAGTGTGTTTCTGACCATGTCACTCCTTTAATAAACTCTAGTGGTTTCCCCTTAACTGTAGGATCATATATTTCATCTTTATCCTTTTTGATGTCTATTTTTTTTAAATTTTAAATTAATTTTATAATTATAATTTTTTTGACATTACATATACATGGGTAATACTTTTACAACATTATCCCTTGCACTCACTTTTGTTCTGAATTTTCCCCCTTCCCTCCACCCCCTCCCCTAGATGACAGGCAATCCCATACATGTTAAATGTGTTATAGTATTTTATCTCTATTTTTATTTAAGTTTTATAATGTACAAAATTATTAGCACAGTAGTCTTTGTATACATATAAAAGTGCATGCTCAAAACTTTTTTTTGCTGATAGAAATGTTATTAAATATCTCTTTTGGCTCTTAAAATTTGTGGCTGTTTCTCACAACAGATCAGTCAGGTAATAAGGATCCATTGTAGTAATGGAATTGGAGAATGGAGGACAGATGCTAGAGATAGGGATGTGACAAGATTTATCAACTAATTGGAAATGAGTAGGGAGAGAGGGAGAAGAGTTGAGGATGATAGGTTTAGAACTTGGGTGACTCGGAAGATGATTGTGCCCTTGACAGAAATTGGGAGGTTTGGAGAAATAGTAGGCAGGAGAAAAAACTGTTTCCTTTAAGAAAATGATGTACGATGTCCAGTAAATGATGAAGAATTGGTACTCAAGTACTTTTATTAAGGACTGGATGTGTTGATTTGAAAATCAAATTTGTACAGACACAGTAATTAAACCCATGGAAATTGAGAGATTTTATAGTTAGATATCTCTACAGATAAATAGAGTGTGTGTACTAACAGCTTGTTGTTTATAGATAGCTTCAAAGAATAAAAATGTCATAGGGATGGAAATGGAGCATCTTTTAGCTATATGGATGTAAGATTACAATTAAAAAACACCTTTCTATGAGTAGGGTAGTCATGCATTTAAAGTTTCAAGTTTATTTTAAGGAGAGAAGATAAAGTTGACATATGTGAAACTTCAGGCCTGGGTAATTTTGATCACTTTAAAAATTAAGTTCAATTCCAAAATGTTAAAATTACTAGAAAGATGGCAGGCAGATGGACACAAGCAAAAATCCTGCTGTTTTGAAGAAAATAGTTGAAGAAAGTAGATCTATTGATTAGCAGTTTTTTGTTTTTTTTTAATATTGATGAAACTTCTGGAATAAACTACCTTTTAGAATTTATATTTCATTTACATTACAGACTTGATTGTGTGTTTGGAAGATATTTATGTAAATTGAAGTCTTGGGAGCAAATGGAGTCCAAAAGAAAGAGAATAAAGAGAAAAAAACAAAACAGTATAGAGTAATCATATAGAGGGATTGAAACATGAATGATGAATTAGCAAAGAAATTACCAGAATCTGTGTACCATTATAGTGTAGAAAAAGAGGCACATCATTTCTGCCCTTAGAAATATCCATTTCATATCTTTAAAATGAGACCATTTCTAGAACCATAGTTTAGAACTGTAAGGTTCTGTAGAAGTTACTTATTATATAACACTCTCATTATTCAATGAAGACGAGGTCCATGAAATTAAGGCCTTGACTCCAAATCTTCAATTGATTTAGATGCTGTGCTTTCAGTTTTAACATTCTTTTATTACTGTGTTGTCCTCAGGAACTATACTGTATAACCTAAAATAATCCCCTTTCTAACTAAATAATTCTTCATATATTTGATAACAATTGTTTTATTTTCCATTTCCTTATGTGACTAGATTTCTCTGCCATTTGGTTGGTTAGTGTTCTTTTTTAAAATATAGCACCAAGAATTGAATACATTCTTTTAGATGTGATTTGATCTGAACAGGGCAGACTATATAGCAAGGTTACTACTTATCTTGATGCTGTTGGCCATTATGTGATCCTTCCCAGCTTTGTGTCACCTGCAGAGTTGATGTGTATCCATATGCCTATATGTGTGTGTGTGTATGTATGTATGTATGTATGTATGTATGTATGTATGTATTAATCTAAAACAAATTTATTAGAAAGATTAAAGGTAGGCCCCAGTGACAAAGGACTGGCAATGGAGTGTAGTAATTCCAGACAGTTAAACTGGGGAAAGGGAAATAGTGAAACATTTCCTGTTTCCTGACTGAGAGATGATGAACTTAAAATGCAAAATAAGATATAAGTTTTTTTCATGTATCTAATGTAGGAGTTGCCTGAATACATAGATATGTATTATGAAATACTTGGGTGTTGTATTTTTTACATTTGCTTAATGGAAATAGTAGTGGGAAGAGGGAGGATAAAAAATAAATTTTTTTAAAAAAATACTTGTTACTTGTAAAATAAAAGAAGAAAGCACTGAAAATGTGTTTTATTTCCAAAAGTTTTGTTAGTTTGTAGATTCCATGAACTTGATAGTCTTTTCCAGATGGTAGAGAGGAATGGAAGTAAAGATAAGAGTTTTTTAAAAAGATATTTTTGCTTCCCACAGCATATTTGAGTTCTGATTTTGCCATTATTAACTCTTCTTCATCCATTTAATGTTTGACCCCTGTTTCTATCTTCGAGTGGTAGGTATTTTGAAATAGATGAGACTGAGAGGTGGTGCTTCCCTCAATGATAAGAAGTTCTGGTCTTGCCATATTATAACAGGCATATTATTTCATGGGAGGACTATGATGGTGCCCTCCTTACTTGAAAAGGTTAGAGCACTTTTGTTGCCTGTATGTTTCTTTAATATGTTCTTGAGCCAGGGAGATTGTAGAGTGTGAATTTGCTGGCAGAAGAAGTCCCTTATGCCATCAAGGAGATTCCAAGAGGCTATCTAGAAAAAAAAAAAAAATTAGTAGGAAAATAAAATAAATCAGTAAAACTTTTTTTGAAAAATACATATATACTTTTTTCTTGATCTCCTGGGCTAACAACTCTGAAAGGAAAAAAAAAATAGATTAGTCTGGCATGCTATATGTTTTTGAAGTAACCTTCTTTGGATCATCACTTCTAGATATTCACCCTATTAATTTAACAGTAATTTCTAGAATTTTGCCAGGATCAAAGTCAAACTCACTGGCTTGTAATTTCTAGATGAAACTTCTTCCCCTCCTTCCTAAGGTACCCCAAGGGTACCTTTTGCTCTTCTGTAGCCTTACAAAAAGAGTTGGCCTTAAGGGGAATTAGGTTCAAATTCTGTCTTTTATACTTGTTTTGTGATCCTGAGTAAGTTACCTCCCCATGTACTAGGCAACTTCCTGAGACTAAGTTGGGTAGAAGCTGCTGATATGAATTAGAAGTTGTTTTCTTAAATGGGAGCTCTCTGTGCCACATAAATCATAGGTACAGTTTCCATTTATTATTCCTTTCAAAGCTATAGAATGGGTTACCTCACAGAAAATGCAGAAGCATAAGAGTTAGGTAGTTTTGAATGACAACCATTATTATTGTACCATCTATTCTATCTAAAATTCCTCTACTTTTGGTTCTTTTCTTTTCCTTAAGAAACTTTGTCATTAACATTACTAATAAGACATCTATCTCATTTTGATCTTTTGTTTTTCTTTCTTTCTTTTTTAATAGGAAGTGGCCATGTCCTCCATTACTTTCTGTGCATGTGTTTTTAAAAAAATCTTAAATTGACCAGCGAGTTCACTGTGCCTTTTAAAAGCATTTCTTTTAAGAAAATCTTAATTTTTTGTTATTCTGCATTTGATGAATACTGACAAACATGATCATATCCACAAATAAATAAATAAATAAATGAAACCACACCACCACAAATTATTTACAGTTTTTTTGTTTTGTTTTGTTTTTTACAAATACCTAATAGACTTCTAGCCAAGATAGTTACCTTAACATGAGGAAATCCAATGAAAAATTACAAGAAATTATTTCTTCTATTCTAAAACTGTACAAAAGGTCATCTAGAAGCCTGACAGTAATAGAAAAACTTATGCTATTGCAACTCTGGATGAGCCCAGCACATGTAAACTTGTAAGACTCTGTATAGTTGACATTAAAGACAGAGGACCCCAAGAAAGCCCCAGCATGAGATTCTTGGAACCCCCGGGGAGTAGCAACAGATAGCAACTAATATAGTGGCACAGTGCTAAGAACAGGCCAGCCTAGGCCTAACAGTTTGGAGGTCCCTAATATTCTGAAGTGTCAGAGCAAGCCCCAAAGTTGTGCATTCTGAACCTCAGCAATTTGTGGGGGTGTGCTCACCCTGGGAGGAGGAGGTCAGCACAGGCACCCAAGTGAGTCAGCTTGAGATCAAGGAAAAATCTCTTCAGCACCTAGACCTGGCACAATTCCTAATTGAACCAAAGTGAGAGTGATGAGTAAATCAAGGAAAACACTGAACTATCTTAAAAAATGTAACTATTTCTAGAGATACTCTCAAAAAAAAGGAATAAGTAATTGTAACAACTACAAGCAGGAATGGGATTTCTAAAAGGTTTACATAAATACTTGGAAGCAAGAAATCACACACATACACAATCTCTGAAGAAGCATAAATAGGTTAGAAGAACAAGTAGCAAAACTTAAGAGAGAACCTAAAACTAAATCAGACAGAAATCAAGGACTCTGTGACACAAGAAATATTAGAATAAAATCAATGATTGAAAGGAAAAGATCAAGAAAATATCTGGTACCAATAAGTGACTTAGAAAACATACTAAGGAGACAAAAGTTAAGAATTATTAGATTCCCTGAAAACTTTAATTTTTTTAAAAGAAGTCTGGATAATTATATTTCAGGAAACAATGAAGACTGCCCAGATCTCTCATGAAAAATATTTATAATGGAAAAGTTTCAGAAATGTCATGGTCAAAATCCAGAGTTGGCCATATCAAAGAAAAAGTACTTCCTGCATCCGCAAAGAAGCAGTTCAAATACCAAGGAACCACATACAAAATTTGGCAGCATCTATTATAAACATTATCTTCAAATACAGTATTTCAAATAGCAAAAGATAGACTTACAGTCAAAAATAACTTATCCTGAATGCTGAATACAATCCTATAGGGAGAAAAAAATAAGACCTTTAATAGAATAGAAGAATTTTAAAAGCATTTGTGATTAAAGACCAGAGCTGAATAAGAACTTTTAATGTAAACAAGAAATGAGAATTCTAAATAGCAAATTTATTTTGGCATTTGGAAGATAGTATATGATGATGTGCCAACAGTAAGGGGAGAGGAAACCTAGATCTTCAGAATCTTGATATCTATAGTGAGAGATTCAAATAAGAAAACATGGTTCTTGGGTAATAGATTGATTCTGTTCTAGGAGTCTGAAGACTGCAAAGAAGAAGTTGTGGTAATGTAGAAGAGGAAAAAAGGGTGAAATTTACTGTTTCTCTAAATTGAAGTGTGTGAGAACAGTTATAGATATACAGGAAGGGATATACTTGTCTCAATGAGAATGAACAAAAGAGAATTGAATACACACATTGGTATAGAATTAGCTATGTTCTCTACCCTTTCTTTGCAACAGTGGTTTTTCCATTGTTGAAATTTCCAATTTCCAAATTTTGCTAAATTTGTAGACATTTTTTTTTGTGAGGCTGACCAATAGATAATAATTTGGGGGAGGGGGAGCACAGCAACTCTTCTAACTATCTACTGAGGTGTACAGGGTTTGTGATTTTTTATTGGTGGAGAAATTACCCATATCATTGAAATCTTAGGTCTTCAAATTCTAAAGTTTTAGAAGTTTAAAAAAGATGACTTTTTAGATAGATTCCTGAAAGGATCAGGATTATTTTGGCTCCTCTGATAAAGATATTAAGAGTTTGTGTTGTCTTTATGTTCTTTGTGTTTACAAATGTCATTACAGCTTTTCCAAGTGAAATAAGTAATAAGATTTCTTCTAATAGGCTTAGGTGCATGCAACTGGACATCTTCTCTTCTCTTCTCTTCTCTTCTCTTCTCTTCTCTTCTCTTCTCTTCTCTTCTCTTCTCTTCTCTTCTCTTCTCTTCTCTTCTCTTCTCTTCTCTTCTCTTCTCTTCTTCTTCTGAGGGTTAAGTGACTTGCCCAGGGTCACACAGCTAGGAAATGTTAAGTGTCTGAGACCAGATTTGAACTCACTCCTCCTGACTTCAGGGCTGGTGCTTGATCCACTGCCCTACCTAGCTGCCCCCAGTTGGGCATTTTCTAATGCATTTTGGAATTTTTCCATAGGCAGCTGTAGTGCTGTGCCTAGATGTGAGCTTTAACATGATGCACTCATTTCCTGGTGAGGAGTCTTCGTTTGAACAAGCTAAGAAGGTGATGACCATGTTTTTGCAGCGGCAGGTAACTATAACATTGTTTTATACGCTGGTGCATCTATTTAAAATACCAAATAAACAGATATAACTTTGAAAGAAACTTTGTTAAGATGTTAATTATGGAGAAGGCTAAGTCTATTTAAACTTTCTTAAAGTGATTTCTAAATAAATTATCTTGCATGAGCCTCATAACAGGCCTGAGGCAGTAATCTTTTGACATTCAAGTAGAATAACTTTAGTGATTAAGTAGATGGGGGAAATTTTTTGGTTCTGGTAATGTTTTTGTTTTATTTTCATATCACCTCTCAGTATTAGCGTATAGTGAGAAATAGAAGGTTAGGGTAAAATGAAAAACATTCAGTGCTTTTTCTTAGACTTGTGCTAATGTTTAGGTTGGGGCTGACAATAACTTAAATTCTCAGTGGAATAAAGATATTGTCATCTAGCCTAATGCTCTTCAGCCAGCAGAGGTCTGAAGGGACAGGTTACTGATCCCTTTGACATCCCCCCTTTAAAAATTAGGTTTAATAAAATAAAACAGCATTTTAAAACTCTTGTGTGTAGTTTAGTGCCTTAATTTTTTTTCCAGGTGTTTGCTGAGGCCAAAGATGAAGTTGCTTTAGTTCTTTTTGGTACGGACGCCACTAAGAATGACCTTGCCACTGGGGATCAGTATCAGAATATCACTGTACACAGACACCTAATGCTACCTGATTTTGAATTGCTGGAAGACATTCAGAACTCAGTTCAGCCAGGCACCAGACAAGCTGACTGTATCCTTTTTTAGCCCACAGCAGGACTTTGCTTTAATCTGCAGGGGTGGAAAGCTGGGCAGTGAGGTAATGGCTGTGGAGTTGTGACTCAATGTGAAAGGGCTTTGGGTTTGAGAATAGTGCTGGGGATGATGAGAACCCAAAGGAAAGAGCTCAGTTGGGAGTCATAGGAGGACCAGGGCACATTCCAGTATTGGATCACTGCATGCAAATCCTGGCACTTAGAAGCAGAAAGCAGAATGGGAAGGAACCCTGGGGGTCCTCCAGGCCCACCCTCTCTTTTTATAGTGGAGGAGCTTTAAATGCCAGAAATGTCAGGTGTCTCGCAGAAGGGCATTTGAACTCAGGTCCCCCAACTTCAAAGATCTTTATCTGATGCCATGAAGAACTCTAGCCTTTCCAGGTCTTAGTTTCCTCAAAGTGAGGACTTTTGAATTGGAAACTGAAGTTCTCCTCTGGTTCTATATATCCAATTCTACATTGTATTAATAATACATACTAACGTACGTAGGTTGTGAGGTCAAGAGGTGGGGGGAGGACCAAGGCAGTAGAAGACCCAAGGGAGAGAAAAGGATCTTCTGTTAGATCTCTCTCAAGTCCTTATTCTAGTAAAGAGTAACTTTGATGGGTCATTGACTAGTCATGTTATAAAAACATGTTCTGGCACTACCAAAACCGCAATTACATTTGTGTTTTCTAAACTCTCAGCAAGAGGAATTGTTGTATAATGGATAAAGAACTGCTTCTCTGTGCCCTCATAATCATGCAGGCCTGAGTCCAAGTTCCACCTGTGGACATCCCCCTCCCCTCCCTCCACTTTTGACCCTGGGAAAGCCACGTGACTTTTCAGTGTCCCCCAGGAAACTTCTAAACTCCAAGTCAGAAGGATTGTGGAAATTTCTTTCCTGGGAGTATCTAGCTGGCAGTGGAGGCCCAGGTCCAAAGCAGAGAGCTCCAGAAGGCAGTGCTGGCCACTAGGGGGAACTGTGTGTGGGGCCTCCTGCTGCCTGCTCATGGGCTTCTGATACAGTATTATCTGCAGGACTCAGCAAAGAGAAGTTCTTTGACTCAGACAGTGCCCATAGTAATCCACTTGGAGAGTCAAGTGTCCCGGATTAGCATCAGAATAACATAACCCTGCGAAGTTTTCCTGTGATTTTTGAAAAAGAAATTTTGTTATTGGACCTCAGTAGAAAGCCTATGAAGCAAGTGGGCCTAGTACAAAACACAACTGATACACAGCTGATATAAGGGATGATCATCCAGTCATCCTTTCCAAAACAGCACTCTTCTCAGGATTAAGCAGTCCCAGTAGTGGGGGGTTTTGGCCCCTCCATATCCAGCCCTTTTTAATAGACATTTTGTACATTCCCTCAATAGAACGGGAGCTCCTTGAGGCAGAATAGGGATTGTTTCCTTCCTGATTGTGCATCCCCAGCACTTGCCAGGCTCATAGGTAGTTAGTAAATAGTTGTTCATTGGTTGATATCTTTAAAAGGATAATCTTTACTTCCTAAAAAGATGGGCAGCTAGGTAGTGTGCTAGATAGAATGCTGGGCCTTGGTCAGAAAAGCCTGAGTTCAAATCCTGCTTTAGACACTTAGTAGCAGTATTACCCTGGGCAAGTCACTTACCCCTATTAGCCTTAGTCTCCTCCTCTATAAAATGGGAATAAAAATAGCATTTACTTCCCAGGATTATGAGGTTCAAATGAGCTAATATTTGTGAAGTGCTTTGCACAATTCCTAACCCATAGTAAGTGCTATATAAATGTTAGCTGTTAATATTCTATCACCATTATCAAAATGCTAATTTTGTTAACAACAGATTGTAAATAAATCATCTATAAATGTTTTTGGGGAAACCTTTTAGCCTCTATTTACTCCTCCTAAGTTTTAAGGGGATCTTTCTTTTACTGTCTTGGGATGTGGCTTAGAAGTCCATGTGTACCTGCCCATATATTTAGCCTTTTGGGGGGGCATGCTTTTTAAGTTTTATATTTTTTGTTTTAATAAGACTAATCTTCATATGGCTGCCTCCCTATTCTTTTCTAACAACCATTTCTGAAACCTTTTCCAGTTGTTTTTCTATAGGAGTGTGGTAAACTGGATTGTGTGTAGTCATTCCACTTTAGGTGCACTACAATTTTGGATAAAGACTTTTCTCTTAATGAATTGAGCTGGAACTGTCATACTGTGAATGAAGCTGCCCATCCTAACTATAACAACAAGATTCACTTCAAAGCCAGAGGATCTATAAATGGTAACACTTCCAAAGTGGGCCACAAATAATAAGATGTTGCATTGGACAATTCCTTAATAGCTTTGTGACACTGAGAAAGCTGTTCAGCCTTTCCCCTCATTTTGTGCAATTCTAAAATGGGGATAATAAAAGGACTACCTCACAGCATTGTTGTGGGGTGGGATTAATTGATAAATCTAAAAAAAACTTTTAAAAACTTAGAACATTATAAATGTAAGCTATAATTATATGACTCAGACTGGGAAATTATTGGGAAATAGTTGTATGTTTTCATATTGAAGCAATTGCTTGGTAATGTCTCTTTCCCTTAACTAAATTAGTCCTCGATGCTCTTGTTGTGTGCATGGATGTGATACAAAAAGAAACCATGTAAGTATTATAGCCAAGCAGAGTTGGGAAAACCATCCACAAATATTTAGTCTCTTACAGCAGTATGGCAGTTAATTCTTTGTTAACCAAGTAGCCTAACTGGTTAGCTCCTAATTATGTTCACCAAAACTGCATTGATGCTTTCATTCCTAGATGTATTCAGTGTTTAGTTAAGGTTAGCCAAGGAAAGTGTCCTTAGAACATGAAGCTTTTGTCTTAACCATTGTCTTCTAGCTTAACACATGATGGTTACTAAGCTGTTGTAGTAAATTATAACATTCAGGCACACCTGAGAGGATGGTATTAATGTTGTGGAGGAAAGACAGTGTCTGAGACAGGAGACCTGGGCTGTACAACTTGATCACTCTAGGCCTTGTTTTTTTAATCAGTAAAATGAAGAGGTTGGAATCTCTTGACGATTTCAAGCTTGATGGCACATGTTCACTGTGGACAAATGAATTAATTTTTGCAATTAATTCTAATTTGGAATAAGCTAAGTACCAGAAGAAGTCTTACAAGAGACCATCTAGACCTTCTTCCTTATTTCATGTAAGCACATCATGCAGAAACATTATCTGTCTTTAGAAATGTTTCTCAGGAATCTTCTCAAAGAAAATTTCCAAAAATGTTGAAGCCATGGAAAAACAGATTTTAGGGGATTTTTTTTTTTTAATGACAAGCAAGTAAAGACAGTATGGGGAAATAGGGAAGCTGCTAGAGCTCTCCCTGTTTCCCTTGAAAACCACATAAAATCAAGCCATGGAACAGAGTCTAACAGAATGAAGCTTCTCTCCAGCTCAAGATAGACTGGAAAAACTTCCAAGAATGGTCAGTCTCTCGGGAGTGAGAAGGGCGTTTAGCCCAGGTCAGACAGATTCTCGGAAAGCAGGTGAAGAGGGTCTTGATCACAGCGAGTCAGTGACTCAGACCCTCAGTTCTGGCTCAGTAGAGGAGTACAATAGTGGGACAGCTCAGAAGGCAAACTCTGGGAAAACAAGCTACCCTTGCAAACACAAGGGGGCACTGTACTCACAACCAAGGCCCAGAGCTTCACAGGAAGCTTGGGACAGCACTCCTTTACTCCAGAAGGAGAGCTTAACCATAAAAGTAAAAAAGTAAAAACAAAAGAGGGGAAATAACAAAAGAAAAGCAAAGAAAATGAGCAAGAAACAGAAAAAGAACCTTGACCATAGAAAGCTACTATGGGGACAGGGCAGATCAAATACCAATTCAGATGAGGACAAAATGTTCACAGAAGAAATCTCAGAGTGATATGAATTAGTCTGAAGCCCAAAGAGGCTTCTTGGAAGGGCTAATAAAAGATTTAAAAAGCAAATAAGAGAGGTAGAACAAAAGATGAGAAAAGAAATGAAAGATATGAATGAGAGAGTTAACAACTTGGAAAAGGAAGGGAAAAAAATTTGAAGAAAACAAACTCCTTAAAAAATAGTTGGCCAAATGGGGGAAAAAAATCCACTGAAGAAAACAACAACTTCAAAAGTAGAATTAACTAAATGAAAAAAGAGAATATGGGGTAGTTAAGGAGAGAGAGAAATTTTGGGGAGAAAATTTAATACCTGTAATATTTTAATAATTTTTTTATTTTCATTCCTCTCTTGTTTCCACAAAAAGATTAAATGAAAGAGTCTCTTTCCTACCTGGATACTGTGTAACTTTATCTGATAGTACTAGAAATAGGGTGGCAGAATGGATTCATCTCTGACATATTCTTTTTTTCCTTTTAATTTTTTTTTCTCTCTGAGGCAATTGGGGCTAAGTGACTTGCCCAGGGTTACTTGGCTAGGAAGTGTTAAAGTGTCTGAAGCCAGATTTGAACTCTCCTCCTGACTTCAGGGCTGGTGCTGTATCCACTGCGCCACCTAGCTGCCCTTCTGACACATTCTTGGGGATGAACGGAAATTGGAAAGAAGCTGATAAGGGAGGAGGAAGCCAAAGAGACCTCAGTTAGTCACATTGATCATATTTCTCATTTAGTGGAAATCAGAACGATGTTTAAGGTATATAATCTCTTCTTAGACATTCAGGAACTTCCTCTAGGTTGTCAGAAATGATATTTTACTGAGGATTCACTTAAAAATTATTGTTAAATACATTAGAACTATTAAAACCATATTAATTTCATTTTGAATTATTTTGGTATCTTAGTGGTATGATATTCCTGATTACAGATAATATTTTCCTAATATAATAATTTTCTCTCTTCTAGTGGAAAGAAGTTTGAGAGGAAACACATTGAAGTGTTCACTGATCTGAGTAGCCCTTTCAGCAAAGACCAACTGGATGTTATCGTCAATAACTTGAAGCGGTCTGATATCTCCCTTCAGTTCTTGTAAGAGCCTAGGTCTAATGAGTTAAAACCTGCCCTTCTAGAAGTCCCCTGATTTAGGAATAAGATGGTAAATCCAAGGAATATGAAGCCTTCCTATAGTCTTTCATTCCAATATATCCTTGTTGTTTCTGTATTAGGAACAGCATATAGCTTAGTTACCAATTTTTTGGGAATAAGCCAAGAGCCAGAAGCGATCTTGCAAGAAACCATCTTCTGCCCATATTCTTTTTCATGTAAGCATGTCATACAGAAAGATTATCTACCTTTTAGAAACATTTCTTAAGAATCACCTTGTGGAGAGAAAATTTCAAGAAATGTTGGAGCTATGGCAAAACAGGTTGTAGAGGATTTTTTTTCAATAACAAACAAGAAAGGAGAATATGGGATGGTTCTGGAAGGGAAATTGTAATACCTATAATATTTTTTAAAACTTTGTTTCCAGTTATAAAATTAATTTATTAGTTTAGAAAAATAAAAAATGTGTTGTATGATTTGCTTTTATGAACATAGTTATATTGTCTGTTGTTTTAGAAAAATAAATGAAGACCTAGCAAGAAAATTAAGGGGGAAAATGATTTTCTTTTATCTCAGTTTTGTTATACTATTTACTTTAAACGAGGCAATTGGGGTTATTGCTGTGTGACAGGGTCATACAGCTAATAGGTGTCAAGTCTCTGATGCTAGAACCAGTGCTCTATCAGTGCTCCATCAAGCTTCCCATTACCCCTCATTTTGAAGAGACAGACAGACAATGCCTCAAAGCAGCAGTCCTCAAAGTGTGATCTTTAGATCCCTGGAGGTCCCTGAGACCTTTCATGGAGCCCAGGTAGCAAAAATCGTTTTCATGATATTAGAAAAATGTACTTACTTGCCTATTAAAATATTTTTCCCTTTTCCAACTATATAGTTATATGAAGTTGGATTTTCTTCATATATTTCAATCCAAACAATGTATTGCAACAAATTGAATGCACAAGTAGCTACAAGAATCCATCTCTTTTCTGCTAAGCTAGACATGAAAGACATTGGCAAATTTTATTCTCATTAAATTTTTTTGTTTTAGAAAATCAGTTTTGTTTTTTTTTTGATAAAAATGTTATTTATTATTTACATGTAAACATATGTAATGCGTCTGTTATTCTAAACTATCAATATTTTAAAATTTTATCAATTTAAATATAATTTGCTAAATACCAGTAGCTAGCACCCACATAAAAGAAAAGGTCTTTGGGGTCTGCTATAATTTTTGAGAGTATAAAAAAAAAGTCCTCAATAATTTTTAAGAGTGTAAAGGGGTCTCGAAACAAAATTTTGAGAACTGCTGCCTTAGAAAAGCAGAAGTTTTCTCCCCCAGACATCAATAATCTCTTGTCTCACAATAATTATAATGACTAAAACTCATATTTATATAGTATAGTGCTTTGGTAAAAAACTTTTGTAGTACCTAATCCTTCTGTTAAATAACTTATTTGTGCCTGAACTATCTGGTGAAAAGAGATCTAGGAGATTGGGTTTGGGGAATTTACTGAAGAATCCTGCATTAGGATACAGTAATGCAGTATTAGAGGAGAAGTGCTCTCTATCTCTAATGATTTGGTAACCTCAATGGGATCCTTTTTTGGTACAGTAGCTTTTTCAATGGCTGAGGGTTTCTCCTCTACAAATTTCTTAAGAATAGTGAGGATAGTTGCTTCCAAAAGATTTGTCAGATAATGGTTGGAAAAAACTTCAAGAATGTACTTCAGAGAAGTAAAATGCTGTTGAAATGACATTTTTCTTTTCATTGAATACAAATCTCCTTATCATTTCAAGGTTTCCACTTGGCTTCTCTTTCCTGTTGATGATTTGATGTGCTTTTGTATGGTTTGTATGGTTTAAGAAGCCTGAACCTTCTATCAGAGGCATCTTTATTTTGAAAAAATATAATTCAAGCATTTATCAAGTGCTTATCACTTGAGTAGTATATCTTAAGTGACAGAGAAGACTATTGTGGGCTTTAGTTTTGTTAGAGTGACAGTAAGAGTTTATACTTATTTAGAGCTTTACAGTTTACGAAGCACTTTCCTCACAATAATTTTGATCAGTATCACAGAACCTGGGAGTTGGAAGGCATGTCAAAGGCCATCTTATCCAATCTATAACTGACTAAAAATCTCTACATCATCTCAAGCAAATGGTCATATTTAGAAGTTTATTTTATTTTGCTTTAAAACTTTATTTAAATTATTTTTATTTAAGGTGAGTAGTCATTAATGAATATTTCCATATGCAAAGGACAGAAGAGGACTTTATGTAAAATTATGCATGTATCAAGTACAACTTATTTTTTTTAAGAAACACATTACCTTGAATATGGCAGTATCAGCATTGCCCTTCTTGTTTATGTCTCCAAACTTCTTTCTCTTCTAGATATTTTTAACATGTTTTATTGCTATTTATTTCTCTTTCTCCTCAAACTTGACTATGATTTTTGTGAAATTCAAAAATGAAAATTGCTGGAGAGGAAACAAGTTGCTGAACGATTTTTCTAATCCTAGTTATCTGAGCTGTTTCTTTTCATAATTCATTATCTTTCTCCTTTTTACTAAAAAAAATCTAATATAAGAGAGTAGAATTTGGGGATTTATGATCTGAGACATCCCATTTATTGATTTCTTTGGTTGGACTAAAACAAAGGAGAACATAAACTGGATTTTGGATAGACTAACTCTGAGATGACTTTTTGATCCCTTTCAGCTGCTTCAGGAGAGGTTCTTCCTTGTTTGGTGTTGGGGGGGAGGAGAGTTTGTGACAGACCAGCTTCTTCTTCACTCTGTTCTCTCCTTTTAATATTTCAAGTCTAAGCACAGTGTAACCTTTTGAGAGGTATTTAATTTAATTTTGAAACAACAGACTTCCCAAAAACAACCCTCTGCAAACTGTACAAAGTAAATTTCCTGAAAAAGAAAAGTATCTGTGCCCTGCAGCTTTTGGCCATTTAAAAAAAAAAAAAAGAAGAAGAAGCAATATTAACTGTGATATTTGACTAGAGTTCTGTTGACTTCTATTTTTGTTTACATTGTTGTGGTCATAATTCTGTTTTTTCCTGCATTAGTTTCCACCCATTCTTTAAGAGTTTATTTTCTAGTTAAAATGGCTTCTTATTCATGAGTAATAAGAATAGTGATGCCTTAAAAATACTGTGCTGGATGTCAAGTTTCTTGGAGCTGAATTGAAAGGTTGATGAATATATGAATGTTTCATTTGATTCATACATGTATATTAAAATTGCTATTCAAAAGTAGAGTTATGCATCATCTATCAAAAGAAATGAGCCTTTTATTATGCAGGAGTCCTGTTTTTATGTACTTAACAATTGTTAATAATGTTCTTTGCCTTAAGTCTTCCTTTTCCAGTTGATGGAGAAGATGGGTCTGGGGATACAGATGATAGCAGCTTTCATTCTGAGAGACACAAACCATCTCTCCCACCAAAAGGACTCACTGAGCAACAGAAAGAAGGTGTTTGTGTGGTGAAGAATATAATGATGTTACTGGAAGGAGAAGATGGTCTAAATGAAATTTACTCCTTCAGGTAAGGGAACAGGACCTTGATGGCAAGCATCTAAGATCTGGATTTGTCTCCATGACTTGACATTTGTTATTGGATCTTTTCTTTTGCCTTTATTTGAGCCAGAAGTGTTATTCCCGATTTTTTTTTTAAAGGGGTACTATATGCTTTTAAATTGATGGGAAAATATTTAATGACTAGAATAGATCCTCTGTTTCTTTATCCTCTGTTTCCAAATAACAATCTGTTTTAGTGGGGTTTGGAGATGTGTGGGTATTATAGTTTTAATTAATCAGACTGTGAGACAAAAGTATTGTCTCCCTCTCCTTCCTATTTACCTTTAGTGCTTGTCTTAGTCCCTTCTCTTTGATGTGCTAACCTAAAATGATCATAAATATGGAAAGTAGTACCAAATAATAGAATCTATATGCTTTTCTGATATAATCCTTATAGATTAAATGGTAAATCCCATTCTGTTAGTAATTTGAATGTTTGTTGATTGTGTAATATTTATTTTTTTAAACTTTTATAGTTTGTAGATTTCTTTGGACAGGTAAAAGATTTGTTATACCTGTAACTTTTTTTTCCTCCCATAATTGCAGAGAAACATAACTAATGGTAAGTGTAATCCTGCTTTTGCTGAAAAACATTTCACTGCCTAGTGAAATAGCATAAGAACATTTCTAAATAGATTCTTTCAATGAACTAGAATCAACTACGTAGTTCCTAAGTGATAAAATTCTAACTGATCATTTTACTTCAGGTTAATAAATTAATAACAGATTGGAAAACTTTGATATAGTTTGTGTGGACAGATAATAATGCATGCCCACATTCTTTTTTTAAAAAACCAATATTGCTCTTTCAAGAAACTTGATATTTTGATTCCAGTGATGAGATTATAAATTTTGACTAGAATGTTATATCTCTAATGCCTCAAAATACGACCCCAAAGCTCTTAAGTCAGTGAAGGTGTAGAAAGACTTTCATTATGGGACATTCTCAAGATCTTCTTTCCATAAACAATCTGTTTGCTCTAAATCTTTTCAAAAGACAGATCATCACTTTTTGATCAGTGATTTTATAAATTTTGATTTTTAAGACTCAGCTCATATGTCTGAGGTTACCCTAATGACTATAAAGCCAAAAAAAATCCGTTAAAATCTTTCACATAAACAAGTTTCTTTCACACCACTCACAGGCAGAAGTTACCTATTTTATTCTGTATCCTAACAATTAGAAATTTTGGTTTTGAGTTGATTATATTAGCTTGACTGATTAATCAGTGCTTGAGTTGAAATTGATCAGAATGTACAGGAAGTGACTTAGAGAAATACTTATGGATACACAGGATTGGGTAGAAAGCCACAATCCAGGGCCCATTTTCACTGACACGTATCATGGCCCCTCGGCACGGTTAACCCTGAGCTTTAGCTTCCTATTTTCTGAGGTGTGTTTTGGCTCCCTAGTGATATAAAATGTATGGTGGCAGCGAGGAAGGACATTGCCCCAATTATAAATTTATATTGAGTCATATGGTGCTAACCTTCAGGAAGAAGAAGACTTTATATATCAGGTGAAAGTCAGATTGAGAAAATATTGGCAGTGCCCTTAGGACATTTCTTGGGACAGTTTTATGCAAGTCACCCTAAGGGGATGTAAAGAGAGGCTTTTGATGAGGGATGGGACTTCTCTCTAGTCTAAAGAAACTCAGTGGAGATTCTGGACTTAAACCCTTCTGTGCTAATCCGATGATTGTTAATCCATACTCTTCGCTCCCTCCTTTGGCTCCACCCATCAGGAATTTAGGCTAATGTCAGTTTTAAAAATATTTGCAAGAGTTTTAATTATAGTGTCACCCTGAAGTTTCAGATTTGCTATGGTATAGACATGTGAATCCTCAAGGTTCCTGATCCTAGAGACAGCCCCAGGAAATAGTCCTGATGTGCCTCTAGAATCTCATTCTCTCAAAAAGTCTTAAGCTTTTTGCAACCCCTTTTTACAAGAGAAATTTTTACATGATCCTGGGCATATAAGTATATAAAATAGGTATACAAATCAAACATTTACCAGTAATAAATCTTAATTTCACCATCCCCATATTCGAATCACAGTTTAAGAAGCTTTGATTTACAGGACTAAGAAGCTGCTATCCTGGTGCCAGCCGTTTCCTTATTTGTTGTTCATTCTCTTTCCAGATAAATACCTTAAATCATTTTACCTCTTTGGAGATCAGTTTTCAGTTTTAACACTGTGTGTATTTGGCCATTTATTCGCTTGTCTCATTCCTTAATGAGAGAGCATCACAGTTAAAGACTGTCACTGGTTCTCCTGTGTCTCATGAACTTACTGGACCAGGACCCCTGTTGTAGAATGCAGGAAACTCCCTCCTTTTGGTGGTGGAATCAAATAGTCCCTTGTTTTTGCTTTTCCATGGTTTAGTAAATAATTTGTTAACTCTTGCTTGGCAGGATTAGAAATATTCTTGTCTTATTCCACAAGACTACATATGTAGTAATAGGCTCTTCTTCACCTCCCATCTGCCTTTATTTAAACAGACAGTAAAGATCAAATCTTTTATTTAAGAGACTTAAAGAGTTAATTGAATCACAGAGTTATACATCTTTCATGGAAGGGAGGAGAGAAAGCAATGTCCATCTCTTTAATTACCTAAAGATTGGTTGAAGGAGATTTAGCACAATGTCCCCACAATATATCCTATTTGTCTTCTGGGGCCTTTCTTCCCTTCAGCCTACCACATCATGTCACTGTTGTCATTAACATGAAGGAAAATTATAAGAAAGGGCTGGATGGGGAAGAGGGAGGGAGATCAGCCACGACATTCAGTGGGTTCTCCCCAACCAGTCTGTCTTCTCTCCTGGCACTCTCCCAATGAGGGGTGGCTGTTTTCCTGCCCCTCCTCCTGTGCTTCTATGTGTTACCAACAGAACAGCTACTCATTCGAGAAATCCAAGTACTTTTCCCAGCCTATGTAAAATGACTTTGTTTGCTTGCTTTCAAGTATTACAGCGTTGTCTTTCCTCTTTTTTCCCCCATTACTTAGTGAGAGTCTGAGGCAGCTGAGTGTCTTTAAGAAAATTGAAAAGAGACCCATGCCCTGGCCCTGCCAGCTGACCATTGGCTCTAATCTGTCTATCAGGATTGTGGCCTACAAGTCAGTAAGTAACAGAAATAGAATGTTCCAAGAAATGATACTGCGCCGACCCCGCCAATAGGATTCTTGGATACTTAGTTGGTTTTTCACATTGAATCATTTCTTCCTTTGCTGACTCTGCTTTTGCTGCCTCATTTTGGACATCCAACTAGTCATTAAAAATATCTCCTGAGGGTGGGTAAAGAAGGCTCAGTGAAGAAGGGCTCAGGTTGGTTCTAGTGAAATGTGTGTCATGCTCAGTCCTTTTTTAGTTAATTTACATTCTTTCTGTATCTGTACAGATAATTTAGACCTGGTAAGGTCACAGGATTGAGAGCATTCAGAGACCATGTAGTTCAGCACACCCCTTGTTTTTCAGATGAAAAAACTGAGGTTCCAGGTAGTATACTGACTTTGCTCGTAATTGTTACATGGGAAGTAAATAAGAAAATTAAAGTTGATCCAAACCCAGGTTCATTTGGGGAACATCAGGAAGGTCAGCAGGCTGGTGAGTAAAGTTTGTAAAGGAGAGAAATAGCAAATGATGTTGGAGAGTAATTGACATATTTCTAACTCAAGCGGAGAGCCTTTTCTTTTGTGTGGGGATAGGGGAGTGGGGAGCAGCAGTAATTACAGTCATGCAAATAATAAAATTTGTTGGTATGATACTTTCAGAAAGTCTTACCAATTTTTAATTTGGGTTCTCAGAAGAGTTTTGATCCATTGTGCTTTGGACTTGAATAAGTTTAACAAAAAGTTAAAAAAAATAATAATAGTAATTGCTAATATTAAAGTGCCACAAGGTTTTCAAAGTGCTTTATATCACTTTGTGCTTTATATCAATTATCTCATTTGATCCCACAATAACCCAGTGAGGCAGGTGTCATTGTCATTGCTGTTTTACAGATGAAGAAACTGAGACTGAGAGGGTTGAGTGATTTGCCCAGGGTCGCAAAGGTGGTATTCAGTATTTTAAGACATGTTTTCAACCCAAGCCTTCATGACTTTTAAGTCTAGGCTTTATCTACTGTGATACCTAACAAAACCAAATGGGCAGGTCCAGGGATTTTTATTTTTTTCTTGCTGCAGATGAGAGGAAAAAAGTAGGTTATCTCCCTCTTGCATTGCTTAGTAAAAGAAAAAGGGACCTCTTAACAAAAAGCAGAAACCGGTGTATATAAACCTATATACATATGTATGTGTACATAATATGATATGTATATATTTTAGTTGATTTAAAGTATATATTTTTAATTCCTATTTCTCTCTAAATTCTTACTGATGAAAATGATCTTATCTTCTATTTCTTCTTCAAATTTATTCTTGGAAAGTAGGAGAATACATTGGTAAAACACTTCCTTCAGGTAATTGTCTTAAAGAGAGCAAGAAAGCTATTGCCATCTATTCCCTCAAGATTATTTTTTTTTAAATAACTGACAATTTAATGTGAAAAAAGAAAAAGTCAGAATTTGTGCTGTTTTAAAGATAGGAATGATGGATCTAGAAAGTGAGAGAAGAAAATTAAAGAATGATAATGGAGATAGTTGGATCAAAGAGAATTTTTTCAAAGATGGGGGAGACATGGACATATTTTTGGCAGAGGAGAAAAAGAGTAATAAGAATGGTAATGATAGAAGGTAATGATAGGATATAGGAGAGAAAATGGGATAGAATTGAGATTACTTGGATGTAGAATGGTTTACTAGTGTTTAAAAATAAAGTTAGAAGAAGTAGCAAGTTTGGGGAAAAGAATAGTAACTCTAGATTCATCAGGTTTAGTCATTTCAGATTTTGAGAAAGCAAGAAAATAAGTCACATTTAAAAGAGATATTAATGTGCTGGCACATCATAAAAACAGCAAGTTGTTGATACTGTGAAATAGCCTTTCTGAATTCACCTGCTTTTCAGAAGAAAATCTCAACTATAATAGTCAATGTAAATTTCTGTCTGCGATTATTTGGATTCTTTGAAAGAACTGTGATAACATTTAAATGTGTTTTCTGGGGGCAGCTAAGTGGCGCAGTGAATAGAGCACCAGCCTTGAAGTCAGAAGGACCTGAGTTCAAATCTGGTCTCAGACACTTAACACTTCCTAGCTGTATGACCCTGGGCAAGTCACTTAACCCCAGCCTCAGGGGGAAAAAAAAAAGAAAGGAAAAAATGTGTTTTCTGATTGGAAGAAATTTGTTTTTCTGTATACTCCTTGTTGAAAAATGTTGCCTCAAGTCAATCATCTAGGTTGACATGTCTTTATTTGCAGTCTTGATGGTTAAATTGTTCCTCCCCTTTCACATAAGTGATTCAACACAGGCTAGTCTCCTAGTCTTTCTATATTCTGTACTGTCCTTATAGAAATGATACTTGAGTTTATAAAGTCTTTTTTGCTGCAACTTGGTCCATAAATGAAGTAATTTCCGTTTGGGGGCAAAGTCTGATCCATATTAATTTCCTTACACACTTAGAATGTTTTTTGTATTTGTTCTAAGCCCTCCTCTTTCTATTCTTTTTTTCTTTAAACTGTTTTGTTTGCTTTTTAAATATCCAAAGAGTGATTTCCAAAGTAAGTTTTAGAAATAGTTTTTATGTCAGTTTATTTTTGATGAATTGAGTATTTCTGAGAAACAGTGACACAGACTTCTGTTCCAGGTTTTCCTTGTTATTTAGAAAGTGGCTGTTTTCCTTAGGACCATAGACCTGGGAGTATAGCTTTATCTAATGATAATTATACTTTCAGCACCCTTAGAGAACATTGAAAAGGCAGAAGAGGTTTGCTCTACCCACATAAGATTGAAATTGTAGGGCTTTTACACTGGCTTTCCCTCTTGCTTTAATTGCACATTCCTCTACCTTTTAAAATCACTCATTTTCTGCAGTACTCTGCTCAAGGTGATTATTCTTCTACCTGAAACCTTAACTGTTTGCCCGGACTCCTGATGATCTCCTTCCTCTTGTTAAGTTACCGTATATATGTTTTGTATAGCTTTATTTTTATATAAAAGTTGTCTGCCTGATAGACTTTAAGTGCCTTAAAGAGAGGAACTGTTTGATTTTTTTTTTTTTTTACTATATAATCCCTAGTTCTTACAGAGACTTTGACTCAAAAGAGATTCTTCATAAATACCTGTCAATTGTTGATAAAAATGAATTTTAGTTGCATCTGACATTTGCTCTCTTTCAAGAGTCAATAAGTGAAATAGCAGACTTGGTCTGACCGTTTTTGGAAGAGCTGCTAAAATTTTAGTCCATTATCTCTGGCTCCTTAAATTCCAGTGCTAGATGTCTATCCCAAAAGCATAAAAGGGGAAAAGTTGCCATATATACAACAGAATATTTATAGCAATTTTGTAATTGCAAAGAACTGAAACAAAGCAGATGCCCATTTGATGGGGGAGGAGCTAAACACATTGTAGTACATGAGTGTAATGGAACAGGATGAGTTCAAAGAAACAAAGGAAGATTTATATGAACTGGTGCAGAGGAAAGGGAGTACAATCAGGAAACCATTATACACTGTAACTACAGCAGTGTAGAGAGGAAGAATACAGCCACAACAAACCCCAGAAATTAAGTATGGTATAACTGTAAGACTAGCCTCGACCTCAAAAAAGAGTTGAGAAAATGTACCTCCCTCTTTTCATATCAGTGGTGGTGAAGCCTATGGGTATAGAACATTTTATATCCTATCAGACATGCTTATTTGTATTTGTTATTTGTTACATGAATTTGTTAAACTACTTTTTTTAATCCTTTGTTATGAAGGACAACTCTTTGGGTAGGTTATATTTGGAACCATGGAATGAAAGCAAAATGCATGCATCACTTAAAAAGATAAAATACAAAGTGAAAACAGACAAAAATAATAGATACTAAAGTAGTTTGTCTTGATTGTGTTTGGGAATCAAAGAGAAGGCTCTAGACATGCTTCTTATGAGGGTCAAAACTGCTAGTCCTCCCTCATTTGTACTTTTCTTTTGGAAATAAGGTTACTCAGGAGAAAGTGAAAAAAACTTGGACGGTTGTAGATGCTCGAACTCTAAGGAAGGAAGATTTACAAAAGGAAACTGTTTATTGCTTAAATGACGATGATGAAACTGAAGTCCAGAAAGAAGACACTATCCAAGGTATGTCTGCTTTTCCCCAGTCATGCCAAGTAGGGATCTGCCTAAAGGAGGTTTTATTCAATAGGTGAGGCAGGTTAGAATTTATATTTTAAGAAGTGAATGACTTGAAATGTAACAATGCATCCTTCAGTGAGTTTGGGGCAGTCTGCTCTTCTGCGTTATGAGCGGGTAGAAATTTGAAATAAGAACTTAGCAGGCCATTCAACTCCTCTCTTGAGTCTTGGACTGTATGGCTTGGAGTATATTTTGATATTCTGTCATCTTGACTTAGCATACTCAAGGAATAGATTTCATACCTGATTGTTTTTTTAGTTGTTTTTTTTTCCAATTTTGAGACCTATTAGCCAAGGGAGTGCTTGGATTCTTAAGTCTTTCTGCTTACATGAATTTTTCTTGTGGTTTCACTTTCTGTTGAAATGTTTCCTAAATAAATTTGAAGGATAATGAAAATCATTTACTTTGATTTAGTGTTTTATGTTTGATACGGTCCTTAGAATCATGTGTATTAGTCCCCATTTGATGTTATATAATCTATCTGAATGGAGAGCAACCGTGACTAAGAGTTTAGATGATATGGCTAGAATGGCTAGATCCCAAACAAATGTTAAGGTAGAGATGTGACTCTTAAGTATATTAGTTATCACTTTACATTGTACAAAATTTCATATAAACAAAAATACTTAATCTGCATTCCTGGGGACCTGTAGCATTGTTTGTTTGGTTTTTTTTTCTTCCTCTTGCCTAGCCATAGACTCCATTTTTTGCCATTCTGCAACTGTCCATTGCTGACAAATTTTTCATGATGTGGGGTCCCATTGCAGTTTTTTTTTTTACCTTTTTATTGTTCTCTACTGTCATATCCTTGTCTTTATACCCCAAGCCTCCTAATTTCAAATAGAAAGGATAGTTAAGTCCATGTAGAAAATAAATTGAGGATGTTCTATACTCTTCAACATGTTGAATATTGCACTCTCCCCCCCCCAAAATTTGCAGAGCTCTTATTTGATCTGTACGCAGATTAACCAAAAATTGTAAGATCTTAATTTGAATGTTTGGGTTCCTATTAAAATTAGAGATTTACTGATGACACATGGAAAAATTGGAAAAATATTTTTCTTAGACATTAATGTCATGAGCTATATTTCCTAACTAGGCTCGGGGGCAGATGGGATGTTATATTTTAGTCCTTAGTTTTGAATTTAAGTTAGTAAAGACTTTTCCTGGATCCAGGAACTTGCTTCTTTTCTAATTAAAAAATTATGACAGCAACAAGAGAGTGAGCTTTGTTTATCTTTGTTTCTTATAGTTGAGCTATGTCTGCTCTTCATTTCTGCATCCAAAGCCATAATCTTCTTATTCTGATGACTGTGTGATCTTTTCTACCAATAGTAATGTCATAGATAGAAGAGCATTAACTTTCCCTGAAGGAGAGGTTATGAGAATAGAGATGCATGTTTAATAAGAAACCAAGAGTTTGTTTTTATGAATCTCACATAAGTAAAAAGGGGAAAAAGTAGTCTTACTCCAGGAAAGAGAGACAGACTGACAGAAAGAGAGATATAAATTACCAGTTGAAATGTTCAAGAATGAAGGTTTTAGATTTCTTTTTTTTTTTAGGTATCTGGTAGTCTTTCATATAAATTTTCCACAAGTGTCTTCTGTGATGTGTGTTTTCTGGTTTGTATAAAAATGTATTTCTGTTATTAAATTTGCAAATCATGCTTGTCCTGTAATCAGCCAAGGGTTGTCTTTAAAATATAACTTCCTATACTGTATTTGCTGCTTTGCCTTTTTTTTTTTTTTTTTTAAGCTATCTACAAAATGTGTATGCTGTTTTTGGTGTGTATGTTTTCTTTTTTTCTTGGTCATAGGGGAAAGTAATTTGATTAAAATTCCAGAAAGCAGAATTTAGAGGCTAGCTTCAGGGTGTGCATTCTTTGTTAATGTATGCGTAAAGCTAATTTCGGTTTGTGAAAAAATGTAGCCCCATATGCCTACCAGATGCTCTTCTCTTGTTCTCCAGGGTTCCGCTATGGGAGTGATATCGTTCCTTTCTCTAAAGTGGATGAGGAGCAAATGAAATACAAAACAGAAGGAAAATGTTTCTCTGTTTTGGGATTCTGTAGATCTTCTCAGGTGCAGTATTTTTACCACATTTGTGTGTAAAACAAGTACAAGCTGTTTTCCTAACTACTCATTGAGAAATCATACTAACCTATCATTGATACATGGGCACTACTTCAGTATTCCTCTAATGCCTCTTTGGGGTATAGAAGTGATGCTGGATTCTTTAGTCCTGCCAGACTGCATCATAGTACAAACTCTTTTATATGCCCAAATGATTTTCTCCAGCAAATTTTCTCTTCTGCCATTCCCACTCTCACTAATCTCCAGTTTCTCCTTTACTGATCGCATATACTCAATTCAAAGGCTGGAGAGCTGACTGGGGCATGAATTGTGGAATTAAACCAGCCACACTTTCCCCTCTAATAGAATCAATAGGATGTGAAATTGGTCCAAAAGTAATATGTTTTTAAGCAACTTGTGTTGGTACAGAGATTGGTATTGTTGAGATATGAGGAAGGCCCCTCATATATTTGGTGGGTCCCTATATGGTGAACTTATGGGAAGACATGGAATTATGCTTCTGTAGGAGGTCTCCTGCTACCCTCAGAGGGACCTGGCAGATTTACCTGTAGAATTAAAAGTCTGGCACCAAAGAGATACATGATTAACAAATTTGTTTATAGATGTAAGTATCCCTTTTTTGTATATGCCTATAATTTCTGGACATGAAAAAACTTAATTTACTATAAAAATATCCAAAAGTTAGTTAAGTAAGCATTTTAGAAAAACTTGGAAGTTCTGCACATCCCCTTATAGAAGACCGCAGATGTTGGGAGACTCTGAGAAATTTATACTTGAAACCAAGATACTTACAGCAAGGTGTTAGCACAGTGTGATTGATGAGATGATGGTTCTCTAATTCACATATATTTAGTATTTAGTATGGTGATGTAATAGTTCTACAGTTGGCACATGTTCCGTATGCTGTAGTGATGTAATTGTACTAAGGTATGCAAGGGCTGAGGGCTGAGAGGACTTGAAATAAGCTGACTCGAGTGAGTGTGTGCCTTGAGCTCTATCTCAGACTAGAAAGCTAGCTGGGACATTACATCCCCCTTGATGGCCTTAGTATTGTCTACCTTTGGTTTACTTAGGCAAGTAGCCATCAGATACATCATTGTAGGTATGTTTCCTTTTTTTTTTTTTTTAATTAAAGCTTTATTTACAAAGCATATGCATAGGTAATTTTTCCAACATTGACCCTTGCAAAACCTTTTGTTCCAGATTTTCCCCTCTTTCCCCCTATCCCCACTCCTAGCTGGCAGGTAGTCCAATACATGTTAAATATGTTGAAAGACATGTTAGATCCAATACACACACACACACACACACACACACACACACACACACACACACACACACATATATACACACACATACACACATACATATTTGTACAGTTATCTTGTACAAGAAAAATCAGATCAAGAAGGAAGAAAAAGAAAAATTGAGAAAGAAAACATAATGCAAGCAAATAATAGAGAGTAAGAATGCTGTGTTGTGTTCCACACTCTGAGAACGGTTCTCTCTCTGGGTGTAGATGGTTCTCTTCCTCACTGCATAAGTGGAACTGGTTTGAATCATCTCAGTGTTGAAGAGAGCCATGTCCATCAGAATTGATCCTCATATAGTCTTGTTGCCATGTATAATGATCTCCTGGTCTTGCTCATTTCACTCAGCATCAGTTCATGTAGGTCTCTCCAAACTTCTCTGAAATCATCCTGCTGCTTGTGTCTTACAGAACAATAATATTCCATAACATTCATATACCACAATTTATTCAGCCATTCTCCAACTGATGGGCATTCACTCAGTTTCCAGTTTCTTGCCACTACAAAAAGGGCTGCCACAAATAATTTTACACATGTGTCCTTTTCCTCCTTTAAGATCTCTTTGGGATATAATAGTAGAAACAGTGCTAGATCAAAGGGTATACACAGTTTGATAACTTTTTTAGCATAGTTCCAAATTGCTCTTCAGAATGGTTGGATCCGTTCACAATTCCATCAACAATGTATCAGTGTCCCAGTTTTCCCACATCACCTCCAACATTCATTATTATCTTTTCCTGTCATTTTAAGCCAATCTCACAAGTGTGTAGTGGTATCTCAGAGTTGTCTTAACTTGCATTTCTCTGATCAATGATTTGGAATACCTTTTCACTTGGCTACAAATTGTTTCAATTTCTTCATCTGAAAATTGTCTATTCATATCCTTTGACCATTTATCAATTGGAGAATGGCTTGAAGTATCAGAAATTTGAGTCACTTCTCTATATATTTTAGAAATGAGGCCTTTATCAGAACCTTTGGATGTAAAAATGTTTTCCCAGTTTATTGCTTCCCTTCTAATCTTGTCTGCATTAGTTTTGTTTGTACAAAAACTTTTTAACTTAATATAATCAAAATTATCTATTTTATGATCAATAATGATCTCTAGTTCTTCAGTCACAAATTCCTTCCTCCTCCTCAAATCTGAGAAGTAAATGATCCTATGTTCTTCTAATTTGTGTATAATATCATTCTTTATGTCTAGATCATGAACCCATTTCCACTTTATCTTGGTACATGGTGTTAGGTATGGGTCTATGCCTGCTTTCTGCCATATTAATTTCCAGTTTTCCCAGCAGTTTTTGTCAAATAGTGAATTCTTATCCCCAAAGCTGGGGCCTTTGGGTTTGTCATATACTAGGTTGTTATAGTCATTGGCTGTATCTGGTATAACTAGGCCACCTTCGTTTGTTTTTTGTTTTCTTTTTTTCATTAACTCCTTTGAAATTCTTGCCCTTTTGTTCTTCCAGATGAATTTTGTTGTTATTTTTCCTAGGTCATTAAAATAGTTTTTTGGGACTCATATTGGTATAACACTAAATAAATAGATTAAAACCTAGAGAGAAGAGAGTTTCAGGTTGGAGAGAGGGATCAACAGTGTCACAAGTTACAGAGAGATCAATAAGAATGAGGATTGTGAACCCCATTGCATTTGATAATTAAAAACATTTTAATAACTTTGGAGAGGGCAGTTTCAGTTAAATAATGATTAGAGGTCAGGAGTTGTCTCAGAAGATGTCTCCAAGTATAAGATTAAAACTGATTGCAAATAACACAACTGTGCAATGGCAATTTATTGTCATCTTTATTATATTCACTCGACCTCTCCAAGAACACTTGATATTTTTTTCAATTGCTTAGATCTGACTTTTATCAACAGCTATTTTAAGTGGAATTTCTCTTTGTATCTCTTGCTGTTGAATTTTGTTAGTAATGTATAAAAATGCTGATGACGTATGTGGGTTTATTTTGTATCCTGCAACTTTGCTAAAATTGTGGATTATTTCTAATAGCTTTTTAGTTGATTCTGTGGGGTTCATATCATCTGCAAAGAGTGATGATTTGGTTTCCTCATTACCTACTCTAATTCCTTTAATCATTTTCTTCTCTTATTGCCAAAGCTAGCATTTCTAATACAGTAGTATTATGTATTAATGAATAGTAATGGTGACAGTGGGCAATATTGTTTCACTCCTCATTTTATTGGGAATGGTTCTAGTTTATCCCCATTTCATATGATGCCTGCTGATGGTTTTAAATAGATGCTACTGACTGTTTTAAGGAAAAGTCCATTTATTCCTATACTCATGTTTTTAGTAGTAATGGGTGTTGGATTTTATCAAATGCTTTTTCTGCTCTATTGAGGTAATCACATGGTTTTTATTAATTTGGTTATTGATATAATCAATTATGCTAATAGTTTTCCTAATATTGAACTACCCTGCAGGTATGTTTCAATTAGGACTAAGGACTATTTGAAATTCCTTTATCTCTGTTATTTAATAAGCATTTATTAAACACTCACTATGCAAACAACTATATACAAACAAGCTATATACAGGACAAATATGAAATAATTAACAGAAAAAAGACACTATAATTAAGAGGGAAAGATTTTAGCTGGGACTTTAAGGATGCCAAAGAAGTCAGGGAATAGAGATGAGGTGGGGTGAAAGCTTTTCAGGCATGGAAGGCCTGAAAGAAAATACCTAGAGTGAAGATATACAGAATGGCTTGTTTGAGGAACACCAAGAAAGCAAATATGTGGGGAATTAGGTGTAATAAGATTGGAAAGGGAGGCGGGGAGGTAGGGAGGCTAGATTATAAAGGGCTTTGAATTGCAGGGGATTTTTTATGTGGTAATGGGAGGTGGTAGGGAGCTACTGGAATTTATTGAGGCTGCGAGTGGGGGTATGGAGGGGTTAGAGAGATGGCTGAACTTGGACTTCAGGAAAATCACTGGCACCTGAAGGGAAAATGGACTAGAGTGAGGAGTTATGGCAGTCAGATCAACTGGCAAACTACTGTAATAGTCTAAGTATGACATGGTAGCTTACAAGAATCACCAAGTGAAGTACTATCCAAGGAGAAAAGAAGGGACCCCAGGAGAGAGAATCCAATGGTGGTGGATGTGACCTGGATGAAGGTCAGGCAGTGATTAGATAGGTAAAAAGGGAAACAGGAGAGAGTGTTGTCAGGAAAAACCTAGAGAGAAGAGAGTTTCAGGTTGGAGAGAGGGATCAACAGTGTCACAAGTTACAGAGAGATCAATAAGAATGAGGATTGTGAACCCCATTGCATTTGATAATTTAAAATATTTTAATAATTTTCGAGAGGGCAGTTTCAGTTAAATAATGATTAGAGGTCAGGAGTTGTCTCAGAAGATGTCTCCAAGTATAAGATTAAAGCTGATTGCAAATAACACAACTGTGCAATGGCCATTTACTTCTTGAATTGGTAGCTTAATTCTAACCTCTCTGCAACCTACCTTTCAACAGATGTGGAATTCCAAAGAAGTATGAAAGAGAAGGAAAATAATGTATAGAAATGAAATGGCCCTTGAATCCAATTCTGAAAAAACTGGCACTCCCTGTGATTTCTTGTGTTACATAGCTTTAGTGTTCTCAGAAACAAAATGAAGGTCTTTTGTATAATGTTTATATATTTTGGATACTTTAATTTCCATTTAATAAATTTTAAAGCCTTTAACTGTCCATGTGACAAAAAAATGAATTTTTAACTTCTTTTTTTAAAGTAGTAACTCCTATAAACATTTTATAATTGGGTATATTTGTTTTCTTTAAAATATTTTCCTTTTAGTAAACTGCTTTCAATCCCTTCATTAGTTAACTGATTTTCAAATCATTGTTAGAATTTTTACTACCTCGTAAAACTTAATCTCCATGTCTTAGCCCATACTTGCAAAACTAAAGATTTCTATCCATCATTTTAAAAGAAAAACAAACCAAAACAAAACTTTTCACTTTGACAGTTATTAGTTTTCTGCCTGACTCACTATTTCTCAACCCTTTCAAGGATTAAGAAAACTGTTGGCTTCTAACCATTTGACTTCAAATGCTATTCAAATGAAAATGATCTAAGGTTATCAACAGTTTCTTAGCCTTTTTGTAGCTTTTAACATTGTTAACACGGCTTCTTCTCAATTCTTCTGCTTGTCCCATAACCTCTCTATTCGTGGCTGGATTATCATCCATCTGACAATGTCATTGACTCTCTTTCCTTTTCTGATTTCCTTTGTATTATCTCTCCTGAGTGATTTTCAGATTCATAGTTCTTTCTGTTCTAAATTGTAACCTGTATCATAATTATCATATGTATGTCTTAGATATTATTGGATTGTTTTGGGTTTTTTTAGTTTATATATATTCTATTTTGTGAAAGTAATGTGAATAGAATTTCTTAACGACATACTCAATGTAATTAATGTACATGGTCTCTTTCATTAGTTTTAGATAAAACTGTATTTCTCCCCAACTTTGTATCCTTCCTTGCAGGTACACAGAAAATTCTTTATGGGAAACCAAGTTCTAAAAGTGTTTGCTGCAAAAGACGACGAGGTGAGATAACCTTAGATCTTTGGACCTCAAAAAATAAATTTAGGTGTCATCGTGTGAAAGTAATATCCTAGTTTAAAAAAATAAAATAAAATCAGATACCTTTGAAGCTCTGTCCAGCACCAACTCCTATGGCACTGACACAGGCCCATTGAAGGCAACACAGGCTAATTCTTTTTTTTTTTTTTTTTTTCCCCCCCTCCTCTGAGGCTGGGGTTAAGTGACTTGCCCAGGGTCACACAGCTAGGAAGTGTTAAGTGTCTGAGACCCGATTTGAACTCGGGTCCTCCTGAATTCAGGGCTGTTGCTCTATCCACTGCGCCACCTAGCTGCCCCGACACAGGCTAATTCTTAGACTGTTTCCATTTGCCATTTCTTACTTTTCTGACTCTGTCATGAAAACAGGATGCAATGTGACAAACCTCAAACCTATGGCTTTCTCTTCCCAGGCAGCAGCAGTTGCGCTTTCCTCCTTGATTCATGCATTAGATCAATTAGACATGGTAGCCATCGTCCGGTATGCTTATGACAGAAGATCTAATCCACAGGTTGGCGTAGCTTTTCCTTTTATCAAGCAAGCGTATGAGGTAATAGTTAATACTTGATTGATACTATCCTTCTTGATCTCCTAACGAGAAAAGATTTGTATAGAATACTTTAAGTATAAAGTAAATTTTTAAAAATTTAATTGAATCAAGGAATTTAGTGACACTTCATTTTGTTTCTTATAATTTCTCTGTGAAAGGGCGAACACATTATATGCCTGATGGTATATCGTAAGATGTGTCTGAAAGTTTTCAAAAGTTTAACATATAATAAATGAATTGTGTTTTTATAGAAGGTATTACTAATAAGCATCTTCAGTTTTGTTTTTGTTTTTTTTAACCATTATAAAAAATTCCTTTTTTTCCCCCTCACTTTCATCCCCCATCCACTAGGGAAAAAAAAAATAGAAATACAAAACCCTTTATTCAGCACAATTCAGCAAAACAACTTTCCACATTAGGTCTTTGCAAAAAAATTATTTTTTCCCCATGTTGGTTTATCATTATCATTAATGTATCATAAGATATGTAATGTTCTCATAAATCTTTGGGAATTAGGGTTGATCCTTTTTACAATTGTTTTTTCTGATTCTGCTTATTTTTCTTTGTACCTGTTCATAAAAGTTTTTTTGTCTCTTTGAAATTTTATTTCTCATTTATTAAAGCATAGATTACATTCATATACCAGAATTTGTTAAGCTAGTTCCCAATATAGGGGCACCTTTACTCTTTTTTTGTCATAAAAAGAGTTATATATATTTTTGTACATTTAGGACTTTTGCCATTTCCTTTGATTACTTTGGAAGTTAGCCTAGCAATGGTATTGCTAAGTCAAAGGGCATGCACTATTTAATAATTTTTGGGACATGGTTCCAAATTATTTTCCAGAATGGTTGGATCCATTTATAGTTCAACCACCAATGCATCAAAGTATTTGTTTTTCTACTGCCCTGTCTTTTTTGGGGGGGGAACAGGGGAGGACCATTTTCTCTAATCTTAACAGACATGAGGTAGAATTGCTTTAATTTGCGTTTCTTTTATTATTAGCAATTTGGAGCATTTTTTTGTTTTGTAGCTATAGATAGCTTGGCAGTTACTGAGAACTGCCTATCCTTATCTTTAGAGCATTTAGCATTTGGAGCCTGGCTCTTATTCTTATAAATTTTGAATCAGTTCCTATATATGTTGAAAATTAGGAAATGTCTTGGCATTTAAAGTACATACAGTCTTACTGTAGCCTCCCACTCTCCCCTTGATAACCTGTGCCTGCCCTTTGCCTCCTACCCATCCCCATTTGTCATCCACTTCCTGCCCCTATCTGGCACAGATTCCCCTTTCTTCTTTTCTTCCTCCAAACTCCACCTTTCTTTGGTCTTTTGGATCAGGATTTTAAGAAATATTTTCTTGATGCCTTTTGTCATAGTCATCTCTCTCTTCCCTTCCTCCCCACAAATCCCTCTTTTTTTTGACACTCAGTTATTACCTCTCCCATAAACAGAAGCCATCAGTTATCTTCCCCAAGCACAGCCCGTGTCAGGCCTAGTAGTGTGTCCTCAACACCTCAAGGACCTCAGTGCTTTCTCCATAATAAAAGTTCATTCATTTTTATTGAGTTGAGTATTAAAGGTCTTAAAGGGGCAGGTAATATTTCACTTTAAAATATGAATGATGACCAACCGGTGAGAATGAAATATATATTATTTTTTTCAAATTCTGTTTGCTAAAGCACCTTCATGTTGAAATGTTACCTAGGCTGCCTTACAGTTCATGGAAGTAACACTTTGCTGTCCTCAAGAGAGTCTCTCTTGACTATTGGAAGGTCATGGTGCCCAGAATTCTAGCATTGATTCAAGTATATTGAGAGAGTCTCTATGTCATGTTTTTGAAGTTTTTTTTCTGGTATTTTCTGGCATCATTTTTTTTGGAAATTAATTTATTCAAAATCCAGTGGTCCCCAAACTGTATTTGTACAAGGTTATTAGCAGGAATAAAATACTTTGCTTGGCATGTCCCTTATGTGTAGCAGCCTGATTTGCTCTATGTCTGTGTGTTACATAATACTTTTATAGGGAAAGGATCAGTCAGCTTTTCCCCATGATTCAGTTGCTTCTTTTCTCATCCCTTTTCTTTCTGTTATAGTGCTTAGTGTATATACAGTTGCCCTACATGGAAGACTTAAGGCAATACCTGTTTTCTTCCTTGAGAATCAATAAGAAGTGTATTCCCACAGGTGAGTGAGTTTCTCTTTTCTTTCACAAAATAACTAAATTCCAAATGTTCTCTAGGAAATCTTATGTCCAGATAAGTTTCTGTTTGGAACCAGATGGACTAGAAATTTGATGAAATGTTTTGTCTTCATATACCAAGATGATGATGTTAATTCTTTTCTAATTTACAAAGTTGTGAAGATCAAATGGAACTGTATTTATGAAATGCTTAGCGTAGTACCTGACACATAATAGGTGCTGCATAAATGCTTATTCCCTTCCTTTCCCTAAAAAAAGAACTTTGTAGAGTACCAGATCCCTTTTGGTGTCCCAGGATATAAAGCACCCAAGGTCATTTGTCCCGTGATTTGACTTCTTTTTTGTCTTTCCCCTCTGTGAGAACTGGTTATTAAAGCCATTTAGTATTTACTAAGAATGACTAAGTATGAATATATCATGCCTAACAGGGTGGCAGGACTTTATTGTAAAAGAAGTGAGAGAGAAAGGAATGTTTTTTTTTAATAGAACAATATTTGCTTACCGTCAAGTATAATCTAATTTATCCCTGAGCCCCTGGCATGGTGGTAGTGCTGACACTTGAAACATTAAGCATTGGCCTGCTCTAAAAAGTAGACATTACATTACAGCCTAGACATTATATTATAAAAAGGGTCTGGACATGGTGGGACAAGTTTGTAATCCTTTGATTGAGCCTGAAAGGATACCTTGAGTTCAGGAGTTTAAACTGAAGTAGGTTAAATTAGTCAGGATCCCCTATTAAGTTTGTCATCAATATTGTGAGCCTTTTCACTACTGGGTTATCTGATAAGGGAAGAAACCAGCCAAGCCCAGATAATGCAGCAGGTCAAAGTTTATCTGCTTGTCCTGATGGGATCCAGTCAATGAGTTTTCTAGCCTGGGTAATTAGGGGAAACTCAATCTCAGATAAGGAGGAAAGGGGAAGGAAAAAAAGACTGCAAAAATGTTTCTTATTAAATAAGTAGATATTTAACTCCATTTTACAGTAGATATACCAAGAGAAGTTGAGAAACAGAAGCATAAAATAATTTTCAGTTGCTCTTTACTCTTATACTTTCTTTTAGTGACTGATAACTCAGAACCACTGTTTCAGGTGAATGTCCCAGACCAAACCAAGCTATAAATAACAACAGTTTAACCAGAAGTATTTTTACTTAGAAATCTTTTGTACATTTTGCTTTTGAATAATCCATTTTGAAGGGAAAAGCCCAAAAGATTAATAGTAATTAGTCAACAGGTATTTATTAATAAACACCTTCTCTAGGTAAGATGGCGTGGTGGGTTTTGATGAAGTTTATAAAAGACTTATCACATCACTAGGATACTTGTAAATTTTTCCATCTTTAACTCATTGAAAGGTCTGACTTATGGGTTTTTTCCAGAGATGGATTTTATCTGAATGTGTACTACTAACTAATAAATAAAAACTCTTTCTTATGATGTGCTATAATGATGTTAGTATTATAAGAAGAGAGAACAAAAAAAGAATTACAGTGAACCAAAATGGAACAATTGTTTTTTACTCTATGTTTTTGTACTTCATTTTAGAGGCTCAGCTTTCTGCAGTCGATGCTTTGATTGACTCCATGAGCTTAGTTAACAGAGATGATGATGAGGATACCCTTGAAGACTTGTTTCAAACTTCTAAAATTCCAAATCCCCAGTTTCAGAGGTTGTTTCAGGTGAGAGATGGATAACCTATAGCCTTGATTTTTTTATTTCAGTAATGGAGACTGTACCACCTGCTTTGCTCACTTTGCAGGGCTTTTTAAAATCACTTATTTAGAGCTGAGAAAATGCCTATCTGTGCTAGGCACTACACTAGGCCCTGGAGATATGGAGATAAACAGAAAGTGGTCCTTGTCCCCAAAGAGCTCATATTCCATGGGAGATAACCTGAGAGTACATACATATACACATACCTATGTGTGTAGGTAGAGACTAGACCTGTAATTTCTTTGGCAGTAAGGAATTCCCAGATGAAGAAATTCTCCTGATTAATGTACTTCAGCACCTTCTCTACAATTTCTAGTCTTAGTGAGTTGCCTAGAGCACTGAGAGATTAAATGACTTTTTATGTAAGTATATACAGAATAAATACAAGGCAGAGATTGTGAGGGATGAACTAGCAGCTGGAGAAGATCAGGAAAAGCTTCGTGGAGGAGCCAGTGCTGGAGCTGAGTTTGAAGGAGACAAAGGATTTGGAGATGTGGGCACCCCTGCAGGAGCATTGGGGACATTGCATCAGCCAGAGAAAAGCCCAGAGATAATGGAGGGAGTGTTTCGTGGTGAGAAGTAGCATGTCGTGTGGCCGGACCTCAAAAACATCTGTCATGGACATGGAGGGTGAAGGGACAAATAGTAAGGCTGAGAAGGCAGGCTTGAGCCGTGTTGGGAAGGACTTAAAGTGACAGTTATAAGAGGCTCTATTTGATCCTAAGGGTGTCAGGAAGCCACTGGAATTTATTATGATAAGTTAACAGTAATATGATCAGACCTTCTCTCAGGAAAATCACCTTGGTAACCATGTGGAGGTTGGACTGGGGCAGGGAGACTGATTAGGAGGTTTGTATTATAGTCCAATGGAAATAAAGAGATGGAGCAAAACAAATGGGCAGCTGAGCAGATGTGGTGTGAGGGAAAGCGAGGTGCTGATGCCCTCACGATTGTCATCTGAGTGTTGTGTGTGGTTGTGATTGTTGTTGGTCTTTTGTTTTCCAAGAGGACCAGGATACGAGGGAGGTGACACCATGACACACAAGTAAATTGGATTGAAGTGAAGGAGACTGGGCAGTAGCACCTGCCTCACCTTCTCCTTCAGAGCCATTGGGGTCAGTGGCCAGACAGATCAGGATGGCTGGAGATTGCCCTGGATATAAGGGAGTCCTTGGACCTTTTGAGCTAATAGTGACTAGAAGGATGGCACCTCTTTTTAATCTATAATTATTCTTTCCATTCTTAAGCAAAATTTTATATTCAAAGAAAAGAAAAAAATTTAGTGAAATGTAGAACATCTCTTCACAAAGATGTTTTCCAGTAACCCTTTTTTGTTAGAAATCTCTTAATTGAAAATGGAAATTCAATAAATATTTCAATTTAATTTAACAGTACCTATTATAAGCAAGGCTCTGTCTCTGTCTCTCTTGCTCTTTTTTTGGCAATGTAACTAGTATGGAAATGTTTTGTATGATTTCACATGTATAATTGATATATTGCTTGCCTTCTTTGTAGGTGAGAGAAGAATGGGAGAAAGGGAGAGAATTTGGACCTTAATAACGAAAAAGGAATACTAAAAATAAGTAATGAATTTTTTAAAAAAAAAAGTTCCTTTAAATCTCCCTAAAATGACCACATCAGATATACTTTGAGAGCCACATTTTATTCTAGGGTATCCATCCTTCTTGTCTCTCCAAATCTCAATAGTTGATATTGCTTAAGAATGGAAAGTCATTCTATAATTATAGATTAAAAAGTTTAAGATAATTAGGCCTAAGGTAACACTTTACAAGAGTTTTTAGTCTCCAACCCACAAATTAAAAAAAAAATTTAACTTTTAATATAATTTATTTCCTTTGCAATCATATATTTTGTTTTAGCTTTTAAGACATGCTTGACAGAGGTGTACCCAAGATGGTGGGAAAAAAGGCAGGGATTTGCCTAAGTTCTCCCAAATTTCTCTCCCAATAACTTTAAATCTCACCTCAGTACAAATTCTGGAGTAGCAGAGTCTACAAAAAGATGGAATGAAACAAATTTTTTAGCCCAATGCAATTTAGAAGTACTACAGGAAATTCTGTTTTGCTTGAGTAAAAGGGGAGCTAACATCAGCCAGTCCCAACACAGGTCAGCACCAAGAGCCTCCATAACATAACCACCAGACCTTTGGCAAAAGAAACTTGGAAACAGTGCCCTCAGGCTAGAAGCAGAACTCACCTTAGAAGTCAAGAAATATGCTGGAAAGTATACAAAAAAAACAACTAAAAACCCTGACGTAGAAAGCTACTGTGTAAACAGGGAAGATTAAAACAGAAATTTGGAATAGGAAAATAACGTCAAAATGCCTAGTTGTGGGGCAGCTAGGTGACGCAGTGGATAGAGCACCAGCCTTGAATTTAGGAGGACCCGAGTTCAAATCTGGTCTCAGACACTTAACACTTCCTAGTTGTGTGACCCTGGGCAAGTCACTTAACCCCAGCCTCAGGGAGAAAAAAAAAAGCCTAGTTGCAAAGCCTCATAAATATGAATTTTTGTCAAGTCCAAAAAGAACTCCTGGAGGAGCTGAGAAACATTAAAATCATACAAGAGAAGCAGAAGAAAAAAATAGAAAAAGATTCAGTTACACAAGATAATCATGGGGAAAGGATTAATAGTTTGGTAAAGGAAGCAAAAAAAAGGAAAAGGATGTACAAAAATTCATTGAAGAAAAGAATTTCTTGACAACTAGAAATAGCCAAATAGAAAAGGAGTTACAAATGCTAATTGGGCAATTGAAAGTTAATGGCTTCATGAGATGTTAAAAATAAAACAAAATCAAAAGAATGAAAATAGTAGAATAAAATGTGAAATATCTCATTGGAACAACAACTGGCATGGAAAATAGATTCAGGGGAGATAATTGAAGAATTATTGAATTACTTGAAAACCGTGTTGAAAAAGAGAACCTGAACTACATCTTTCAAGAAATCCTTAGGGAAAACTATCCTGATGACCTATTACCAGAGGGTGAGATAGAAATTGAAAGAATCCACTGATCTCTTGGAAGAGATCCCAAAATGAAAATTCCCAAGAATATTATAACCAAATTCCAGAACTCCCAAACCAAGGAGAAATACTGAAAGCAGGCAGAAAGAAACAATTCAGATATTAAGGAGCCACAGTGAATATTCCACAGGATGTAGCATTAAGGGAGTAGAGGGCTTACAATATAATATTCCAGAAGACAAACTAACTTAGATTACAACTAACATTCACTCAACAAAACTGAGCATAATCTTTCAGTGGAAAAAAATAGATATTCAATGAAGAATAGAATTTTCAAGCATTCCATTTTCTTTGGTTCTGTATCTTCTTTCACAACATGATTCATAATGGCAATGTGTTTTCCATGATTGAACATTAATTTCATAGCCTATATCAAATTGTTTACCATCTCAAGGAGAAGGGAGGTGAGGAATCAAGGGAGAAAATTCAAAATTCAAAAAGTTTAAAAAATATATCTTTACATATAATTGGAGGAGGGAGAGTTACATATATGCGTGTGTGTGTATATACACACACACATACACACAATAAATAAATAAAATAACATATTTGAAAAGGCATCTCTAGGGTCCACACTGTCAGGAGAATCTGTGATAGGAGAATTCCCTACCTTTGCAGAAATTAGGGAATTTCCCTCCAGATAGAGAAGAGCTGTGATACCATTTTTATAAAAAAAAAGTCCCTCTAGTAAAGCTGATTGACACCTTCCTTTCAAGTTATGGTTAGTAATATAACCAGCATTAGGTAATTTTCAAACTGGGTATATAAAAAAAGACAAGAGTCTAAGTGAATGGCCTGGGGCTCTGGTAGGTTAGGTGATTTGCCCATCAGAGCCCAGGCAAGACTCAAAGCACAGCACCTACATAGTGTAAGTGCTTAGTCAATGCTTGTTTATTTCATTTGATTTGACCTGAATTCGTATTCTTTATTAACTGAAATAGGAAGAAAAATGCTATTATTTTTTTCTTCTTTCACTTTTCTTCATTTTGATGAATTATCTACGCTGCATATTGACCTGCTTAGAAGGGTAGCTTTCATTATCTGACGTAATTCTTATTGGGAGAAGGAATTGAAGTCTGGATTCATTTTGGAGTAGTGCTTTTAATTAAAATGATGAATTATATTTAGGGGGAAATTCTCTGACATAAAAAGAATTCTTAAACAAAACAGCATTTGCCATACTGCCTTATTCCAGTATTCAATCAAATACAAATATATGAATGGGATTTTCTTTTTTTTTTTTTTTTTTTTTTTTTTTTTTTTTTTTTTTTTTTTGGCTAATGAAGAATGACAGAAAAGAACATAGGAGTTTCATTGATAATGAATGGAAAAGATAGGTCATTAAGATGAGGAAACATTTCAGAAAGAAGCAAGGGAAATAAAAAAAAACCCTGCCATTTTGACAATAAAGAATCCTGTTTACCTTGTTAGGAATAGAGGCTATACAGTTAATTATTTTTAATGCATAATAACTTTTCATGATTTAAACAATATAACAACAAATGTTATCAAATGAAGTAGTCCATCTAAAACATTCTGCAAAGCTGCTTTGTTATTGTAAAGGAGCTTAATGTCTAGGGGATATGTTATTTAAAATCTCATAATGTTTTTGGAAATTCCACTTGGTTGGGCATGGGGTGCAGAGCAGAGGGGAGGGGAGATAATTATTTTAGGTTACTTTAGTAGTTTCAAATGGTCTCAGCTAAACAATTATTCAACATTAAGTCCTTGTAAAACCTTGTGTTCCAAAAATTTTTATTTTCAAAACACATGCATAGTTTTCAACATTCATCCTTGCAAAACTTTGTGTTCCAAAATTTTTTTCTCCTTTTCTCCCTACACCCCTCCCCTAGATGGCAAGTAATCCAGTATATGTTAAACATGTGTAATTCTTCTATACATATTTCCACATTTATCATGCTTCACAAGAAAAATCAGATCAAAAAGGAAAAAAATGAAAGTAAAAGTGCAAGCAAACAACAAAAACAGTGAAAATACTATGTTGTGATCCAGACTCAGTCCCCACAGTCCTCTCTGGGTGCAGATGGCTCTCTCCATCACAAGAACTTTGTTATCACATCACATTGGAACTGACTTGAATCACTTCACTGTTGAAAAAAGGCCTTTCATCAGAATTGATCATCGAACAATCTTGTTTCAGCAGAGCTACTGAAATATATCATGAGCATCATTAAAGTGCCTGCAAGGCAGGTTCTTGGATTTCTTTATCCTCTAATCTTCTGACCAATCTGATAAATGCCCTTCAGCCCATTGCTTTACCAGATAGCTGAGACTAGTACCTGCATAAAAGATGAGATCTTGGGCTATGGGGTAGATTCCAGAGTTAATTAAATCTTATTCTTGCCCTCCTTTCTTTTAGCTAATGACCTTTCTGCTATTTGGATTTCCTTTGTATAAGTGACTAACTGGTTTTAACTCACCTGCTTCTTCTTTTAAAAAATTACTTTTGAATTGTTTTTCAATGAACCAGTTACTCTTTTAGAAATATTTTGTTATGGAAGGCAGAAAAAATAACAATTGTTGGAAAGAATTAACTTTGTGTTGTAACTCTTGAACAATTTTCTTAAAAGAGGTGAAGTAAAATATTTGCTTTCTCTCTGCTGAACTTTTGCTTACTAGCTTCCATAATGCTGCTAATTGAGCTTCTAACTTAAGAAGACTCTCAAAATATATGGCAAATAGACTTTGTTGGATTTAAATTATTAGAATTTCTTCAGAACTTTTTGAAATGGTATTTTAGAAGAGGATATTTTAACATTAGGATTGAAGTGAAGCTCTTCAATTAGGATGATGTTTTTAAGTCCTGGGGTTCCAAATCATTTTTGTTTTCTAAAGTTAAGATTGTGCCCTGTGGTCATTAAAAAGTATATGAAGCAATTAAAGAGGAAAGAAGAGAGAAGTTGAATTCTAAGACTGGGAGAAGATAGAAATGTTGATTAATTTTCTAATAAATAACATAAAATTTCAAGAGAAAATTAGCACCTTGCTTCCATTTCAAGAGTATCTTAGGCAGTGAGATGTTTAATTATGGATAATCTTGATTATTTTAGCTTTATTGATACAGGAGAGGAGGGAAGCAGAGGAGTACATAACAAACTACTTGTACTACAGGGAAAACAATGCTTAGATGAGTATTCTTCATTTTATTATTTAAACACTCATTGTAATCGCAAGAGTTTTTTGTTTCCAGTTTATGCTATTTTGAAATAACTTCTAAAATTTTCACTGCTTTAAGGTAGGGATGCTTAGTGGGTAACCTTGTATCCCAGCCTCATTTTGAAACTGCTCACCATAACAGGTATAAACAATGGCCAAGCAGGCTCGGATTTTTCTCTTCAATATTTTTTTTGGGGGGGTGGTGGCTTATCTGTTATATAGAATAGAGTGCTAACTTTCATAGGCAAGTGACAATACACAGCTAAGGACTAATGCTACTCACCAGAACATGTGCATTAGTGAACAGTAATCACTAATATGGGTCTTAAGGATGTTAGTTTCATGAGCACTGGAGAACTGATTTGGAGTGAATCTGGAATACTGCATTCTGATATCTGCATCAACATGCAGTGGCCTAAGAAATGGCAATAGTACTAGAAACTATTCAATTAAAAATAATTTTGATAAATTTTGGTTTTACATCATTAAAATTTGCCCCAGTATCTCATCTCACAGAGCAGTATCCTATGCAACAAATAATATTTTTTAAAGGAACAGGGGGAAGAAGAGAGGAAAATAGCTAGCTAACCAGTCATTAAAGTAGAAAATGTTTGAAAATATAGTGTTCAACCCCCATGAATAGCCCAGGTCTACAAAGGAGTGAGGTGGTGACTTCTCATTTCTTTTTTGGGACACCATGCTTTTTCTTTGTAATTTTGCAGCATTCACTTGTGAAAGTTGCTCAGTGTTTTGTATGTCATTTTTATATGTGGTTTTCTGGAGTTTTAGATTGAGAATCCGTGCTCAAGAAAACATATGAATTATCTGGTGGTTGTTGCCCTGTGAACTGAATGCTCTCTAACTTTCTCCAATAGTGCCTGCTGCATAGAGCCTTGCACCCCAGTGATCCTCTGCCCCCAATCCAACAGCATATCTGGGACATGCTAGATCCCCCTGAGGAGGTGACAGCTAAGTGCCAAGCCCCTCTCTCCAAAATAAAGACTCTTTTCCCTCTGACTGAAGCCATGAAGAAAAGGGATCAAGTAACAGCTCAGGATGTCTTTCAAGATAAGTAAGTCATCTGCTTGGTACTGTCATTGTTTTAATCATTTGTTTCAGATTACAGTTGATAGGGAGGGATGGTAACAGATGGACACTGAAAAATCAAAATGTTGAAAATAGACCTGAGGGGCAGCTAGGTGGTGCAGTGAATAAAGCAGCAGCCTTGAAGTCAGGAGGACCCGAGTTCAAATCTGGCCTCAGACATTTAACACTTCCTAGCTGTGCGACCCTGGGCAAGTCACTTATCCCCAATTGCCTCAGAGGGAAAAAAAAAGAAAATAGGCCTGAAAAATTGGAATGTTCCACATAAAAGTCCTTTTAGGACTTAAGATTCTCCCTGTTAAAATGTTGACATACATCTTACCATCAAAAGTTTAAGTTCTGTTAACTTCCATCCCCATACTTAGATCATCTGTAGGCACATCTGTAGTGTGTCTGGGCTCTTGAGTTTACCTGCCTGGTATCCATGTTACTTGGCTGCTGGAAGAACTTGTAGCCTTAGTCTCAGATTCTAGTCAGATTCTGAGTCTTTGCCTTAGCCTGTGACATTAGAGGCAGTTTTTCTGTTTCTGAATCACATGTGACATTTCTGGTATGTAATAGAGAAGCAGAAGGCATCTTAGAGAGCCAAAAATATCAGATACAGTAATTTATTTCTTTGAGCTTTTCAGTAGCCATTAAGAATCCCCATCCTCTCTAACCCTTTTATCAAGTTGTGTTTAAACTTCCACTAATTTTCATTTGGTTAAAGTAAATCAGCAAGGTAAGATTGTCTAATGAATTCATTTGTTTCTCTATGGCCTAAATGGATGGATTATTGGGAATCTTCCAGAGTTAGGTTTTCTAGTCTGGCATGCTACGTTTCTTTAAGCATCACACTAAGATCTATTTAGGACCCTTCCAGATATTTTCTCTGCTTTCCACTGATCAAGTGAAACTTAACAGTCACCCCCTACCCCAGCCAAGGATATAGTTGATTCTTTTTTCTTTGGCAATTTATAAAAGCCCTGAGGATTTAATTGTATTTTTGTAAATTATTTCTCACATTAATATAGAAATCTCCATTTTCTTGGTAGTTTTTATAGTTAATAACACTTGGGATATCCAGAATAGAAATAGTTGTAAGGTGTTAGTGTCTGTGCTGCATATGCCAGAAAACACATCAAAAATGCAGTTTCTTCCCACAAGATGCCAGTATTTCTCACCATTTATTTTCATCATGATCTTTTCTCTGTGTATGATCCCTTAATGGAATTATATTTTCCATGTGCTGCCCTCTGAATTTAACATTTGGGGCTAGTTGAATGAAATGCTGACTCTTTCTCTTCTCAAGATAACCTCACTTGGCTTTACTTCAGTCATTTCATTAATCTCAGAAACAGAGATTTTGTGGGGGCGGGGGGGGGGGGGAGAAAGACAGTCTTATAAATTTTAAAGCTTCAGTCTGTGGTTTTTATTACCTTCTGGTGTCATTGGAAAGAAATGGGCCTTTCTCTCTTCCTCCTTTGATTAAAATGTAAATTAGTTACTTAAAAAAAAACCCTACCTACCCAAAACACTATTAATGCTATGCTTTGATTATAGCTTCAGATCTTTTTGTACCATTCCCTCCTGAGAAAACTCCCCTGCTTGTGTTTCTTGTTCTCTGTTCATTCACGGAGCTGTTGTTCAGCTACATTTCCTGAATGAATGTCAGAGAAGTTTCACATGCCCGTGTGCCCTTTCTTCTCCCACCCTCTAGCTTAGGAGCACTTCAACAAGCATTTATTTATTGAGTCTGTGCTATGAACAAGGACCAGTGCCAGGTCCTGTGGAAGTCACAGGCGTGCAACTAGAGAATGTTAAGAGCTGGAAATGACCTTTAACAGACTATTCCATTCCGTTCATTATTTAGATGGGAAAATTGAGATCCACAAAAGTAACTTGCCCAAGTTTACAGAGGATAGTAAGTGGCTAATCCAAAGCCCCAAGTTCTTTCTTCTACACCTTGATAACCCCTCAAGGAACTTATAATTAGCATCTCATATAATTGCATTATAATTAACCACTGAGTCATCTGACTATGAAAGGAAAAACTGGCCAACAATAGTCTATCCATCTATAAACATCAGGTTTGCAATACATAGTTCAGTTAATTGACACCTAGGATAGAGGGCCAGCATTTAATAAGTATGTGTGAAATGGTTTTTTAAACTCAGTGTTTTATAGAAATGCCAAGATTTCTTGGATAGTTTTTCCTCTGTGTTTGCCATTGAACTTTTTATATTGTTATTTTTCACTTTCTTAGACAGGATTAGTGTTTTTCAGGATACATTTCTTTTTCTTCCTGCTTTAAGCCATTTTCTCATTATAAAATCAAGCCTAAATATCTCCTGAGTAAAGCGCCTAATACTAAGAATATGGCTACAAACACCAAGGTGGAGTTCATTGGGCTTTCTCTCTCCCCCTCTTTTCCTCTGTGATCTTGGTTAAATTATGTTCTGTTTCTGAGACTTAATTTCTCATTATTGCAACAATGGAGGCTTAGACTACTTGACTCACAGGACAGTTGTGAGGATTAGATGCTCACCTATTTCAAAATCCTTTCTGTTAGCAAAACTGCACAAAATGTAAAGCATTTTTTAAAAACATCAATACTAATAATAATGTGTTTTGGAATTTGGGGTGTCTTATCTATACAGGTCATCATGGATCCCAGGATTCTTTTGTTTATATCAAAAAAGTTAAAAGAATTAAAATACTGTTCAAGACTAGATATCTAATAATTTATTAAAAGTTATCTTAATAATCTGAAAAAGTAAAATTCTTTACTTATAATATGAATATGAGTATTCTTTTCTTGAACTTGACTCTTAGGACATCTAGGTTCTGGTAATGGTTTTATCACATTATGATATTGAGTTATTCATATTCCTTCTTTATCACCACTCAACATTTTCAACTATAAAATGGACATGCTAATTAATCTTTACCTTTCCTTACCTCATAGAGATGCTGGATAGAATTGTTAAATTCTGTCTCCTCTGTAAAGCTTTTTTTCTTAATATCTAAGGGTAAATGATCCCTTCTCATTTCTAGAAAAAGCTTTCTTAACCTGGAGCATGTGGATCTTTGGGGGATCCATCAACTTGGATGGGTAAAAAAATGATCTCTTTATTTTCACTATGCTCCAACTGAACTTTAGTGTTTCCTTTAATTATGACTCTGGGCAGCAAAACTAATAAGTTCCTTGAGGGTAGAACAACCACCTTTAATTTATTTTCTTATGCTTCACAGCACCTAGTACAGTATGTTGTACATTATAGCTCCTTAATAATTTTTTATTAAATGTCTATTAAGATGATTTGACTTAGGGTTTACAGAATACTTTATGAGTGCTTATTAAATGATATCAACCCACTTGTGAGATGGTCAAGTAACAATATCATTTGTATTTTTGCCTTTCCCCTCCCCTCAAGATCAAACATAATCATCAAATAGATATTTTATATTTATTGGTTATATTGGTATTAATTCACACTCAATGTTGATTTAATATTGACAGGTTTTCCTCAACAATCCTATAAGGTAAATAGTACAGGATATAATAATACTAATCTTTTTTTCCCCACTTAATATTTTATTTTGTCCAATTTAATGTAAAAATAGTTTTCAGCATTTGTAAGATTTTCGTTTCCTTTCCTCCCTCCCCCCTCTTCTCCCCTGGCAAGATGTTCTAATGGCAAGCAGTTTGATATAGGTTATGTACAACATTATCATATTTCAGATGAAAAGTTGTTTAAAAAAAAAAAATCCCTAAGGCCATGATATGGCTTTGCCAACTCCAAATTCATGCTTTCTCCACAGCAATGTATTTGTTCTTGGGTTTCATGTAGTGCTTTTCACCCAGTGAAGGATGATTGGTGTGTTCTATTGCAGCCCTATTAGTCTTCCCTCACCCTATGTGTCTCGTCCTCATTTCTTCTCATTTCTATTTATTATTCCAGATTCTGGAAAGAATAAAGCTGTTCTGATTTTAATCCCCCTACTTGGCCATAAGAGGTGATTCATTATTTAAATGTCACTGACTTACTTCCCAGTGGCCATTGTTATTTTTAAGATTACCACTTTTCTGTATCTCTTTTTTTTAAATTTTATTTAGAATATTTTCCCACAGTATATATGAGTAATTTTTTTAATAATATTATCCCTTGTATTCATTTTTCCAAATTATTCCCCCCTCCCTCCACTCCCTCCCCCTGATGACAGTCAATCCCATACATTTTACATGTGTTACAGTATAACCTAGATACAATATATGTGTGTAAATACCATTTTCTTGTTGCACATTAAGTATTAGATTCCGAAGGTATAAGTAACCTGGATAGATAGACAGTTGTGCTAATATTTTACATTCACTTCCCAATGTTCCTTCTCTGGGTGTAGTTATTTCTGTCCATCATTGATCAACTGGAAGTGAGTTGGATCTTCTTTATGTTGAAGATTTCCTCTTCCATCAGAGTACATCCTCATACAGTATTGTTGTTGAAGTGTACAGTGATCTTCTGGTTCTGCTCATTTCACTCAGCATCAGTTGATGTAAGTCTCTCCAAGCCTCTCTGTATTCCTCCTGCTGGTCATTTCTTACAGAGCAATAATATTCCATAACCTTCATATACCACAATTTACCCAACCATTCTCCAACTGATGGACATCCATTCAACTTCCAGTTTCTAGCTACAACAAAAAGAGCTGCCACAAATATTTTGGCACATATATGTCTCTTTCCCTTCTTTAGTATTTCTTTGGGATATAATCCCAATAGCAGCAATGCTGGATCAAAGGGTATGCACAGTTTGACAACTTTTTGGGCATAATTCCAGATTGCTCTCCAGAATGGCTGGATTCTTTCACAACTCCACCAGCAATGTATCAGTGTCCCAGTTTTCCCACATCCCCTCCCACATTCATCATTATTTGTTCCTGTCATCTTAGCCAATCTGACAGGTGTGTAGTGGTATCTCAGAGTTGTCTTAATTTTTTCTGTATCTCTTTATTAGTTTAGTTTTTCACTTAAGCTTAGGTTTTCATGGCAGCATGTTGTTTACAAGTATAGTACTTGTAACATAGTTTACTGATCGCAGCTCTCATTTAACCATTTTTCACAGTAAGATTTATACCAAATTGATTTTGTTCATTGGGATAAAAAAAATCTCACATTTTAAGCAGCAGAAAAGAAATTATGGGCAATGTCTTCGGACTTTATTTTTTACTTATTAACAAGCCTTTTCTCTTTAAGATGTGCTATTAAAAGCATACATGTTATTTGTAGGACTTTTTATCTTAGAATAAAGGTACTTTAAAGATTCATGTTAGAATGTAGCCTACAATTGTATTTAGATTTAGAAGAGAAAATTTAAAAGTTGCTTTTTGAAAATGATTTTTAAGATTCAATTTAAGGCATTCTTGCATATTTAATTAAGGTTTGTCCAGCAAGTTTTAATAGCTTTAAGTAGAAGTTTATAAAGCTCTCTTATCTGCTAATAGAGGGAAGATAGTTATACATAAAGGTCCTCTGTATGGAGAGATCTTAATAGCTATCAATTCTGCAACAGGAACTAGCAAATAATATCTGAAAGGTATTGGAGTTCTTACTTAAAAATTAAGTTTCTATTACCTGTGCATGCATTTTCATCTTCATAAGAGAGCCTTGATGTGTATGCTAATTACAGTGATTATACTCCTGGAATACAAAAGCCAGGGTTGCTGCAGCCTGGCAGTCAGGGAGGCAGGCTGGGAGGGAAGAAGGCCCTTGTGCAGCTGCCTCTTTTGAATGGTTGGCAGAATGACTTTGTACATTTCCTGCCAGTAGTTATGATTCTTTTTCTTTTTAAGATAAAAGTAGTACAGTGCAAAAGTAATTTGGTTTTTGGTTTTTTTTCCCCCCAGCCATGAAGATGGACCTGTGTTTAAAAAAGCCAAAATTGAGGAAGGGGAAGTCAACTTTAGTATCTCCAGCCTGGCTGAGGGCAGCATCACCAGTGTAAGAAAGTTAACTGTTTCTTCACTTTGTCAGAGATTAAGGATTTCATTGCATGGCCCTCAATTCTAATAGCCATATCACTGACAAATCACCTGCTCTCTTTTTATTCCTCACCTCTTAAAATATAAAATAATAATAACTATTATACACTTCCTTCTTCTCTTTTCTTCATTTTGATAAATATAGTCAGAAAATTCTCTGTACAATCCATTGTTCCATTCGCCTGGTTGGGAGGGTAGCTTTTAGCATTAGAGATTATTCTTGCTGGGAGAGTGAATTAGAGTTTGGATTCATCTTTGAGTTCTCCTTTTAGTTAGAATGATGAACTCTGGCCAAGGGGAAATGACATTGGTCTCCTTTTTTGCATACGAAGAATTCTTAAGCAAAATGGCCTTTGTCATGCTGCTCCTTTCTCTATGACACCATTAATTCAGGATTCCTGAAAGTGGACGTTTTCCATATTAATGAGAGAATACTTGGAATGTAAAGATACTGCTTTTGGGTTAGTGAACATTAGGAATAATGATGAAAGGAAGCTTCTTAAAAAGAAAGAAGTTGGAGCTGGTACTTAGTATTCTTTTGAGAAAAGAGAAAAGAATGGACACATAAAACAGTGAGAGTAGTAGACATTTCTATAGTACTTGCAGGTATAATAATGATCTTGGGGCTGGAAGTAAAAATGAAACAGCTTTTGAACATTTATAGTATCTTGTAAGCCATTTCTACTATAATCTCTCCTACTGATTCTTCATTTTGGGGGAAATTTTGATAGGAAATAATACTGTCACTTCTTGATTTCAAGGCCAGTCACTAACAGTAAAAAAAAATTACACATTATTAAGTGCTAATTGTAGAGATGAAAATTTATGTGCAATTTATGAATACAGATTCACTTTTACTCATATTTTCAAGGGAAAAAGTGCTGGACTTTATCTTTCTGTAAGAACCTGTCCTACTTTTTTTTTTTAGAATAATACCTACACAAGCAAATTAGAAACATGCCTTTAACATCATGTAGCAAAAGTTTGTCTTCTGGAGAACTGCACCCTGCATCCCATTCTGGGAGCTAAGTGGTTCCTATTCTCATGATGGCTGGGAGACAAGATGAAGAAACATAGGCATGATCTTAGAGTGCTATGCTCTTTGTGGAGCATGGATTCAATGCTCTTCCAAGTGTCTTTATGTTTTTTGGCATTCCCTCTATGCATGTTAACTCTGGGCATTCACTACATTTGTGAATACCCTTGTTCTACTCTGCATTCACTATTGCCAGCCTCTCCCAATTCCCAGGCCCTCAGAGAAATCTACGGTCACTGTCTTTTGCAGTGCTTAAACCAATTTTACCAAGCTTACCTCTATTTGAGGTCTTCAGAGATCTCTGGCCATCATTTCATAGGAATGATGGCTTAGATACACAGTAGAGTGCTCGAGAACAGCCATGTGCAAGCTCAGTATCTTTTATTCATGTGTTCACATCCTGCCTAGCTGACCTCCTGCTAACTCCCACTGAACACCAGGCCAAAGAGGGTGACTTCTTCTGCCCTACTGCTTAAATAAGGTCTATGAGGTCAGAAGCACAACCAACCAGAGAAGGAGACGCCTCCTGTTAGCCATGTGATCTCAACGTAGCCAGAGTTCCCACCCAGAGTTCCCACCCACGAGACAGTCTCTGTTTACTCACAGAAATCAATTCCGGCGTATGTGACCTGACCCTCTTTAGGAAAATGTCCAGGTTCATCATGGCCAAGCATATTCCCAGAATTTTAGTTGCAAATGTCAACATGCATCATCTCTTATCTTCCCCTCAGAAGAAAGTGTATGGGACAGGTGCTAGACCCTGTTCCCCAAATTAACTAATCAGAGACATCTTCAGGTACAAAGAGAAAGCATTTGTTTAGTCTCTGCTGGGAGAGACTCAAGCAAGCACAACTGGGAGGCATCCCAGCTCCTGCCATGTGCTCATGGAACCTGAGAAGCTTCTGGCTTGTCAGGATTTAAATAGCAAAAGACCAACCTTTTCATTGGATAGACTAAAAGGAAGTAACCATCCTTGACCAATAGTCACCAGTGTTGTCTGCTTCCTGTGGGTCACATCATTTCCTGTCACTGGCTTAGGGTCTGACTTTTAGAGACCATGTGACTTCCTACAACCCAGGGTCCAAGACCTAATCTGGCTCTGGGAATAGGGATCATGCGATTTAGACCTAGTCTTACAAACTAAGAAAACTTCATCCAATCAGTCCCATTCAAGAGCATCTAAAAGATGCATCCTTTAAAAGCTCAGAGAGAAATGAGAACCACTTAGCTGTCATCAGGATCCCTGTGGGCTGTATACCAAAAATTTAAAAATGTAACATTGTCTATGTTTTATTGTTTTTACTTATTTTGTTAAATATTTCCCATTTATATTTTAATCTGGTTTGAGCCACACTTAGAAGTATTATGGTCAGCATGTGGCCTGCAGGACATAAATTTGACATCTGATTTAGAGAATCACACGATCTTTGCCTTATGTTAGGGTGCTGGGATGAGTAAGCAGTCTATGCTACTTCATTTTGAAATCAGGCTCAACTAGTTGGTTGCTTGAGTTGCAGTTATTTCTGACTCCCATGGAAAGACTAGCTGATAAAAAAGTAGTTAAATGGAAGCTTAGACTATAGGATACTGGCCATGGGACACTGCCGGCTTTTGAATAGAGATATGAAAAAGAAAATTAATAGAAAGACGTTTATCTTCTATTTCATAAGAGCAAATGCACCCATGTTAAGCTGCATGTGTTGCCTGAGGTGATGCCAGGGAGAGAAGGAAATTGGTTTGAGTGCCATTGTTTTTGTATCTTTTCTAGGTTGGCAGTGTGAACCCAGCTGAAAACTTCCGTGTCTTAGTGAGACGAAAGAACGCCAACTTCAAGGAAGGTAAATGGAGGAACCCTGCCAGTCCCCCATTACAGAATAGATATTTAATCGCATTAACATATTTAAAATCTTGACTGTGAGCAAAATTGAGTTGTGGGATTTCATTTAGCACTAATTCTCAGAAAGGATCTCGAAGATTATCCCTCAATGGAGCTATTTTATAACTAGCCTGGAGAGAGGCACTCCCACAAGTTGTGAACTCCTGTTAAAATTTGTTGATGATTTCCCATATTAATACAAATTATGGACTAGAACTTAGAAACATTCAGTGTAGTTTCCCCCAAACTCCTTTGGAGTCCTTAACTTAACCTCTCTAAAAACTTGGAATGATGCAAAATAGGCCCAAAAAGGTTTCTATGACTGGATCCAATTCTAAGGAGTTGACTTTAGAAGAACCATTTTAGTTTTCTCCCAGTGTAGTCAAATTCAAAAGGAAACAGAAACCACTAAACTATCCATAAGGATCCCTGTGTGTCGCTTAATTTTAAAGCTTAGTATTGTCTGTATTTTATTGTATATTTATTTAATTAAACATTTCCCAGGTTACATTTTGATCTGGTTCAACCCCTCCCCCCACCTTGGGAGTGACACCTAGTTTATTGCCTAAGTCCTGCCTCAGAGTGGATCTGAAACCTCCTCTTCCTCTCAATACTGAACTATATTATCCTTTAAATTCTTCAGACCCTGTATGTTCCAAGGATTCCTCTTCTGTCACCCAGAAGTAGCTTGGGTGAGATATATAAATGTGCAACCTTTCCCCTCACTGCTTTCTGTCTCAGGCTGAACACCCTCCACAGGTCATCATTGCAAGATGCTCTTGATGGTGTCATTGTGTATCATTAGCCTTGTCTGTGCATTGCATTATGGGGGGTATCTGTCTGTGTCTGTGTCTTCTCTTTGTTTGCTCAACTTACTTAGCACCTAAAAAGTGACTGTAGTTGTGTAGCACTGACCTTGTCAGAGTCACTCTAGTGGGATAACTATTTCTCATATCTGTGACACTCACGCCTATTATGGAATTGATTAAGGGCCATCATGACCAGGTGAGTTTCAGGGATAATGTTGGATCTTTTGAGTCAGACCTGATTTTTGGTAGAGGATCCAGAGGCTGGCCTAAATGGGAGAACTTTGAGGGCAATTCCATCATTTTACTAACCTCAGGAATTTTGGAAAATACTTAGCCTTCTTCTTGCAGGTTGTATAGACAATGTATAGACAGTAACATATTTGTTTAGCTTCTTGCAGTTTTATTCACAGTTGCTGTAAAAGAAAACATTGAAATTTTAGCCCATTGTTAAATATTGCAATGGATCTATTATTTGTGTGAACAGATTATAGCTACAGACCTTTTCATTCCATGTGACTCTCTTCATATCTTTTATTTTTCACAGGGGTATCCCCAGTGTGCTGGGTATTATCTGTGTTTAAAGGGAAGTAGGATCTCCTCAGCCTTTAATCATAATATACTGTTCACCTCTTTTGATTGAGAAGTTACAGGATCTCTTTAACCTGTTTTGTATTAAAAGGTCTGTTTCACAGTCTAGAGATCCAACTACTTAGAATTTGTGTGGTGCGTATATTTGGTTAGTTGGTCTGATTCATGATTGCCCCTATACGAACCCTGTTATGATAAATAAACCCAATTATACCTACTTCCTAAGCACTGGGGTTTCGGGGCACTTGGGTTTTTGTTTGTTTTTATTTTTGGAAGATTGTATTTGTATGGCAGCTTTCCAGATCCTATCAAATTACCTATCTTGCGCTAATAGATTTGATCTTGTCTAAGACTTGGTGAGTCAGAGTTGTGTCACTTCCTCTCAAAATCAGGCAATCTTCTCTTAGGCGCATCTTTATAAATTGTCATCAGCAGTATAAGCATAGTCTCATTTCTCTCTTATCATGGGAAATATGAAGTGTGTGTCAGCAGCTCCCAAAGACTTTAAATTCCAATATATATATATATATATAATTGTTTTCACCTGTCTTACCTAGTCTTTTATCAGAACTTCTTATTAGGAGTAATATGATATTTAATGAATTTTTTTTTAATTGAGTGAATGAATGAACTAATTGGCCAAAAGCTCATTAGGAGAGAAAAGTTGTATTCCTGAAAACTAACCCTCATATTTCATAATGAGTCTTGAATAATTGAGACCTTTCCATATTCATTAGGGTTCTATTCAACGTGTGACATTTGTGTAAAACAATTTGGAAGTTTTATCTGAAGAAGACAGAGTTTGTGCTTCATACAATTTAATATAATTCAGTTTAGCAATCACTTTTAAGGTCCTTGTCTATCTTATCATCATGGGCAGAATATTATGCTAGATGTTGTGCAAAATACATCATTCAGATAAGATATTGATCTCTCTCTGGTGATGAGAGTTATAAAAAAAAAAGCAATAATATAAAATAGAGAATAATAGCTGCACAGGAAAGGTTCAAAATACTATTCAAGTGAAAGAAAATTATTTCTAGGGGAATCATGGAAGTAGAGATGATAGCACCTTTGCTTATCCCTGAAGGATGAGCAAAATTTCAACAGGTTATTGTAGACAGTAGGGGTAAAAGTCCCTTACTTCTAGGCATTTAGGACAGCATCCGCCCCAAAGCATAGCGTTAGGAACAGGTGGGGCAAGTTTGGGAAAGAATGAGTGATCCAGTTTGAAGGAATATAGAGAATGTAAAAGAGGGCGATGATGATATTGATAATAATCTCCCTCACAATAAATAAGTGTATCAAACACTTCAGAAATCTTAAAGCACAGTATTCTGTTGGTTATTTTCTTTTTTGGGAAGAGCATAGTATTCTGAATTTGTGGTTTTATTGGTGTGGGCAGTGGAAACATTCTCTTCTAATAAAGATGGGCATTTGTTCTGCAACTTAGAGTCTTAGAGGGTTACCCAGGAGGACTGAGAATTCAAGTAACTTTTTCAGGGTCACACGTTCAGTACATCATTGTAAGAGGCAGAACTTCAGCTTGGGTCTTGCTGGCTCAGAGGCCGATTCCCTCTCCACTTGGCCATGCTATTACGTTTTGAAAAAAACGGTGAAGGGCTTTGAATTACAAGTTAAGGAAATGGGAAGTCCTTAAAGGTTTTGGAGGAGGAAAGTGATAGTCAGGGCTGGGTGCTGGAAAAGTGGCCAGTGTAGTATGAAAGGTGAGCTATGATGGAGTTAGGGAAAACAGCATAAGCTATTAAAATAGGGCTGGCCAAAAGACAGTTGAGGAGGTAGAATGGACAAGGGACACAAGAGCATCTGTGGTTCTTTCATATAGGAAAATTCTTTGATCCACTGTAGATTTCACTTGTCTGTTTTAAATTAAAGCTGGTTGTTCATTTCTCTATCATTCTCAGGTCAATTTTTTTTTTTTTAAACATCTCATCCTTTAGAGATGAAAAAAGGAGTGTTTTCTCTTGAAAATGCCTTTAATTATGGTTATATCTAGCTCCCATGGAAACCCAGAACAATCATTCCTCTTCTGTGTTTTTTGATTAGTCTGAGCTATAATAGCTGAACTAGTAAAGGAGGGGGCGCAGTCCTTGGCACATCGTCATTACCAAGCAGCCAGAGTCTGTATTTAGAAAATGATTGCAGTAGGCACAGAAAGCAAGAGTAGTACCAGTGGGCCACAAGGTTTTTCATGGAATGTGTATCTGCAGTTGTAGTCAGAAGTCACTGATAAACTAATTCAGATTGCAAAAAACACAGAATAGCAAGAAGTTTGCTTGACCATGAGATTGGAAGAAGGTGTGAGCCTGTGCTGTGCCTTGTGATATATTTCAACTAGTTTTCTCTAGTTCTGGTGAAAGACCTTGTGGAAAGGGTAAATTGTTCATCTTAAAGCTTGAAAGGGGATGCCGTTTGAGGGTTGGGATTTGAGCAGGGAAGTGACCTGAAGAGAAGGGATTCAAATGAATCATAACAACAACAACAAATCATTTGTTGTAGCCACCTGAGTAATTTGCTTAATACTTTTGTCCTTTTGTTTGGCTTAGCATTTTCCCATTTGTACAGATGTAGTAGTACTAACTGGGCCACATTATCTTGATTAGAGGCCCTGCGTTTACTTTCCAAAGCCATAAATCCAGAATGGACTAGCTTGACTGTATGCACAGAATATAGAAGCTTCTGCTACAAGATATAAGTCACACATCTCCTATATTTCTAACTGGCTCTGTTCTGTGTGGTGGTGGGTAATCTACCCTTTGTAACCTTGTTTTCTGGATTTTCTAATTTTATGTAGAGAGTCAGACAGATGTTTTTAGAAGCTCTAGAATTGGTGAGAGAACATGGAATTTAACTGTCTTTACACGAGATTTGTTATTTCATAAATTACTAAATTAAAATATGTAAATTGCATTTAGGATCTTGGATATAAGGATATTAAATAAAATCAGCCAAATAGCCTTATTAGGCCCATGAAAGTTTTTACAGCTTGATGCCATTCCTCAATTCTTCTCATAAATTACAATAGTGAGTAATCTTAGAAGAAAATTCCAGAACTCAAATACTCCAAGAGGCACATATTTTAAACTGCATTAATTGTTCAACTTGCCCACAACTTTTTTTTTAACCTTGTCTAATTTTTTTTTTAAAGATCTCTACAATAGATTGGAGATTCTTTTCATAGCTTATTTTTCTTTTTTTCTTTTAAAAATTTATTTTATCATAGCTTTTTATTTACAAAATGTATGCATGGATAATCTTTCAACATTGACCCTTGCAAAACCTTCTGTTCCAAATTTCCCCCTTCCCTAGATGGCAAGTAGTCCAATATATATGTTAAAATATAAGTTTAATCCATTATTTGTGTACATATTTATCATTATCTTGCATAGCTTTTTTTTTCAAAAACAAGTAATTCTTGAGTTAAAGAAATAAACCAGAAGTCATTTTATTTGAAATTGCCTAATGAAATTATATCAGGGACATCTTAATACTTTTTTTAAAGTATGATACTTATATGATATTTAATGTATATGAAGAGAGTATGTAATCCTTTGTTACCCTCTTATTCAAATCATTTTTATAAGTAATCTCTTACGTGGAGAGGCTTAGTCCAGAATTATTAAAATCCTGACATTTCAGCTTGGGAAGCTCGTATGTGGCCAAGTAATTTAGGCTATACCTTTAATAGAAACCCTTTTTAGAGCTTCCTTAACAAATGTTCATCCAGCCTCTACCTACAAACCCCAATCATATACTCCAAAATATAACCTCAAAATACTGCCCTAAAATGGTTGGCCACAGAAGATAACCACATGAGAGCAAACCCAAGGTAGAAAGGGATCCTGCTGTAATTGTACTCTTAATGCTCCTTCAAATTACGATTAGTAAGAAGGCAGTAAGAGAAGCTGGTAAATTATGTATTCCGCTCATAATTCTCTTAGAAATAGGTGCACTTAAAAGTAATACTATACTTTCCTATGAACTTGTCATTCTTAAAAATATTGAATCAGCTCAGATAATAAAAAAAGATTGTACAATTTATATTAACTTGTGAAGTTAAACACAGTTAACTTTGATCAAGGTCAAGGGAGCAATAACTCTAAAGCTAAGGAGACCTTGAATAGATAACTTGTCTCCTATTGGAGAAAGTTTCTAAGAGAGATGAGATCTAAATTCTGTAAAGTTGATCTCATATGCTCTTTTGGATTGCATTTCTTTGCCTCTCATTTCTTCAGATGACACAAAGGATAGCTGCACCATAAATTATAATTTGAAAAAAAAAAGTGTCCACGCAAGAAATTGAGATGAAATGGTTTAAACCAAACCAGAATGAACAAAGATGTTAGGTTCTGTAAGTCCAGGGCCAATGAGCATTAAGAAAAGCAATAGTTAAATAGCATATTAAAATTAATCATCTCTTAAAAAAAAAGTCAATTCTTAAATGAGTTGAGAGACTTTTCTAGTTAATATGAAAGTGTGTATTAGAAAATCTGTAATTAGAGTAGAACTGTGGCAAAATGTAACCTAGATAACCATTAAGAAAGTGATACTATATACTGATATATACATATGCTGATACTATATGTAAAAAAAAAAAAAAAAAAAAAAAGCATGTTTTCTGTACTCATATTCTCAGCAATCACTCCATGCACTGATTTTTTTTCCTCAGAGAACTAAAGATAGGTTGATAAATCATACAATGATTTATATTTTATTCCAATACTTTTATTTTCTTGTTGTGTGTTTAATCTTACTTGTTTTAAACATGCTTAGTATTTGTGAAAAAAGAAATATATTCCCAACATGTTCCACAGCCATTAAAAATGTGATTGACATCATTCAGGGATTGACATCAGAATCATTTAGAAAAGAAAGAGATTCTGTTTCACATTAAAATGTTCATTGATAACCCTGCATTGAAGAACCTATATGATTTCCGAAGTAGATCCCTATATGTTTTTGCCCTGAAGTTATCTTTATCATTTAGTATTAGAGGGAAAAACACAAGAATACAGACAAACCAGTCACATAGTTCTTCAGTCCAAGAGATTTCAGGCTTACAAAGAATGCTAATGATCTTGGCTTACAAGTCAAATAAGGGAAGAAATACCATCATGAAAGTTCATTATGTTTCCCCCACCTTCCACAAAGTGTGACTGATTATAAATCCTTGTCACGTGGTATTGTTGCCACTCCATTTCCACACTAAGTGCCAGAATTCTTTAGTGTCCCTGATTTAGAATGACCTCAAGGCTTGTTCCGTGGACCCAGCTGGATAAAGAAAGAAAACTGATTTCAGATTGTGCTGATGGGACAAACTGCTTTTAATTAATGACTTTTACTGACTGTTCATAGCAAATAGAATAAGCTGAAACTCTCAACTAATGAAGACATTTAGGAAAAGATGTTGGGCTTTTGTTGAAAATTGTCGCTAATCAGCTGAAATGGCAAGGAGAAGCCTAAAAACATCTTGGGAGTCGCACTTGGAGGCAATAAAAATGTTTCATTTCTCCCCCCTCCAAAATGTAATCCAAAGACCCCCTTTCCCCAAAAAAATGCTGACATAGAGGGAATTAGCAAAAGTAATTTGATAGTTAACCCCATTCGTTTGATTCATGTAGATCTCCATGAAGAGATAAAGGAAATAAGATATGTTTGCTTCCTTCATCAGAGAAAGAAATTCAAGCATTAAAGTCTCCTCCAGTGGGAGATAAGAATGTTGTAGGGACATCTTTGAGAGAAGGAGAGTTTTTTGAAGTTCCATTTAGACAATTTGGGAACCTTACTGGGAGATTTCATAAGCTTGATAAGAATGTGAGATTAAAGGCTGCCCTTTAGTTATTTGTCTATACAAAGGGCAGCTAGATGGTATAGGGGATAAAGTGCCAGACCTGGAGTTGAGAAGACTACTCTTCAGTTCAAATCTGGCCTCAGATCCTTACTAGCTGTGTGACCATGGGCAAGTCACTTAACCCTGTTTGTCTCAGTATCCTCATCCTAAAATGAGCTGGAGAAGAAAATGGCAAAACACTCCAGTCTAGGTTCATGAAGAGTAGGTCATGACTGAAAAAAGTATACAAAGTCTGCGTGAGCCTAGAAAATTCCTCTTTCCTTATTTCTTACAGGGTCATAAGATTCTACTTGGAGCACTTGAGCCTATTGTTCCCATACTTATATTATAGGAATTCGGAGTCAGAATCTAGTTCTTTATGCAGTGTTCTCCTTTTGGGTCCCAGCAGAAATGGTTTAAAAAAAAAAAAAAAAAAGTTTATTGTCTTAGTTATTCTTTTAACAGAAAATCTCTTCTTTCTCTTGGTGGAAAATTTTTGTTGCTCCAGAAATGGTTTCTGGGACATACCATACTTGTTTCTGTGTCACATGAAGGATTGGAAGCTAAGCTTTTTGGGTTATAGAGGTCTTTAGACTATAATAATTCAGCATTTTCATTTACCGTACTCTCCACCATAGGCAAATCAATGAGAGTCTTCAGTGTTTTTTTTTCTCTGGTAGAGTTCTTTTCTACTTTTCCTGATTAAGCAGCATAGGTCTATTACTCAAACAGAAAAAATAAAGGCATCTAGAATATGTTTTTTTGTTTATTTGTTTTTTTTTTTTTTTTTTTTAATAAACTCAGGTATAAATCTGTAGGTTTGCTGTGTTGCAAAGATTACATTCATTTCAGATATCTCTGCTCCAAAGAAAGAGCCTATTTATGTTACTAGATAACAAGTTTATCACATACGGAAAAATTTGGGAAGATTTCAAGAATACCTAAATTTGCAAATATAATTAATAGTAAGCAATTAGAATTAATTTGAATTCTTGTGACAATTTGTGTTATAAAAAGATTCTTCAGTATTTTCTGATTTGAAGAATCAAATGGATGCTATTGGTTTTTAGAAATACATGGAATAATAACCATTCCATTTTTTTGTTCTTATATATTTTTGTATATTGCCTACAATATATCCTTTTGACAGAGATGGGATGGGACAGTGTTTATTTATTTCTGGCTTGGAGAAAAGAAATTCCTACCAAAGATCTTACATTGAATTATCTCAAGAGCTATACTATTCTTCCTCCTATAGCCAGATAGTGGCATCTAAGTCAATTGAGAATTCTAAATCATCTTAACTTTATAAGTTTTTAGGTAAGTTGGTGATCCAAATCAAGTTAGATGAAACTTTAGCTTCCCCAACTTCATTTGAGCTATCTGCCTAGATCCAGAAATAATATTTCTGTTCTCAAGATTTTTAAACAAACAGTAAACATAACAAAGGAAGTATATGTCACACAAAGGATAAAACAAAAGGATTACAAATATGATAGGAATAAGAAATAAAAAGCCGTAATATGGCAATAGTACCATGATGCTTTGTATAAGTGCTATTCCACAAATGATCTGTCATTAACCTGTAAATTAACTTTGACTTATTACCAGCATTAAAATTGTAAATTTTTATTAGTCAGGTTAAAGTCTTTTGGCACATTATGATCTGCTTTTTATAATCCAATACAGATATTAAATCACATAACCCTAGACTTTGGACAATTCTCTTACATTTCTCACAGTGACTTTACAAATATCTGGGGTGATTTCTTCAGTGTTAAGTAACTTATTATAGGTAGTCTAGATTCCATCCACAGTGCTTTATATTAAATTCCTCTTCATTCACATCTACTACATGGTAGACTTTTTAAAAAGGCACATGTTAAAACTTTTGTCCATAGAATTTTAAAAATTCTTTAAGTCTGTCTAGTATCTCCTTATTAGTCTTTTTACCCATTTTGTAGCTTTTCTGTGAATACCATCTCTGTATTCTCCACATCAGTTAATTTCATTTCATTTCTTCAAACATTTATTGAACAAAACAAAACCTGTATAGAAGTAGGTAAATACCAAATATATACAAAGGGATTTCAAGAGGGAGAGATAAACAACTGGGGGGAGTTAGGAAAGCCCTCCTATAAGATATGGCACCAGAACTGTGTAAGTGAAGAGTGATTCCAGAGGACAGAATCGAGGAGAGAGTGTATTCCAGGTAGTGGAAAACATTTGTGCAAAGGTATAGAGATGGGAGGTGGAATTTTGTATATAGGAAATAGCTCTGGGCCAACTTGTTTTGAAAAAAGAATGTGTGTGTGTATAAAGTAATATGAAATAAAATTGGAAAGGTAGGTGGGATCTACATTATGAAGGATTTTAAATGGAAAATTCGGGATTATATTTTATCCCAGAAACAACAAAATTGGGGACAATATGGTATCATATCTTTTAAAATTGTTAGTTTAGCAATTATATGCAGGACAAATAAAAGAAAATAGTGACAGAATGTCACAAGCAGAAAATTAGGAAGTTGCTGCAGTATTTGAGTTAAACTTGGTGAAGGTCAGAATTAGGATAGAGTGTAAATGGAGAAAAAGAGGAGAGGGATGAAATTTGTTGTGAAGGGATAAACAACAGGACTTTTAAACTAATTAGATATTGGATTAAAGGAGAGGGAAGCCTCCAAAGTTGTGAACCTGGATGACTGGCAGGATGATAAAGCCATCAACAGAAATTGGGAGATTGGAGGAGAGGGAGGTTTGGGGGGAACATGTCCTTTTTGGACATGATAAGTTTGTGATCCTTGGTAATCCCTCTTAAATTGTACAAACCAGTTCTAAATTCTAGTCTTGTCTATAACATTGCTTCTCAAAGTGTGATCTAAGTATTCCTGGAGAGGTCTATGAGACTTTTCAGGAAGGAGATCGATCTAAAATGTCAAAATTATTTTCATAATACTACTGAGGTATTCTAATGTCTAATGTGATAAATATCAATACATAATGCCCACATGTAAAAATTCTTTAGGGTCTTCAATCTTTTTACCTATTTTTAAAAATAAATTTTTATTAATTTCTATTTCTTATATCACCATACTATCTCATATCCTTCATTCTCTTCCTCCCTGAGAGCCATCCAATGTGACAGTATTTTTTAGAGAGGAGAAAAGAATAAGTATAACTGATCAAAAATTGAAAAAGTCTGAAAACATGTGCACTGTGTAGCACCTTTTGACCTCACACCTTCATGAAGGAGTAGATTGAGGGTGTTTTTTCATATTTCTTCATTCAGATTTTACTTATTTTTGGCTTTTTGATGTGCCATTATTCTTTCCATTTAGATTGTGATTATTGTAAACATTATTTTCTTGGTTCTGTTCATGTCACTCTGTCAGTTCATCTTGATCTTTCAGTACTTCTCTCTATTCATCACATTCATGTACCATAATTTTCTTAGCCATACCCCAATTGAAGGGCATCTATTTTGTTTCCAATTCTTAATTATCACAAAAAATGCTGCTATAAGTATTCTGTAGTATAGAAACTTTATTCTTACTAATGACTTCCTTAGAACATAAACCCAGTAATGAAGTCTTTAGAGTTTAAAGGGTATGGTCATTTAGCATTTTATTTGCAAAATTCCAAATTGTTTTCCAAAATGATTGTACCACTTCACAGCTCCACCAACAATGTATTAGTATGCCTATCTTGCTACAACCTTTCCAACATCGATTGTTACCATTTCTTTGTCATTTGCAGAGTATGACATAAAATCTTAGGGTTGTTTTGATTCTTTTGGGTAATCATGAATAGTTTGCAGTTCTTTTGAAAACTCTTTGTTCATATACTTTAGGGATCCTTAATTTTAAAGAATGTAAAGGGTTTCTGAGATAAAAGTTTGAGAACCATTGTTATATAGCACAGTGGCCGTTAGGAATAAAAGGAAGAATTAGTGTTTGGTTAGAAAAGACATGTTTAATTTCCATTAGTATAGTGTGGTATTTGTATCACAATTCTGAGCATTTTCTAAAAATTCTTTGAGATTAGGTTCAGGAGGTTAAGCCAGTTTCTGGGTTTCCATAGGCTTTTAAGGTGGAAATGAGTCTATTCCCAAGGGATATGAATGACATGTATTTATATTATTATTCCCCTATAGAATTTAAATTCACAGAGAGTTTTCTTCACAGTAGCAGCCCTATGAGGTGGATATAGTGTACTTATTAATATCCCAATTTTATAGATGAGGAAACATTCCTAGTGATTTATTCGTAGACACACACACTATCTTCATTTCCATATATAACTTTCTTCCCTTTATACCTTTGTTCATACCATTCTTTTTATTTAAAACATGCTTCCCTCTCTGTATCATCCTGCTGAAAGTGAATGTGTCCTTTAAGGTCTAGTTCAAATGACACATTTTGAATGTCTCTTTATCTTCATGTGTGTGTATATATGTATACATATCTCTCTTGTGATATATCCCATGTTGCCTTTAACATATAACTAGACATTTCTGCATTATCTTTCTACCTTCTTGAGGCTACGGATTATTTTTTATTCATAAGAAGTTAGAGATCAACTATAACAATTCCATCATTTTATATCTTTTGATCCTTATGATAGTACCAAAATACTTTTTATGTAGGCAATTGGTAAATATTAGATGAAGGTGTAGATTGTTTCAGTACTAATATTTTATTATTGTTCCTCTATAAGAGCAAAATGTGAGTATCACTGCTTCTGAGAGGTATTGGTAGGTAGGGACAGTTGTAATATACAATTAGTATCGAACTCCAAAGAAAAGCGAAAGTAAAGGATGTTTTAGAAGAACTCCCCTTTTTAAAGGGAAGAGAAGATGTCTTAGTCACATGGCAAGATTGTGGGATGGACATAATTCTCCACTGGTTCTCTTACCAGTGTTGAGAGAAAGTAAGAAAGACCATTGGTTGTAAGAAAGTACATTGGTTGGACTCCATATGCTAAACTTTGTAGAGAACATGAGCAAGAATTGCACAGAATGAACACATTTAAATTAGTTGCAATCAGTATTATCCAGAGCAAGAGGATAAGTAAATACTTCCTAAATGAGAAAATAATCACAGATCTTTCTGAGTAGATATAAATTGTGTATTGGCCAGAGAAAAGAGTTTTTTAAAACATAGTTTGGCAGCTGGTTGGATATAGAGGATAAAGAATAGAATTAGAGTGATTGAAATGATTAATTTGGATGACTAGAAGGATGATAATGTCCTCAACAAAAGTCGAGAAGTAGTGAGTTGGTGGAAGATAATGAGATCCGTTTTGGACATTTTGAGCTTGAAATGCCAATGAGTTGTCCTGTGTGCTGTTATTGATGCAAGACTAGCATTCAGAGAGATATTAGGGTTGGTTATAGATGTAGGAATAACATGGAGAGAAAAAAGCCTGGAACTTTTTGCAGCTAATGAGCTCATTGGTAAAGAATGTAGGTGGAGAGTAGTTAGAACCCTGTGGACCACCATACTGTGGGAATAGAATAATTCAACAAAGGAGACTGAGGAGTGAGACTAGTTAAAGGAGAACCAGCTGGCATAAAAGCCAAGGATGACAATATCTGGAGGAGATTTGGTTAACAAAATCAGAAGCTTCAGAGAGGTTCAGGACATTGAGAAATGAGAAAAGACCTTTGCTTTTTTTATAGACATTCAGAAAAGAGCCAGTAAGAAAAGGCAAACTATGAGACACAGAAGGATGAGTCATGGGAGAGGGTTAATAGATGGATCAAGCTCTTGAAAGAGATGAGAAAGACTGAACTGTAGAGCACAAGTAGGCGTTTTGATTTTTAAAAAGATAGTGTTTTCTTCATTATTGTTCCTTTCTACCAAGCTGTTGAAGTTTTTTTCATGATTTTCTTGTTCTTCCCAGTTTTTCCTCTACCCTTCTTACTTGGTTTTTAAAATCCTTTTTGAATTCTTCCATGGCCTGAGACTATTTTTCTTTGAGACTTTGAATGTAGCTTTTAACTTTGTTGTCTTCTAAGTTTGTGTTTTGATCTTCCCAGTCACCATAGTAACTTTCTATCATCAAGATTCTTAATTCTTAACCATACTAAAGTAGGACTCTGTTTCCCTTTTAGAGATAAGTCTGAGGACCTGTAAATTTCCTCTTCTTCTAAGGTGGTATGACCTAAGGAAGGGCTTCTTAAACTTTTTCCACTCTCAATACCTCTTCACCCAAAAAATTTTTACCTGACCCCAGGTATATAAGTGGCATTTAAATAGGCATTTAAATCAAACATTTACTGACAATAAATCATCACAATTTTGTGGCTCCCATAAAATTGTCATGATCCACAGTTTAAGAAGCTGGGATCTAGGAAGAGATGTATTTACTATTCTCCTGGCCTACACGCTGGTCTTTGACTACCTGCACTCTTTCATCCTGCAACCATGACCAGAGTTCCAACTCTCCTGTTGCTAAAAGTACTAGTGTGCTGCTCCTCATGCTGGTCCCAGGATTTTAACTAGATCTAAATAGGGGCAGTATAACAGGAAAAGAACTTCTGTAGTCTCTTTTTGGCCTCTTTTCTATCTGTGGGCTGAGAGAACTAAAAAACACCATTGCTACCACTGACTATACCCCCAAGTTACCCTGGTACAGCAGACCTTTCCTGCTGACCTTCTATGTTGTTTTGGGCTGGAAAATTGGTTTAATCTGTCCTTTTGTGGGTTCTGTCACTCCAAAATTTGTTTTGAAGCATTATTTAAAATTGTTTGGAGGAGAGCTCAGCTGAGTCCCTGCCTTTTCCCTGCTATATTGGTTTCTCTTCAGTTTGGCCTTTTTTCCTCCCCAAAAAGTTAAGCTACCTTTTTTCCTCAGAGACAAGTGTAAGAAAAATGGATGGATGAATATTTAGAGAAGTTTTGAGCAAGGAAGATGAGGGAGTCAATTTTATTGACTTGAATATTCCATTTAGGAGGTGAAGGGCCTTGAGGTTTGAAAGAGCTGTTTCCAGAATGACATAGTCACTCAAGAGAAGACCATAAGGATTGTCCTGCAGCAGTGAAGGTTCCACTGAGATTAGATGACATAGATCCATTTGGCACTGTGTTATTCAGTTGCTTGTGAGAAAGGCAGGTGATGATCCAGAGATGAGAATTGGCAGAACGTTGTCAAAAGTAGGCATTGCTCATATATTTTGTTTGATTTTACACTGTAATTAATTTTATTCTATACATCCTGTGTTTTATAGTTTATTTCACTCTGTAGTTGATTCTGTCCTAAAACCATTCTATATAACAAACTACAACCTCTTTAAGTGAAGAAGCTTGTGAGTGCAAGTCAGCCACTCTCTCAGAGTTAGATGTAAAAGTTTGACTTTTAATGAAAGAAAAACTCTTAAATGAAGAGTTTATCTCAATACCACATGCAAATTATTCCTGTCCAAGAAAGGAATCCTTGTCTTCTCTCATGACTTCTGCTCCTAAGAAAACTTTATGCATTTGTCTGTTATCCTTAGGCACAAATTGACCTTGTCCCATCTTTAGCCTCTTCACTAATTAAAGGAGGTTTTATCTACTTCTCAGGCAACTATGAGTCTATATCTCTTAGTTCATAGTCAGTGATCTCAGGATGCAGCTGGACCTCTTACATTTATAAAGCATTCCTTTGAGACAGAGAGAAGTAATCTTCCCATTTGTGTGTTCCTGTCTTCCTTAATGTAAATAAATATGATCCCTCAACCCCTTGATGCTGCTAGTTCCATAACCAGGATAAGATTTTTGTTGTTTGTGTTTTGTTTTTTATTCTGTGGTTATAAAAATTAGTTCCATCTTTAGATACAAATCTTTGGCTGGACACTGAGGCAAGCCATCGACCTGCTTTATTGGACAGTAGTGCCCCTGCTAACAAATAATTATCTTGCTCAGTATCTTATATATTGAATTCTCTAAGTTTAAGGACATAGATGGGGGAGAGAAACTATGAACCAAATATTGAACTCCCTGAGAAAAAAAAGGAAAACTGGAGTCAATAAGTCAATAAATATGCCAGGCACTACACTGAATATGTACTGAGGTTACAAAAAATTATAAAAGATGGTCCGTGTTTTCAAGGAACTCACAGTATAGTAGACTGTATGCAAATAGCTATGTATAGACAAACTATGTACAAGATAATACCACAGAAGGAAGGTACTAGCATTAGAGTAGATTGGAAAAAACTTTCTCTAGAAAGTTGAGATTTTAGCTGGATTTCATGGAAACTAGGAAGCACAGATGAAAAGGAAAGCCTTCCAGGCCTGAGGGCTAGCCAGTAAAAATGCCTCCAGTCTAGAGACCAGTATCACTGGGAGGGGTTTATAAGAGACTGGGGGGAGGGGCAGATGGGGCATGAAGGACTTTTGAACACCAGACAGAATCCTGAAGATGATAGAGACCCATGGGTCTGAGAGGGGGAAGGGGGAAGGTGATGTAGCCAGACCTATGTTTTATGAAGGTCATTTGGACAGCAGAGTAGAGGCTGTGCTAGAGTGGCAGGCTGGCCAATCAGCAGCCATTGGCAAAGGTATGTCCAACTGGTGACAAGTGTCAAAAAAGTAGTAGTTGTTCAGAAGTTGCAGTGAAGATAAAATTAATGGGCAAGGCAATAGGTAGTGAAGGGAAGAGATGGTCCTGAGTTGAGGATTGCACTGGGAAAAGTGCAATCCTCAACAGGAAAGCATGAAAGGAGGGCTTTGGGGAGAAAGATTCTAAGTTCAGTTTTAGTAAAGTCAAGTTCAGGAAGTCTATGGGATATCCAAGTTGGGATATCTAATAGGCAGTTGTAAGCATGAGACTGAATGTCAGCAGCAGTGGGGAGGGCTGAAGAAGGAGATGGGGGGAGGGAGAGAAGTGGGCCCAGAACAGAATCCTGGGAGGCTGAGTGCTTCCAGGACAGGACCTGGAGGGAGGTCCAATGGAGTAAGAGAGCCAAAAAGAGAGTAGTCTGTGACAGGCCACAGAGGGCCAAGAAGGCAGAGAAAAAGCTCTTACATTTGGCAATGAGAAGATCATTAAGGGGAAGTCAGATGGTGAAGTGCAGAGAGCTCTGCCCGAAGTCATGAGGGCCTGAGTTCAAATGCTACCTCAGACACTCACTGGCTGTGTGACCCTGGGCAAGCCCTTTAATCCCAATTGCCTCTCTTAAACAAAAAGTTTTGGAAGAGAGACCATTAATAGCTTTGGAGAGAATAGTTTCTATTAAATGATGAGGTCAACAGCCAGAATAAAAAAGTTAGAGTGAGAGGAAAAGAAAAATGGAGCTACCTGTTGAAGATGGTCTTTTTAATGAATGCAGCTACAAAAGGCGGGAGAAATAGGGGATGATAGTTCACAGGGATGGTGGGATAAAGAGAGTTTTTTGAGGATGAGACAGACATGGGTATGTTTGTAGGCAATAGGGAAGTAAAAGTAAGGAGTTATTGAAGATAAGTGGGAAAGTAAGGACAATAGAAAAGGGAATTTCCTGCAGGAAAATATAGAATGGAATTAGATCACCTATGCAAATAGAGGAGTTTGCCTTAGCAGGGCTCTTCCTTGTGAGACAGTGGAATGGATAGTGGCAAAGGGTAACCTGGGTGTTGTGAGATGAGGAGAAGGGGACAAGAGGAAACTCTTGGCAAACATCCCCAGTTTTTTGTTTTTCTTGTTTGTTTTAATGAGGCAAAGTTCTCAGCTGAGAAAGTGGGAGCCAAGCGAACCATGGGAGTTTTGATATAAAAAGATTTGGAACAGCCACTAGAGTGGGGTTAAGTCTTGCCTAGGGTCTGAGGCTGGAGAAAGTGTGTTAATTAGGAAGGTGTGAAAGGATTGCCTTGCAGCCATGTAGCACAAATTGGCATCAGCATATTTTTAATGGTTTTTCTCTAGCATTGTTCCATAGCATGTGAGTGGGCTAGTAAATCAGTCATATGGTTAAAAGATTTTTAATCTGGGGTCAGTGAACTTTATTTTTAATGTGTCAGAATCATAGATTTTCTTTGTAATTTATATTATGAACTTAAAACCAGTATTCTGAAAGTCTATAGACTTCACCACACTGCCAAAGGGGTCTGTTTCAAATTTTTTTTGAATTCTGGGGCTAAATCCCAGAGTAGGAGGCTTCTTAAGTGGTAGTAGCAGAGAGTCTATAAAGTAGTGAAAAGCAATAAGTACTTTTATAACTTTTTCTTCTGGTCCACTGTGTCAAGAGACAAGTGGGCATAAGTAGCTAGCAATAATAAAAAGGTATCTAGAGATTAATTGTCTATTGGTGAGAGCTAGGTTTCCATGAGTCCAAGAAGCATTAAAAAAAATTTTTTTTTGAAATTTTAAAAAGCTTGATGAAGGGAAGTTATAAATGATCCACTATGAGTTCCACAGGCTTCCATGTAAAGGGAGAACAGAGAAAAAATGAGCTGGGGAATGGTAGGATGGGCAACTAACAGAGAAAAGGAGTTCTTAACCTTATAAGTTTAGGAAAACAGGAGCTAACCCTGGGTCAGAAGCTGTGGGGTCTTCTACTTTCTGGAGACCTATGATCATAGGGAAGAGCTCAGTGAAGACATCTGGATTGGGATCTATTTTGAATTTACATGTTGCACCCTCTTTCTTAGTGGTTACTTCCTAAGGTGGCACATGTGGAGAGTGGACTTCAAACAACCAGAAAGAATTTGGTTAGTGCTAGACACTAGCAATAAACAGACAAAAGCCAAGTAATCCTTTACATAGTAGGTATTAAATGTTCATTGATTTCTGTAGTTAGAGTAGTGTGCTGATTGAGACAAGGGAAAGTAATTCAACTTACTGATATACAGTAAAATAGTTTTACATCATAGAAAAAACTTTTAATGTGTAATACATCTTTGCTTTGTTTGATTTTGAGAAGTCAACAAGAATTTATTAAATTCCCACTGTGTGCCACGCACTCTGCTAGTTTACTAGCTGTACATACAAATAAAGGCAAAAACCAGTCTCTGCTTTCAAAGGAGTTCGTAGTCTAATGGAAAGAAAACAGCATATACAAGATAAATTAGAAATCATTTTTTTAAAGGCACAAATATTAAGAATCCCTAAGAAAAATAGAATTACAGAAAATAGAATTTTAAGTTGAGACTTGAAGGAAGCTCACAGAGACAAGGAGGAAGAGAGTTCTAGGCATGAGGAACAGCCTGTGAAAATACAGGGAATCAGAAGAAAGAGTGTTATGTAAGGAATAAGAAGGAAACCAGTGGCATTGGATTGCAAAATGTGGGGAAAGGTGTGAAAAAACTGGAAAGGGAAGAAAGGGCAAATATTCTAAGTCTAGCTTTTATGATAGCCCATTTCTTTCTTTTAAAATTTGTTTTGTTGGGGCAGCTAGGTGGCGCAGTGGATAGAGCACCAGCTGTATAGTCAGGAGGACCGGACACTGAGACACTGAGGTCTCAGACACTTAACACTTCCTGGCTGTGTGACCTTGGGCAAGTCACTCAACCCCAATTGCCTCAGCAAAAAAAAAAAAAAAAAAATTGTTAAATATTTCCCAGTTACATGTAAAAACATTTTTAAGTCATTTAAAAAAAATGTTCCAAAATCCTTCCTTCCCAGCTTTCTCCCCTCCTTTTAGAGGCAATTTAATATTTAACTATATTCACGAAATCATGCAAAACACATTTCTAATGTAGCCATGTTGCAAAGAAAACACAGATAAAAAGAAATATAACAGGAAAAATAAAGCCCAAAAAAAGTATACGTCAGTTTGCAGTCACAATTCTGTCTGACACATTTTTTTATAATGGATTCTTTGGAATTGTATCATTGCTTTGATTAGAGTAGTTATATATTTCATAGTTGATCAAAAAAAGAATTATTACCATTGTGTATGACTTTATGGTTCTGTTTGCTTCACTTTGCATGAAAATTTTCCTAGGTTTTTCTGACTCCATTCTTCTCATCATGAATTGTACATTTCTTGTAGGGGAAGAAGGTAGGGAGGACAGAAAGGCCTCCTGCCAAAGGTGGCTTTTAAGCTGTGTATCAGGAAGGAAACTATCAGAGATGGAGAGATGAAGAAGAAGAAGAAAGAGCCTTCCAAGCACGAGTATCAGCCAGTACAAAAACACATGGGTGAAGAGGAAGTGAGAAAGCTAGGAAAGCTAGGCCATTGAATCCATGGAGAGGAGTAATGTATAAAAAGTCTGTAGATGTGGGGACCAGATTGTGAAGAATCTTAAATATCTAACTGCACTGGAGTTCTCCAAGTGGGTAGTGACATGTTCTGAAGTGCACTTTAAGAAAATCACTCTGGCAACTGCATGGAGACTGGAGTAGAGAAGTGATTTGATGCAGAGAGGTCAATTAGCCTTCTGTTGCAGTATTCTGAGAAGGAGGTGATAAGAACTTGAACTGAAGTGATAACTATGTGCACAGAAATAGGTCAACAGCAGATCAATAGATGTTGAGATAAATATAACATAGACAAGGTGTCCCAAAAGTCTTAGTGCAGCCTTAAGCACTAACAGCTTCAGGGAGTGAGTGACAGATCTGTTCTCCTGGTGGCGTTTTGCCTGTTATTTGAAGCTAGAGTGCAGTGCACGAGGTCATCTCTTGAGGGTCCCATCTTCTGGATCCAGGCCTGATTGGGATAGCACTAGGCTTTTGTCTGAGTTCCCAGTCTTTTGATTTTAAACAGTGTCTGAACTAAGTCCTTTTTTTTTTTTTTTTTTTTTTTTGCCTCGAATTCAACTAGAATAGGATGCTTAAATGTAAGCCAACACTTCAGAGTCCATTTCAAGATGGATTTTATAAGCAGCTTAGCTATTATAATTTAATGGGTCGTTCACTGCATTCCAAAGAATCTTCATCATTGATTTTTGTTGAAGTATATATTTCCTTATCTCCTGAAATATCACTTAATCTCCTGAGTCCCTTAGCTCCTTCCTTCATGAAGTCACACTTCTGGCTCAAAAACTTGCAATTTGACTGTCAGTGTCTAAGATCTGTAAATGAATAGAAGAGAAAGACTGAACAGTGAGTAAGCTGAAAACAAAATAAAATAAAACCTTTCCTTTGTTTTTCTCCCCTGTACCCTCTCTGACTCCATTTGTCTTCAGTTCAGTAGATATTTAGTAAGTAACAATAATGTATCTAATAATGTAATACACTTTGGGAGGTGCAGAAGATATAGCAATATTGTCCTCAAGGAACTTAAAATCTTACTACTTCAACTCTTTCCTCTCATTAATTTAGCAATGGCAGCAGAAGAAGAATCCATGAACCGTCTGCCTCACCTCCTCTTTCTCTAGAGAATTACTTATAGTAGATATGTCTGTAATATATTTGACCTTCTTGACCCAGTATCCAGTTGTAATTGATATTATTGATCGACCCATCATCATCACTGAGTTCCAGTAAATTCCAGTTTTCTCGTTCTCTGATCTTCATTGCTTCTTAACCTTTATGATCACAAGGTATTATCCTTATGTGCAGGGCTCTAGGAATTAAGTGAGACCCAAATTCATAAATTATGTTAAACTTTTTACTCCTCCAGTTCTTAGGATCCATTGTGTTTAATTCAAGCAGAAAAGGAGAAATTCACCTTTTGTGCTTTTTACTTTTGCCTTGAGTCTACTTCCATGGAGTATTTAAGAGAGGAATAAGGAAAATATGAAAGAAACAGGATTTGAGTCCTTTGAGTGTTACATAGGTTCGATGATTATCTTTCAAAAATGACTCCCAAATCTTTTTATGCAGTCTTCATGTCTTTTTAGAATCAAATCACATATTACCAAATGTTTATCTTATGGTGATTTCAAACTCAGCATATCCAAAACTGTCAAGGTCCAGGCTAGCTCCTCTGAAGGGCTCAGAATAAGTCCTTGTCAGGATAAGCAAAAGTGCTTGCTCCACATTGGGCACCAAATTGTAAAGATCCGGTTGTCTCTAAGTTATCCTTCCAGACTGCCATCTCAACTCACTCTCCCAGCCTAGACTCTCCTTCCAGTTCACTGTCTAAACTCAGTCTCCCAGTCAGACTATTCTCCAGGCCCAATGTTGCCTCTTTTATCCTCCCAGAGAATGGGCCTGTGAGAACTCCTACAGCCAATGAACTTGCTCCTTTTAAAGGTGTAAACTCTTTTAAATATGTAAACTCCTCTAAATGTGCAAACTCCTCTCCAGAAGTCCAAAGGTGTAAACTTCCCTTAAAGGCCCAAACCAAAGGTGTGAATTCTGAGCTAGAGAATTGCCCAGACAACCTGAGTTATCACCTTGTAATCCTAACACAAAACATAATTCAATGTCTTTCATCCTAAACCTATTCCTCCAGACTTCTCCAGTTGGTGGGTTACAGGGCACTATCACTGATTAGTACACAAGCATCTTTTGGATATTCACTATGTGTTGTGACTGTGTTGTACCCTGGATATCTTAGAATCAGCTGGAGTCAGGATAAGCGAAAGTCTTTATTCTTGGTCTTTTGAGGTCGCTGTCTGGGGATTAGACATAGGAATCTCCACACCTCTGATCTCTCTCACCCTTCTCTATCCACACCCACAGATGGAGCCAGCACCGAGTTGAATAGCTGCAAGCATAAGTTAGAGTATTGTCCAATTGTAATTAGCCTCAAGTCCTCAGTTATCTCCATTAAGTGCATCTGCTCAGTTCTAGCCCTTTACAACTATGTGAATATATTCACTAGGCATTGGGGAGACCCAGGGAGACATGAAATAGTTTTTACCCTCGTGATAGTTATGTTTGACAATCAGGGAAATAATATGTACATACATGAAAAAATCTAAACTATATACAAAACTAATTGAGACTAGTTTGGAGAAAACTGGCAGCTTAAGGGATTAGGAAAGGTTGCCTATAGAATGTGATACATAGATTCTTGAAGGGAAAGTGAGGAGATAAGGGCATCCCAGGGGTGGAAGGCCACTTGAACAACGGTGCTGAGATCAAAGATGGAATGTCACATTAGAAGAACATCAAGGGAAGTGTGGCTAAATAAGAGAGTATGGAAAAGGAGGGGATGCATTCTGAGGCCGAAATTAGAAATGCCACGCCTAGAAGCTTATATTTTATCCAGTAGACAATGGAGAATTCCTGCAAGTAGCTGAGTAAGGCAGTGACCCCATCAGACCGTTTTGGTAGGTATGTAGGAGGTGGATTGGAAAGGGAAATGACACAAACTGGGGAGACCTTGCTGCGAGGTCTCCCTGGGGTGTGGTAATCATAGAAGAAGTAAGATTTGAAGGGGGCCTGAATCTGGGTGGGGTTGTCTATGGTTGGAGAGTTGAAGACAGATGTGGAATTAGAAATTATACGGTTTAGCAGCTGATTGAGTGTGTGTAGTTAGAGTGTCTAGAGAGGATATTGAAGTTGCAAGCCTGAGTGTCCAGAAGGATGATGAAGATTTCACCTGAAGTAGAAGTTTCAAGTGGTCTGATTTGGGCAGGTAAGAGTTTTTTTGGGCATTTTGAATTTGAGATGTCTCAAGGAGGTGGATAGGAGGTAAACATTTATGTGGTACCTGCTATGTACCAGCTGCTGTGCTAAGTGCTTTGCACACCGTCTTATTTGATCCTCAGAACAACCCTGTAACATAGGTGCTGACATAGAGGTGTCTGTAGTCAAGACAGATTATGAAGGACAAACCAAGAAACATCTAAAAGTTATGGAGCACCAAACTTGCTTTTATCTTATTTCTTTTTCCTTTTCTACATCTTCCATTTTCTGGTTCTTAAAGAGACCTGCTTCCAGCCTGAAGGTGAAATTTCTCTGGCTGTATTTTTCACACACCTCCCTCAATTTGGATGAGGTAAAGAGTTGGAATTCTCCTTGCTCCAATTGTTCCTTCAGTTCTTTCCTCTACCACCATCTTCAGTAATCCCTCCAGTGATTCACTCATTCCACATCTATCTCCCATTCAAAATTCTGGTAATTGTTGTCTTCCCTCCTCCAAGGCACTTCCCTTAACAAGTTTGGTACTTTGCTTGGAGTTTTTCCTTCCTCATTTCAACCCTCGTAGTAGGAAATTTGCCACCATATATATTAATATGCCTTCAAGTATCCTGACCTCATAGTTGCTCATTTCCCAAGATCTCTTCTACTCTACTTGATCTTGACCTTACCCATAGCACCCACTGCTGCCTTTTTTTGAGCTTTAAAATTCCTCTCATCTAATTATAGTCTTATTTTCATTTTTACCCTCCTTTGCCTCATAACCTGGAAAACCTGTTCTTTGTACACATCATAACCTCCCATCTCTTGATTTCTCAAGTCTTACCTAAGCCATCATTTTGGCACCATCTATATTCATCCTTCCTCGTATTGACCCCTTGACGAACCGTTCAGCTCTCCTGTCTTCTCTTAACTCTCCCGCTGCCCTTGACCTGCCGAGCTTTGGCTCATTCCCACTGACCACAGCCTTTGCTGCTGCACATGTGAAATTGAACAAAAGTGGAAAAAAATCAAGACACCATGCTGTCTACATCCATTACAAATTAATTTTATAAAATCTTACCTGGGTCCTCATTGCTTCCAGACATTCCTTTTATACCTTTTTAATTAATATGCCATCCCTCTCACCATAGTGGCTCTTTTAGATCTTTTTATTACTCCTCATATCCCCTATAACCTTTCCCTCCCACTAATCTCTGCTAAAAACCTTGATTCATATTTTATACCCCCCCAAAAAATCAAGGCCATTCTCTATCTGGGACTCTTTTATTTTTCCTCTATCCTGTTTCACTTGGTGCTAGCATCAGCATAAATTCAGTTTTCATCTCTTTACTGATGATTCTCAGACCTATTTATCCAGCCCTAATATCTCTGCTGATCTCTGTTGCCTATTGGGCATCTTGAACTGGATGTCCTGTAGACAACTTAACTCAGTATGTCAAAAGCCAAACTCATTTTCCCTCTCCTTCAACCCCCCCCTTGTTGTAACTTCTTGATTAATCCTTTCCGTCAACCAGGTGCATAACTTAAGTGTCATCCATTGCTATTAACTCTTACCCTTGTTATCCAATCTATTGCCAAGATTACATATCCTTCTTTGACACTGCTACTACCTTGGTGCATCATTACTTTATACCTGGATTATTGCAATATCCATCTGGTTGGTCGGCTTGCCTCGTCCTTGCAGACTCCATTCTATCTTCCACCTTGTCTCTCAAGGCATTTCTCTCCCCTTTTCCCTCACCCCCACCCCTTTAACACCCTATTTGGTGAACTAAGGTAACTCCTACTCATCTCTGGGATCAAACACACACTTTCTTCCTCTCTCCCTCCTCCCCTCTTTCTCCCTATTGCCTCTTTCCTTTTTCCCCTCCATCCCTTTCTACCTTCCTCCTTTTTTCTCTTCCCCCCTTTCCCCTTCTCTCTCCCTCTCTTTCCTTCCCTCTCCTCCTTTCTCTTTACCTCTTTCCTTCTCCCTTCTCCCCTCCCTCTCCTTCCTCTTTTCCTCCTCCCTCTCCCTCCCTTTTCTTTCTTTTCTCTTTCCTCCTTTTCTTCCTCCTCCTTTTCCTCCCTCCTTTCCTTCTCTCTCCCTTCCCCCACCTCACCCTCACAGTCTTCTTTGCTCTTCCTCAAACAAGACACATCTCCTAACTCCAGGCATTTTTATTGGCTGTCTTCATACCTGGAATGTTCTCTCTCCTCTCCTCCAACTCCTAGCTTCCTTTAAGTCCCAACTAAAATCCCACCTTTTACAGGAAGTTCTTTCTGATCCCTTGTAATGCTGGTGCCTTCTTTCTATTGATTTCTAATTTATCTGGACATTATTGTTTGCATGTTGTCTCCGCTATTAGATTGGTGAGCAGCTTGAGAGCAGGCCCTGTCTTCTGCTTTTCTTTATATCCCCAATGCTTGGTGTGGTTCCTGGCACATAATAGGTGCTTAATACATTTTTGTTAACTGACTGACAGAATCTGGAACAGAAACTTGGTAGGGTATTCTCAATAAGGCTATACCAAATATATTAAGAGTTATTGACTCATAAGTGAGTAGTCACACAAGTTTGGACAAAAAGACCAAATATCACAAAATCCCAGGTAGAGAGTGTAATTAGGAGGTTACTGTCAAGGACTGCAGAAAGGTCAGGAAGGACTGGAATTGAGAAAAGACCATAAGATGTGACAACTGAGAGATCACTGGTAGCTTTAGAAAGAATATTTCTAATGGTGAGATCAGACGTTAGTTTGCAAAGAGCTAAGAAGCAAGTGAAGGAAAAGGAGATGAAGTAAAAGGCAATGAGTGTAGACAGTCTTTTCTAGGAGTTTCATTGTGAAAGGGAGGTAGACATAGATTGGTAGGATTTGTTTAGTGTTTTTTAAGGATGGTGGGGACTTGGGTATATTTATAGGCATCAGAGAAGGAACCAGAAATAAGGAAAAATTGAGGAGGTGTGTGTTAGATCATATCTTTAGAGCCATCTTTGACACTTCTCCTTCAGCTGCTTTCCACATCCATTTATTTCACATCTTATTGATTCTTTCTTCTAAACCCACATTTTTATCTTGGTTCAGGCTCTCATCACCTCTTATCTGAATAACTACCACAGCTTCCTGTTTGGTTTCCCTGCTTCTGGTTTTTCCTCTCTTCAGTGCATCTTTCATATGGTTACTAAAGTAATCTTCTTAAAACATGTTATTCTCCCATTCAAAAATCTGCAATGGCAGCCCATTAATTGTAGGATAAATCTGTCTTCTTTCCAATCTTGTTTTGTATCTTATTTTCCTTAATGAACTCTACATTCTAGTCAAGCTTTGATGTTTCCTACACTTAGTCTTTATTCTGCCTCCTGATTTTGCAGATTGTCCCTCACCCTCATACTTGAAATGCTTTCACTTCTCATTCCATTTTTTAGGAAATCAGAAATTTTGTCAAAGCTCAACCCAAGTGGTACTGTCTCTGAGAATCCCTGACAAATTCTCCTAAGGGTTAGTGCTTTTCTTTCCTCAAAATATGCTTTTTAGTCAAATAGAAAAGTATGTTTGCATACTATACTATAGTATAGTTTTAACTATAAAACAACTCTAAGGTACCACCTCATACCAATCAGATTAATTACTATGACAAGAAGGAAAAATGATAAATGTTGAAGGGAATATGGGAAAACTGGGACACATAAGGCATTGTTAATGGAACTATGAACTGATTCAGCTACTTGTAATTATGCCAAAGAGCTATAAAACATATGTGCCCTTTGATATAGCAATACCACTTCTAGGTCTGTATCCCAAAGAGATTAAAAAAAAAAAAAAAAAAAAGGATGGGAGTGTGTTTCTGGGGAAAAAATATCTATTTGTACAAAAAAATTTATAGTAGCTCTTTTTGTGGTAGTTAAGAATTAGATGTCAAGGAAATACTCATCAATTGGGAAATGGCTGAATAATTTTTGGTATATGAATATAATGGAATATTATTGTTCTATAAGAAATGATGAGCAGGGTGATTTCAGAAAAACCTGGAAAGACTTACATGAACTGATGCCAAGTGAAGTGAACAGAACCAGGAGAACATTATACACATTTTATGATGAATTGTGAATTCTCAGAAATGCAGTGATCCAAAATAATCTCAAAGGACTCATAATGAAAAATGCTATCTGCTTCTAGAAGAATTGATGATGTCTGAATATAGATTGAAACATACTATTTTTTCATTTTCTTTTTTTTCTTGTTCGTCTTGTACAAAATGTCTAATATGGAAATGTTTTATTTGATTGTACATGTATAACCTATATCAGATTGTCTAAGGGAGGGAAGGAAGAATAGAAGTTGGAACTCAAAATAATAACAAATATTAAAATTTGTTTTTATATGTAATTGGGCACATATTTTTTAAAAAACCATATGTAGCATAAAGTACTTTGCCATCCTTAAAGCACATGTTATATGATATTGTTATTAAAATATTATTGTTTCTCAATTATTAAAGTACATGTTAATGTTAAGAGGTAGGAGCAGCAGCAGCAGTAGTAGTAGAGGAGGAATAGTATTTAGTTGCTTACATGCCTCACCTCCTATAGAAGATAAGCTTTTTGAAGGAAAGAACTTGTTTTGGTTTTTGTATTTCTAGTGTGCACACAGTATAGTTTCCTATAAATAATAGGCACTTAATGTTGAATGATTTGTGAATGAAAGTATTTTCAGAATCTCTGTAATTATTATTTCCTTTTAATATTGAGGAATACTCTTGTTGCATTAAAGACATTGAATGTGTTCTCTCTCCCCTTCTAATGTTTGCAAAAGCACATTCAGCCAGTACCCTGGTTCCCTCCTGAGTGAGAAATCTGACTCATCACTCACTAGTATCTCTTCAAGTGATACATGAATTTTAATTCCATTCAATTACCAACTTTTAATTGGATTCTTTTGTCAAGTTAGGAGCATACTCCAGAATGTTTTATTCCAAATGCAGTTATTTAGCTACTTGGTGGTACTAGTTTTTTTCTTTCTGCCTGGTTTGATGATGTCTATTCTAACATGATGATCAATGATAGAGGTAAAATAAGTATACTTATTGCTCCATTTTTTGGGGGTGTCATCTTTCATTCTGCTTTCCTACCATTTTCCATCTGAAATTTCTTGTAGGTGGTTAGGTATCTTTTTCATCTCTGTTTCTGTTTTCAGTTATTGTGGTTTGTAATTCTGTGGATGGAAGTTACCTTGAAAGGTTATTGTCTTGTCTCAGGTCTGAGCAAGCTTTACACAAACTAGTCAGAGAAATTAGTATCTTACTTAGTAAAGGTTGTTTTGTTTTTGTTTGGTTTTTTAAGTTTTCCCGTAGCTACTGAAATTTAATGTAACTATACTGGTCTGCAATTTAATCCTTCTTCTATGGAGATAAAGATTGGTCAAACTAGAGAGTATTTATATATATATACTAAATATATCTATTTGCCTGTCAGGTTGAAGCTAATAAGGGAACGCAATGTTCTTGCTGGGCTGCCATACACTCATTAATTTTTTTTTCTTCAACACATTTTTTTTTTTCAAAATACATGTAATGATATTGTTTTCAACATTGATTTCTGTAAAATTTTGAGTTCCAAATTTTTCTCCCTCTCTCTCCTTACCCCTCCTCCCTCTCCCCAAGACAGCAAGCAATCTGATATAGGTTAAACATGTGCACTCTTTCTAAACACATTTCCATATTTGTTATCTTGTGCTAGAAAAATCAGAACAAAAGAGGGAAAAAAAACATGAGAAAGAAAAAACAAACCAAAAAAATGGTGAAAATATTAAATATGCTTTGATCCACATTCAATCTCCATAATTTCTCTGTATGCAATTTTTACATGGCAAATCTATTGGAGTTGTTGTAGATTATTGCATTACTAAGAAGAACTAACTCTGTCATAGCTGATCATCACATAATCTTGTTCTCCATATTCTACTCATTTTACTCAGTATCAGTTCATGTAAGTCTTCCCAGGCATTTCTGAAATCAGCTTGCTCATCATTTCTTATAGACCAGTAGTATTCCATTACCATCATATACCACAACTTGTTCAGCCATTCCCCAGTTAATGGGCATCCACTCCTTTTCCAATTCTTTGCCATTACCAAAAAAAAAATGTTGCTACAAACATTTTTGCACATGTGGGTCCTTTTCCCTCCTTTATGATCCTTTTGGGATGCAATTCCAATACACTCATTAAATATTAACTAATAAGCAGACGAGCTTCAAGTTCTATGTATTTTGTTCTTTGACATTTGATAGAATGAATTGGTAGGGAAAAAAATTAGGAAAGCATTGTTTTATAGCACTTCCTTTGAGTTGTAGCTGAAGGTTTGCCAACTCTTCTGAGGATAGACATGCTGTTGTGCCCAGAGGCTTTCAAATGACAAATTGTGGTACCTCAGGAGAAAAACTGCTTCTAAAAAGGTGAACTCACTGACCAATAGGTTACCTGAACAAAGCTTGTGTCTCCTCTTAGTTGAAGCTCCAAGTTATGCTTTGGACCAACTAAAGAAGTGACCCACAACATCATCTCTCCGATGGCTTCAAAATTGGATAAACAGTAAAATCAGACAACAAAATAAAATGGGGAAGAACTCATAGTGTGCAGGAATGGGCTCTGACAATAAAGACTTTGCTTCTACTCTTCTGTTAGTGCCTGGGGTTTTAATTTAACACATCAATGAAAAGGCAGCATTTAAAAGAAGAGAAAACACCCAGCAGGACTTGCTTTTATTAGTGCAATTTGTAAGAAATTACAGCATTTAATGAGAAAATCGTTAAGCATGAAAAAAATGGACTGTGACTTAACTTGTGGAGCTTAAATGGTAAGGTTTTAATTGACTTTGTTAGTTATTGATAAGAAGAAATGATGATAATGGTAATAACAATAAACAAAACTGTGAGTGCTTCTGTACTGTTGAGGTGGTCAGGACTGTACCTGCCTTGATTCCCTTTCCTATGCCACCAACTGTGCATATTACCATTCTAGTCTGCTCCATCTGTCTTATGACCTCTGACATTGCCCCTCTTTAAAAGGGGAGGAGTGGCATTAAGCTGGTACATGAGAAGGATTTAGCCCCACAGTTGAGCATAATATTTATAAAGATGAGGGCTTTGTATTTATATATCTATTTGCCTGTCAGGTTGAAGCTAATAAGGGAACGCAAGGGGTGTGAACAGCATCCTTAAATACAATAAAGCTCATGGCTTTTTCTAGCATTTAGGTCTTTTCTCTGTCCTTAATATTCTATACATGAGAATACATTTTGTTTTGTTTTATTTTTAAAACCTGTGCCCTTCCTGCAAACTCTTGCCCAATGATGTTATCAGTTCCCACGAGTTCATCTCTACACAGACGACTTCCAGCTCTCTGTAATTTTCTCCCTATCTCTCCTAAGCCCTTGTCTCTCTTCACTGACTGCCTGTTTGACAATTTGAAACTGGATAACCTGTAGGGACTGTTTGTGTCCAACCTATGCTGAACACTGAGCTTGTATTGGTCTGAGCAGCCATGGTTGGATACACTGTAACTCATCTCTCTCACAGTGTTGTCATTTTGTTCCTCTTTGAGAACAAAGGACAACAATCGTTATTTTCCCTACCTCCCAGTGCTCCCTTCCCTTATTTGAGTTGGAGGTACCATCATCTTTCTAGTAACTTTTGTCCACACCCCCAGGGTCATCTTTGACTCTGTTCTCTACTCTGACCTCACATTGACTTACCAAGCTTTTTTTATTCTCCTTTGAGACATTTTTCCTATCTGTCTCCTCACCATTTGCCCTCTATCAGCCTGGTCCAGGCCTTCATCATCTCTTCTCTGGACTATTGCATTAGCCTCTGAATTGGTCTCCCTGCTTTCAGCCTCTGCCCTTATCAGGCCATTCTCCACTTAGTTGCCATATGATGTTTCTTCCCCATTCAAGAAGTTCCCACTTGTCTCCAAGATAAGTTATCCACTTCTCTGTTTAGCATTTTAAAGCTCTTTACCATCTTATCCCAGGCTAACTTCCAGGCATATTATGTATAACTTTTCATGTACTCTTCATTCCAGTTCACCTAGCCTACTTGCTATTCCAAAGTCATAGGATAACTATCAATTCCTCTGTTTGGCTTTTAAAAGTCATTTATGATTTAGCTTCAATCTCTCTTTTTTTCCCCCATTTAAAAAAAATGTTTATTTTTCCAAATACATGCAAAGACAGTTTTCAACTTTTACTTTTGTAAAACCTGTGTTCCGTATTTTTCTCCCTTTCCCCCCCCTTCCCTAGATAGCAAGTAATCTAAGATAAAGTTAAATGTATACAATTCTTGTAAGCATATTTCCATATTCATTGTGCTGTGCACAAAAAATCAGATCAAAGGGGGGGAAAAAACATAAGAAAGGAAAAAAGCAAACAACAACAACCAAAAAAAAAAAAGGTAAAAATACTATGTATCTATCCATATTCATTTTTTATAATTCGCTCTCTGTGCGGATGGCTCTCTCTATCACAAGTCTACTGGAACTGCCTTAATCACCTTATTGTTGAAAAGAGCCAACTCAGGGGCCAGCTAGGTGGTTCAGTGGATAGAGCACCAGCCGTGAATTCAGGAGGACCCGAGTTCAAGTCTGGTCTCAGACACTTAATACTTCCTAGCTGTGTGACCCTGGGCAAGTCACTTAACCCCAGCCTCAGGGGGAAAAAAAAAAAGAAAGAAAGAAAGAAAAGAAAAGAGCCAACTCCATCAGAGTTGATCATCATATAATCTTTTATTATTAAAGCTTTTTATTTTCAAAACAAATGCTTGGATAATTTTTCCACATTGGCCCTTGCAAAACCTTGTGTTCCAAAGTTTTCCCTCCTTCCCTAGATGGCAAACAATCTAATATATGTTAAACATGTTAAAATATATGTTAAATCCAATATATGTATGTATATTTATGCAATTATCTTTCTGCACAAGAAAAATCAGATCAAAAAGGGGGAAAAATGGAGGAAGAAAACAAAATGAAAGCAAACAGCAACAAAAAGTGAAAGTGCAATGTTGTGATTCACATTCAGTTCCCACAGTCCCCTCTCTATGTGCAGATGGTTCTCTTCATCACAAGATCATTGGAAGTGGTCTCAATCATCTCATTGACCATTAGAATTGATGTATAATCTTGTTATTGCCATATATAATGATCTCCTGGTTCTGCTCATTTCAGTTAGCATCTCTTCATGGAAGTCTCTCCAGGACTTTCTGAAATCATCCTGCTGATCATTTCTTATAGAACAATAATATTCCATAAAGTTTATATGGCATTAATATATTCAGCCATTCTCCAACTGATGGTCAGTTTCCAGTTTCTTGCCACTACAAAAAGAGCCACGGCAAACATTTTTGCACACATGGGTCCTTTCCCCTTTTATGATCTTTTTGGTATACAGACCCAGTAAAGATATTGCTGGAACAAAGGATGTGCACAGTTTGATACCTATTTGGACGGAGTTCCATATTGCGCTCAGAATACTTGGATCATTTCACAACTCCACTAACAATGCTTTAGTGTCCCAGTTTCCCCACATCCCCTCCAACATGTATCATGATTTTTTTTCCTGTCTTCTTAGCCAATCTGAGAGATTTGAAGTGATACCTCAAAGTTGTCTTAATTTGCATTTTCCTTATCCATTGTGATTTGAAGTATTTTTTTTCCCATATGACTAAAATTGGCTTTAATTTCTTCATTTGAAAATTATCTGTTCATATCCTTTGACCATTTATCACTTGGTGAATGGCTTATATTCTTATACACTTGAGTCATTTTTCTAGAAATGAGGCCTTTATCAGAAACACTAGATGTAAAAAAATTTCCCCTAGCTTTCTGCTTTCCTTTCTAATTTTAGCTACATTGGTTTTGTTTGTGCAAGAAGTTTCTAATTTAATGTAATCAAAATTATCTATTTTTGCATTTCTTAATATTCTCTTCTTCTTTAGCCATAAGGTCCTTGCACAGATCTAATACATAGACTTTCTCTAGTTCTCCCAATGTGCTATAAAGCATTGCTCTTTATGTCTAAATCATGAATCCATTTTGACCTTATCTTGGTATAAGGTGTTTGAGAAGCTCATATAGTTTGAGATCTGATATTGCTAAGCCATCTTCCTTTGTATTTTTTTTTTCATTAATTCCCTCCATATTCTTGATCTTTTGTTCTTCAAGATGAATTTTATTTTATTTTTATCTAGCTCTATCAGATATTTTTTTGGTAGTTGGATTAGTATGGCACTGAATAAGTAAATTATTTTAGACAAATTTTTCATTTTTATTATATTGGCTCTGCCTACCCATGACTAATTTATATTTTTCTAATTGTTTAGATTTGACTATTTGTGTGTAAAGTGTTTTGTAATTTTGTTCTTAAAGTTCCTGGATTTATCTTGGCAGGTAGACTCACAGGTATTTTATATTGTTTATATTTGTTTTAAATGGGATATCTCTATCTCTTGCTGCTGGATTTTGGTGATCATATAAAAAATACTGCTGATTTATGTGGGTTTATTTTTTATCCTACAACTTTGCTAAAGTTGTTAGTTATTTCAAGTAAATTTTTAGTTGATTCTTTAAGACTCTCTAGTATTATAACATCATATGCAAAGATTGATAGTTTTGTTTCATCGTTGCCTATTCTAATTTGTTCTAATTCCTGCTAACATTTCTAGTACTATATTAAATAATAGTGATGATGATGAGTATCTTTGCTTCATCCTTTATCTTATTGGAAAGGCTAGCTTAATCCCGCTACAGATGCTTGTTGATGGTTTTAGATAGATATAGCTTATCATTTTAAGGAATGCTATCTTTATTCCTATGTTTTAAATAAGAATTTTTCTTAGTGTTTTTAAATAGGAATGAGTACTGTATTTTGTCAACAGCTTTCTCAGCATCTATTCAGATAATCATGATTTCTTTTGGTTTTCTTATCGATTCAGTCAATTATGTTGATGCTTTTTATAATATTGAATCTGCATTTCTGCTATAAATTTCACTTATACTATATAATCCTTGTGATAATATGGCTGTAATTGCTTTGCTTACATTTTGTTCAAAATTTTTGCATCAATATTCATTAAGGAAATTGGTGTCTAATTTTTTTTTTTTCTGTTTTAGTTTTTCCTAGTTTAGGTATTTTTGTTTCAGTAGACGGCCCATTCTTAAAAGTTGAGGACTGCATAACTTGCACATAGCAAAAATTTAATAAACTTTGTTAAATACACTTAAAAGAGAAGAAATTCTCCTCAAACATTAGTAATTTCTGGTTTTTGGAGGAATCTTTTTATGAAGTTATTTCAGACCTAAACCATTCTATAAAATACCTCTTTGTGCATAATACAGTGTCTAAGTATATTAATTATTCTGAAACATATGAATATATTAGAGTCTTGTCATTTCTGTTCATAGTACCAGAACAGGAAAAGAGCTTGTATTTTGGTTAGATTTATTGATGTGCCTGTGATTTCACAGCACCACGTAGAATACAATTTTGCATATTTCTAGCATGTTTTAAAACAGTGATTTTAATTTAGCATATGCATTTGTTAATAGGTATCAGACAATTGGCTACCTGTTGTTTTTCAAGTGGATAATTTGCTTGTTTTGATTACAGACATCTTGTTTCCATTTCTTCTCTTACAATAACAACAGTATTGGTAGTAGTAAAAGTAGCTGGCAAAATTGATTCTCTTGTGATTGGCTTGATTTATGAGTGTTTATTTTTGTGATTTAAAAAAGACATTTAAGTAATATTATTTAAAGCAAAAATTTGTTTTCCTTAACAATTAAAGATGATGGAACTGTTCCATTGTTCAACTCTCTGCAGCATGCATACTTTGTAAACAACTAAAATTAAGCTTTTGGCTCTGCGCCTGAAGAACTTCGCTATCTTGTATGTGCTGGGATCTAGGATTGCAGCCCAAGATGCTTGGATAGGCCGTGATGTATGGCAAGTTTAGTGACCCTGGAGACAGGAGAATCACCTAATAAATGACTTTTCCTTATTCCATTAAAAACACATTGTTTGCTTAGGACAGTAGGCAAAAGCAAAAGCAGATAGGTGCACAGTGCACATTTGCGTGCACCTGTCTAGGGGTGTGTGGTGGAGTGCCCCTATCTTAATAGGACTTTTTCCTAGTATCATAGTCATCTCTCAAGGGAAAGTAAACGGAATATGCTTGCCTTCAAGAGAAACTAGTTTAAAGAGAAACAATAAAGATTTTGCACTTGTCATGTTACTTGTTGCCTCTGAGAGTGGCATAAACATTTTTAAGCTTCACACTCATGGCAGCTGTGTCTCAGGGCTAATTTTGTATATCAGCATCTATACTCATTCAGGATAGTGAATTAATGTCTAATGCATAGAAGAAAAACGGAAAATTGCAGACCAGATATTTTCTGAGAGACTCCTTAAGATAAATGATGGCACTTCAGCTAACTTAGTGCCCTGAGATTGATAGCTATTCCACTGATCATTTTCTGTATTAACTCCTAAAGGGAATTATTGAATCACTGGCTAATTTTGAAGTCCATTATAGCGAGGTATAATTGTAGCTGTGATTCACTGGGTATGCAGACTGACAGGGACTGTTCCCTAGGCTTGTGATATAAATGAAAGCCAAGGGAAATATACTAATGATGAATGACTCTTCGTATGAAAAAAATGCAAAAAACATAAGCCAGCTAAAGCTGAATATTATTTTTGGCCACCATCTCTTTACTTGTACCTTTATTAGAACTGATAGTGAAATGCCACCAAAGTATTGAAGAGAAATCTCTTCTCTTTATTTCTGATAATTTTGATGTGTCAAAACTTCATCCATCACAGATCTTCTTAGGTGTCATAATGGTTCATTATATTCAGCAGATCAAAACATGGTCTCTAGAGACTGTTGGAGCCTAATCTTCAAACCATCTGAGTATTCCTAATGGAATGGAATTCAGTGCATTTTATTGTTCTGACTAATCTAAGATTAAAAACAAGTTTATCTCACTACTTTTCTGAAAGCTATAGAGGAAAAACCAATATAAATCCTGTAAGCAGATATGAAAAATAGCAATGCATATTATCTCCTTGTGAAAAAATTTGAATCCAAAAGAGACCCCAAAGATTGTCATCTGGAAATATAGGGGTGGGTGTGTGTGTGTGTGTGTGTGTGTGTGTGTGTGTGATTTTCTCACTTTAAGAAAGCTCATTTCTCTATTTGGTCCCCGGGTAGCTTGGGAGCCATTGAGTTAAATATCTCTTAGAAGCAGTTTTGTATTTTGTAATATGACTTGTATTTATATCACACTTTCTCAAAGTAAGGAATCTCTCCATCCCACTATAAGAGAAGCCAGGGACCCTAAGTCTCTGTGTAACATTCTCTGAACGCTTCTATTTCTTAGTTGTGTCAGATTTTCTAGTTTTGAATGAGCTGAATATCAAAGCATATGAGAGAATATTCTCATGTGTAGCTGGTGTAGGAGATAGCAAATATTTTCATTACTTGGTCTTTTCATGCTGGCGAAGAGAGATAACCTTAGCCAATTGGAGCGTTTCGGTGATGGTTTTCTGTTCTGCTTACTAATCAAGGATGTGCTCCTTGGTTACTTTACTAAAAGGGATTCATCTGAACATGCATTCTTTCTTTAGAACTGAAGATAGATATTAATTTAAAACTGCAGAATGAGTTGATTAAATTTCTGAAGTCATAGGCAAGTGCTTTCTATTGATCCTTCAAATAGTTTATAATGAAAAGCATAATCACCTGGCTGGTGTAAAAAAGGAAATAGTTTACTAGAATGTTTTTCCCTATACCGTTGATATGCTAGAAATAAAATTTGCCTTTTCACATATATTCAAGGGGACTTAAAAAAAGTGTTTGAAATTGGATTTTATGTTTTTCAGAAGACATAGACCAGTGTACAAGCCATTGTTGTTGGCAGTGTATTGATTAAGTTTTATTAAGAATGTCATCTGACAATGTCAATGTCCCTTCATAATCACAAAAGTTCAAAGTTGAATAAGTGGTTTGAACAGCTGTTCATCTTGGAATATATTAGTCATTGAGCACTAATTACCAAACAGCAAAGAAAGTATCTGTAGAAATAAATGAAGAAAGATTATTTCAGAATAAGAGTGCTCATCCAGTCAAAAATCCTGGTGGTTCTTCTGTGTCTGCACTCTTATTTATTCATTTAAAGTCTAGTTTATTACTTGTTCAGCAGCCTCACTTTAGAGTCCATTTTTCAAGTCATTTCAGCCAATTCATGCTCCTTGCGAATTAGAGCATCTTTGAAGCTTTCTCAGGATGGTTGTCACGGCTTGTCACTAGTTTTCTGTTTTTTGTTTTTTTTTTTTAATTGAAAGTCCAGGGTTTATGAAGTATAGAACAACATCATACAGATTATATAGGCCAGCCTGAGTGTGCAGTGTGATTTAACCAGTAACATCTATAAATATATGAAGTGATCATATTTAATTAATGAATAATGCAAGAAGGAAGCATTGCCTAAATGGTCTTAGTACATGTTACCAAAGAAAATTCAGTTCTGGATTTAATCAGACTTCTTACATCAGATATATTTTGTATTATGAGTTGATATAAAAATGCAACTTTGAATGGCTCAGCTGACCACTAAATTCTAAAATGGTCCTAGTAAAAATTAATGATGCTGAGATTTCTATACTAAAAAAGAACAATTAACTATAATCAGACCCATCCTAAGCATTAAATATAAGTGAGTATTATAGTGATGAGGAGTCTGTATGTAAGATAACTGTTTTCTTAGGAATTAATTTTACATATAACTTATCCCTAAAAAGAGCTTTATATATATATATATATATATATAAAATTGAAAGATCTAAAATGTAACATGAACATATAGAAATGACCACTTTTTTTCCTTATCTTTCAGTAAGCTGCCAGTTGATACACCATATTTACCAGTTTTTGGAGACCAAAGGACTACAGTACTATATGAAGAGCCTTGACTGCATCAAAGCATTCAGAGAGGAAGCTATTCAGGTATCAGAAATGTTTTCTTTCTCTTGTCTAGGACGCAGATCTTTCCATAACCAGGAACAGCATTAAAGGGTAGATTCTAGATATCTGATATCTAGATATCAGTGAAACATGCTTGACTTTGGAAATAATCAGTCTCCCTTCTCATCACTGGTGACTGTAGAATAGGACCAGAGAATAGAGAATTCATTGACGTTTTAGTGTCACTTTAAAAGGAAAGGACAAGAATGAATTGTTAAAGCATTTATATGTATTATCATATGCTCTTCCTAAGGACATGCACATTTCAAGCTCTGAAGATAATCTCAATTGTAAGAAAGGAACTGTATTTTGTGACTGGATAGAAGAGAAGGCACATTGTGAAGTGTGAAAACAAGAAGGGGTTGTGCAGGCCCAGAATCATTACTGAGAAAAACTGATAGAAAAAAAGTTTTTGCCTTTTGTTCCTCTTCTTTTCCCAAGAAGGAAAATAAGCTAATACAAGAAATCAGATCTTCAGACAAGGCAAAAATATATTATCCATTAAATTGGCCTTGATTTTTGTTTTTGTTTTGTTTAGATATCTGAGAAGATTGTACAATCAAAAAACATGAGAAAAAATGGCTAAGCCCAGTATAGAATAAAGCAGATTCAGAAGCCAAAAACCTTAGTATAGTAGTAGAAAGTAACAGGGAAAGATCTGAAAAAAACAAAACCAGGAATATTTTGTGTTTACTTTTTCTTTGTCTTTCCCCACTAAAGTTGTCAGAAGAACAGAATTTTAACAATTTCTTGCAAGCCCTTCGAGACAAAGTGGAAGATAAAGCTCTAAATGATTTCTGGAATATTATTGTTCAAGGTAAAGTGGCATTTTTTTGTTTCCTCCAGCTAGGTGGATTATTGTCTTAAACTTAAGTGATCAACTGAATTAGTCATATTATGTAGTGATCTGTTGGCTTCTCATTTAGACTTAAGAAATGTTCTTAAGTATAGCCAAAGCTGCCAAATTATCATAAAAAAAACATAACCTAAGTGTCAAACATATTTTTAAAGATGGCCCATTTAATTAACGTCAAGCTAAAATGACTTCATTCCAATATTTTTAAAGACTGTGCTAATTAAGAAAATTACGAAGCTTTGTAAATAAACTCCTAAAACTTTGCTGAGTTAGTAAGAAAAAGGTATTCTCTCTTAGGTTTAATATGAAATTCACTTTCAGTCCATTATGTGATTTCCATTAGACCTATCCTCATTTTTTTCAGATCCCACTTGCAATGTTTATTCACTGAAATTTCAGTTTATTCACTGAAAATATATGTGTTGAAAGGAGCTGATATTGGCTAGAATAGTCACTCATTCATAATAAGAATTGGAAATTATTTTCAACTTTATTCTTTTTGTACAACTTATTTGTGGAGGCAGTTGAATATAATCTATTCTCCTTGAAATAGAACTTCATCATATGGGCAGCTATTTCTCTGACAGTTAATTTTTCAATTCTTTTAACTTCTGCATTGGGAAGCAAAAGTATAATTAAGTGAATGGGCATAATGAGAGAGATGGACGGAGAGAAACTTAACCACCTAGGATCCCACAGCTAGCTAGTAAATGTCTTGAGACTATATTTGAAATAATAATCTTCCTGTGTCTGGATCTCCAGCTATGTCCCCTGTGCTACCTAGATATCTATAATAATTGTAGCTAGCTTTTATATAGCATTTTAAGGTTTGTAAAGAGCTTAAAAATATTCTCTCATTTGATAATATGAATATTATCTCATTTTGCTTAATTCACATCATCTAGGTCTTTGCAGACCCTAGATACATTAGATAGTTGTCATATGCTTAGAAAGCATATTGAGTTCAGGACAAAATTTTGTAGAAACTATTTTATCCCTTGATCTTCTGAGAGCAGCCATCCTCTTGAGATAAAACACATTACCATTACCATTTTTAGGAGCAAATGGGTTAAACCATTGTGTAATTCTACAGGTACCTCCTACTTTAGTCACTTGAGAATGGAGAGAATCATGGGGTGGAGAGGAAAGGTCTTCTCCATTTGAATTGATCTCAACAAACTAAGTCAATATACTATGCTGGAATAAAGTTTATGTGTGACATGGGTATTTTCCTTCTGCCTTTTTTTTTACAACATGCTAACATAATAATCAAGAATTCTAGGCATATGCTGTTTGCAAAGCACATTGCAAAATACATACCCCTACTCAAAGGATTTTCCTATTGTGGATTTTGCACAATCCCATGGTATTTTTATTGTTGTTATTATGTGTGTTATTAAAAACTATAGTTTCAAGTCTGGGAGAGGATTGGCTAGAGGACAGAATTAGTTTGTTGTAACTCCTGGGACTTTACCATGTGACTTTTTTTTTTTTTTTTTTTTTTTTTTTAGATGGGATTACTCTGATCACAAAAGATGAATCTCCAGGAAGCTCTGTGACAGCTGAGGAAGCCAAAAAGGTATTGGTAGATCACTGTATCTGTGGTTGCTGGGTGATTGTAGGGAGCAGTGTTCAAAAAAAGGGGCTTCCTAAACTAAACAAAATCTTAGAATGCCTAATTAGCATTTTTTTCCTTCATTCATCCAACAGACACTCACAAACTTCCTGTGGTTTAAGTTCCCATACCTCAGGGTTGTTTCTTAAAACTCTTTAATATTGTTGAATGAGAAGAGGTTAGTGTGATCACATCATGGCCTGCCTACTGACACCTTAGCCATGACTGCCAAAAGTCACTTAAACTGTTTAACCTCTTCTTGCAAATAAACCACAGTCTCATGGTGAAACCTGTTTTCTCTCCCCCAGTGCTACATAGTTAATGACTGCTTTTGAGTACTCTTCCCCCTCTCCATCAGTTGTGCTATTTGCAGAGTTAATGTGTCCCCCCCAGGTAGAAGCTTGTTTAACTAATTAACGCTGTCACTTGGCAAACATGTTCCTGGGTAAGAAATGAGGGGCTACAGTTTACCAAGCAATGTGGTTGTACTCTGCTTTGTATGCTTTGTTTTACTTTTTAAAAATTTACTGTTATCTTTTATTTTTATATCCCTTTCTTTTTTTAATATATCTTGCCTATAACAGGAAATTAAGAGGGGAAAAAAGCATTTCAGCAAAACTAACCTATTTGACAATTAAAACAGTATATTCAGGATACATTTAAGAATAGAGGTAACATGTTTTTATGGAACTTACAAATGGGAGGTAGAACTTCCTAAAATCCTCTGTGAAGAGAGAGCATTGAGGACTGCCTGAGGATCAGTCATTCAGTTAGTTCTCCCCCTGTGGCCAGACTCCTTGACTGGGTACTTTGAGGGCTTTTAAAAGCAAGACAAGATATGGACCATATCTTAAGAAAGAGAATTCTGGATCTTCTTTTAGCATGGGCATTCCCGTGGGTTTCTCATTGTTGTATAGCTTTTAGAATTGTACTTATTTAAAAAATATTTGCTCTCAAGGATTTATTACATTGTAGTAAGAATATTTTGAGAGTTAAATGAATTACCCAAAGTTACAAAAACAATTAAAAGGAAAGCCAAGACTAAAACTCAGGTCTCCTGACTCCCAGACCATTAACCTTTCCACTATACCTCATTCATTGCATATATTTATCTATAATTCTAATTAATTTCTCTCCATTCAAGCATGTCTTATCTTCAGGCTATCTGAGAATTCTTTATTAGTGAAAGAGAAAATAGAAATAGAATGTTTTTTATTACTATAGTAATGTCTTTTCCCCAAGAAACTTTATCCTTGTTTTTAACAGTTAACTGGCTATGAGCATTTAATCTGTTGATTTTAAGAGGTATTAGGTGAGGTACCAAGAAAGGGAACTAATAAATAGAATTGTCAGTGAGACTTTGATTTATGAAAGCCAATCCCTAGAATTTTGCAGGATTTGCATGCCTCAGGTTATCTTCAAAGCCAAATTTTTAAAAATATAATTATTTTTGGCCAGACACCCAAAATATTCATTTTTATTCCCTTCAAAGTAAATGTTGAGTTTGGTCATTTCCCAAATAATCAATTAAAGGAAAATGATTACAGAGATTGTAAGATAATCCTCACAATTAATTTAAGTTCTTCTTGATTATTTGCTTTAATTAAATAGAAAAAAACCAGTTTGTCAAAATTCTTCAAATATTGACAATTTAAGAGATATACTTATCCCAAGAGGTTCTTTTTTAATTTAAAAAAAAAAAAGTTAAATTATAATTTGGCATGTATGCACCATCCAAAGAGGGAACTGACTCCCTTTACTCTATTCCAGGAATGAAGAGTAAATATTTTATGTCATGGGCAGAGAGATCATGTTCTGATAAACTGCTCTGACATGTTGACTCATTTCTTAGTATTTCTTTTAAGTTTTCTATTTCCTATCTGATTTTCTGAGATTCAATAAATTACATTTTAAAAGTACATTTTCTTATTTATTTTTTTATTATAATCACAGTTTGTTAATAAATTTTGTCTTTTAGACAAATTTTTTATTATCTATTGTTATTGTTTAGGATTTCATCAGCACTTAATATTCAGAAAAGTTCATTTATTAATTTTTGTTGGATTTTTAAAAATGTATTTAAAACTTAAAAAAAGGAAAAAAAATTGCCACATACACAGCTGAACATAAGAGCAGATTCAAAATATGAACGGATAAATTTCCATTTCAGGAAAGCCTAAATTATAAGTACTACACATTACGTTCAGAGCTGCCTTTGCTTCTGTACAGCTTTTCTTTTGTTCTCTGCTGTTCACTTTTTAACCTTAGTCTTTTTTTCCCCTTCTTCTTCTCCACAAACACATGCATGTATGTAGATATCTATAATCATGTACATATATACATACAAACATCTAAGGCCATACTATGCTTCTTGGTCCTCTGTTTCTCTAAATGTGGATAACATCATCCTTTATAAGTCCAAATCTCCATATTTTTCTAAGTCCATCAATTCATCATTTCCTATTTTACAGCAATATTCCAGCCTTATAATATTTAATTATTTTAAATACCTAAAATAATATTGATTAGTATGGCTGACATATAGTGTAGTTTTCCCCTAGCTTTCTTTTTTGATTAAATCTATTTTAGTTTTAACTTTGTCTGAGATGTTATTATTCCCCACTTTTTTCTGATAAATTGTACTCCTGATCATTATTATTGTTTCTATCCCTGCTGACTCCTCTACTTTACTTCTATTTGCTTCCTTGCCTTGTTATTATTTCATCTACTTCCCCTTCAATCTTCTTCTCCAGACCCTTTCCCTCCCTCTTTATCCCATTCTTGTTAATCTGAACACCCTTCTGTGCTCTTCCCCTTATCCTATTCCCTCCCCTTCTTATTTGTTTTAAAATTTAGAAGGCTTTTATACACATAAATATATAGATATAGACAGATAGATAGACAGACAGGTCCCTCTTTAACCCATTTCCAGAGAGTAGGATTCCAGAACTGTCAGCTCTCCTCCTCCATCTAATTCCTCTATGTCAGTTATTCCTCTCGAATTTCATTTCTATAACATAATTATTCTTTTTTATCTTTTTCTACACAGTATTGCTTTTTAGAATCACATCATAATCAGCTATACCCTTACCTTTCTTTTGGATTACCCAATTACTAATGACATACAGGTTACATTTCCTTATATAAGGCATAAACAATTTGTACTTACTGAGTCCCTTGAAATTAGTCTTTGATGATTCCAATTGATTAATGATGGACAGAACCAGCTACATCCAGAAAAGGAACACTGGGAAATGAATGTAAACTGTTATTTTTACCTTCTGAATCCAATTCTTCCTGTGCAACAAAAAATTCGGTTCTACACACATATATTGTATCTAGAATATACTATAATATATTTAACGTATATAAGACTGCTTGCCATCTGGGGGAGGGGGTTGGGGGAGGAAGGGAAAAAATCTGAACAGAAGTAAGTGCAAGGGATAATGTAAAAAAATTACCCATGCATATGTACTGTCAAAAAAAATGTTATAATTATAAAATAAAATAAAAATTAAAAAAAAAAAAAAAGAAATTAGTCTTTGATGGTTACCTTATATTTCTCTTGGATCTTATATATCAAACTTTCTAATAAGTTCAGGTCTTTTTGCAACAAAATCCTGAAAGTCTGACAATTCATTGAAAATCCTTTCTTTTTTTTTTTTTTTTTTTTTTTTTTCCATTTAGAATTATGCTTAATTTTGCCGGATGTGATATTTTTAGCCCCAACCCTAGTTCTTTTTTTCTTCAGTACATATAATTGTCTTTTAATGTAATTGCTGCTAGGTCTTGTGTGATTCTCATTGGTGCCACTGTATTTGAATTTTTTTTTTCTTACTGCTTGTAACATTTTCTTCTTGACCTAACGATTTCAGAATTTGACTATGATGTTCTTGTAAGTTTTCCTCATATGATTTGATCTCAGTAGATTTTTATTTGTATTTTCCCCTCTTATTCTTCTAACACTTCAGGATAATTTCCTTTAAAGTCTTTTTTGAATTCTCCCATGAATTCTTTTTTGACCAAGTGATCATTAGGTGTTATTCTTTTTACTAGGAAAGGCTTTTTTGTGCTTCAGTGTCCTCCTCTGAAGATGAGCCCAGGTCTTTCCAATCTCCGTAGCAGCTCTATGGTTGGGTTCTTTCTCCTTTGCCTGATCATTTAAAAAAAAAAAAAAAAAAGTCTAGCACATTGTTGGTGTTAATCTAGTTTTAGGGGATAGGGGATGGTACCTTCAGCCTTAGGGCCTCCTTTTCCCTCTGGCCTGGCACCTGAAACCAAGAGCTCTGCTCTCCTGTGAATGGTGTTCCTGTCCAGATGTGTGAAGGCTCCTTCTTGCTCAGGGGTACATCTCAGGTACCACAGCTGCATACTGTCTGGGAGGTGAAAATTCTTGGGGCTAGGGCTGAGCCTACCTTCTAATCCAGCTAGCCCCAGGGCAGGGCTTGCCAGTTACTGGTTTAGAGGAATTAGCCTGGACATTTTTATACTAATTTTTACTTGGGCCAAATCTCAGTCTTACTATCTTTCTTCAGTTCTTGTTTGTCCCAGGAGGCCCCTACTGTTCTGCTTTAACTCTTGTTTCTGACAGCTCTACCTTTATCCTAAAATGCTATTTTGTCTCAGTTGTGGGGGAAATTGGAGAACTTAGAATTTTCTTGATCTCCTCTACTATCTTCCCAGAATCCTCCCAATTTTCATTGAACTTTTACTTGGAAATTCCTAAGTGAAGTATAATATACAAAACAAATTCGATAATAGCCTTGATGTCACCTGTGAGTGAGTTCCCAACTTGGATTGTATCACATTAACAGTATTATATTTTCAGTTCTGGGTGCCATACTTTTGAAAAGGCATTGGATTATCTAGGTGAGACAGTGAATTGAGGATTTGCCCTGGAATCAGGAAGATCTAAGTTCAAATCCAGCCTTAAAATTTTATACTCATTGTGTGACTTGGGCAAGTCATTTAACCCTAATTGCCCTCACAAACAAAACAAAAAACCTTCACTACAAAATGAGAAAAAATTAAATTACCATATATACAGCAAAACATCAGAGAATTACAGTATAAAATAATAAATTTCAATTTCAGAAAAACCCATGTAATAAATATTATACATTGTTTTCAAAATTTTCCATCTTTTCTTTATTTTGTAATGTAATTTCCCTATTTTTCTCTTTTCAATAATCTGTTTTAGCTTTAACTTTGTCTGAAATCCATGATTACTTCTATTCTTTTTTTTTTTTTACATGATAAATTCTACTTCTTTCCTTTATTTTATCTTTGTGTATATCTCCCAATTTTTTGGTGTTCCCTGAATGTAACGTATTATTGAATTCACATTTCTAATCTGCTAAACATTTCCATTTTATGGGTAAATTCATCATATTTACATTCTAAACTATATTAGCTTATGTATTTTCCTCCTTCTTCTTTTTCCTCACTGTCCTTATCACCTGTTTACCCTACTCCTCCTCACTCCTCTGTTTTACTTCTACCCACATCTTTATCCTGCTATTACTTAACTTAGCAATCTCTCCAACAGTCTTTTCCCTTATCCTCTTTGTCACCCTATCCCTTTGCCTTCCTATTTCTTTATGAATTTAGAAGACTTATACCCTTCTAAATATAAATAAATATTGTTTCCTCTTTAGCTCATTCCCAATAAAAGTAAGATTCCAGCATTATTCACCCTCCCCTTTATTGGTTTCTTCTGTATCCGTTTTTCTTTTTATGCTGTTTTTATATTACTCCTTTTAACATCTCCCTACACAATTATATATTTTAGTCACTCGATCATGAACAGCTCAGCCCAAGCTTTCTTTCAGAGTACCCAAATAATGATGATAGTCACAAGAGATTGATAACATTTCAAAAATAAAAGGTAAATTTGAACTTATTATATCCCTTATCATCAATTTTAATGATTTATCTTATTTTTCTCCTGCATCTTGTATGTCTAATTTTCCATTAACTTCTGCTGCTTTTGTCACAAATACCTAAAAGTCTTTCAGCTCATTAAATGTCCTTTTTTTTTTCTTCCCCCATTCCAGGGATAAAAGAGAATGTTGCTGTCCCCTATAGTTTTATTATCTGTTTTATCTTCTGAAACTCATTTAACTTTTCCTTTAAGAATTTGGATGCAATATCATTTGTTCCATAAGTTTCATATTGATATATTGACAATTGATATTAATATTGATTTACTATGTGTAATAGATTTTAGTTTCCCTGCTTATTTCTTTTAATTACATCTATTTTTGCTGTTGCATTGTCTGATCTCTTGATTGTTATCTTTCTCTGCCTTTTGTTTTTGGTTTTTGGTTTCTAGTCTATTCTAACCGCTTCCATTTTATAGATGGAAGCCCTCACATTCACAATTATGATTACTGTATTTTCTTCCACTCTATTTTTCCCCTATCCTTCTCTCTTTTTACTGTGTCCTTCCTTAAAAGTGTGTTTTGCTTCTGCTGCCTCCTTTAATCTCATCACCATTTTATCATCCTTTCCTTTTTCTTATCTCCTTCCCCTATTTCCCTATTGAATGATAGATTTCTTTTTTTTTTTTTTAATTTAATAGTTTTTATTTACCAGATATATGCATGGGTAATTTTACAACATTGACAATTGCCAAACCTTTTGTTCTAATTTTTCCCCTCCTTCTCCCCCCCCCCCCCCCCCGCCATGGCAGGTTGACCAATACATGTTAAATATGTTAAAGTATAAATTAAATACAATATATGTATACATGTCCAAACAGTTATTTTGCTGTACAAAAATAATTGGGCTTTGAAATAGTGTACCATTAGCCTGAGAAGGAAATCCAAAATGCAGATGGACAAAAATAGAGGGATTAGGATTCTATGTAGTTTTTCATAGTCTCAGAGTTCTTTCGCTGGGTGCAGCTGGTTCAGTTCATTACTGCTCTATTGGAACTGATCTGGTTCATCTCATTGTTGAAGAAGGCCACGTCCATCAGAATTGATCATCATATAGTATCGTTGTTGAAATATACAACAATTTCCTGGTCCTGCTCATTTCACTCAGCATCAGTTCATGTAAGTCTCTCCAGGCCTTTCTGAAAGCATCCTGTTGGTCATTTCTTACAGAACAATAATTGAATGATAGATTTCTATATCCAACTGAGTGTGTTTCTTTCTTGCTTACCTTTTTGTGCTTCTCTTGAGTTTTGTGTTTGCACATTCTGCTCTTTTCTATTTCTGTTCTGCTCTTTTCACCAGGAATATTTAAAAGTCCTCTGTTTCATTAAATGTTAATTATTTTCCCCTGAAGTATTATACTTAGTTTTGCTGGGTAGTTTGTTTTGTTTTGTTTTATTGTTGTTGTTGTTGTTGTTCTTGTTCTTGTTCTTGTTGTTGTTGTTCTTTGGGTTTTTTGTTTGTTTGTTTTAAGTGATAAATCTTAGTTCCTTTGACTTCTGGAATATCCTTTCTGAAGCCTTCTGCTTCTTTAATATTGATAATGTTAAATCTTCCATTATCCTGACTCTGGATCCCCAATATTTTAATTTTTTTTTTTGGTTGTTTTTTTTTTTTCCTGGCTGCTTGCAGTATTTTTCTCCTTGACCTGGGAGTTTTCATTTTGAGGTCTCTTTCAGGAAGTAATTGATAGATCCTTTCAGTTTTTGTTTTGCCTTCTGGTTCTAGGATATCAAGGAAATTTTCTTTGATAGTTTCTTGAATGATGATGTCTAGGCTGGGTTTTTTAAATAAATGGCTTTCAGGAGGTATCTTTTTACTCATGCCTGAGTTGGATTGAAGTGAAGCAGGCTTGCACAAACTTGTGAGGTTCACTGTCTCCCAAAGACACCGAAGCCCAGACACAATTCAGGAGGACAGTTCTGGTACAGATGACCTCGGGCTCCTGGCTGTCTGACCCAACTCTGAGTGCGCCACGGTGCCTGCCTCTGTTGCCCCATTCGGCTGAGGGGGATCTTTACTGTCTTGAAGTAGATCCTTCCCCAACAGACCCCACCCCAGTTACATCCGCCAAAATGCCCACTGCACATGCTATGGCTTCTTGGAGCCCTAGGTGAGTGGCAAGTGAATCAAACGTACACCAGAGGTGGAAAGCAGCACCGAGAGGGCTCAGAGCTCTCCCACCAGAGGGACCAGTCTTCCCTGAACACCTGCACCCCTTCCCGAACCTCCTGTCCTCCTTTCAAAAATTCTTACAGACTATTTGTGACCATATTGTAGGAGAGCCTTTCAAGCTCATGTTGGTCAGATGCACCCCTCGTGCTGTCTGAGCTCTCTGAACCCCAGTTTTATCATCCCTGAAATGCGAACATTGGACTAGGTGATTTCTCAGATCCCTTCTGGCTCTAAACCTTGTTATCTTTTGAATGAGAAATAAATAAGCAAAGAGAATTCGTTTCAGAAAAGGATTAAAAACCAGGGAGCTTTGGAGAAAGTGAATGGGGACGTGGAAATCAGGCAAGGGAAAAGGTAGTGGAAATCCATCTAGGGCATCAGAGGAAAAGGGAGAGACACAGAATTGAACCTCTAGATTGTGACTCCCAATATTTGCTTCCCATTTTAACCCCCAAGGCCTAACCTTGAAAATATCCTGAACAGAGAAACTGATGGCTACTCTCCCAGCTCACTTATTAGAATTGCAGTGGTAAAAACTCAGACCAAAGAAATAGTTAGCAACAGCACTGATGCTCCTACTTGTGTAGTTTTCTTGGGCACTAGGAACCTTGGCCACTTCTGGGTTATTCATCTCTTTTATCCATTCAAGACCCTGTAATAAGCAGCAGTGTTGATTAAGACAGACATTGCAGGCCTGAGAAGGCAGCAGCTCCTAGCCAGTGACTGCCATGGCCCCTGGGGTAACCCGCCCTCTCTCCCCAGAGGCACCAGTAAGCAGAGTCAGCAGCACAGGGTTTGTGTGTGCTCATCTGCCACGGGCAACTTTCTGAGCCTCAGAGATCACAGATGAATAGTTAGCTTCCCTCCTTACTACTCTCCCCCTCTTGAGACGATGACCTACAGAGGGCATGGATAAAACCCTGTCCAGTGCTGAGCACAAGCAACTTTCATGTAAACATAGTGTCCTTCAGGACACTTGATACATCTACATCTTAGCCCATAATAACTTCCTGCTGGAGCCATGCTTCCAATAGCAGCTGTCTGAGGAGCAAACCAAGGTCAGTTCATCTGTTTTCCAATTTTAAAGAATCTTAGTGATGGTGACTTAGATTTTCTACTTCATTCCTCTGCCTTCAATCTGGATAAGATTGCGTCCCGACCACGTTTGAACAATAGCTGTCTACCTCTTTTTTTTTCTTTTTTTTTTTTTAAGATCTTCAAATCTTTTTTTGACAAGACAGTATTTTAGGGAAAGAGAGTGGCGCCAGAGAGGTGATCTCCAAAAATAGGAGTAGGTCCTCTGCAAATCTTTTATTTTCCAAGTGTATTACAAAGAGAATGAGCAGAAATGAAAGTTGACTTTCACTCCATTGTACTGTGTGCATATTATCTGTTTCTTTTATTGAGAAAACAGGCCCATCACTATATTCCAAGCTAGAGCTGTATCCTCCCCATCACTGTGCAGACTGGAAATTACTTGCAGTTAAGAGCTTGGAGCATGGGGAATGATAAGTTGAAGATATCTGCTTTGCCAGAGGCTTTGGGAAGGATAATGGATGGCAGCTTAGCTTTTAGACATAATTTGCTTACGCAGAAATGCAAAGTGGATCTTGTCAGGAAAATCAATTGCAGATGTTCGGTGCTTGGTGGAAATGAAACTTTCTGTTTGCTACTGTGTGCTTCTCCCTGGAAAATTAGCTCAGGCTCCAATATTTAATTTTGTGTACAGTGGTCATCCTGAGCAAGCAAACTTATCTTCTAATTCAGTCTTTAATTTCATTTTGAGGTTTGCAATGGTGGTTGGGAGGTGACTGGGAAATAGAGCTTTAAAAAGTTAGCAGTGTCACAAAACCCATGAAATTTTCAGATTAATCATCTATAAGTACTTTTAATGCCCTTACTCTGTGCCTAGCGCCTAAGTGATAAGGAAGTTATGAGAGAAATATTAGGTACAAAATCTACTCTTGTGAAATTTATAATTTGGTCAGGAAAATAATGATTCTGAAGTCACATGTCTGAACTGAAGTGGAGCACATAAGTCATACATTTATGGCCCAGCAGGGGTTTTTGGCAGTGGTTGTTTTCTCTTCTCCTTTTAGCTGAACATTTCTAATGTCAGGTAATGATGCTGAGTGAGAGAGAGAGAGAGGACAGAAAATGGTGTGGCCTTAAAAGTGATGAAATTAAAGAGTATAAATAAAAATGCTAATTTGGAAATTACAGAGCAGATCATACAATCAGGTATATAAACTATATGTAAATTAATATTTCAATCTCATTTCATTTGCCTGGTTGGGGCCTTTGGGAAAGCCTAATCACAGTTTTAAGTGGAATTAAGAATATCATACCTACTTATTATTTCCTTGACTTCCTCTAGTACCACTGGTTCCCATTTTCAAGTCAAGACCCATATTGGTGTCAATACCTTCACAGTTTCTTCCTGAAACGATTATTCCCTCACCTAGCAGCCAGACTTCTTAAAGGAGGGAAGTTGGTGACTGGCAGAAAGAAAGGCTCATTCTGGGACCAGCATCTCCATGGGCACAATGGCAATATTGGCAGAGCTTATAATTCCTTCTACTCCACCTTTCCCTAGCAACAACATCCCTACAGTACATCAGATACCCCAGCTCCTTGGGTACCAGACTGCCATCTCTACTCTTTTTCTGGATTCCCAGAAAACACAGAGAGTAGAAGAAACAGCATGGGAGCTGGAAGAAGGGTGGCAGATTTATATAGCCAAGGAGCTTGAGAGATGCCTAAAGGCTTGGTTTTGGTTTTGGTTTTGCCAGTGACAAAACTCCTGATATTTACTACTCTTTTAGGTTTGTTTTTTTTTGTTTTGTTTTGTTTTGTTTTGTTTTGTTTTGTTTTGTTTTGTTTTTAATACCTTAGGATTGCAAAACTTCAGTTGTATCTAATTTTAAGAGTCAATGCAAAACAAGTTTGGGAGCCACTGTCTTATAAAAACAGACAATAAGATCCATGTGAGCACTTGGTACCATATTTTGATGCTAGAAAGCAGTGGAAACATTTTTATCCTACTCTCAATTTGTATAAAGTACCGAAATTTTTTGAAAGATGGAGAGAGACAGGCATCTGCAGCAGAACAAGAAAGTTAGGATTGACAGGAAATCTTTTTTTTTTCTTCTCTATTTTGTGTGGAGACAACTATATAAGTAAAGGCCTGGATGGAGGAGGCAGTCTCACTAAATTAATTTTCTGTATATACTGTCATTAAGAGAATGAGTCACAAGAATAGTAGGGCTATCTCCCTCTGCCCCTTTCCTTTTAGATGGGGGAAAAAAAGCCACTGCTGAGGATACTTTTCCACCTATTAAATTATTTAGAATTGACTTCACTCTGCTACTAGATCATCTCCTAGGATTGTGGATGATGAAACATAGCTGTTGGTACAGTAAGAAAGAATGAATACAGAACAAAGGTGGTCTCGTCACTACTGTGGCCCCAGCCAGTTCCTCTCCTTTGTAGGTCCTGTGACCTGAGCTGTCCCTGAATCTCTTGATTGTCTTCAGGTGTGCCTCTCTGGCTTGGTTGGCATCCTAGAAGCAATCTGGTAATGTCTTCAGATCCCTTCTCAGAATCATACAGTCAGAAGAATGTCTAAGTCAAAAACCTGTGCCCAGGAAGTTAGCCTGTCTATCTTCCAGCATCCTATTACCATGGCCACTTTGCCAGTACACCCTAGATTGGAAAGCTCCAGACAAGGACATTATCCAGCCACCCATGACTTAACGCCTTTTGAAAGATCACAAAGTCATATATGTGGAACTGGAGGGACAGTATCAGATTATCTTGACTATCCCATCCCCAAAGTCAAAGGTGTTGGCCCCATTTCATTCACTTTTGGAATCTCCAAACACTCTACACCACCACATACCTCCAGCACACATGGACCTTTATATCTTATTCTGTAAAAGTCTTATTTGCTCTAAATGCCCATTCTTTATATAGTTTTTCACAAACAAATCAAGTCCATAGCATTTGTTATATACTTCTACTTTCCAGGCACCATATCAGAATTGGGGATTCAAAAAGAGGCAAAAAGAAATCTCTATTCTCAAAATTTCATTCTCTAATGAGGAAGACAGTATGAATTCAACTCTGTACAAACAAAACTATACGCAAGATAAATTGGAGATTATCAATAGAAGGGAATGACACTAAGATTAAAGAGAACTGGGAAAGATTTCTTGCAGATGATGGGGCTTAGCTGACACTTGATGGAAGCTAGGAGTTCGAAATGAGGAAAGAGAACATCCTAGGTATGAAGAAAGCCAGTGAAAATGCAAGAAGTCAACAAATGGATGTCATGTACAAAGAACAGTAAGGAGATCCATGTCCCTGGATCACAAAGTAGAGGGAGATAAGATCTAAGACAATGGGAAAGATAGGAAAGAGCTATGTTATGAAGGGCTTTAAAAGGCAAATAAAAGGTTTTATATTTGATCCCTAAGCTAATAGGAAGGTACTTGAGTGGGATTCAACATGGTCAGAGCGATACTTAAGAAGATCACATTTGACAGCTGAATGGAAGATAGAGTGGAATGGGGAGAGACTTGAGGCAGGCTGACCCACCAGCAAGCTGTTGCAATAGTCTGGTTGTGAGGTGATGAGCACCTGCATTAGGAGATTGACAGTGTCAGAGGAGAGAAATTTATAAGGCCTTCAGAAACAAGTTGACTCAGAGCCTAAGTGGGGGTTCTCTGAACCTATAGCTTCTCAATAAATGTTGACTGATTTAGCAAGTTCTTTTGATCATTTTTGAATTCTTTTCTCCAAAAGACTTTCTACTGAATCCCAAATAACCTTTTTTTCAGAATCCTCAATTACAAGGGAAGAGATAGGTCAAGATAATGTCATACCTCTTCTGGAGCCCTTAAAAGGAAATACTATTAGAGTAGGTAGTCTTGAATATATAAAGAGAAATAGAACTCTCCTGTAGAGCCAGAGAGAGAGAAAAACACTCCAATAATTTAATTGACTTTATATCCACAGTTCCTAATCCCAAAGGAGAAAGCAGCTGAAATCATGGATGCAGCTGAAGAAGGAGGAGATGTGGATGATTTAGTAAGTATTGGGAGCACAGACTGGCTGATTGTGTGGCTGAAATTGCCTCAGCTGGGAAGACAGCCTGGGAAGCAGCTTGTGAGACTTAACTTCTTTACATTTGAGTTTCCTACACAGTAGAATCCCCCTACATGAGTTACTGAGGTCCATTATAAATTTAATCAGATAGGTAATTTCATAATGGCAAGTGCTGGGTTCTGTGGTTTCAATTGTGTTGTTCACAAAGATTAATCCTCCCTTTTGAAGGGCTAAAAGAGAGCCAGAGAGAGTATTTCTTTGATAACAAAATGGGATCATTTACTGAAATTGCACTTAACTAAAAATGAGATATTCACATAGCAATTTGTGTGGGTTTACAAATAAAAGATATTTTTAAAAGCTTAATTTTTAACTGTTCTCAGTGAACCCAGTACAGACAAACAAGACTCATAGGAATTTATAGGTTTCCGGACTTTTTTATCCTCTATTGTTGATGGCTGTGAAAGCACTAATGTGTTCATGACTGCATCTCTAGCTTTCCCACCCAAAAACTTCCTTCCTTTAAATCTTTAGTAGCAGCCACCTGCTGAAGTCTGCATATTGTGATTTCAGTTTTCATCATGAGAAGCGCTCTTCTCTCTGGGTTTTCTACTGAAGTGATTCCACCACAAAAGTCTCCCACAGATGTATAGTTATTTAAAGTTTCAGTAGACTGTGTGTGCATATGCATTGTTTGTAGATTTGTGTCTGTTTTCATGAAGCTGTTCCTGTCTGGCATCCCTTTCCCTTCCCTTTCCAGTACCTTCCTTGTTTATAGAATGGTGGCCTGGCTTGTTTCCAAATGCTTCTTCTTTATTTATTTATTTTTTTAGCTGGACATGATGTAAGCTATGGAAGAACTTAAGAACATGAGAGCAGAAGGACATTGTGGTGGCTGCAGGGACTAAGGAAGATTCCACAGAGGCTTTTTCAGGGTGGGTTACAAGCAAGCCATTCCAGGAAATCTGCAGTTCTGACAGGAACCCATGGGTTCCAGATGTTGAACATCAATTTGTATATTGATATTTTCTTTGAGTCAGTGAGTTATTTTCTTAAGCTACAGAAAAATGTACCTGATATATGGATACAGAGAGAGACAATGACAATTCTCTTTTCAGTGTTCTCATCTTTATCATTGCTACTGATATTGGAACATTTCTCAAATATTCTGTTAATTCCAAGTGCATAAATTTCACTCTTGAACACCAGGGCTGTACATATATCATTGTTGTGAAAACAACCAAAATAAAGTCATTTTTTTTCTTTGCTACTAGTGTTTCTGGCCTAAGGCACATGGGACCTTCGGTGAGCTTTGGTGGGGAGATAGCTTCAGGAAGAGCTACCGTCCAAGATGAGTCACTGTGTACAGTGTTCACTGAAGAGATTCTTTTTCCTGCTGAGTGGGATTCTGGGCTAGAAAAGCAAGAGTGCTTGCTTCATCTCCTGGAAATGGGTGCTAGAATCATGAAACACTGGCTCCTGCCCCTCCCATGGATCTCAGCTCATCACTAATGAGCTTTTCCAATGAAGACAAAAGAGTTCCTTTCTTGAGTGAGTAACCAGACAAAAAAGCCTTGTTTTTTAAGGAGTCAGAAGAGTTCATGTTCTTGATCTGAAGCCTTCCAGGCATATGACTGGCTTCCTGTGGTCACTCACAGGCTGTGTGCACGAACCTGACCTCCCCCCTCCCCCCAAGCTCAAGCCTTTGGCCTCCAAGTTCAACATTTATTCCATTGTAGTCACTCCTGTAATTACTGAGGTCCTTTTTTACTTCTAAATGTGGTCAACCAAAGTGATAGTAGATTGCACAAGACTAACAAAATCTGTTGTTCTTTCAGTTTCTCACCATTCCTTTCCCTCCTGCTGAGATTCTACTTCTGACTCTAGGGGAACCAGCCTTTCCTAAGATCAAGAGAATGACAGACTAGTCATTCTTCATACTCACTTTTCCTACTCTTTCATCAGTCCTGACACCTCCATCCTCAGGTCCCTAGCCTTTTGATGCTGTGCCATCCTGTTCATCACCTTCCCCCAAATGTTTATCACTGCCATTTGCTCTGTGACCTTAATGCACAAATCATACACAGATGACACAATTGAACTCCTTTGGGTTACAACTAATTACTAAAGCTATGTAGCAGAATCCTTCAGTGCTGAGAAATGCAAAGGTACACACCAAAAGGGGATGTCATGGACTTTTGACATTGAGGGGAAGAAGTGGTTCCATTTGGACCTCTAGGTCATCTTGCATCTTCCATTCTTGGCGCATGATTTACAGTTGTGAAATAAGTACCAAGAAAAAGATGCCATTGTCTTACTAATTTATGTATTTCCTGCTGCATGTTTGTATTTTTATGGACTCTGAAAAATTTCCTAGAAACAGAAGAGCAAAGGTGAGACTTAGCAAATATAATTCCTGCAAACACACAGATGCTCACTTTCTTTTGCAACAAAATAAATTTCCAAATGGAATAAGCTGCCAAATTAAATTAAACATTTATTAACCTCCATCTATGTGCTAGAAGCAAAAGAGCTTATATTCTTTTGGAATTACAACATGTAAATAGATATGTAAATATAAGATACTTTAGGAAAAAACCATGCTGACAGCTCAGGGAATACGAAAGATTCCATATAGGAGTGATACATGAAATGATTCTTGAAAGAATAAAGAGGTACTGAGGAGGAACTCAATGAAAGGCACTGAATGACTTGTGTGGAATGTTAAATTTGGGAGATAGGAACTGGAGCAGAACCTTAAGAAACTGAGGGATAAAATAAGGAAAGTCAGTTATGGGTCAATATGCAAACTAGACTTTTAAATGGTTAACTTCAAAGGTTTCTGAGAAAAATAAAGTAGGAAACCATAGCCTAAATTCTGCTGAGGAAGTCAGCCCAGGAGGACTAGGAAGTGCTCAATAAATAAATACCAAAGACAAAGAAGCAATTCTGAGGAGATAAAAAAGGGGTGGGAGTTTGTCTAGACAGCAGTGAGGATGCACAGGGAATTCAGCAGCCAAGGGAGACTTTTCCCCCCTCCCTTTTTTTGACCAGACTTCACTGCTGTAGTTCCCTAGTGAGGAAACCCTTTCTCTCAATAGAAGTCAGCTCCTGCTTCTCATCTTCCAGTCTTAGAAAGTTGTGGGGCATTGAAGGTTAAATCACTTGATGAAGCAACATTGGCACTATATGTGTATGTGTTGTATATATGTGTATATTGAAAGGTGAAATCACTTGACCAAGCCACATAGGAACCATAGAGATGTATCGACATGTATGTCCTGGGTCCCCCAAGCTAATACCAAAGGCTGGAGAGTCCTGCCCATTCCTCAACAGGACAACTGATGCCTTCTGAACAGAGATATAATCCTTGCCCCTGAGATAACAACAGGTGACAGCAAAACCTCCGAATATTGCAGCGCACTGTGAAATATGGCGGGCTGGATTTGGAGTGGATGGCAAGTGCTGGCTCCTTCGGTTACTTTCAGGTCAGGGGCACACTTGAAGCCTGTGAATATTCCGGTCTTGAGCCAGCACAAGGCTTGTGTCTGTGGGGAGAGTGCAGCAGGTCAGGAGTGATATAACTTTCAACTTAGAGTGGAAACTGCCTGGGAGCTTCAGCCCTGATCCTTGAAGCCAGGTGCCTCAGCTTCTGTCCTCTGACTGGCTTCAACTGTAGGCACCTGTTTGGAGGAGAGCCCATGAGGGGCTAGTTGTCATAAACGAAGGGTGACAAATAGTAATAGCATTAGGAGATGTTGGTTATCTCTAAATAGAGTAGATACTAGTAGACTATCTTGGATACTAAAAAGAATAGTAAAAATGTGCTTGGAAGGAGCCTCGGTTATTTTGGAGGGACAGAACAGAACAAGGCAATTGGAAAAAGTTGAGAGAATGGGTGGATAAAGTGTTTTACTTTGACATGCAAATTTATTTGTTATAAGATAACAAAATACAAGCAAAAAAGGATTATAATATTTAATTCAAAAATTTATATTTGGGAAAGTGTGTCCCCCAAAGGTGTGGTCACATGCAGCTTACAGTAAAAAATAAATAACTATGTAGTAAGTATGTGTTACCCATATAGGTTTTGTGTGTATCCACAGAGATTTGTCTAAACGAGGCTCATGGGAAACTTTGATAGCCATTGCAGTAATCTTGTTCACCTTTCTTCAAGAGAGGTTTTGATTCTTTCCTAGATAGGACTAGAAGGTGCTATGAGACTAGCTAATTCTACTGTCCTTAGATGAATAAACACCCCACCGCCAGTATTGCTAGTCTATAGGAAATGATTTATTTAGTTTCCTTAAGTTTAAAATATTTTCCTGGTCAATATCCTTGAAAGAGGAATGGATTCCCCAAGCCTCACAACTTCCCACAAAATTCTAGCTACACAAAAGACCAGCACAAATTGTGAATAGTTGGCAAACCTATTTATCCAAGCATATAGCAAAATAACAAGAAGTTATTAAAATTAGATTAGAATATACCAACAACAATTCACAGAGTTGAATGAGTTCTTCCACTGGAAGTGAGATGTCTCCGCTCAAACAAGAGAATCCCCAATAATAACCAGAGGAAATTCCCTGAAGTCTCTTGGGAAATAGGCTGGAAATCAGAGCAAACCAACCTTCTCCTACAGGTTTAACTTCCAAAATCTTTTCTTTCTCTGGACATCTCCCCAAAGTAGATCTGAAACCGTGTCTCTTCTCGTGAAGAAAGAAGAATATATACCCTCTCATTCTTTCCACCAATAAGGAGAACCTTATTAAGCAAATCTAGGCTTGACCCTGGTTACAAGCATAATAACAATAACAAATGATCCATCACTTAACCCCACGTTTATAGGTAGGAATTCATAGATCAATAGCACTTCCATGTTCAAGGTGCATAACAGTCAAAACAAGGCACTGACTAAAAGAAAGGGCACCGTGGACAATGGGTCACATTTAATTTGAACCCTGACTCGGACGTGTGCTGACTAGAGGCAAGGGCAGCTAATAGAGAATTAACATAAAGGTACGTCGTCGGCCAGTTGTCATAACCTAAGAGTGATTTATAGCAATATCATTAGGAGACGGTTATCTCAAAATGGATAATCTTGGATAGTAAAAAGTATAGTAAGAATATGTTTGGAAGGAGCCACTGTTGGTCCAGATAGACAAAGGCTTTCAACAAAAACAGAACAAAAAGGGTCGAGTATTTGGAGTTTGTTTTTGTTTTTAAGTCAATCTAAAAGAGGATCAAAAATTTTAGGACTACCTTTCAGGATAGATGGGATGTAATAACTAGCCAATGAGAAAAAGTATAACTGGTCCAAGGAACCGGTTTCAAATACCATATCTTACGTTTACTACTTTTGTGATCTTGGATAAATCATTTAACTTTGTCCCTCAGTATCCTCCTCTGTAAAATGAGTGGGTTGGAAAGGGGGTTTCTGAGACCCCTTCTAATGCTGTGTTATGGTCCTGTGAATAATACTGTTGGATACTGAAGTAACTGCCAACTATATGCAATTACTGAGCCACTGTCAGTAACCTTGAGAATGGGAACAATGTTCTTTTTCCATTAAATTGAAAAAAGGCAGATGACCCCATTCTCAAAAAGTAGAATATAATGTAATCTACCAACTATAGGCCAGTGACCTTGACTCTGAGTCCTAACAAAATTCTACAATTAAAAGCATTAGTAATGAACATTGCAAACATGGCTTTGTAATGACGATTCGTATTTTCAGAGCTTCCCATGTTTACAGGGGAAGAGACGCTGAAGTAACACAAACACCAGCCAATTGGAAGGACTTCAGAAGCCCAAGGCTGCCTTGACATGCCAGTGATCCTTTCAAGTGGACTCTAGCTAAAGTTGGAGATACTTCAGAATAAGCCTGGAGCAGCAGCTGCAAACATGACATTGCTTGGGATTTTTAAACATCCTACTTCCTGACTTACTGTACCTACAGATGTCGTCGTCTTTACCTGAAAGCTGAAAGCTAAAAATGGCTGATATCTCACCATTTTCCACATTCCCTTGAGCAGCTGAGAACTCTTCCTTGTCTGGTCCCTTGCAAGCTTTTCTCAGGCAATAAATGCTTTTGTGATTTGTGATCAGACTTTTATTTCATGTCCCTTTTTGGGCCCACGAGTTTTTTGTTAACGTGCAGAGAAGAAGGCATCTTAAGATTCTTTTCTGATCAACATCCTTTGAAAAGGGAGAGGTGCCCCAAACCTGTATCCAAATAACTTCCCATCAAATACTAGATACACAAAAGATTGTTACAGATTGTGAATAGTTAGCCCACTTATCTGAGCAAATAGCAAACAAGACTTAGAAGTTATTAGATTTAGAATAGAATATACCAGATGACAGTTCAGTTAGCGTAAAGTGAGAGTTAATGTGGTTTCAAGAACTGGTGCTCCAGATACTGCTCATTTCCTTTTCTGACAGGCTTCATTTAGATCTTACTAAGATATAACAAAGCTTTTTATATACTATTCTGGAAAAGATGAAATACAGACAAGAATGCAGGTAGGTGAATTCCGAGTCTTTGGGATGGCCAGACCCAAAGGGAAATGAAGCATGGTTTAATGACAACTTCAAAGAAGTACACTCTATCAGGAACCTGTGCTTGACCTTCTGAAGGTAAACAGTCTTATCACTGATTCGGATAAAGCAATTAATCATTTTGTTAAGTACCTGCTGTGTGACAGGTACTGGAGACGCTAAGAAAAATGTAATGGTCCTTGTTCTCACATAGCCATATATTTTACCAGGATAGACCACGTGGAAGAAGAGAGAGGAAGGATTTGTTCATCACTTATGTATGTCAGGCACTCTGCTAAGCGCCTTATAGGATTGATCCTCTCAACAGTCCTGAAAAGTAGATGCCATTCTATAGTTGGAGAAACTGAGACAGACAAGCAGACAAGACTTGCACAGGGAAGCACAACTATTAAATGTCTGTGTTTATCAGAAAAGATACAATTTTTGGCTGCATTAATAAAGGCCCGGTGTCCTTTATTAGGGATATCCCACTATTCTGTGCGCTAATCAATACCCTGTTCCATTAGAATGCTGAAGAGAGGCTTTAGTAAGCTGAAAGCTTCCAGAGGTTGCCACCCAGAGGAAGATGAAGGGAGTTTTAAGATCATGTTATATTTGAGAACTGGCTGAAAGAACTGATGTTTCGAATGGAGAAGAGAAGGTGTGAATGGCAAAGTAAATACCTTCAAGAAAACTTGAGTTCGAGTTCTCAGTTCTTGTCACCTAGATCTCACCTCTGTGATTCCAGATACTTAAATTTTCAGTTTGAGTCAACTCTGCAAGGCTGTAAGTTGCAAAATAAAGAAATAAAAGGTGCTGTTCTGTAGAGCTCTCTCTACTAATGAAATCTCAGGCCCAGGACCTGAATCGAATACATGGTTTCTCATCAAATTTGGCCTGTCGCTTTAGTTTGTCAATATCCTCATCATGGCTGATATTTATATGTAGTGCATAAATGGGAGCAGCTGGGTGGCGCAGTGGAGAGCAGCAGCCCTGAAGTCGGGAGGACCTGGTTCAAATCTGGCCTCAGACACTTCACTTCCTGGCTGTGGGACGCTGGGCAAGTCACAGCCCCAATTGCCTCAGCAAAGAAAAGAAAAAAAGTATAAACTGCTTTATATTCATTTATTTCATCTGATTCTTACAACAATCCTGGGAAGTTAGCTGTTGTTACCTCCATCTTGTGGAGGAGTAAACCGAGGCAAAAGTTGTCACTTGTTCAAGGTCTCACAGCTCATAAATATCTGAGACAGAATTTGTAAAAGAGGATTTCTGGGCTCCAGGCCACTGAGTCTCCTTTTCACTTCTCTTGTCACAAAGTTCTAGATAAATTCTCACCTTATACAAGAAACTCTTCCCAGTCCCTCTTAATTCTCATGGGCCTCCCCTTTGTTAATTCTTCAGTTTATCCTATATTTAAACTATAGAGTTGTGAGCACATTACTTTCCCCAGTAGACCAGGAACTACGATGCCCTGCATAGAGTAGGCACTTGATAAATGTTTGATGATTGACTGACAGGTGCCAGGTTCAGTCGACAAGCCAAAGAATGGCCATGATGCCAAGGTAACCAGTGCAGTCAATGCCCTTGAGATGCTGCCATGCAAGGATGTTTATCGAAGAAACTTCTTGTGTTCATTCTGAAAAAGAGAGGCCGTGACACGAGAGCTGTGTTCAAAGACTTGAAAAGCTGTTTTGTATTCTGCTTGACACAGGAGGGCAGCGTAAGGAGCCGAATATGGCTGATGTGAACCATCGTGCATTTATTAAGCACCTAAGAGGTGCCAGGGATGGTGCTGAACCTTGGGCAAAAACAAAAATGGGCCTCTGCTCTCAAGAGCTGATGGTCTCGTGGGGAGACAACACGCAAACAGCTGTGCACAAAGAAGATACCCACGGGATAAAATGAGAACTGAGAGAAAAGGCTCCTTGTGAAAGGTGGGACTCTGAGTCCTGAAGGAAACAGGAGATGGAAATGAGGCATATTGAGTCTTGATCAAAGGAAAGCTAACACAATGTAAGCATCCCCTCCTTGCATACCGATGAATTTCTACATCACTGACTGGTGAGAATATTGTTCGTTTAGATTGACCTGCAGTCTGGGACTTCCTGTGTTCAATACTTAACACCAGTCAAACGCAAGTAAAACAAACTCGGTTCCATTAGATCACAAAGAGCCCCCCACCTCTCAGCTTCCGTCTGCACGTAAGTCGTTGGTAGATGCCCTTCTCAGAAGCTAGAGGGGCTGATCCAGAGCACAAGAGTTGCAGTTATCTGCCAGCAAGTCACAAAGGTGGGAATTAAACATTTTTGTCATTGCTCGTGACTTCTAAAGGATGAGTTTAAATTAAGGAAAAATTAGACCAAGGGGAAATTTTCTTAAAGTACAACCAAGCATTCCCATCTATTTTCTACTTGGGTATACCGACTTTCGTAATTTCTTTTACGAGATGCTGTGTTCTGTAACTAATATTATGATAACCCCCTTATTTCCTTGCACTTCTGTGCTCTGTCTTGTCACTGCTATGGACTTTCATTCCCAAGAACAAGAAATCTACCAAGTCTCCCACCCTTTCTCTGAATCTCCCTCATTTGTTTTGGAGCAATCCTAGAAGCAATGGGATAGATACTGAAAGATGTCCCATAATTCTTAGAAGCCTCTTGACCTGTAATTTTTCCTATAAAGGAATGTTGGGTTTTTTCCTAAGTCAGCTGAGGAGAGACCAGAGAGACAGAGACTAAGAGATTTCAAAACATGGCAAGAAATGCCCTAATTCCTGTGGTTTCAGGAGTAAGATTTAACTTCACTAATGAAAAGTCACTATCATGTAAATTAAGTGAAATAACTGATATTTACCAGATCATCAAGAGAGGTAGGAAGGAGTGTTCAAGTCATAGCTTTGCCAGGCCAATTTTCTCATTTATAAAAATAAAGGCATTGGGTTGGGTGGTTTCAAGGCCTCCTCCAATCCTAAATTCACACGGTCCAGTGTGTGTGGCATTTTTCTGTTTCTCTACCCTTTGAAATGAAAATAGTGTGGTACAGAGTAGTGCCAAGTGTGGCACTGGACTCGGCACCTAAGTTCTGATCTTGCCTCAAACACTTAATAGCTGTATAACCCTAGGTGGGTCACTCACATTTCCCCTCCGATTATCCCCTTTGCTATCTCTGGTAAGAGAGGGAAGAGCAAAATCCAACTACTGGATTGTCAATCAACAAACATTTATTAAGCATAATAAAGCTCTGTGCTAGACACTGGCAATACAAAGAAAAAAACAAGCAAACAGACAATATCCCAGTCCTCTCAAGGACTCTCTTTAGAAGGTGCTGAGACTAGAAAGAAGGAAAATTAAAGGTGGAAGTGAGAGGGTTTGGGAGAGGAACCAGTGCAAAAATGATGGCAACGAAAATGAAGAGTCGCGTTCAAGGAATTTCAGTTGGGCCAGTGTGGCTGGATTGCCCCATAAGCACAGAGGAACAAAGTGTAAGAAGAGCCAGCTTTGGAAAATGGAGCTAATGGATAATTCAAAGCTTGCATATATTTAGTTTTAGATTGCAGCAAATGACCACAAATATCAGACGCTCAGTTTCTTGGCCAGTCCTAGCACCCTTTGCTGACATAAGGGCTTTGGGGAGGAGAAGCTATTCTTAGACAAGCCCACGTTTAGCTCCTCACCATCGGCTTCAAAAGAGTAAAGCATTGTTATCTGTTATAGATGAGGAAACAAATGGACTTGCCATCACAGGATTTGAGAGCTAGAAGGCAGCCCCTCATTTTACAGATAAACCAAAGTGTGGAAAAATGGAGTCCTCTGGTTCCTGAGGTCTTTTCTGTGATTGTGATGTTAAGTGACTTGCCCATAGCTAAACAGGTAGGAAGTGCCAGAGTCAGAGTTTGGACCATCCTTAGAATTAGGTCTGTGCTACCTAAATCAATAAGTTACAGGTACCCTTGGATTTGATGCTGGGTAATGTCCCAGATTGCTTGACCAAGCCTGGTAGATGGCCCTGTAGGGTTCCTTTCTCTTGGATTTCTTCTATAAAACTAAATTGTTCCATTTACCTGCTTTCCTGCCCCTGTTCTCCATTGCAGCCCTAATGTTCTTTTCTTTTAAAAATGGATTGGAGCTCTTCATGATGGATAAACACTTCTCAGTGATGCTAGAAAGGGGATTCCTATCCAAATACACATTAAAATCTGACATTCTGGGCTTTCTGTGACTAGAGACCTTAATTAAGAAATGGAATTTTAAAGGAGTGATCTGGTGATAAAGAAGCCCAGACACTAGAGTTTATTTTTTAAATTTAGTCCCATATTTAGTTTGTTGGATATGTTGAACTGGATGCCCAGTGGCATCTTAAATTCAATGTGCCAATCAATATCTACAAGGATTAAGTATTTACTTAATATGTGCAAGTCACTGTGCTAAATTCTGGGACTATAAATACAAGTATTTGGCCTCCTAGAGCTTATATTCTATTGGAAGAAATTTACACATAAAAAGAAGCTGATAAGATTTAATTAGAGTTAAGATTATGGAGAAAGTTTGGAAGAAAACAGAAATTAATACATAAAAAGAAGCTGATAAGATTTAGAGTTAGGATTATGGAAAAAGTTTGGAAGAAAGCAGAAATTAACATATAAAAAGAATCTGAGAAGATTTAGAGTTAGTATTATGGAGAAAGTTTGGAAGAAAACAGAAATTAACACATAAAAAGAAGCTGATAAGATTTAGAGTTAGAATTATGGAGAAAGTTTGGAAGAAAACAAAACATAAAAAGATGATAAGATTTAGAGTTAGGATTATGGAGAAAGTTTGGAAGAAAACAAATTAAAACATAAAAAGAAACTGATAAGATTTAGAGTTAGAATTATGGAGAAAGTTTGGAAGAAAACAAAACATAAAAGAAAGCTGATAAGATTTAGAGTTAGGATTATGGAGAAAGTTTGGAAGAAAACAGAAATTAACACATAAAAAGAAGCTGATAAGATTTAGAGTTAGGATTATGGAGAAAGTTTGGAAGAAAACTTCAGTGTGGAGAAGAATGTTCAAAACAGAACTAATTTTCTCCCTCTCAAACCTACTTTCTTTCTATTTTCCCCTATGTCTCTCAAGGACACTAATGTCCTGGCCCCCCAGCTTCATCCTTTCAGAATCATCCTTAGTTTTGGAGTCTTCTCTCCCTCACTCCCTATATGCAATCAATTTAAAAATCTTGGCCATTCTTTCTCTACAATATCTGAATTCATCCCCTTCTCTCATTTGCCCTGTGACCAAAGGCTTAAATTCTTAAATTTTCTCATCAGTAAAAAGCTCACTGATCCTGTCTGGGAATGTTGGGAGCATGGACTATAGGAAATAGGAAATTCTTGGTAATGAAAGAGATAAAAAGCCACATAATCCCAAATGGGAGGAAACCTGGTTATTCCTGCTTTGCAATCTTCCCCACCTGTCCAGGACACCTAAATGAGTTTCTCCCTCTGACTCTTTTTGATGATTATAGCCTCTCCCATTATTCCCCCCCCCCACTTTTTTTTAACCTTCTAGTCTCCAGCTCCCCTAGCAGTGTCAAGGTTAGATGCCTTTTACGAGTAATCTTGATCAATGTTCTGATAAAGCCTTTATCACTGCTCATAAACTGCCTTGGTTGAGAGGAAAGACTGCCCATGCAGAGGACAGTCAAGGTGTCAGGAGTGATGGGGAGATAAGTGGATTTGTATGTGTGTCTGTGATGTGTCAGAGAGTTAGGGCTGCTGGGCACCTGTTGGAGAAGGTTCTGTACGGTATAAATGGAAAGCAATGGGGTGTTGAGTGCTTGGTATGTCCAAAGTCATACAGAGTGTGTCTGTGGAGCTACGTGTGTCTACACTTCTCTGTAGGAATCATGGGAGAGGAGGTAGAGTGTGATGGAAGGAGTTCCACCGTGGGAGACAGGACATCTGGGTTCTGCTCCTCACTTTACAATTTACTAAGCTGTATGGCTTTAGACACATCATTTCCCCTAATCTGAGCCTCAGTTTTCTGCAGCTGTGGACATACCACACCCCGAGGCATATTCCTGGAACCTCTTAATTCTATGTTCTCTCTATTGATGACTTAATCAGTTCCCATAGATTCAATTAAGATCTCTCTGCAAATGATTTCTAGATCTTCAAATGAAACTCTTGAGCCCCAGAACCACATTATCAATAGACTGGAAGCCCCATATCCATCACCAATTTAATATGTGTCTTTGCAAACCTATTGATTAATTGATTGATTGATATGATCTCCCCATATTTTAAGTCTATTCATTTGGCTCTGTCCTGCTGTGTCTAGTCCCCTCCTCTATTCCTCCCACTTCTATAGTATGGAATAAGGGAAAGAGAGCCCTTGAAAGGTTGAAACACCTGATTCTATCCCAGCCCTGCCATTTACCAATAGTAAAAACAAAAGATGGAAAATGTAGCTTCTGAAGGTTTGCAAACCATTTTATATCCATTATCTCATTAGATTTTCACAACAGCCCTATGAATTAAGTAATCCTGAATTACCTCCTTGTTTTACAGGGTTTATTGTTAGGGGACCTGTGCACAGTTTCACAGCTAATAAATGCCATAGGTTGTATTTGGACTCAGGCCTGTCATGGAACCAGACACTCTTTCCACTACAACAGATTATGTGTGTTAAGGGGATTTAACTTCTCTGAAGCATGAGAGCTGCCTCTGGTCCTCCCTGCCTGCGACTCTGAACGGGCACACTTCATGGTCTTCGGGAGCCTCTCAATCTTTCACCCAGTTACACTGATACCCACGCTGACATAAATAATTTCTTCCCTGAAGTCCATACTCCCCATCTTCCCACAATAACCCGATGAGGAAGTTAGGAGGAAAATGGGGGAAATTGTAGCCAAAAAGGGTTTTGCCAACAATCTCAATCCCTAAAGGAAAAGAAGTTAACACCATAATCCAATTCTTTAAACATTTGGGGTAGATTGAAGATCAGCTCCAAACTTCTGTGCCTCTCACCTTCTGGTTCTCTGCTTTGCCTGAACCCACCCAGCCTCCCCTCTCTTGTAAGTCACCTTTCTCTATCCAGCAAGCAATTTCCCAAACTGCATCAAATTTCGGAAATGGGGTCCTCCCTAAGTCGGCCACACAGCCCGGGGTCACCACGGACTAACAGTCTTCCGTACATTTTCAAGCAGCTCCAGAAATTCCACCTCCTTCTTGAAGTCTTTGCCCCCACTGAGACTTTGTCATTGTACACATCTCTCTCATAAAAATGACCCTGGCCTTGCTCAGCCAAATCTCCCTGTGTAGCCACAGTGTGTGTTTGTGTGTGTCTATGAACACACGTGCAAAAGCACGTCATGATAATAAAGTTCACAATTTTACCAGCTTCCGAGGACCATTTTTCTATAAATCCTCAAACCTAAACCCTTGCTCTTACTCAAGCCGTGAAGTTTCATAGAGCAGAAATATTAAGCATCCAAATGTCCATTAAACCCCTTAGGCTCCCTCACCCCCCAGCCCTAAGAGAAAGCCAGTTTTGATCTATTTAACAAATATTCTTTATCCATCTTCCACTTCCCACACTCCTATTTAATTCCACCTCGCCTCACTTCAATGTGAACAAAGATTCAGCAGCATATTTTAGAACTGGGCTAGTAAGGGTTGGAGGGAGAGAGGAACATGAGGGGGGATTCAGAATAAGGACAAAGACAAATATTGAGGAACATGTATGTAGCAAGAGTGAACCCCATGTAGAGAAGGACCCATTTGTGACGAGGAGAGGGCTGTTTGTTGTGGGGCTCAACAGGAAGAATAGACATCCCTAGCTGCTTCTTTCCTACTGTTCTCCAAGGGATTTTTTCTTTCCTTCCAAAAGGGAGAAGCAGAAGGTTGGGGCGGGAAATTTTTCTGTTATCCTCAGAAAAGGGATATGTCAGGCTAGGAGCTTGCCTATGTGCTCCCTTAAACATTATTAGTCTGAGGATATGATCGGGTTCCGTCTAACTTTTAATCACTTCTTTCCTTCCAAATACCAGTTCCACAATGAACATACATAAAGAATAGCACGGGTGAAGCATGTAACATCTTATTTTGCTCTCTACTTTCCAAGATTCTTCTTTATAAATAGCAGCCTTTCTGAGTAAATAAAAAACCAGAAATTGGAAGTTTCAAACCCTTGACTTCCAGAATTTCTGTCCTAAGGTTCTATTGTCCAGACCAGTAACCATCTATTGCTGCAACAAATTTCAGTCATATTTCACTTTATTTTTCTACTCCTCCTCAGTAGCAGCCTTGCCACTGCATAACCACCTTCCAACACACATACACATACTCACACTCCTCCCCTCCAATTCTGGACCCATCCTAAAATCAATTCTGCCATTGTTCATGGAAGGGGTGTGTCAGTCTGTTCCTCTATGACCCCACTGATGAGCCTTAAAACATTTTAGACCAAAGCAACTCTCCTTAAAATCATTCCTTTGTGTATGTTGCCTTCCTTATTAGAATTATAAGCTTCTAGAGATTGGGGGCTGTCTTTAATAATTATTATTATTATTACATAATAATTGTAAGTGATTATTGATTGATTGATTGACAAGACGCCATCCTCCTGAGAATTATTCAGTCATTCATCAGGAAACACTCCTAGTTTTTTAAAACCCATAAATTAGATGTCAGTACATACGTCCATAGCCACATAATAATATTTGGCAGATAATAAGTGCTTACGATGCTTTTTCATTCATTCAGTAGATTTGTGGGGATAAGCCTTTTCAACCTACCCACTAAATTAGGGTAAACTTCCCAGAGGAAGTAGACAAGGCAATGAATTTGAAAGACACGCCCGACATGGAAGGAAAGGATGCTCTCTCCTTCCTGGCATCTGTCTTGCTAGGATCCATCCGACATGGCTGGCTGGAAGATGCCACCGATTAATTGCTTTCCGGCTCTGAGATGGCACCTCCATCGTCAGTCAAAGTTTTAATTAATCACGGCAGCAGATGGGCTGTCTTGGGCCCCAGCAGCCAGGGTAATGAACTCATTTATTATCCAGCTCCCTCAGTGGGAAGTTGCCTAGGCTGTTGGTCCTGCTGCCAAAGCCCAGGACACTTTCAGCTTTGGAGAAATCTCTGGGGATGCTGTTTTTAGGCTTGCCGTAGATCCAGTCTGAGAGGTCCCTTTGCTGCTGAGAGATACAGGGAAAGGAACTGTTAGCACAACGTGTTTGATGTGGAATTTATGCCTGCACAAATGGTTGAAAGAATCAGAAAGTGGGAAGGATGTGCTCTGGAAGCAGGACAGCAACCCGGGGATGCTCATAAACTCCTGGAGGCCAGGGATGCAGAATGGAGAAACTCCCTGGTCAGGCAATAATGTGCCATCACTGAGAGAACACTGACTTTGGAGACAGGAGACTTGGTTTCAAAGGCTAGCTTCACCACTCACTTACCTTGAAACCATAAGAGACCTGGATTTAAACCCACTTCCTGGCTGGGTAGCAGAATATTTAGAGAAACAGGTTGTGGATTCAAATCCTGTCTCCTCCCTTTAATACTAATCTTTAGTAAGTCATTTAACCGCAATTTGTCTGGAAGTTTTCTTCCTTACCTTCAAACCTAAGCAATTTTTATCCATTATTACCACAACTTCTTCCCATTATTCCCTCTGCCCCATAATCCCCCTTGAGATGTTTGAAAACAAACACTCCATTCCACCTACATCTGTTCTTTTTTTAAGCCAAACAGATCCTTCAGCTGATCCCCAGATGGCATGATTGCAATGTCATTCACCATCCTGGTCGTCCTTCAGGATGCTATGGAAGTCCTTCCTAAAATGTGATGCCCCAAACTGAAGACAATCCTGCAAGTGTATTCTGACCAGCACAAAGTATAGCACGGCAGTAACCTCCCTAATCATGGACACTATGTTCCTCTTAACACAGCCTGCTGTGTCATTAGCTTTTGGCTGCTGTTTCATACAGTTGATTTATACTGAGCTTTCCGTCCACTAAAACCCCAAGGTCTTTTTCAAACAAAATGCCATCTGGCTATCTCTCCCATGGATTGCTTTTGTTAAAAAAAAAAAAAAAAAAATTGTAACCAAACTCTGTGATGTTTTCATCACTCTTAAATTTCATTTTATTAGATTTTCTCGGATATTCTTTCCTTTTGGGACCTTCTTAGATCTCATTGTCAGTCCAGGTCACTGAGAAGAATTAAATGGCATTGGGCCAAGCACAGATTCCTGGGGTACTGGATTATTAACCTTTCAAGCTTACCTGGAGCCATCAATTACTACTCAAGCCATTCAACCAGCACTGAACCACTTACATGTATTTTTATCTGAAGCAGAGGTGTTCAACATGCTGGCAGACCACAGCACTCTCCAGGGCTTTGGAACCAGATGAAAATGTTAATTGGGAAATAGTGAACAAAATATATAGAAATACAATAGAATATAGATAATGCTAATATATGGTTTTCAAGTCAACATGTGGCCTAAAGAGATCCTTATATGCAGTTTAGTGACCTCTATTCCATTTGTTTTTCACTGTTGATCTAAATAAAGCACATTTCTCTATGAAAGACTATCAAATTATTGACTAAAATCTAGGTAAGTCTAACTCCCAATTAGTGTGAAGGTTCCTTGAAGTGATCTCATGAATTAGAATTCAGACTAGTTGAAGTTATAATTACATAAACTATAGGAAATGACTCAAGCTCAATTAAACCATGCAACACAAATTCAAATAATGAGACCATTTTGGGGAATTTATTTGTATTCATCTGGACCTAGCAGTAAAGCACAGTATTCTTTTGTAGCCCTGACAAGTTCTTCCATTCCTTTCTTTCCTTCTCTTCCTTACTTCCTTCTTTCCTCTGTCACATCAAAATCTTTCAAAGGCCACTGAAACTGCCTCAACAATCTCACCTATCAGTTGTGGATTGAGAATAGTTATAGTAGAACGTGAAAATAGAAGTATCCCAGAAGGGCTTACTCAAGCCCCAGAAGGTCTCCCCTCTCCTTGCTTTGACCTTTTCAAATCAGTTTTGCTTTGGACTTCTTCCTTCTAAAAAGAATAACTCCTGCATTGTGTTCAAAGTTTCAATGCATTTTCACATTCATTATCTTATTCAAATCTCCATTTTATTATTAGCCAATCAACCAACTACTATCTATTAAATGATTAGTACTTAGGGAGGCACTATGCTAAGTGCTGAGATACAAAGATGGTTAAAAAAGACAAAATAACAACAGCAACAACAAAAAAAAAAAATCTCTACTCTCAAGAAACTCAGTCTACTGGGGAAACAACATGCCAAAAAAAAAAAAAACTGTACAAATAAGATATATACAAGATAAATTGGCAGTAGTTTCAAATGGAAGGCATTAAGATTCAAGAAAACTTGAAAAGGCATTTTGAAAAAAAATAGGACTTTAGGTGATAAATGAAGTTAGTCTGAAAATCCAGGAGGAAGAAATGAGGAGGGAGAGATTTCTAGGAACGAGGGACAAGTAGTGAAAATTCGGGAAGTTGAGAGATGGAATAACCAGGAGGCCACTGAATCTCTGAATATGTGGAGGGGAGTAAGATGTAAGGAGAATGGGAAGGTAGGAAGAAGCCAGCTCATGAAGGGCTTTAAAAGTCAAAAAGTCAATTCTATATTTAATCTTGAATTTGATAGGAGGCCTTGTAGTTGATCAAATGAGGATAGGGTCAGACCTTCACTTTAGTTTGATCATTTTGACAGCTGAGTGGAGAATGGAGCTGAATGTGGAAAGTGGAGGCAGGGAGACCAGACTGAGGGATGTTGCAATATTTTATTTATGAGATGATAAAGTCTTGTACCAGAGAGGTTGCTCTGTAAAAGAAGAGAAGGAGTCATAAATGGGAGACAATATGAAGGTAAAAAAGATTTGACAACTGATTGAATATGGGAAGGGAGAAAGTGGGAGTTATTGAGGAAACCCTAAAGTTGTTAGTCTAGGTGACTGAGAGGATGGTGGTACCTTGGACAGCAATGGGAAAGTTTGGGAGTGGGGAGGGTTTGGGGGAAAAGATAATGAGTTTTGTTTTGAACTTAAGAGTTTAAGATGGCTCAAGACATTCAATTCAAGATATCCAATAGACTGTTAGAGATGTGGAAAAGATTATCAAGAGAGAGACTAGAACTGATCAAGCAGATCTGAGAGTTATCAGGAATCATGGGAGTGGATGAGATTCCCAAATAACAAATAACATTCCCAAATAAAAGAGAAGAGGACCAAGACAAAGCCTTGGAGGACGCTTACAATTAGTGGGCATATCTTGGCTAAAGTTCCAGCAGATCATTAGAATTACAAAAACCAAAGGAGAAGAAATCAAGGAGAAGAGAATGATCAACACTGTTAAACACTCCAAAGGGATCAAGAAGGAGAAGACTGAGCAAAGGCCATTAAATATGGCAATTATGAGATGCATAGTGACTTTGGAGAAAGCAGTTTCAGTTTAAAGAGGAGATCAGAAGCCAAACTATAAGACATTAAGAGGAGAGGAAAGGAAGTAGTATTACCTATTGTAGAGGGACTCGGCTCTCAATGAAGAAGAGATATAGCACAATAAGCTCGCAGAATTGTTTGGCTCAAGGGAGGTTTGTGAGGATGGGGGAAACATTGGGCTGTAGGGAAGCATCCATTCCATTATTTCACGGGGAAAGATTGAAAATAAGTGAGGTGAGGATGACAGAGGGGGCAATTTGCTGAAGAAAATGGGATGCAGTGGGGTCACTTGTGTACATAGAGGAAGTTTGCCCTTGGCAAGGATTAAGAACTGCTTTTTTATGTGAGAGAACAATAAAAGAGGAGATAACCGAAATCTTGTGAGTGACATGAGATGAGGAGCAGTGTTGAAGAGGGATCTCTCTAGTGACATATAAGGCAAAGAAAGAAAAGTGATATCCTGAGTTGTTATTCAGTCATTTCAGACTCTTTGCAGCCCTATTTGGGGTTTTCTTGGCAAAGGTGCTAGAGTGATTTGCCATTTCCTTCTCCAGCTCATTTTACAGATAAGGAAATTAAGATAAAAAGGGGTAAGTGGCTTGCACAGGCTCATACAGGGTCATAGTAAGTGTGTGAGATTAGATTTGAACCCAGGAAGGTGATTCTTCCTGACTTCAGGCCCAGTGTCCAGAGAGACCACTTAACTCATCCAAGGTCACAGAGCCAGTAAGTGGCAACTTTAAGGCTCAACCCAGGTCTCATGACTCCTAATCCATGTTCCATACCATAATGCCTTGAGGCAAAGAAAAATAGGAAAAGAAAAGTCAATTGATGATATTTCCTTTAAGCCATGGTATCTCTGATTTCCTTTCCACTCCAGGTGATTTCTATTTGCCATGGGCACAGGCTGTTCTTTAAGTGCTAATAATTGTCTAGATTTATTATATAAAAGGAAATCATGTTCCACAAGAATCAATTAATAGGATTTATGTTTATTTTATAATAGGAGGACTTAATATAGTAGACAACTAGTCACTTGAAGATGAATCATAAGGTCACAGAAACTCTATTTTGGATAAGATCATGGCAAGATATGAGATGTGGAGTTAAGGTGCTGGACTCCAATCCTGTCCTGTTGTTTTCAACCCATAAGAATGTGAACAAGGTATTTCATTTATTGGGACCTCAATTTTCTCATCAATAAAATGAAAAGATTAGAGTAGAACTCGATGATCTCTTGTAAGGGCCCTTTAAATGGGCGGACACAGTGCATCGGGAGATTGAGGCCCAGAAGTAATTTCTGTGGATATTAGGACTGCCCTTGGGCGGGATCCTGGCCATATTGAGATAGTTTCGTAATGGGTGACTCTCTCGCTGATTGGCTGTGTGTGTGACCTCACAGGCCCTATGTAAGCCCACTGCAGGCAGCAACTGCCCTGCTGTTCACCCTGGCTCCTAGCCTGGGTGGCCAAGCCAAGATGGGTAGCCGAAAGAGGTAAGGATTTTGGTAGTGAACACGTGGGTCTTCTGACCAGGTGTTCACTTGGGAACCAACAAGTCAGGGCATCAGTTAGGGCATTATGTGAGTAGGTATAATAAAGGCTTTTAAGATTACACGTGGTTGTTCTTGAGTGCGCTACCGGTTATTAAGCTATAGATTCAAGAGATTGTGGCCAGAGACCTTAGAAGGCCTCAGAGGAGGCGAGCCGGGTAGAGCTCACACTGCAGAGGACAGTGGTCAAAGGTACTCTGGTGGGTCTAGGACAGACTAGTAATTGTAACTGCCAGGAGAGCACGTTACAAATGGCGCTCAACGTGGACGCATCAGGAATTATCAGGTTTTGAAAATATTTAATATTCAGAATTAAGATTCTGAAAGATCCGGTAGAAACGCCACTTAAGAGGGAAGACAGAGAAGCAATATGGACCCAGGTAACTCTGGGATCAGACTCAAGGACACAGCTGAACATAATGCTTATTATATAAAGAGGTTAAAGAGCCAGATGGAAGATCTTTTAACAAAGATCACCACTGAAGAACAGCAGGAAGCTTGTAATCAAGCTCCACAAAGGCTATCCCCACACCCAGTAAATATAGCTCGGAGAGGAAGCAACCTAGAGCTAGTGCGTATGTATGACAGTATAGAGTACGAAATGCCACAGCAAGAGTTGCTGGAATTGCAGGTTAAACTACAGATTGAGCTAGAGAAAGAAGAAAAAGCTAGGTTAATACAGATAGAACAGGAAGAGTTCAAACCAGTGGCTGAAACTAAGGAAGGAAATAAACAAACCACATGGACTAAAGTTGTAGAAATTCTTCTTAGCATTTTGTTGGTTTACCTCCTGCATTGTTGTTTTAAGGAATTTATTGATTACTCTTTCATTGAGAAGAAGTTTAGTTCTTTTTATGTACAAAGCTCAGGTTTGATTTTAAATCAGCCTTTGGGGAATTTTCCAATTCTTCTTCCCTCTGCCTCACCTTCTTGGGCCAAGGGAGAAGGGGGAGGAGGAAAAGGAAGGGCAATAATACCATCAGCACTGCCCATTAATCCATTCAAAACTCCTGTGTCTTCATCTCAAAGGACAGGAGTAGGCTTTATGCCCCAAGGCAAAAAGGAATTGTGGGGTATTGAGTATAATCAGAAAAGTTTTAAAAATACAGTTCAGTTAATTTCTAAGAAACCTTACAGGGATAAGGCCTTGCAGTTAGAGAGAGTGGAGTTTTATACTTGTAAAACTGCTAGGATCGTCTTTGGAGAGTTGAAACTCCTCTTTTCTTACCTCGTGGATTTTCCACTTCCACAGGTGAGCTTGATTTCCCAACCCCCTACGGGTACTTATAAAACAGTGTTTATGTCTAGAATGGGTTGGAAAATTGCTGTTTTAATCACTAGAATAAATAGACAGTGTGTGATCTTTGACCCAGGAGGAAAATATCAGATTTATTGATTCACACTCCTGGAGTACAATTCGGTATCAGAAACTCAAACTTTGAATTTTAGGCAAAAGAATTCAGGGATATAGCCGAGTGTTCTAGTAAAGTCATTACTGCACAGACTATCCCCAAGATCTTCTCTTCTAAACAAGAGAAGGGAATTTTGGGATATGTGATTGCTTACAATTTTTAAATTTTGATTTTACATTTTAAAACATTTTTGATTTTACATCTTCAAAGTATTTTGATTTTACATTTTAAAGTTATTTTGGTTTTATATTTTTAATCTATTTCGGTTTTACACTTTTAAATTATTTTGGTTTTACATTTTTAAATTCTTTGCATTTTACCTTAGCAATGCACTTCGGGCATACACAGAAAGTGCAGCTAAGTGACAGACTGACTTTTGTCTGACTTGTTAATCTTTTTGACAACAACTTTGTTTCCACTGTGATGTGGAAAGGCCTGGATGGCATTTGGAAAGGCCCAAGTTGGGCCCTGGGTACATTCCTTCCTAGGTGCAGATCCAGCAGTAGAGTTCATCCCCACCAGAGACATTTGTAACCTGGGGATCCAAGAGAAGGACCAGACAACAGCCCAGAGAGACCAGCCAGATGTCCGCAGCCCTTCAGACGCTGATGGCAGCGATGCCCCTCCTGACCGTGACACCAGAGACACCAGACACAGTTCCAGTGTTGCAGCTGAAATGGACTGTTTTGGGTGATACGCAATATAAAGACTGTAAATGGACAATGGGCCTGCTTGCTTCTCCCGTGGCCACTTGCCATATGGTGGCCTGGGAAGAGGCTTTGCCCTATGCTTTCTATTGAAGGACTATGCTTTTAAATTAGTGGGTGAAAAACCAACACACCCACCTGCCATTGTTATTGAGACAATGTTACTGGACATGACTGCTTATGTGCACCTGTGAAACTAGAATTGTTCTAGAATTGTGAAAAGTGCAATAGAGAATTGTGATAAGCTAGAATTGCTCTAGGATTGTGAAAAGTGCAATAGAGAATTGTGATAAGCTAGAATTGTTCTAGAATTGTGAAAAGTGCAATTGAGAATTGTGATAAACTAGAATTGCTCTAGGATTGTGAAAAGTGCAATAGAGAATTGTGATAAGCTAGAATTGTTCTAGGAGTGTGAAAAGTGCACTTGAGAATTGTGATAAACTAGAATTGTTCTAGGAGTGTGAAAAGTGCAATAGAGAATTGTGATAAACTAGAATTGTTCTAGGAGTGTGAAAAGTGCACTTGAGAATTGTGATAAGCTAGAATTGTTCTAGGAGTGTGAAAAGTGCAACAGAAAATTGTAAGAAACTAGAATTGGTCTAGAACTGTGATAAATGTAACTAGAATTGTGACAACCTACCTACTGATATTTGTTAACTAGAATTGTGATGTTTTACCTTGTTGACTTCCCACCTCAGTGTTGACATCCTACCTCATTGGCATCCAATCTCTTTGGCCTATTATCTCGAGTATGACTTTGATGAATGGGTTGAACATTTGGGCCACTGTTGAGCCTGGTTCTCATTGTCATACTTCTGTTTACGGATCTGCTGCTTTGTACCTCCTTGGGCATAACACTCTGTCATCTCATGGATCAAGTGAACTATAGCTGGTGCTAAAAGTTTAGCTTGATGAGATGTGCGGTTCCCGCAAAACAAGAGAAAGGGAATTGTAAGGGCCCTTTAAATGGGCGGACACAGTGCATCGGGAGATTGAGGCCCAGAAGTAATTTCTGTGGATATTAGGACTGCCCTTGGGCGGGATCCTGGCCATATTGAGATAGTTTTGTAATGGGTGACTCTCTCGCTGATTGGCTGTGTGTGTGACCTCACAGGCCCTATGTAAGCCCACTGCAGGCAGCAACCGCCCTCTTTAACCTCGTGCTGTTCACCCTGGCTCCTAGCCTGGGTGGCCAAGCCAAGATGGGTAGCCGAAAGAGGTAAGGATTTTGGTAGTGAACACGTGGGTCTTCTGACCAGGTGTTCACTTGGGAACCAACAAGTCAGGGCATCAGTTAGGGCATTATGTGAGTAGGTATAATAAAGGCTTTTAAGATTACACGTGGTTGTTCTTGAGTGCGCTACCGGTTATTAAGCTATAGATTCAAGAGATTGTGGCCAGAGACCTTAGAAGGCCTCAGAGGAGGCGAGCCGGGTAGAGCTCACACTGCAAAGGACAGTGGTCAAAGGTACTCTGGTGGGTCTAGGACAGACTAGTAATTGTAACTGCCAAGAGAGCACGTTACAATCTCTTAGGTCCCATTCAGTTCTAAACCCTAATCTGTGGTCTTGTGGTAGATCCTTCTTCCTTCCTGAAAGCCTCATTTTAACCCTTGACCCTAAAATTAAGACCTCTTCTTCATCCCCTCCCATCCCCCATCTCAAACTCATCATAGGTTCAATGTGTGGCCATTAGTATGAAAGGCCCTTGAATTCAGATACAAAAGCAATACAACTGTCCTTTGAGTCATATCTGCCCCATCTTAAAAATAAAAGGGCCTTTGGGTGCCTTCATGATCATGATAATGGTATTAGAAAAAAAAAAAAAAAGCCAGATAATTGGCAATGATTCTTTGGAAGTCTCCAAATTCATTAATATAATTGATCTAAAGAGACTGCCAGTTATTACTTTTCAAGTTACTTTACTCATTCCAGTTCCACCAAAATACAAAGAGAGAGAGAGAGAGAGAGAGAGAGAGAGAGAGAGAGAGAGAGAGAGAGAGAGAGAGAGAGAGAGAGAGAGAGAGAGAGGGGGAGGGAGGGAGAGAGGGAGGGAGAGAGGGAGAGAGGGAGGGAGAGAGGGAGGGAGAGAGGAGAGAGAGAGAGAGAGAGAGAGAGAGAGAGAGAGAGAGAGAGAGAGAGAGAGAGAGAGAGAGAGAGAGAGAGAGAGAGAGAGAGACCGAGAGAGAACAAATGGGCAGGGAATGGTATGCTTAGCTAAGAAAAGATCTTGGAACAATACATTTGGAGCTGATTATTTAGAATTGTGAGATAGTTACATAATCTCATGAATATGTGTATATATGGATTAAAAAAAATAAAACAGATGGAAAGTGTGAGAGAGGAGGAGGGTAAGGACAACACAAAGGCAACTAATTATGAGAAGGTGGAGTTATATGGCTGAGCCACAGAAAAAGAAGCAAAGAATTGTGGTAGTGGTAGAAATGATCATTGTTGATCAAGTTTTAGAGACAATGATGAATCTTTTTATTCCAAATATCTCAAATCACTTTACAATTCTTTCACCCTTGCAGAATTTTGATAACTTTAGTTATCTTTCTGAGTTCAAATCTGGCCTCAGGCACTTACTAGCTGGTGACTCTGGACAAGTCATTTGCCTATTTACCTCAGTTACTTCATCTATAAAATGAAGAGAAGGAAATAGCAAGCCACTCCAGTATTTGCACCAAGAAAATATCAAATGGAATCATAGTCAAACATGACAGAAAACAACCAAACAATAACAATAGCAACAACCACAACAAATATATTAAACATATAATAACTGCTGGAACTCTGTCTTCTCAGAAATCAGCCAGAGTCAGAATCACTAAACGTCTTTATTCTTGATCTTTTACGGTCAAGGTCAGGGGATTAAATCTAGCAATCTCCCCATACACCTTCCTTGCTCCAACACCACTAGAGACAGAGCGTCAGCGCCTCAATTTCCTCTTCCTCCTCCTCCCACACACGTCACTCCCCACTCTTTGTCCCACCAATCAAGTCAGCACAGAACAGCTGGGGAGGGTCAACCTTCAAACAAGTTAATATGGAGCCATCCAATTGGCAATTAGTCTCACGTGCTCCATTATCCAAGTGCATTTGCTCAGTTCTAGCACTTTACAAATAACAATAATGGAATACATAATTAACAATAACATACAGTACAGTAGTGCTAGTGATTTTTGAAAGCATAAGCATGATCAGAGCCACTTGTCACTGGTCTAGGAAGGCATCAGAAAGAACATGAAAGAGAATTTTGCAGGTGAAGAGACCTGAGTGTGATGTCATACGCCTGTAATCCTTTCAACTTGGGGAGGCTGACCTGATGGATCACTTGAGTGTAAGAGTTCTGAGTTATAGTGGAGCTAAAGCCAACTGGGTATCCACACTGGCTTCAATATGGTGACTTCCCAGGAGCAGGAGTCCCAGCTACCCAAGAGGGGCAAATCTGTCAAGGTCCAAAAGAAAGAGCAAGTTAAAGCTTTAGCACTAATTAATATTGGAATGGAGCCCTTGAATGCTTATTGTACTTCTAGTCTGTATGATGAGGAGACTGAATTTAAAAAAAAAAAAAAATGGAAAGGAGAAGGATGGAATTGATAGGGAGTAATTTCAAACTGACAAAGGACAGGAAAGTTTGGAGAAAATAAATAATCAAATTGGGAGAGACGATTGATAATGGACCTTGAAACCATTCCCTGAGAATTACTCTCAAGGGCACAAAAAGAAGAAAGTTATTGGGACCAGAAATCACACTGTGTGATTGTGTTCTGTTCAATCAACAGTGTTTATTAACAAAACTGTGTTTACTCTTTGTTTCTCCTCTCCCACCACACAATACCATTCAGGAGGTAGATAGAGGAGCCAAGGGAATCAGATATGGCTGGTTCCTCTCTGGCTTCCACCTGCCACTGGTTCAACTTGTCACCCTGCCATTGTGACTATCATGGCACCACATGCTAGAACCCAAGTGAAGGATGAACAGGAATGAAGGAAACAGAGCAACCTATGACAAACAGACAAATGAGCCTCACTCAATCAGCAGTGAAAGTCAATGAGGCAAGACTGGTCTGGGTCTGTAAAATGAAGGAGGCAAAAATGGACTGAATTCCCTCTATGTAGTTACCCTCAGATCAGAATTGTGTTTGTATTTACCATGGACCACTTTGGGTCTTAAGGGGTCGGTTAATTGGTTCAGAAAGTTAAAGACAATGGATATTTTTTCTTTTTTTCTTATTCATTCTTTCTATCCTTTCTTATATAATTCTCTACTGATGTCCTCCTCTAGTTTCCTTATCATGGTGACTTTGAGTTTTCAAAGGTTATGCCAGTAGAGCAGCTAAGTGGTACTTTGGATAGAGTGTTAGGTCTGAAGTCAGAAAGACTCCTTTCCAAGTTCAAATCTGACATTTGTTTCAGCTTCCATATCTATAAAATGACCCAGAGAAGGAAGTGGCAAACTACTCCTGTATCTTTACCAAAGACAACAGCAGCAGCAGCAAAAAACCCAAATGGGTCACAAAGAGTCAGACACAATTGAACAGGGATAATCCTAGTAGAGTGCAGGGTTTGGCAGATTTTTATCAAATTAGCAAAATTGACTGATTCCAGTCAATGTGACACATACCTTTTTCCTCTCATAATGGGGTGTGGGGCTGCAACTGTGGAATCAGGCATACTTTGTCACAATCAGTGTCAGTATTTGGATGTGTTTTGCTGGTCTCTATTCCTTTTTTTTGCAGAGGATTCAGCCACTGAGAAGAGTGGACAGTCATTGGGAAATGACATTTTTAAAGAGCATCAATAAAACATTTAATTAAATTTTAAAAAAGAATGCTTCCAAGTCTAGGTCTTGAGTGTCATTTGAGTACAGCATAATCAGAAGGCTTCTGGATGATTAAGCCACTTATGGAGGTCACAGTCCTCATTGGTAGAAAGGGACCCCCCTTGCTCTGATTGAATATGACTGAATATATGATGAGTACTGTGGTCATCACTGGGCACACAAAGACAATGATTGGTCCTGACTTCAGGGAGCTCATATTCCAAGGGAAGAGATAACATGTAACTGGCCAGTTATATATGAGATATATAAAGAAATCTGAAACAGGAAGACAGCAAAAATTTGTTCTTGGATACACAAGCTGTGCACCCCTTGCTGTTTCCTGTGTGATTGGGTCACAATAGAGGCTCCCAAAGAGCCTACATTCATAATAATAGCTCATGTTGTTGTTTTTTTTACAATACTTTACTATATCTTCCTCCAAATAATCTTGTAAGATGTTATTATTCCCATTTTACAAAGGAGGTTACTGAGACTCAGAAAAATAAGAACTTGGAACTTGAGTCATACCAGTAGGCAAGATCAGAGCCAGGATTGAACCCAAGTCTTGCTGCTCATGTTCTTTCTGTTACGATAGAACAGCTTCCCTGAAAGAGACTCTGACCTTGACTATTGTCAGGAGCTCCATATTGTTACTCTCTTTCTAACTGGCTTTATCAAGTGATGTCTGGCAGGCTTGAGAGCCAGGATTAGCGCCTGGGGGTAGCTTTAGGCATTTGGCAGAGGTCACCAGGAATCTTTGGTGAACCTCTCCAACTGTCATGTCCCCAAGCTGGGAGCTATCACCCACCTCCAGGGCCAAATGGCTCTCAGGGGCTGGAGGGAGCGGACAGCAATACTGTTCTAAGTACAGCTGCTAAAAGGCTTTATCCTGTTGTCACTTGGAAGCCCAAAATCCTAGGCGGAATTGGAGGGTTCAAGAAGAAAAAGTAAGAATAAAACAAAACAAAACAAAATAACAAAGAGCCCAAACTACCCAAATGCTTTCAAAAAGAAATTCTGTCTCTGTATCTGTCAATTTTGCCTGCAGTCTTTTCTGGGTAATCACTGAGTTCACAATAGAGGTAGTTCCACCTCAAAAATGCCCAGTTGCAGCCTACTGTACAGTAATTCTCAGCCAAAGTAGTCACTTGTTGGAAATGGGTTTTAGGCTTGTAACTGGTACCAAGAACAGAAGACCCTTGGAGCTCAAGGGATTGGCTCAAGAGAATATTCAGATACACTACAGCCAGAGTAGAGGTGGGCAAGATCAGTCATTCTATTAAAATGACTAGTTATTCCTTGCCTCTTTAGACAAATAAGAAAAATTTAAACTACCTTTTATCAGGCATTTATTAAGGACTGAACATATGATGGGCACTGTATTCATTGCTGGGTACACAAACAAACGAGTTTAAAGAAATTTTCCAATGGAACATATAAATAACCAGTCATATACAAGATATATTCAGAGTAGAGGGAAAGGAATCTCAAACAGGAAAGCACTAGCAACTATGGGAACCAGGATAAATCTCCAACTGAAGATAGAATTTGTGCTGGATTTTGAAGGAAGCCAGAGAAAATAAAAGGGAGATGAAGAGGAAGCACATTCTAGCACCAAGGACAGCTATCACAAAGGCTCATAGATGGAAGATGGGGTGGATCAGAGAACATGTGCAGGGTTTTTTGTTTTTTATTTTTTAATATCACCAGAGAATTACAGATACTCAAAGGCTTGATTCCTTTCTCCTTCTCCCTTAGAATCAACCAGCTGCTAAATCTTGTCAATTCTCTCTCCACAATTTCTCTCATATCTATCCCTTCTCTCTTTTCACATAGCTCCTTATTATTTTTCACCTGGATCACTGTAACAGTTTCCTAATAGGTTTCCCTGACTCATTTCTCTCCCTTCTCTATCTGACCTCTAAAAACTGACTACATATTCTTTCTTACAGCACAGGTCTAGCTACATTAATGCTACCTTTAGGATAAAATACAAAATCTCTAGTCTTGCATTTAAAGCCCTTCCCAATCTTCTTCTCACCTATCTTATTAGCCTTCTTTACTTCTTTACAGGTTATGTTTGACTGATTCTGTTATTTCATTTCCCAATTTCATACATTTACAGGCACACTCCTACATCAGGTGCCACCTGATTGCCCCGTTAATATTCTCTCCTTCCTTGATTATCTTGGTACTATACTTATTTGAGGACATACTGTATTTTTCCAGTTCAAGTACATTCCTTCTGGGCAGAGAAAATTTTATCTCCGTCTCGGTGTCTCCAGGGACATTATGCCAAAGCACAGTGCTTCTTTGGAGTAGGCACTTAATTAATGTTTTTTTCCACTCCATGGCCCAACACCACAGGATCTGGGCTTATACAGGAGGAGTTCAATCCTGAGAGTAGCCAGAGGAAAATCTTCATTCTGGGCTCCCACATCAAGATGTTGGCATCTCATTAAAGCTGCCACCATGGCAATGAATTCTGCCTCAATCTTGACAAAACTCTTTCTAAAACTCTTCCTCAACTAAATCTCCCTTCCCAGTATATGTGAGCAGCCCCACTCAGCCCACTGGCTGCCCTGTGAATAAACTACAGTCTTACAGCCAATAGAGATGCAGCGTCTATCCTTCTTTCCAAAGTCCTTCCACCTCCATCTTTTTCTCATTTCTCTGTATTGACTACGACCTTGACTGATCTGGATCAGAGAGTGTTTCCAATCTCAATCCAACTGCCCACTGTTGTCTAAAGGAAAATGGTTTGCCAATCACCCCTTAGTTCTGGAGCTCTGAATGGGTCATTCTGTGTTCTGATATCTGACTTTAGGGCTATGAATGTGTCTTCTAATCACATCTGAAATTTTGCTGTGCTTAAAAAATGCTTTTCCATTCTTTATTCCTTTTATTCACGTCTCTGCAACTACAACCCTGAAATGCAATGCTATTGAAATATATCAAGTTTACATTCAGGTTTCCCAGGTTACCTCTCATAAATCTAATTTCTACAACAATCAGCAACAAGAATAGTCCCTGCTACAGTGAGATGGTCTTAGTCCTTCTTTTTCACCTTCCAAAAGTTCATCCTAGCCCTGGCGCCAACATCACTGCCCTGTTATCTCTCCAACTCTGGAAGAGGCAAAATGGCCAAATTCTCTGTGTCAGAATACTAATGGGTGGATAAAGAGGAGAGAATGCTCTGTTGGGCTTCCCATCATAAGGCTCCTCACTGATTTTGAGCTGCTTTCAGGACTCCAAGGTAATATATAACAAAAGAAATATTGTAACTTTTTTTGCTGTTCTCCTTGAAGACCTTCTAGGTCACCTCCAGGGCTTTGAACAAGTCATCCTTCATCCTTGAAATGCATTTTCTCTTCCTTTCTTCTCCAAAAGATCTCTAGTTTCCTTCAAAGCTCAGTTAAAATGTCTGCATTGATAGGAAGTCTATCCTAATCTCCCCTGGAAATTAGTTGGTACATGTTTTGTGGTCTTTTCTTGTCTGTCTGCTGAATTTTAGGGATCATTTTGCTTTTTATCTTTGTATTCCTTGAACTCAATAAGATACATATTAGTAGGCTCTTTAAAATGTTTATTGAATATACACACATATATATGTATATATAAATGTACTATAAATTCGTCATGACCCAGTTGGGATTTTCTTGGCAAACACACTGGAGCAATTTGCTATTTCCTTCTCCAGGTCTTTTTACAGATGATGAAACGGAGGCAAACAGGATTAAGGGACTTGCTTAGGATCATACAGCTAATAAGTGTCTGAGACTAGATTTGAACTCAGGAAGATGATGAGTCTTACTGACTCCAGAGTCAGTACTCTGTCCCCTGTGTTACTGATATCAAAGACATTGCATTATCTAGAATAAACACTTTTTAATCTTGCAATCCTCACATATGTCTAGAGAGAGAATGTCAAGTCTTTAAGATATTTCTCCTTCAGATTGATTCGTGTTGTTGTTGAGTGATAAGAAATTTGAGTAGTCCTACTGTACAATCTTCTCCCAGGATTTGCTGCAGGGCATCCTTTCAGTACCTTCTTTTAGCCTGACTATTAGCTTGAGGGTGATAAGATTTGGAATAGTGACAGCTCAGATAAGATACTTTTAAACACATTTTTTAAGGCTAAACTGAGGTCACTGCAGACCCAGAGTCAGAATTTGGAAGTACCTGGCAATCCATATATTTGTCAGAGTCCTAAACCTGCTGAGCACCAGCATCCCATTACCTTTGACTCTGGCACATGGGATGAAAGTGAAAGGTTTTAGGTAGATTAAGGATTCTTAAACCTTTTTTTGTGTCATAGATGCCTTTGGCAGTCTGGACCCTTTCTCCAAATAATGTACAAAATAAAATAAATAGGATTACAAAAGAAATTAATTATGCTGGAATATAGTTATCAAATAGGTAGATACACATACACATATATATGTGTACATATATACATACATACACTTATATGTACTGATGTATGTATGTGTGTGTATACTCACATATATGTCTGTATAACATAAAATAAGAATATGGACTTTAGGTTGAAACTCCCTGCCAGTATATATAGGATTACAAAGGAAACGAACTATGCTGGAAAACAGTTATCAAATAGATAGTAAATATAGCTGTAACTATAAGTTCACTTACCTTGGCAGTATATTTTCCAGGGATGTCCACACTGATGATGAGATTGACATACACATTGCCAGAGTTACCTCAGTGTTTGGGAGGCTCTGAAGGAAAGTGTGGGAGAGGAGATGGATTAGACTGACCACCAGACTGAAGGTCTACAGAGCCATTGTGCTGCTCTCATTGTTGTGTGCTCGTGAAACCTGGACAGTCTTCCAGTGTCATGCCAGGAAACAGAATCGCTTCCATTTGAATTGTCTTAGGAAGATTCTAAAGATTATCTGGCAGGATAAGGTACTGGACACTGGGGTCCTTTCTCGAACTAAACTGTCAAGCCTTCAAACTCTACTGCAGAGAGGACAACTCCATTAGGTTGGGTACATTGTTCAAATGCCAAATGTATGCTTGCAAAAAAATATATATATTTTATGGAGAACTGACTCAGGGCAAGAGCTCACAAGGTGGTCAGAAACAGTGATACAGGACACTCTCAAGATCTCTCTTAAGAACTTTAGAACTGATTGCACGACATGGGAGACACAGGCACAGAACCGCCAGGATGGCGTGCCCTCATCAGAGAAGGTGCTGAACGCTATGAGCAAAGCAGAAGTGAAAAAGCCCAAAGGGAAAGTGAAATATACAAAATTAGAGAAACTGCCCTAAATGTTCATAGGAACTGTTTGTGTCCAACCTAGGGCAGGGCATTCTGAGCTCACATGGGTCTGATCAGTCACAGCCGGACACAGTGTAACTCAACTCTAATGTGGTGATGTCATTTTGGTCCCATTCTAAAATGAAGAACAAAAACAATAAGAAGTAGATATAGATAGATATATGCACATACAAACACGTATATATATATATATATATATATATATATATATATATATATATATATAAATACACTTTGATATACATGTATATTATATATGAGTATATATCTACATATGTAAATACATATATCTACACACATATATGCACATACTTAGATATACATATGCATGTACGTATGTACAGGTATATATGTATATATGTGTGTGTCTATATATGTATACATAATACATAATGCACTTCAATGTATATGTGTATTTGCGTACATTATATATGTGTCTATGTATCTATGCACACATACACATATGCATATACACATGTACATTTAGATGCATATGCATGTATCTATGTACATCTATATGTGTATGTCTATATATATGTACACAACACATACACCTAGATGTATACATGCATGTACTTATGTACATGTGTGCATGTGTATTTACATATTTATACAAACATGTAATATGCTTAGATGTACATATGCATGTACTTATATGCATGTATATGTGTGTGCATGTATTGTTTATTTATGTATATGTATCCATCCATATACATAGCACAAAGCAAGCCCACGGGCTCTGGGTCGAGAAGCCTTAGAAGATTTTGTCAAGGACAGAGCTGCTAAGTGTCTGGAGCCACATTAGAACTCACCAAGACGACTCTTTCCAGCTCTAGCCCCAGTGTTCTGGGCATCCCCCAGCTGTCCTCCCATAACACAATGAGCCAGAGTCTAAATATCCATTTAAAGGGCCTGGCTCTCCGGGCTTTCATCTTTTTTCCTATACGCAGCTCAGAGTGGGTTAGAAACTGGTCCCCTTGTCGGAACTTTTGGCAACAGCTGCTGCCTCCCTCCCCTCCCCCCCCTCTTTCTCCTCCTCCCCACCATCACCTGCTACGTTTCCCTAATTGCAGGAGCAGTTTTACAAATTGCCTCTGGGTATTGTGACTGAGTTTGGGGACGGCTGGAAGACCGTTTGGATCCCCCACAGCCAGGAAGTTCTTGTCCCTGAACCATACTGTAAACCGCCCTTGGATTCCTGGCCCCGAATTTCCCGCCATACGGTTTACAAAGGTGAGGACTTTGGTCACACAAGCCAGCAAGGCCGGCGGCCGCCACCCTCCTCATTGTCTGAATAACTCGCGGCCATCAGGTGTAGTCTCTCATGGGCGCTTTCACACGAACAGCTCCAGAGTGTGGCACAAACGGTACCGCCGCCCGCCCGCCGGAGCCACAGTTGGACCTCCTCCTCAGGGTGGAGACGCACCCTGACGGCTCAGAGTCAGCCGAACCCCCGCCCTGTTTACGCCGGCCGCCTTCCCACGAGTTGCGATCCATCACCGCTGATTGCTTGCCCCGGTGCAATTGCAGTCGGAGCATCCTTCCGGCCTCTGCAATGCTAGCGGGAGGTCCGCAGCGGCAGACGGCTGGCCATCGGGGAGCGCCCTTCCACGCTTGTCCACGGCACTAGGGCTTCGGCCGAGCGCAAATGCTCCGGGGCCAGTATGCGGAGACGTAATTCAAGGCGTGGGCTTGTTCTTAGCAAAGAGGCCTGAGGCTGTTCTAACCTGAAAAAGGATGGTCACCGAGGCAGACCGGAGCAGCGCCTCTTAATCTAGCATGTGCAAACCTGTTTTTAAAAATATTTTGATAACATTGGCTTCCCTTACAATGCTGTTTTATTGTCTTATTTATTATTCTGAGAAGAGATCCATAGGTTTTACCTAACTTCCAAAAGAGTCCAAGACTCACAAAACAATTAAGAATCCCTGGGCTAGAGTCACCAGCCCACCTTTCCAGATGTTTCATGTTATTCCTATCACGTGTTTCAGTGCAGTTTACTTTTTAGCCAAGCTGGGGTGCCAGCAATAACTGGTATACCCTAAATTTGGTATTCATCTCCCACCACCATGCCTGGAAAATTACTCCCGTCTACTCTGCCTCCTAATCTTCTTCAGCTGTCACTTCTCCTGAGATAATTTCCTTGACACGTCTTTCTTCTCCTCCACCTATCTGTTAGCACTCTCCCCTTTGCCTCAAATTATATTGTATTCACTGACCTGTTTCTATGTATCTCTACACAAGAGAATATAAGCTTCTCGAGGACATTTTTGTCTTTGTATCTCTAGTACATACTGGATGCTCAGTAAATATTTTAAATTGAAATGAAGTAGTTATTATGTATCTTTGCTCCTGTGATAATAACAGGGGGCCCTTTGTTAATCTTCATAAAGGGATATCTTTGAATCACCCCATTCTTGAATAATGATGAAGTAACTTCTTGGTGCCATTGGCCCTTCGGTGGCTAAGTGAACTCCAACACCAAAGTGATAATGTACAACCCTGAGTCAGAGGCAGAAGTCAATGACTTTTTGGCATTTCATAAAACAACCTTGGGTGGGAAAATTCGAAATGTGAATGTATTTTTCTAAGATGTAATAAAGTGACTGAGAGGATACTTTCTATGGGTCAAAAAAGATCAAAGTAGGAATTGAGTAGTCTCAAAAAGACTTGGAATTTCTTCTTTATTTTGGGATTAAGATGACAGAGAATAGAGTGAAATGAATCTGAAAAGGTAGATTGGAGCTGTCATATTGTGACTATAGTCCAGAGGTTTTGTGTGTCATGGAGCTCTTCAGAAATCTAATAAAATCTAGAAGAGCTCTAATAAAATCTATGCAGCTCTTCTTAGAATAAAAAATAAAATAAAAGGCATAGCATTGCAAAAAAACAAAAACAAAAACACAACTATCTTGTGAGTTGCTGGTAGCTCCTGTGAACCCTACCAGCATTGATGCCAGTTGCCTAAGAAGGGACACTGGACTTCTGAATTTATCTTTTTTGATCTCCCCTCTGAACTATTTGAAGTGATATAAGGACTTCACTTAAATACTGTTCCTAAATTAGCCAGCTGGCAGGATTAACATCCAGACATTCCCTAGACCACATTCTCTCACCTTTCACAAATTGATGCCATTCTGATCATCTCATTTTGATGCGAGCATTTTATGCCCATTCTCTTTATAGATTCTACAATTGCTCTATGATGAAGATTCAGTCCTTTTCAGTAATGTTTGACTATGACCTCATTTAGGGTTTTCTTGGCAAAGACACTGGAGCGGTTTGCCATTTCCCTCTTCAGCTCATTTTACAGAGGAGGATACTGAGGCACACAGTTTCCAGGGTCACACATCTAGTAAGTGTCTGAGTCCAGATATGAAGGTGACTCTTCCTGACTCTAGGCTGGGCATTCTGTCCATTGTGCCTCCTAACTGCTCTACAACTGCTCCATATTTCTTGATAAACTCTTAGGGAATAATTTCCCAACCCATCTATACCACTGCCAATGTAAAGAGAACAGTACCACAATACCCTACTCTTTTACTGACTGGGGGGATAATCAATTATTGCAAGTGCCTACTGCTACCTCATCATCATTATAACTGCTTCCTACTCCAAAGCTACCTGTGACAAGAAGTGGGTGTGGGTGTGGGTGTGTGTTTGCCTTGATCCAATGGAGAAAGAAATGCCAAACAATGCTAGTATTTTTGCTAAGAAAACCCTAAATGGGGTCACAAAGAGTTGGACATAACTGAAAAACAACTGAACAACAATTATTGTAATCTTGAAACAAGTATACTAGCTTCAACAAGTGAATTTGTTATTCATTAATTCAATATTAAATTTATTAATTATTAATTTAATAGTAATGGATTTCATATTAATGAGTTAAGCCCCTACTGGATACCATAACTATTTTTGGCATTAAGTGGGAATACAAACGTAAAAATGAAACAGTTCCTGGCCTCAAATAGCTCATAACTTATTGTGTAGGTAGAGAGTGGGGAGAAGGAGGGAGGAGAGAAGCAACTCTCAATACATGTGGCAAATAGAGATAGGACTGAACTTGTGATTTAATTGTTATAGAAAATAGGCTAGAGAAGGAACTGGCAAACCAGTAGATAGTAGATCTTTGCCAAGAAAATGGTGTCACAAATAGTTGAACATGATTGGACAACAACAATTTTGGGTTTATTCCCCCCAGTAATACGTCAAGACAATTTTTGGCATTCATTCTTATAAAATTTTAAGCTACAATTTTTTCTTCCTCCCTCCCCTCTCTTTCCCTCTTCCAAAGATGGTTTGATATAATGTATATATGTGCTATTATGTAAACCATATTTCCTTATTAATCACAATTGTGTAAAAAGAAACTGAGCAAAAGGGGAAAAATGAGAAAGAATAAAATAAGTGAAAAATATGCTTCTACCTACATTCTGAGTTCATCAGTTCTTTATCTCATTATGAATATCATTTTTCTTCCTGAATTCTTTGTATTTGTCTTGGCCCATTGTGTTGATGAGAAGAGTTGAGTCAATTATTGTGGATTATCACACAATATTGCTATTACTGTACACAATGTTTTCTTGATTGTGCTCATTTCACTTTGCATTATCAATTTATATAAGCATTTCCAGGGATTTCTAAAATCTGCCTTTCCACCATTTCTTATTGCATAATAGGACCTATTAGTGGTCAATTCCAATTTGGGTCTTGATTGACTTAGATTGAATGTAAATAGCACTCATTTTTACTTTGGCTAGAAACTCTGAGAGTCTTCCCTTCCCAGACTCATTTATTCATCCATTTATTTAGATTATTAAGATGAAAGAGGAGATTCTTTGCCCCAATTACTACGCAGCCTTAATCATTGAAGGGGTACAACTTCGGTCAAACTGAGACTTGTTGAAGACCTCAGCTTAAAAAGACCAAGCACTCCATTTTATCCAGGGCCATCTCCAATCATCTTAATCTATGTTTGGGCACTGGACCCAGAGAGCTCTGGAGGGAAAAGTAAGGCCCGTGACCTCACACAGCCCTCCCTCACTGAAATCCAATTTACTTACCTGTCAAAGCATCACCTCCCTGATGTCATGGTTCTCTTTGAGAGAATGAAGGACAAACAACAACAATTATGTAATAGTATTCTATTATATTCATATACCACAGCTTGTTCGACCATTCCCCAATTGATGGACATACCTTCAATTTCCAATATTTTGCCACCACAAAAAAAGGCTGCTATAAATATGTTTACACATGTAGGTCCTTTTTCTTTTTTAGTTATCTCTTTGGGAAACAGATCTAGTAGTGGTATTGCTGGGTCAAAGGGTAAACACAGTTTGGTTGTCCCTTGCATATAGTTGAAAATTACTCTCCAGAATTTTTGGATCAGTTCACAATTCCACCCAATCTTTCTCACTTTCTGTTTTTGTCATATTGGTCCATGTGATAGATCTGGGGTAGTATCTCAAAGTTGTTTTAATTTGCATTTCTCTAATCAATAGTGATTTAGAGCACTCTATCATATGCCTATAGATAGCTCAGATTTCTTCATCTGAAAACTGCCTGTTCATATCATTTGATCTTTTATCAGTTGGGGAATGAATCATATTCTTATAAATCTGACTCCGTTCTCTATGTATTTGAGAAATGAAGTCTTTATCAAAAACACTTGTTGTAAAGATTGTTTCCCAGCTTTTTGCTTTCCTTCTAATCTTGGTTGAATTGGTTTTGTTTGTACAAAAGCTTTTTAATTTAATATAAGCAAAATTTATATTTTTCCATTTTGTAATGTTCTCTCTTATTTGGTCATGAATTTTTCTCCTTCCCATAGGTCTGACAAGCAGACTATTCTTTGCTCTTTTAATTTGCTTATAGTGTCACCCTTTATGTCAAAATCATGCACCCATTATCATCTATGATGTGAGATTCAACAGCAATTTTGGAGGAGAAGAGGAGAGTAAACTCTAATACCTAGGGGGATCAAGAAAGGTATCCTGAAATTAGCTGTAGAGGAAGAGAGATATTCTGATAGAGATAAGCAAGAGACACTTTCAGGTCTAGGGAAAATTTATGCAAAAACAGAGAGAGGAGATGTGGAAACCAATCCATGGGGAATAATAAGCAGACCCAGTTTGGCTCAATCCAAGAGAATATGACAGGGAATAATGTGTCTTGGAAAGATTAGTTGGCGCCAGATTGTGAAGAGCTTTAAATGATGGATGGAAAATTTGCATATTTTTTCTAGTGATAATCAGGAACTCCTGAAGATTTTTGGAAAAAAAAAAAAAGTGATAGGATAATCAAAACAATTGCTTTAAGATATCAGTTTGGCAGCTATGTGAAGCAAAGGTGTCAAACATGAGGCCCATAAGCCCATACCATAAGTGCAGCCCAAACCAAATTAAGATGCAATTGGGAAATATTTAACAAAATAAATAGACACAATACATAGCTGTAATGCACAAAATAAATACAAACACAAAATAAATAAATACAATAAAACATATATGACATTATATTTAAAATGAAGTTAATATTCTGACAATAGAGATCCTTATCTATGGATTTGTGGCTCCATTTCTATCTGAGGAGAAAAGGGAAGGTCAAATTAAAAAGACCAGGGCAAATGATTGGAAATAAGGGTGAAGGAGAATGAAGACTCAAGATGACGCCAAAGATACAAATGTGTAACTGGCCGTACCTTTTTGACAGAAAGTTTAGAGATGTGTAGGGTTGGGTAATAATATGCTAAATTCACTTTTGAACTTGTGGGGAAATTCCCTTAGAATATGTCTAACAAGCAGGAAATATGGGATTAGAAATCAGAAGAGAGATTATTGAATATGTAAATCTGAGTTATTTGCTTTGATATTATCATTGGATCCATGGGAGCTGATGAAATAGCCAGAAGAAAGAATGTAAAGAAGAGGAGCATGAAAAATGATATATTCACATTCTGAGAAATAGTGGAATATAGAAGTAGAGCCACAAGAGAATTTCTAGATGGGAGTTTTTTATGTTTTTTGGTATCATAGATCCTTCTGGCCATCTGATGAAGCTTATGAACTCCTCAGAATGTCATTTGTAAAATGCATCTATTAAAAAAGAAGCCAAAGGTCAATGAAAATAAAACTTCCCATAAAATTTCATAGATCTTCTGAAATCTTTCCATGAATACCATAGACAGTTAAAAATCCTTGAGTTGAGATGAAAAAGTTGTCCACAGTGTGAAAAGCAACAAAAAAATCAAGAAGAATGAGAACTGAAAAATGTCATTATTAGACTTTGATAAATCATTGGTAAGTAAATCATGGGTAAATTTGGAGATAATTTTAGTTAGTGGTGGGATCTGAAGCCAAATCAGTAGTAATTGAGATGTTAGTGGGAGTGAAGAGAGTGGAGGCAAAAAAAATAGACTATTTTTCTAAGATTTTGACAATGTGACAATATGAAAGAGTTGTGAGGCAGTAATTTTAGGCGACAAAAGAATCATGTCATGGTGTTTTTTTAAATGAGATATTTAGGGACATTTTTGTAGGCAGTTGTTATTCATCCTTTATTGTCTAAGAGAACCAATGGTGTAGTCTTGATTTGTGCATGAAATGGATTTAAGTGAGAGAGAGTTGCACAAAGTTGTCAGTAATAAGGAAGAAACAAATGGACAAAGAGTGATTGAAAATTGCAACAAAAGAAAGAGAATTCAAAGGATATTCTCCCAAAGGAGATAGGAGTAGATAAGATTAATGGTACAGGTAGACAATTGGCCTTGGCAAGTAGAAGGGCCATCTTTTCATCTAAGACCAGAGCAAAGAATGAAAGTGTGAGGGATGAAATTTAGAGTATTTGGAAGGGAGAAATGAGGAAGAGGGAACTGTTTCCTCTGGAGATGACCTTCATTTTCTTGGTCTGCAGCACTAAGGACAGTGCAACTTCCTCCCTTTTTTCTTTCTCTCCTTTCCCCTTTTTTCCCTCCTTTCCTTCCTCCCTTGATATCTTGGAGTTCATGGGCTGGATTTCTTTCTTAAGGACCATGCCCCAATCACTCTGGTCCTCATTGATTGGCCAACAAAAGGTCCTTAGCCAAGATCACTTGGTCTTCATTTTGGTTCTGATGGCCTCTGAGTGAACGGTAAAAAACAATTGTTTCTGTTTTGGCCAGAAATTCTAAGAATCTTTCCCCTTCAGATTGATTATATATATAGACTACGTTAAAAAAAAAAAAAGCCATAATTTTGTCTCATTTTTTTCTTACCTAGCTTTAATCACTAAGTGGGTGTTTGCCTCTGAAAACTGAAATCTCTTAAAGACTTTAGGAGTGTTTCCCACTGCATCCAAGGCCATCTCCAGTCATTTAATGGGTATTTGGCCACGAGACGCAAATGGTTCCAGATAAGAAAGTGAGAATAATGACCTTACACAGCCCTCCATCACTGAAATACAATTCCCTTGTATGTCATGCCATCATCTCCCTGGTGTCATGGTCATCTTCAAGAAATAAGGATAAACAATAACAACATTTTCTTAGTAAAGCATGAAATGAAGTTCTTTGCTGGTAGAAAGTGGGGAAGAAAGGGATTGTAGAGGTAACTTGAGTAGAGAAAAGAAGATTTGGGACAGGTGCTTCAGGGAATGTGATCAGGTATCAATCAGGAAAAAAAATCAAAGGACCCTGTGAAGTATAAATGCTGAGGTGACTACCCCAGGTCAAAGTTAGTATTTCCATTACTATTGTTAATTTAAAATAGGAGATGAGATAAGATGATGAGAAAAGAGAATTTGGGAAGTAATTGACTGCTTAAAAAGATGTTCTCTAAAAATGGACTTTAGATTCTTACGGACTCTGAGTTAAATATGCTGAACTTTTAGTCAGAGATAGAATGCATTTATAATGAGGATGATTATGAAAGCTTCTGATCTGCTATGGCTCAGACATTTTGTGAGGAGTTGAATATATTCCCTGTCTATTTCTGGTGACTCCATGATCAGGTTGTTTCCAATAACATATGTGATCTGGCCTTCATTGAATGCACAGGGGTTCTTGGTTGGTTCCAATAATAGGGGTACCAAATAATTAAGTAGGAAGAGATGCCTACTTGGTATACTTTAAAAAGCAAGATAATGTCTCCCATCACTCTCATCATTTCTTGAGCATCAAGTACTACACATGTGAATTATACATATTCCTGTTCATTGCCTGCCCTCCCTCCCAGAAGCAGTAGCAATTATTTGCCCTCTTCTGCTTTTAATATTTCTTTCCCTGAGCATAGGTGACAGAAGAAACGTCCTAAGATAGGAGTTTTGTAGCATTGGCTGCAAACTCATGAATTAAGTGAACAGAAATTCCTAGGTCTGGCTGGTTGTTGCCAAGTAGCAGGTGATCTCAAAAAAAAAAAAAAAAAAAAAAACTTCTCAGGGGATAAGGTGGTCACTACCAGGTTAATGAGCCTAGCCTTTGCCTCTGGCTTGCCAGAAGAAAAAGACCTTGAGTGAATTGTGAGAACAGAATGAATTCAAGGTAGAGGTGTAATTAATAACAGTATTATTATCCCTATTTTCAGATGGAAAAATTGAGGCTCTGAAAGCTTAAATAATTTGCCCATGATTATATGGCTAGTAAGTATCTGAAGAAGTATTTGAACCATGATTTTCTTCCTTCTAACTTCTAGTCCAACATTCTTTCCACTACATAGTATTGCCTCTCAGAATCTTTGGAGTGGGAAGGAGAGAGTAAAAACAGACAAGTTTGTTCCAATGTAAGTATATAAAGGCTAAGAGAGTACTTGCCCAACCTCAAGAAATTCAAGTTACCAGGTCTGAATTCTGAAAGAAAGGAAAAAAAACAAAAATAAAAAAAAAACAAAAAACCCACTTCTTGTCAGTGACCTTTGAAAAATCCTGGGGAATGGGACATTTACTAAAGGGAGGTAGGCAAAAATTCTCTCAATTTTCAAAAGAATGGCAAAATATATAATCAAATTATAAGCCAGGGGCATTGTACCTTAGAAAATTATGAAACAGAAAAGCATGATTTAAGAATGTTCAGAAATCTTCAACATAAAGAAGATCCAACTCACTTCCAGTTGATCAATGATGGACAGAGGTAGCTACACCCAGAGAAGAAACACTGGGAGGGGAATGAAAATTGTTAGCACCAATATCTGTCTGCCCAGGTTGCATGTACCTTCGGATTCTAATGTTTATTGTGCAACAAGAAAATGATATTCACACACATGTATTGTATCTAGACTATATTGTAACACATATAAAATGTATGGTATTGCCTGTCGTCGGGGGGAGGGAATAGAGGGAGGGGGGGTAATTTGGAAAAATGAATACAAGGGATAATATTATAAAATATATATATATATATATATATATATATATATATATATATATATATATATATATATAATAAAAAAAAAAAAGAAAGGTGAAAAAGAAAAAAAAAGAAAAAGAAAAGAAAAAAGAAAAAGAAAAAAAAAAAAGAATGTTCAGAAAGGAAAATAAATGACAATTGTTTCATTGATACCTAAGCTCATGCCAAAATAATTTCACTTTCTCTTTTTCTTCAACAAGATTACAAGACACCATTAGGGAAAAGCTAAAAATAGAGTATGTCTGGATTTCAGAACACACATGACAAAGATTCTAATAATGTCTTATAAATGTCTATTACTATTGTTATTGTTATTCAGAGAACGGAACTGGGGGAAATTGTTATAATTCATAGAGAAACAGATTTAGATTCACTTTAAGGGGACATTTCTAAACATTTAGAGCTATCTAAAAGTAAAATTGGCTTATTTAAGAAGTAAAGAAGTCTCTTATCTTGAAAGTTTTCAAGCGATGGCTCTTTGTTGGGGATGTTTTAAGAGAAATCTCTGTTCAGAAAGAGAGAATTCTGATCTCTGCACTTCTTTCAACTGAGATTTCAAAATCTGTGATTTTCCCTAAGAACAAGTTTTGATTGTGATTGCTAAGGTATACATTAAGCATCTGAGTGGGGGTTAGGAAGGCAAAGAAATGAGAACCTGAGAATGTAAAAATAGATTTCAATAATTTGTGATTTTAGGGAGGGCCAACCTATCATATTCAATCTCTCTTTCTCTGCCCTCTCTCTGTGTCTCTGTCTCTTATAAACATACATACATACACACACACACACACACACACACACACACACACACACACACACACACACACAAATCCCTCTTAGGAATAAATAATTAGTACCAGAAATGTTTTAACCAGAATAATCACCATTCCTTATGGATTATGGGCAAAAACTTGGCATTTCATGCCCATCAGATCTTTTCCTCTCTCTATGATATACTCAATTGGTCAGTATGTTTCCATTCCACTTTCTTATAAGATAATGGGAGGGAGAAGGTTATCATTGTTCCTGTTGCTCTACCACCATCACCACTAGTAGTAGTATACTAGTTTAATCACTTTGTTGTTGATGATGTTCAATCTTCTCCAACTCTTTGTAGTCCCATATGGGATTTTCTTGGCAGAAATACTGGAGAGGTCTGCCATTTCCTTCTTCAATTCATTTTACAGATGAAGAAACTGAGGAAAACAAGTTAAGTGACTTACCCAGGATCACACAGCTAGTAAGTACCTGAGACCAAATTTGAACTCCTGATCCTGACTCCAAATCCTATTCACTGTGTCACCAGCTGCCCAAATTATTTTAAGTAGACTTTAGAATGATCTGGATAGTACTTTCATAGTAAAGACAAAGATTGGATCTGTGACTTATGTTTACAAAATGCTTTATGTACTCTGTTTCATTTGAGGCTCACCATTACCTTGTAAATCAAGTAATGCAGATCTTATTGTCCTGTTTTACCCATGAGGTAACTGCAGCTCAGAGATATTGAATAGCTTGCCTTTGGTTAGGACAGCATAATGAATACAGAGATGGCCTTGAAGTAAGAAAGAAAAAAAGAAAAAAATACCCACCAAAAATCTTGATTCATGTCTCCTATCTGACACATACTGGCTGTATGATCCTGAACAAGTCACTTAAGTCTAGGGAACTCTAATTAAATTAAATTTAATGTAAATTTCAGAGAAGATACTGCCTTGTACTGATTGAAGGATTTCTTCATTTAGGAAATTCTTGTCAGTGAGTTCTTAAGTCTAGTCCTTATCTGAGCCTCTGTGATTACCCAACCAGTAAGGACCAGAATCAGGCTCTTGACTCCACGTTCAGTGCTCTTTATACTTACCTGCTTAGCAAAATAAAATATTACTTTTTACATGGGTTTTTTTTAAAAAAGATTTATAAAATATCTTATATACTTTATCTCATCTGATCATTGGTATAGACCAAAATTTGACTTATTAAAAGGATGTTTGGCTAACCTATCTTTGGGATATTTGCCTATAGAGAAATTCCTAAGGGAATTTAGCTCTTGGTGGGCCAGTAAGTCTATCTTTATCTCAATCTTTACCCTTTACTTTTCTTCTCTTTTTCTTCCATTTTTTAGGAGTCTTTACAAAGGCTTGTCTTGATGTCAGATTCTATGCTGAGATATTTCAGCTTGTGTCTTTGAATTTCACATTTCGTAAAGTTGGGGAACCCCCTCATGGTTCTGCTATTTAGATTCTGGGAGGACTCTGAGATTAATTACTAGTATGGGGGCTCACTCCACTGATAGTTTTTGTCTCAGTAGATTTTTCTTTCCCCACTGGGCTCGCTAAAAGGCATATGTGATATTTGGGGGAAAAGATGTTGGTTGGGTATAGGAATGAGCCTGGTTTGGAGTCTCAGCCCAACCGGTCTCACTCTTCACAAGAATTCCGGGAAAAAAGTAGCCCTTTTCTTTTTGCTCTAAGGGCTATTTGCAGGGGGGTGGGGGAGTGGGGAGGGAAAGAGGGGCAAGGAAGGCAGGGAACAAATGAGAGAAGAGATCTTTTGTGTCATTGAATCAGTCTGTTTGCATGATAAAAAAAAAAAAAAAGTGTTCAATATGAAGGAGGAAAAGGTTTGAGGAAAAAGGACCTGAATAGATTATTCAAGGAAAAGAACTTATTTGTCATGACATAGCAACAAGAAAAAAAAAAGTTAAAAAAAGAAAAAGAAACAACTTATAAGTAAATTGATAAATAAAATTGATAAAGTAAGTTGGTAAGTGAAATAAATTTGTAAAATAAAATGAGAAAGTTATGACAAATTGTGTGTTTAGGGAAAGGAAAAGAAGTTAGTGAGATTGTCAAATTGTTAATAAGTAATAAAGATTTTAAATGTCTTATTGTTGTGCCTAGAAGGTAAAAAATAAATATCCATAAGCAATTCAGAAAACAAAGCTGAAAATCTCAACTACCATAGATAACAGGGAAAATTCCAGGGTGATTTGTATTGAGTGTGACATGTTTATATTTCTGCCACAGCCAAGCAGATGTCACTTTATGTTCCAACTGCAGATTTATTCCAGTCTTAGAAGAAGAGAAGGCGATCAAAGAGCATCTAAAATGGCAGAGGGAAAACTTGTCAGGATATTGGAGAGTGGAAAAATATCAGAGAAGAAAAGGAGGGAAAAGGATGGCTCTACACTTGGAACTAAAAAAAAAAAAAAAGAGAGAGACTTTTTCTAAATAGGAGGAAGGTAGAAACACTGAGGAGGATGTTGATGCTTGTTTTTTGAGGAATATTAGAGTTACAGAAGATATCAAGTGCAATCATTCAATAAGGGGCAGAAAAAAAAGAAAAGAGTATGTTGATTGGTGACTCCATGCTCAAAGGCAATATTGACCCAAAGACAACAGTAAAAAAAAAAAAAAAAAAAAGTTTTCTTCCTGGGACAGATATCCAAGACAGTGCAGAATATCTATGCAAACTTGTCAAAATGGATGATTTCTACCACCATATGATGATTCACCTAGTATCAATTGATGATGCCAGAAGGAACCTAGAAAGCATTGCCAAAAATCATCAAATCTTGGATAAGAAACTGAGGATCATAGAGGCATAGTGGTAATTTTGTCATTGTTGCACATTGAAGGCAAAGAATACAAAAGAAATATTGATTCAGGAAGTGATTAACTGGTTAAGAAGATGGAACCTGAGGATAATATTTGGATTTCTGAATCATGGCTTAAAATCTGGATATTAAAGATTCCTGGGCAGGAATGATGTATGCCTAATAAAGGCTAGTAAGAATCTATTTTCCTGGAACCTTGCAAATCTAATCAAAAGCACTTTAAATTAAAATAGATGATTGAGGGAGAAGATTAACTATGTATATCTATCAAGCTAGATACCATAGAAAGTAGCTACAAAGAAGGAAAAATTGCATTTGAAATACCTAAAAAAAAATCATAGGAGAAAGAATCCAGGAAAGAAGCCATTTAGTAAAAACCTAGTTCTCAAAATAACTGTTCACAAATGCCAACAGTTTAAGCATCAAGCAAAACAAAGTAAAAGTGCTAACATAAACATGAACATTTTGATTTATAGGTGTACTGAGACTAGATTGGATGAAAGCTATAACTGGTATATGGTTCTATATGGAGATGCCTGATTTAGGAAAAACCAGATAGATGTAGATAAGGATGGCATTATATAAAGAAGCTTTTTTTTTTTTTTAATTTTTGGTGAGGCATTTGAGGGTTAGTGGCTCACCTAAAGTCACAGAGCTGGTAAGTATTAAATGTCTGAGCTCCTTATTTTAGGGCTGTCCACTGTGCTATCTAGCTGCCCCAAGAAGCTCTCTTTTATATGAGATCCAGGAACCAGAGTGGGTTAGTAAGTGAGAAATAGTTGGAGGGAAAAGTAGAAGAGATTTTATAAATGGAGTATGCTATCACCTAGATAGAAAGAAAATAACTGAGGAGTTTGAGAAACAGATCAGAAACCTGGCATAAAATTATCATGAAGTCATGCTTAGGACTTTAGCTATGTGGACATCTGCTAGATCTTTTTCTGACTCTTGCAAATGATTTTTTGACTTCCCTTAATGATGATTTCATCCTTTACATGATAGAGGAACTAGCAAGGGGGAATTATATTTTGGATATGTTTTTCACTAAGAGGGAAGAGTAGTTTCTAGGATAGAAATGATGGGAATTTATTCTACTCCTTCTTAGAGTTCACGAGAGAGGATAAGAAAGTCAGTAGAAGTCAGACATTCACCCTAGATTTTGGAAGAGAACATTTCAGAGGGTTCACAGGAAGGACTAAAATTCTACGGATAATATCAGCCCAGGGAAAACTGTCAGGAATGAAATTCTGAAGAAAGAAAGGAAAACAATTCTGATAAAGAAGAAAAATCGGAATTTTCCAAAGTCTGATATAAATACACAAAGAATCGCCATCCCATTTAGAGGGATTTAATGGTATAAACAAAAAATGGAAAGAAAGGATTAGGACTGTCAGAAATTTTAAAGATCAGAATGAGTTGAGGCTGGCAAAGAAAGCTAAGGATCATAGTTTGTTTTTGAAGGTATATTGGAGGAAAGAGGAGAATAAGAAAAGAGATAGGACTGTTAGAAGAGTCCTAGAAGAAGTTGCTTGGAAGAGTGATAATTGCTAGCAGAGGTAAGGCTCAGTCATTCAATTCTACCAAGGAGAATGATCTCCATACCAGGAAGGGCAGAACAAGAATGGTTCATAGATAACTGATAATAAAGATGAAGAAGAAGGGAGTAAGGCTGTACCTAGATGCCTATGGTGAAGTCACATCAGGAGGTCCAGATTAACTGCAATCTTGAGTCTTTAAAGAACTAGCCAATATGTTCACTGAGTAACTGGATGATATTTGAAAGATGACAGAGTACTTCAGAATTAGAGAAGGGCAAATATTGCCCCAGTTCTTTAAAAAGGGAAGATAATAGAGCTGCAAAATCTCATAGGATCCTATGAGTGTGACTTCAATACCTAGCAAAATTCTAGAAGAAAAGATTAAAAATGTGAATAAGGAAAATCTAGTAAAAAAGGAAGCTGTGATCACCCCACTCTATCCCTCCAAAAAATTAGCATGGCTTCCTTCATCTAGAAAAGATCATGCCAGACCAACCACATTTCTTCTTTTACTAAGATCACTAAATAAGTAAATCAGGGAATGCTGAGGGTAGATGGAGTTTGGTAAACTATAGCTAATGATTGATTTCAGCAAAGCAATCACTAAAGTATCCCATTTTACTCTTCTGGGGGAAAATGGGAAGATGTGGACTAGATGACAGTTTAATTAGATGAAATTAGAACTGATTGAATGACTACACTCAAAGAACAGTCAATAATGATTTGATGCCAATTTGGCAGAAGGTTTCCACTGTAGGATCCCAGAGATCCCTGCTTGGGTCTACCTATTCTACTTAACCTTTTTAATCAATGACTTGGACAAAAGCTTAGATGGCACCCATCCAACCTGCAGATGAGACCAAGCTGGGAAGGAAAGCTGACATAGTGTGTGACCGAGCCAGGATGTAGAAAGATCTCTGCTGGACTAAATCTAATAAAAGGAAACTTTAATAGAGATAAACAAAGTTTCACACTTGAGTTTGGAAAAAAAAAACAGATTTCACAAGGTGGAAGAGGGGTGATTCAGTTATTCAGTTCAGGATTGGGTGGACTGCAGTTGAAATAGTCAGCAAAATGATAAGTTACATCATAAAACTAATGAAGGGTTTTTTGTTTGTTTTTTTGTTTTTTGGGGTTTTTTTTTTTTGCTGTCATTCAGTCATTTCAGTCATGTCAACCCTTTATTACTCCATTTGGTTGTTGTTATTGGGTGGTGTTTTTTGTTTTTGACAGAGATACTGAAGTAGTTTACTATTTCCTTCTCTAGTTCATTTTATAGATAAAGAAACTGAGGCAAACAGGCCATGTTAAAAGAGTAATGACTTCTGAAACAAAAATGATGCTTTTACTATATTCTGCCCTGGTTAAATTGTATCAAAAGCATTGTTTTCAATTGTTTAGGAAGGACATGTTAAGTCGATGTCTTCCAAAAGGAGGCAACCATATTAGGAATAGAAGTAGTAGTAGTAATAGAAAGATAGTAGTAATAGTAAGTAGTAGTGGTGGTATTAGCAGCAGCAATAATAGTAGTAGTAGTAAGTAGTGATAGTGGTGATAAGGTGGTAGTTAATGGTAGTGATGGTGATGGTGGTAGTAGTGGTAGTAGTAGTAGTAGTAGTAATAGTGGTGGTAGTAGTAGTAATGATAGTAATAGTGGTAGTAGTAGTAGTGTTTGTAGTGGTGGTGGTGGGGTGAGGTGATAGTAATGGTAGTGGTGGTGGGTGGTGAGGTGATAGTATGGTAGTGATGATGATGGTAGTACTAATGATAGTAGTAGTAGTAGTGGTGGTAATGGTGGTAATGGGTGGTGGTGGTGGTGGAAGTAGCAATAATAGTAACAGTATTTTAGTAATAGCATTAGCAGTAACAGTAGCAGCAGCAGCAATAATAATAATGATAATGATAACAAAAGATTTATATTGAGCCTATATGCCAGGCACTGCACTAAATGTTTTACAATTATTTTCCCATTTGATCCTCACAACAACCCTCAGAGGTAGGAGTTATTATCAGCCCCATTTTATAGTTGAGGAAACAGGAGTTAAGTGACTTGCCCAAAGTTTTGCGTTCATGTTGTATGGGAACTAAAGAGGAGAAAACCATGTATGTCAAATGGAAAAAGACACTAGTGGTAGGGAAAGAAATTTTATTTTCAAGCTTAAGAGAATATTACAAACAATGGAGAGTTAAAAAAAACCCTAAAAACTAGTTAAAAAAGTACTTGACAGTGTCCCTTTAATACCCATAAATGACTCAGCCATTGTGCATTGAAGAAACTCTGAAGATCTGTAATCCCAAGCTTTGGTAGGGACTGACATGATCAGGGTCCCATAGGTGGCCACATAGGCTCTTAGGGACCCCAGTGGCCTGGCCACCAGCCTCAGACAACCAGGGCTGTCGGGCTGTATAGGGAGGAGCGGGTGGTATATCAGTCTTCTGGGTATGGAGGTAAGTCTGGCCTGCTTTTTTCAGATGGAAAGCAAGCAGCAGGGACTACTTATACCCGTCTCTCCTCCTGCCTTTTGCCTAATTCTCCCCTCTTTGCTCCCACCTACCTTTCATCCTAACACAATTCTCTGGAGGTGACATTGGGGTAGGAGGGTGCCCTTCTATGGTGGGGGACCTGGGTTTGTGCAATCACTTCAAGGTGGGGGAATGTGGCACATTAGTTTACCCTTGCCCTTGGGTAGAGTTTGGTTAGCTGGAAAGGCTACGTTCCTGGATTGGCAACTTCGAAGTTTGAGACCGCAGCAGGACTGTGCTTGAGATACCCATGGGAAAGCTGTACTTTTTCTGTTTATTTTGTTCTTGCTTGTTATTGTTTTAAAAGTGTACATGTGCTTGGTTGTTGGTTTTTTCCCCCATAAACACTTTGAGTCAAATTTTCTTAAAATACCAGTTATGGGGGCACAAGAAAGCCCAATTCTAAACTCAAACCTTTTGGGTAATACGCTCAAAACAGGGTTTCCTGTCTTTGAGGCGGGGGGCAGAGAGATACTCATCGCCTTTAACCAGTCACACTAAGAAACCTACCCTTCCTTAAAGTCAACACTTTCCCCTCCCTAATGCCCCTCCTAAGACCAGATGAATATGTTAATATTGCCAGCCAGGAAAAGCCCAAGGCTCTTAAGAGATGCACTCAAACCCTGCCCTCCCTTCCCACCCATTGTCCCCACCCTCTAGTCCCTCCCCACTGCCCACTGCCCACTGTCCACTGCCCATGGCCTGGAGAGAACAAAACAAACCCAAAGATAGAAACAAAACAGGGCAACAAATACTTGTCATCTTTCAATCATCTTCACGCTTTATCTCCCTTCCCATGTGCTTGTGTTTGCATGTGTGCGCATCTGCATGCTTGTACACATGTGTCAAGAGAGCTGCTGTTCTTGACAACAGACACACCACTTTGGTCCCCATCCCTGCACTGCCTCCATCAGTTTTGTTGTGTGTGTGTGTGTGTTCACCTGTGTATGTCCACCTGTGTTCCTGTGTGTCTGTACACCTGTGTGTAACAATTCCTACATGTCTGCATCTGTGCTTCTACTTGTGTTTCTGCTTGTATCTGCACGTGTCCACCTGTATACTTGCCTGTATGTCTGTATGTGTGTGTCCACCTGTGTTCCTGTGTGTGTGTACACCTGTGTGTAGCCATTCCTATATGAATGCATCTGTGTTTCCACTTGTGTTTCTGCCTGTATCTGGACATGTGTTCACCTATATACCTGCCTGTATGTCTGTATGTGCGTCCACCTGTGTTTTTGCCTGAATATATATATGCACATATAACTACCAGTGTGTCTGCCTGTATGTTTGTATGTGTGTGTTCACTTGGGTCTCTGCCTGTACATGTCCACGGTATGTTTGCTTATATGTCTGTACATGTATGTCTCTACTTGTTTGTACATGTCCACCTGTGCTTCTGTCTATATGCTTGTACATGTGTCCACCTGCATGTCTATAGTGTTCATCTATGTTTCTGCCTGTATCTTTGTACATGTGTGTCCACCTGTGTCTATACATGTATATGCCTATGTCTGCTTATATTTCTGTACATGTGTCCACCTGTGTCTCTGTACATGTGTGCCCACCAGTGTCTGCCTTTATGTGTCTGCACCTGTGTGTCCACCTGTATCTGCCTGTATATGTCTGCCTGTGTTTACACCTGTGGGTGTCTGCATGTGTATGTCCACCTGTATCTGACTGCATGTGTCTATATGTATATTCACCTGTCTTCTTGTGTCTCTATACATGTGTCCACCTTCATATCTGCCCATATGTGTTTACATGTGTATGCCCACCTGTGTATGCCTGTATCTCTGTACATGTGTCCACTTGTATGTCTGCATGTGTGTCCACTGTCTGCTTGTATCTCTGTACGTGTATCCACTTGTGTGTCTGCATGTGTCCACCTATATCTTTGTAAATGTGTCTACTTGTGTGTCTGCATGTGTCCACCTGTATTTCTGTACATATACCCACCTGTCTGTATCTGTGTGTCCAATGTCTGCCTGTATCTGTGTCCACTTGTGTGTCTGCATGTGTGTCCACTGTCTGCTTGTATCTCTGTATGTGTGTCCACTTGTGTGTGTGCATGTGTCCACCTGTATTTTTGTACATATATCCACCTGTCTGTATCTGTGTGTCCAATGTCTGCCTGTATCTCTGTACGTGTGTCCACTTGTGTGTCTGCATGTGTGTCCACTGTCTGCTTGTATCTCTGTACGTGTGTCCACTTGTGTGTGTGCATGTGTCCACCTGTATCTCTGTACATATACCCACCTGTCTGAATCTGTGTGTCCACATGTCTGCCTGTATCTCTGTACGTGTGTCTGTATGCGTGTGTTCCCGTGTGCTTTTATTTTACTTTGTATTGTACTTTAGTTGTCGAGTTTGCGTGTGTTTTTTGTTTATCTGTTTCTGTTATTAAGGAGAGTACACTCCCTGGAAAACACCAACTGCCCAGAGGACTCCTGGGGCGCAGAGCGAAGCGCCGCCTCGGAGGATTCCTCGGCAGACGAGCCGCCTCCGCCCCCACGCCCCCAGCCCCGGCCTCTCCTCCTCCCGCACCCTCTCCCACCAGCTCTCCCTCCCTCCCCTCGGCTGACGCGTGCCCACGTCGGTCCTGCCCCGGGCTGCTCCCGGGCTCCCAGGCTCTCACGGCTACGGCCCCTCCCGCTCCCGGCTCTCAGACCGTGGTGACCCTCATGACAAGCTCTCGGTTGCCGCCGGAGGGGCTCCGCTGCTCATGAGGTCTCAGGTGACTCAAGATGTGCAGGATGGTGTAAGCACAGTGGTGATCGGCCAGAGGGCCAGAGGGGTGGCTGGGGGCCCGGCTCCCGCCGCCGCCGCCGCTGCCAACGTCGGCCTGGGCAGGGTTGCCCACCGCCTCCTCCTCGGAGGCGGCGGCGTCGGCCTGTGTGGATGAGGAGGTCCTGGGGTTTGTCCTGCCCCCGGCCTTCTGGTCCTCGATGTCCTTTGTCTTGTCATAGTTCAACACTTTCCATTGCTGGTTCACAGCCTGCCATCTTTTAAAGATCCGGTACACGGATGGCCCCTCGTGGATGATCAGGCCTGATGGGACAAAAGGAGGGAAAGAGGAAAGGCAAGTAAGACAGAGGGAAATGCAAGAAACCAGCACAAGCAGAGGTGAGCCGATAGATAAACGCCACTCTCCAAAAATGAAAATGTGTACACAGGAAGCACTCTTAAGTATAATCTGTAACATCAACATTTCCTCCACCATTTTCTGAAGTCTAGACAGACAATCTCCCCCAAGGTGCCAGTGGAAGTAAGGAAGGAAGGGAAGAAGGGAGGAAGAGAGGGAGGGAGGAAGGGAGGGAGGAAGGGAGGGAGGAAGGAAGGAAGGAAGGGAGAGAGGGAGGAAGGAAAGGAGGGAGGGAGGAAGGAAGGAAGGAAGGAAGGAAGGAAGGAAGGAAGGAAGGAAGGAAGGAAGGAAGGAAGGAAGGAAGGAAGGAAGGAAGGAAGGAAGGAAGGAAGGAAGGAAGGAAGGAAGGAAGGAAGGAAGGAAGGAAGAAGGAAGGAAGGAAGGAAGGAAGGAAGGAAGGGAGGAAGGTGGATTGAGTTAGCCTTCTGGTGATATGCACCTTCAAAAATTTAAATAGGAAGGTCCTCTGACCTTCTTTGTTGCAGAAACCTTTCTTGAAACCTTTTCTTTCCAGTACAGTAAAATCTTCCAAGGCTTATAGTCTGTTTACACAGCTTTGAAAACTTTATGTCACATCTACACCCAGATCAAATATTGAAGCTGGACTTTAGTGAAGATGTTCTTTCTTTATTTTAATTAATTAATTAAATTAATTTTTACCAAAAATTTATTATGCATAGGTAATTTTGAATATATTCTTTAATAAAGACTTAGAATATCACTAGGGACCTTAGAGACCCTCCAGTCCATGAACTTGCTTTTATTTAACAATTTTTTGATAATTCAGTTCAAAATGGATGATTGGTTTCCTTTGTAATTTATAATTTTGATTTTATGCATTTAAAGACCTTGTTTTAAGAAGGCCTTACTTTTATCAGATTACAAAAGGAGGAAGGAGGAAGGAGGAGGAGGAGGAGGAGGAGGAGGAGGAGGAGGGGGAGGAAGGAGGAAGGAGGAGGAGGAGGAGGAGGAGGAGGAGGAGGGGGAGGAAGGAGGAAGGAGGAAGGAGGAAGGAGGAGGAGGAGGAGGAGGAAGGAGGAAGGAGAAGGAGGAGGAGGAAGGAGGAAGGAGAAGGAGAAGGAGAAGGAGAAGGCTGAATTTTTTCAAATTTCCAAATAGTTATTTCCAATAATAGTAGTTGATATAATTTCTAATTAACTCTTATACTAAATGTGTAGTCTCATTGAAGAGAACAGTTTAAATATTTTGCCTATATTATGCCTTCCAATTATCTAAATGCCTACTGTTTGAGAAGTAATTACACCATATTAATGGATAGGTGGCCAAAGGGAACAAGCACCTGTTTTCTCAGATAACACTTACTTGCTGAAAAAAAGCTCAGACCATAATCATTCACTTCCACTTCCCCTGATCCTGCTCTTAGTTTCTGTCGCTGCCATTCGGTAAATTGCTTATTGATTCCTTTGCACTGGGTGGGAATCAGGAAGTGGTCAACTGGAGATGAGATTGAGAGCTGAGCTGTAACTACCAATTTTGTGTACCTCGGGCAATCAGCACTAAATGGACTCCCGATTCTATGGGAATGCTCTAACTCAAGTCCCAAGAGAAGCTATAGCAATAGGGAAACACATAGTGGCAAGATCAGGGAGGAGTTTTCTTTTAGTGGGATGCTTCTCATTTTATAGTTATTCTTGCTAATGTTGCTAAGCTTCCATTTCTATACTACTCCATGGGCATGAGTGAGGTGAATGACTATTATTCTTCCATTGCACCATTTGTCTCACCTAAATTATAGCTTTATGAGAGAGTTGAAAGAAGATTGGCTATGAGGAAAGCAAAAAACAAAACAAAACAAAACAAAAACAAAACTTTTTGTCCATTAAAAATAAATTTAATTTTAAAATATTCACAGAAGATAAGGGGAAAACTGGCTATGAGTGGAGAATATGGGAACTGTGATATATCATAGGGCTTTTTGAAACTTTCTCCACCCTTGACTCCCTTTTATCCAAGAAATTTTTATGTAATCCCAAGTATATAGATATATAAAATAGGTATACTAATCAAACATTTACTGATAATAAACATAATTTTGTGATCCCCATATTCAGGTATGTAAACCCATATAAGGTTATAACCCACAGTTTAAAAAGCTTTGGTGTATCAGAGAGGGCACAGGATCTGGAAGTGGAAAAACTTTAGTAGTTCTGCTCCCTGTTAGCTGTGTGGCTTTGAAAGCGTAATCTCCCTGATTTCATCTGTAAAAAGATGGGATTGGACTTGAGGATCATTCTAGCTCTAAGTAATATGATCTTGATAATGAGAAAGGTAGAAGTGCATAAGGGGAGGAGAAAGAAAATATAAAAAGGAGTGGAAAGGAGAAAAGAATGATGAGTAGAATGGAGGGAAAGAGAGAACAGAAAAAAAAATCAGAGAAGAAAAGATGAGAGTATTTGCCATAAAAAGAAATGGGCTTAAAGATTAAAATGGTTTTCCCAAGAAACTCATTAAGTTCTAAAAAGTGTCTCTACAGCACCTATCATGTGCCTAGCACTGTTATGAATGCAGTGAGGGACCTATTTTTCTGAGATTGTCTTCTTCATCTTTTCAGCTTCTTGAGAACTCTTAGAGCTCTTCTTTTTGGTAGTATGGTATTCCTAGGTGGACAGAGCTGTCCAGAGATAATTGGTTACTTTCTCTATCCTGCCAGGCCCCAAATACATGAATTCTAGTTTGCTCCTCAGGTCAGACAGTCTGGGCAGGGGATGTGGTAGTATGCCATTGGGGGGGTGGGCAGAGTATATATTTTCTTTTATGCGGCGATGGGAATTCAACAGTTTCTCCATATTTGTGCCTCTAGGTTTCAGACCTTTTCCTGACAGAAAGTTCTTTTCCCTCTCCTGGTTGGTTTTGCACTACTTCTTGCTCTGTCCCTGGTGAAGGTTCAGTTTATTTCATAGAACCATGGACCTAGTGCTAGATGGGAAAAGCAGCCATCTGCTACAGAGCAGCCACTTGTGGCTGAATCAGCCTCTTGAGAAGCTTATGAGCAATCTGGGAGCCCTTGCCCCCAGCAGTGAGCCCACTCAGAACTCCAGTGGGAGGTCACTTATCCTTCTTAACTTCTTATTGCAGAGTTATCATTTTTACTATGCAAAGCTTTGTTTTTCAAAATCAAACTTTGAATGCAACCGCTGGAGAAGTATAAAGCAATCTTAAAAATTGCTCATCCTCCAAGCTTTTTAGCACATTTAGTGAGTTTGCTACTGTATCAGGTGAAGCTGGCCTGATAACAATGGGGAGTTAGGCTGCTAAGTGATAATAGTGGATAGAATACTGGACCTGAACTCAGCTCTTGCCCACCTTCCCCTCCAATGTCCTCACAGCTTTTACTCCTCTCTTACAGCATCCTTACCAGCCCTTGTCCCTCCTTATCTAATACCCTGCCATAGCCCTTGTTTCTTTTCCCCTCCCCTCAAAGTGATGCCTTAGTCCTTTTTCCCCACTTCTACTTCTGATGCAACTTCTACACTACTTGCAAAAGTTAAGTCAAGTAGCATTGGGCCAGAGAAACTCCTGGTGGAACTCCATCATTATGTCCAGGCTTTTTGTCAGGTAGAACCTGGAGAAGCCCATTTTCAAGTCTCTAGCTCTCTAGGTCCCCTGTTCTATCCCTCTGAGTGCCAGTACATATAGATTACCCTGGAGAGAACATCAGACACATGTAGGAGGCAATAGACACAGCAGGTTATTTTTAGTGGACCTGCCATTACTGCGAAGTGCCAGATTGGCAATGCCGTTGGCTGTTTGATCATCGCCAGACAAAGGACAGTCTGAGCCTGCCTATCCCTACTTCCCAGCATTTGGCAAGCTTTGCTCCTAAGGTTCTCTGAAGGATGCTGGAGAAGGTGGGAATGTAAGCCCTACCCCATTCTGGGCCTTTTGCCAGAGCCTCCTGAGCAAGCAGGCTTCTGGGGTGTCTCTCACTTTGGGTATTATTCTTAAACACCCAAACCCCTAGTTGAAGGTTCAGGAGTAGAAATTTCTTGGGTTAGCTTTTTGGATGGTACAAAATATTCAAGAAGGCCTTCAAGAATCTGGGTGGTACCAAAGTACAAAGAGCACTGGACCTGAAATCAGGAAAAAATGAGTTCAAATCCAGCTTCAGATATTTACTGATCATGGGGCCCTAGGCAAGCCTTTTAACTTTTCTCAGTCTCAGTTTCTTCAATTGTAAAATGAAAATAACAGTACTTACCTCAGGTTGTTGTGAAGATTGAATGAGGTATTTGTAAAGCCTTCAACCAGTACCTGGCACACATTAAGTGCTTTAAAAATGCTTATTCCCTTTCCTTTCTCGTTCTCTTCATGAAAGCAGCATTAGTCCAAATCGGCACAGTACCCAGTTGGGAGTAAAAGCTCTTTTCCCAGACGTGCCATTGACAATGTCAAGTGCCACACCTTTTCTGGACCTCATATTCCCCATTGTCATCAGTCTTATGAACTACTTTGTCACCTTGTGAGGATAGACGAGATAAATCTTTGGCAGAAAATGATAAATTGGTAGATACCAAAGTATCTCCATGAGGGACATTCATGTAACATTATTTTTAGAGGTCCAAGAACCCCAAGGGAATGTACACTTCTTGAAGTAGGAAACATGGTAGAAAAAACTCGTGTACTGCAAAGGGAGGTAAATTAGGGTCACTTCACAAGGGTTTTCTCTATAGACTGTTCCTAGGAAGACTGAAAAGCCCTTTTTTCAGCATGGAGCTCATATGGCCAGAACACAATAATTAACATTTTTATGGTACTTTAGAGTTTTCAAAATTATATATATATATATATATATATATATATATATATATATATATATATATATACACATATATATTTAAAATCACTGAATCTTCACAAAAATATTGGGAGGTAGAGATATTACTATGCTTATTTTATAGATGACGAAACTGTTACTAAGAAAAGCTAATTTATTTGCTGAAGACCATATCCAGACTTCAATCTTCCCAATTCTAAAGCCAGCATTCTAAGACTATGATATCTAACTGTCTGATGTTAGATAAAGCCTACTCTTCTCTCTTCCATTCAATTCAAAAAACATTTGTTGAATACCTACTATGTGCAAAGTTCTGTACTAGAGAAGGATTGGGATATAAAAATAAAATTTAAAAAGATATGGTCCCTGTTTTCAAGAAAGTTGCAGTTTGGAGAAAAAGGGAAAGGAACAAGCACTAATTAAGCTCCACTTTGTGCCAGGTACTGAGCACTTCACAAATATTTTCTCATTTGGCCAGGGGAAGATCAGACATGTGTTGTATACATTAATAGGTATAGACAAGATTTGTGGATTTTCTTAGTATAGAGAACTTCCATATGAGAAAATCCTTCTACCATGGTAGTTTGACACCTTTCCTAGAACACAAAGATGTAACTAGTTCAGGGTCACACAACACTTATGATTCTAGAGGCAGGATATGAACCCAGCTTTGTCTGTCTCCAAGGTCATTTATCCACAATGCCATGCTGTCTCAGGGAAGTCTTCAGGGACAGATAATTTTGCAAAGTGCCTGGCACATAGTAGGTACTGTATAAATGGTAGTTTTTGTTGTTCTTAGTGCTGGGACTTTAAGAATGAACAGTATTTCAAAAGTAGAGGTAGGTAGGAAAAGAGTTCATCAAGCTAAAAAAATTGGAATGGATTTGAAAAAATGATTAGTAGTCCATTTGGCAGGATAATAAAGTGAGGAAAACTATTGTGAGACAGGGCTGGAAAAACTAGATTCAGGAAAGCTTTGAAGGCTATTCTAAGTCCTATAGCTTTTATTCTGGAGGTAATGTGGACTGAGGATTTTGAGCAAGGGTAAAATGTCATCAAAATTGCGTGTCAGTGGAAGACTAATTTTAAATTTTGGAAGATGGATTTGAGTGGGAGCTGATTAAAGGTTAATGATAAGCAGGATGTTAAAGTTTTCATCAGAGGTAGCAGGGGAAAATGGGTAAAATCACAGAATTTTTGAGATGTGGAGGTACTAGCCTAAGTGTGCTCATAAGAGATACCCTTCATCTTCTCTATAAATAGAAGACATAATCTGCAGACAGAGGAATGGAGGGAAGAATCAAGGAGAGTGGGAAAGGTTTAAACAGCTGCTTTGGAGAATGTGATAGGGAATTAGTAAGAAATGATTTTTAGAGGAAAACCGAGCCTCATGGGGAACCCAACTAAGTTTAAAAAGCATGAATTTGTAGTGTAACTAATTAACATGGATTCATGGTTTTTTCTACTAACTCCTTGGCAGCCTGAACACCAGAACAGGGAAAGTGAATTATGGAGCAAACTAGGATTATTAGAATGAAACAGTAACAGATTTTTAAAAAAGGCTTCAAGGATAGTATCAAACAATGAAATAGCTAACCATAGCGTTCAGGTTAGATAAAGGGGCAAAAGAAACTCAACTGGGGATGGCGAAGTGGAAGAAAATGTGAGAATCAAATGAGTAAAGACCACGAGGAAGATGGAGAGCAGAAGAATTGGGAAGGAGAGAGTGGTAGAGGTAAAAGGGCAGGAGATTGAGGTCTGAAGGGACATAGATAGCTCAATATCAATATCAGGTTGGAGTAGTCCTGAATGATGGTGAGATCTCAGATGTTTTGCTAAAGTAGAGTAAAAACAGAAATGACTGAAGTTGAAAAGGTCAAGGATGTTAGAAAGATAGATAATTATGGAACTTGGCCAGGATAGTTACAAGGAATGGGGTTCTTAAAGCTCAATGATCACATGTCATTGAGGTTATTGAAGGACTATATGTGGCAGATAGAGATTGGATTAGATGATCTTTGAGATCCTGTCAAACACATATGTCCTATAATTGCATGATAAGTGGAGAGTAAAACTGAACCAGGTAACCAAATCATTGATGGATGTATCCTAGAAAATGATAGATGATAGTATTGAGTAAAGAGAAAGAATAATGTAACTATAACATGGATTTCTAAGAGAGGTTGTTGATTAATAGTGGTAGAATAGAGATCAGGAGTGTGTCAATCCTAGATTATTATTGCTAGATGGTGCCATTTCAAATAGAGCACCAGCCCTGGAGTGAGGAAAGCTCCTCTTTGTGAGTTCAAATCTGACCTTAGACAATTAACTAGCTGTGTGAACCTAGGTAAGTCACTTAACCCTGTTTACCTTAGTTTACTCATCTGTAAAATGAATTGGAGAAAGAAATGGGAAACCACTCCAATATTTCTGCTGAGAAAACCCAAATGGGCTCATGAAGAATTAGACATGACTGAAAAATTATTAAATAACAATAATAAAATTATAAATATGAGGAATTCAGAAAACTATAAGAATTACAAAGAGATCAGAAGGAGATTTGGAGGTGCTACCTAATCTAATATCTTTATTTTATAGATTAGGGAATGAGAGCTCAGAGAAATTAAGTGATTCTCTAATATGGTCTTTATCCTATATAATTTCTATTCATGGTTCTGAACTATTGGCAATCTACTCTTTCCAAAAGGATTTGCATCCCTGACCAAGGGAGCACAGAACTGGTTTGTTTTCTCAGGCTTCCAAAAGCATGGGACCCATTGAGCAAGATATACATACATGCAAATGTATATACACATATATGTATGTGTATGAATATAACTTCACATCCTCATGAGCCACCAACTCAGCTACCTCTTTTCTTTTAAAATACCCAACCATCTTTATTACCCATTCTCTGCTTCCCTGGCTTTCTTCAGGACTCAACTCAAGTTTTACCTTCTGCAGGAAGCAATTCCTAGTTCTCCCAGATGCTAAGCTTTTCCCCTTTTCGGTGTCTTTCCATTTATTCTATGTGAATCTTGTATATATTTACTTACATGTTATCTTCCCCACTTGGGATCAGGGATTATTTTTTTCCCTTTTCTTTGTAGCCCCTGCACTTAGCATAGTGCCTGGTACACAATAAACATTTGGATATTGCTTTTTTAATAACTTCCTCAATTCTAGGATATATCAACATACGTACTCATGTTCCTTTGGCTACTCAGACTTCTAAGTTTACCAATCTCTTAAAATCCCATGACTTCACACAAGTTACACAAAAAAAAGATAACATATACATGATGTAGCCATCTACCCATATGTATTCCACCTCCATGTTCCAGAGCTCTGAAATTCCCCTCTTTGACTGCAACCTTCTATTCTTCCATCTCTGGTCTTCATTCTTAAAGATCTCCAATTTTTCTACCCCTACCTGTTCTCATGATCTATGACTCCTTTTTCTTTCTTTATAGTCTTGATCTTAATGCTAATGTGTTTAACCATACACTATGTACAACCCTTGACTTCCTTGCTTGCTTGTCTTATGATCGGGCATCTCTTGCCATGCCATAAGTTGAGGGTGACCCTACCATTTTCCCCACTATTACACAAATGCTACTGAATAATCATAAAGAATCATTCCTAATAATTTATGTTTTCTAATTTCAAATTGGCTCTCACTGCCTCACAGTAATATTGATTCCTCAACTGAATGGGATCACTCATCATCTCCCAAGGCTGATCTGAGTTTTCTAGCTTCATGTCTCCAGTTTCTCTGATTAATTTTATATCACACTCTGCAATGGATATCTCAAAGCTTCCTCTTTCTCCTCCAAATTCCTATAGCACCCTTTCCCTCTCAAAAGAAAGCATTGCCTCTTACTCTATGGAGAAAAATAAAGGTCATTTGTTGCAAATTATCTCTTTCCCACTACTCCAAACCTCCAAACCCTTCTAATCTCCTCACCCATCCTTTCCTCAATTCATTCATTCTCAACATCAAATCTAACCGCTTTATTTGTGGATCTTGAAACCATTCCCTTCTTTCTTCTCTAGGAAGTTAGCCTCTCAATCATTGAAAATCCTTTTCAGTTTTTCATTGTTTATATTTGTGGCTTTGTCATTTATTTTAAAAAACAAAACCCCCAACCTCTTCATTTGTTCTTTTCTCAAAATAATATCTTATATCTCTCTTTTTTCTCTTTCACAGCCAAATTCCTATAATAGGTTATCTATATTCTTTGTCTCCATATTTTCACCTCCCATTGACTTCTTAACCCCTTGAAGTCTGGCTCTTGACCTCACTGTACTGAAAACACTTTCCCCCAGATTATTAAAGATCAATAAACTGATAAACCCATTGGCCTTTTGTCAGTACTCATCCTCCTTGATCTTTCTGCAGTTTTTGTCACTGGTCAGCCACCTTCTCCTCCTAAGCATTCTTTCTTCCTTTCACTTCTTTGACACTTTTCTTTTATTTCTTCTCCCTATCTGAATGTTCCTTCTCAGTACCCTTTATTGGATTGTCATACTCCTACCTATTAAATAAATTCCCTTCTTTTGCCTCTAGGATAAAATATAATCTCAGGCTGGCATTTAAAGCCCTTCACAATCTTTCTAGTCTTTTGTCACATCTTTCCTACACTCTTCATTATGGTCAAACTAGCTTAGTAGTTGTTCCTTATATACATCTCTCTATCCTCTACATCTCTGATAAGGAGTTTCTCAAGTCTCTAATGCATTCCCTCATCACCTGAGTCTCACAGAAATTCCTACTCTCTTCCAAAATACAATTCAGATAGCAACATGAAGTTTTCCTGAACCCTTCCTCCCAGTTTCTCTCTCTTGAATTCACTTTGCATTATTTTGTATATACTTACTTGTGCATATATTATATGCCCTCCCTCCCCCAGTAGAATGTAACCTCCTTGAAGACAAGAGCTGCTTCCTTTTCTTTGTTTTCCTAGCATCTAAAAGTGCCTTGCTCAAAATAGGCATTTGATTGTTCAAGGTCATAATGGAAGGAAAATAACAAAATCAAATTCAAACTCAGGTTCCCTGATTTCAGATCTAGTGCTCTTTACATTATTCACTGAGGACGGGTATGACTTGATTCAGAACAAAGGAAGCAAAATGAGGATAATAATACTGTATACACAGTGATTACAATGGACAACCACTAAAGATCTCAGAATTCAGACAAATGCAACAATCAATAGTGGTTCCAGAAAATGGATATTGGATCATACTTCTCCTCCAAAAAGAAGCAGTACACTATGGATGTGAAATGGCACCTATTTTTGTGACTTATATTTGCTATATTGAATACCATTTTGGATTGCTGTTATAAAAGAAGTTTCTATTGGGAGCAATTGCAGGAAAGAGAGTAGGATATAAAAAATGCATTAATAAAGCCTAGAAAATGCTATCCAAGATGCAGCTCTCAGTGAACTCATGGCACAAGTTCATCACTGTCATGTCCTGTTAGGCTTCTCTTTGCACTATTTGGCAGTAGGACACAGCCCAGGAAACCTCTCTAGGGCACATAGGCAGCATTAAGCACCAACAAGGATGCTTTGCTCCTCAGTCAGTGAATCTTTCCTCATCCACTTTAATTCAAGGACCTTTCCTCTATAGATTATCCCCAATTTATCTGACACACTTATTTGTACGCTGTCTCCCTCATTAGACTAGGAACTCCTTGAAGGAACTTTTACCTTTTACTGTTCTTTGTGACCCTGATGCATAGCACAATACCCAGAACTTGGTAGATGCTTAATAGACTATTAAGTACTTAACTAAGTGCCAGGTTCCAGCTGAGTATACAAAGAAAAGCAAAAACTTGCTACTCACCCTCAAGGAGTTCCCATTCTAATAGGGGAAACAACATGCAAACAATTATATACCTGAAAGATATAAAATATTATAAATCTAATTAGGTGCTCATAAGTGCCAGCTGAAGAAAGCCCCAGAGAGGAAAGCTGTCTGGAGCTATTGCTCCAATCTAAAGCTAAAGGACTTCTCAACAGCCATAACTCAACCACCCTTCTTTTCTTATTTCTGTGACAGTACAAAATGTATTGTGTGTATATTGCAATGTATTATTATGTATGAAATGTAAATGTTCTGTATGTACAGTGTAATACATATTTTTCTCAATAGCATATTATTTTTCCAATTACACAAAAATATAGTTTTCAACATTCATTTTTGTAAGGCTTTGTGATCCAAATTTTTCTCCCTCCTTTCCTTACCTTCCCTCTTCACAAGATAGCAAGCAATCTGATATAGGTTAACACATGCAATTCTTTTAAACATATATAAATCAGACCAAAAGGGAAAAACCATGAGAAAGAAAAAACAATCAAATAAACATTCAAAAAAAATAGAAATATTATGCTTTCTTTCACATTTAGTCAACCTAGTTCTCTGTCTGGATACAGAGGGCATTTTCCATTCCAGGTCTATTGGAATTGTCTTGAATCACCACGTACAATGTAATGTATTATTTTGATACTACAAAATATACTGTATTATACTGTTGTATATATAATGTATGTATGATGAGCATATACAATGTATATGTACTATATGTACAATGTAACATATTTTTGTGACAGTACAAAACACAGATACAATACAGAAAAGAGAAGGTTGTATTATATGTGAATGGCAACCTCCCTACATTTTGCTTTCCTAGTATTAGAAGAAAATGAGGAAGGAAAATTCAATAACATTCCAGGGAAAGGAGGGCCTGAGCAAAGTAAACTGTGAGTAAGATAATACCATATGCCCGAGACAGCTTCCTACACTTTGTCCACCCACTTGTTCCCATTACTTAAGCAGCTGTTGCTCTAGCCCCATTTCTCCATGAACTCTTTCTAGAAGAGAAGGAAGAACCTCTACCTAATTCAAATATGAAATTCAAGCCATTCTTTCATACTTTCCACTATACTTCACCCAATGCCTCATAAAATACAGTATCTGTTCATCAGCCTGCCTGCAGAGGTGATGAGAGGTCTTTAAACAGAGGATGGATGACCACTTCTCAGGTATGCTATAGTGAGGATTTCTTTTGTGTATGAGCTGCTCCAGATGGCCAATGAAGTCCATTCCTATTCCCAAATTCTTCAATTCTGAGAAATGTGGCCAAAATCCATATAAATGAAGGACAGCATCAATGGAAGACAAAAATAAAGACCTTTCTATAGCCCTGAACCAGTCAAGACAAGTTCAGAGGGCTTTTTCCACAGCAATAATATATGTAATTATTTGTATTCATAAAGCAATTTACCTACAACTTCCTTGTGCCATAAATAGAAATAACCACTCATCACCTGTACCAAGACCTCATCCATTTGGGAGTGACCCACATTCATCTATGTCATTGAATGCAATAAGGCTTGATTAATCAATGCTTTGATTGTTATTATAAACACAGAGAGGTAAAACAGTTGAGCTGTGAGCCCACTAAAGTATGCTCAATAGACCCACTGTGGGGGGCAGAAAAACCAACTGGCTATCTCCTACTGAGTACCCTTATAAGGAGCTTATAAAAACAATGGGTCTCTGCGCTGGCAAGCTTGGACTTGCCCATATGATATGCTATAGAATTAGATCACACACACACACACACACACACACACACACACACACTACATATAATATATATATATATATATATATATATATATATATATATATATATATATATATATATTTGAGAAAGCCTTGTGTCTTAGACTGTGCAGGAAGCTGGGGTCTCAGACACAAAGAATGTGAAGAATAGGGTATTATATGATCAGCAATTGATGTGTTCCTTACACAAGAACTCATGAAGCCTTCTCTCATGTGTGCCCATGTCACATGTCTTGGGATATTAGTTGTCTGCAATCAGTGATGACCCTAGAAACTCTTCAGCTTAGCTCAAAATAGTGGCTGGGTACAATGAAGTAGAAAGAGCTCATGAAGGAAAGAGCTCGTCTTCCTGAAGTTCCTGTCCATCACAATTGATACTTGGTCTTTTCCTAGTGTCACAAGTCTATGGATCTTCCAGTGAGAATTGTAGAATCTGATTTGGGAGAGATATTGTCATTCCATCAATAAATATTTATCAAGCAGCTAATATGTTCCAGACACTGAGCTAGTCTCTGGAGACATTAAGACATGCAAAAGACAGGCTTTGCTGTCAAGAAGCTCATAGTCTAATGCCTGCTGGGTCACTGGAGGGAATTCTTGGCATCCACTTGCCAGTATATATTAGAAGTAGCTTCTGAGTGGGTCCCAAATTACCAAAAATCAGAGAATTGTGATACAAAACTTGCTTCATGCAACCCTTTCTCTGGATTCATCACCACCACCATTGACATTCACATACTTGCAAAGTATTTAAAATATATTATTTATTTGAGGCTTATAACAGCTTTATAAGATAATAAGTGCTATACAGTTGTTATTATATACCATTTTATCGATGAGAAAACTTAGACTCAGAGATTTAGTTCCTTGTCCACAATCATACAACTAGTAAGTATCAGAGGCATCATTTGAAGCCATGTCTTTCAGTTGTCTGTTGGTTCTGAGATCCCCCATGTATTCATCACTGCAGTACATTTTCCCTCTTGATTGGATATTGCTTCAGTTATATTAAAAATTGTTGCTGTAAGACATGCACATAAAATAACAAATCTGGGTTGTTTTTGTTTTAAGCAAAAATCCTAGAACAATTTTGCTCAATTCATTTTCTTCCTTAAGGTATGACCTTATTTACTCTGGTGAGACTGCCATCCGTCAAAACATTTTTGAAAATCTTTCAGATTTACCTTTCTGTCAAGTTAAGACATTCTAAAAAATCACAGTTTTGTTTTGTTTTGTTTTTTAACACCCAAATGATCACCAACATTATTCTCCAGACTTGACTTTTGATACAATCTACTCTTAAAGAATGAAGATTATTAGTCTCCACGATAGTCAGAAAAATGAAACAAGGTGCAGCAGACAATATCCAAAGAAGGCTCCTAAAAATGTTTTGAACAAGGGTGGTATCACTGGAATGCATATTTAGCCTATCAAGGTAACCTTTGAAGAGGACAAGATTCATTTAGATGGATCAGTTCTGCTATGTTTTTTTTTTTTTTAAATCAGTCACATTAATTCTCTGAGCACACCATGAATGAGCAGTTGACATGATTTTGCAATCATGGTGAATAGTAAGAGGATATTGATCTGGAAATAAAGAATTTTTGCCCCAGAGGGTCCACAAAATGAATAATCGATCCAAAGGTAATCAAAAATTTATTGTCATTTATAATATTCATGCATATTATTTGTAAAAGCCCTATATTCTGCTGCTTCATCCAGGCTTGTCTGGGTATCTGGGTTGTTAAAGGCTTGAGGTAAATCACAAATCCTAGCAAGAGCTTCCAAGCCAAAAAAGCCTCAAGAATAGATTGAAAAGAGGTTATTTCTCTAACTTGCGAAAGGCCCCTTACCTGGTGGTCTGCAGACTTCAGCTATAGCAATTGACAAAAACTGTCTGCTTAGGGATAAAGAATTATGATCTACATTGCTGAAGGGAGGACTCACACTGAGGAAATCACAGATCCTAGAAATATTGAAGGCTACTTATAAGAAATCATCTCTTTGACCATTGAATGTGTGTCCAGCTTAATATTACCTGTCTTAGAAAATCCCTCCAATTCATGTTTACCAGTCATTTGGAAACTGGAATAGTTTTATAAAAATTATCATTTTCAGTTTTCATGAAAGCAAAATAAAATCTGGTTAAAAAAAAAAAAGAAGACTAGAAGTTTTGGGGAAAGTTCCAACCTAAATTGTTAAATTTCTCTATACTAATGAAATATCTATCCCAAATCTTGCATTTAGAGGCAGAATAGTCATGAATAGATGGTCACAATTAAAGTCAGAAAGATCTGGCAGGAACATATACTAATCATGTGACCATGAGCCAATCACTCAATCTCTCATTATCTCAATCTTTCAATGAGTTTGGACTGGCAGGTTACCATTGGTGGAGACAGCTTCTATACTAGGAAAGGTAATTTCATATATCGATGAAATGACATATCTGGATCAAAATAATAAAATAAAATTCATGATATTTCTGAGATACATAAAACCTGTAGTTTGAGGTATGAAACATTCAGGGGCAGGAACTACTTCTGTGAAAGTCACTGGATAAAATGTAAAATGACTCAATGCCCAGGGGAGTTTTTTGATTTTGTTTAACCAAAATCTTTAGGATGTGAATAATTTGATTCCTTTGGTTTTGTGCCGTGAGATTAGAACTTCTTAAAAATGAAAATAATGAAGCACACACAAGAGAGGAAGAAGAGAGGACATGTCTTTCCTGACCTGTCTTTCTGATGCTGGCATGCCCTGGTTTTACTAAGCAATTTATTTTGGGAGTTATTTTAATCCCCCTTCCAAAGCCCCTAATTATTTACTCTTGTTAAGTTGTAATAACCTGAGTTACTGGAGCAGAGAACACTACATTTATTTGTTGGATGGATCCATCTCTTTTTTGTTACAGTTGGATAATATTGTTAGAGAAAAAGGAAGAAGGGGAGGATATGCTGAAGATATTAGAAATAAGTCATGTCTTCTCATGGAGAGAGCAAAGGTGGGAGAAATGAGTCATTTTCTCTCTCCTTCAAAATGCTCTGCTCCTGAAAATCTATGGGCTGGAATAAGAAATCTATTCCATAGATGTATTTTGTTTGAGAGGATTCCCATAGGGTACCCTAAATTCTCATTTTAGCCAATGATTTCAGCTTTCCTAGAACTCATAAGGAAGCAAAGTAGACTGGTTAGCATTCTATTTTCTTCATTCCTTGGTCTTCTTCCGCCCAAAAGAACAAATAATTCTAACAGTAGCACTTCTCAGCAGACAGACTGTATAGCTGCTCCCCTTCTTCCACGAGGCAACATCTTGAATTTAAGCCAAGCAGCTTCAATTTTTACAAATCTCAAACTGTAGCTAATAGTTAATATATTTATAGGTCACAGAATCACAGAAAAATGGGATTTCTGACCTAGAAAGGACCTTGGAGATAATCTAGTCCCACCTTCTTGTCTGAGACTATTAAGTGTCTCAATAGCTAGAGGATTACACCTGGAGACAGGAAGACTTAAATTTGAATTTGATCCCAGATATTTATTAGCCATATGACTCTAGGTAAAATACATAAACCTCTCAGGGTTATTGTGCAGATAAAAATTAGGAAAAGTATGTAAAATGTTTTGTATTATTTTATTATTACCATTATTACTGTTGTTATTATTTGACAAAGGGTCCAAAATACAGAGAGGTATTTCTAACTCTTTTCTCTATCCCAGCCCTTTTCACAGTATCATACTAATTTCTCCATGTTATTGGAATAAGCCACTTTACTTTTCCATTGAAACACCACCCTACTAGAAGTTGATAAAATTCTTAACTCATCAGTTTAATGAGATTGTTATGTCATTAGATAGATCAGATAGGGTTAGAGAAGGTTCAAGATAGACATCTAAAACTATCAAAAAGGTTGGAATTGAGGGGAGATTATTGATTGTCCTTTGAAGAAAAGTGGGTTGGAAAAAAACAAAGAACCCATCCCACTATGAACTGTCTTATTTCTGATGAAGGTAACTACCATCCTTCTAGTCAACCAATTTCACATCTTAGTGCCATCCTTTCCTGTCTCTCATTCCCCTGCATAGCCAATCAATTCCCATTTATTATCTTTTCAGTCTCCAAAATATCTTTCATTGTGCCCTTAGCAGTTAGTACTCTTCCCCCCAAATTATGTGTGTGTGTGTATGTGTGTGTATCTATAGCTATATCTATGTGTGTGTATATATATATATACACATTTTATCCAGTGACTTTCACAGAAGTTGTTCCTGCCCCTGAATGTTTCATACCTTAAACTACAGGTTTTATTTATACATACATACATATATATATATATATATATATATATATATATATATACAGACATAGATATAGCTATAGATACATGTGTGCATATTCCAGATATCTAGCACAGTAATATATTCTTCATAACTCTTCACCAAAAAAAAAAAAAACCCCATATAGGATCACAAAGAATCAATAACTATTGAAAAATGACTGAACAACAACAACAAAATGCTTATTGGTTGACGACTAAGTTCACGACAGATAACTGCTAATCTTGCAGCAGGAGCATGAGAGCTGGGAGTTCAAGAATCCTGAGTACTAATTCTGTATCCCTTCTTATAAAACTCAAATACTCATCCTTTAGACTACAGCTCATGGATTCAACTTGCCTGGAATATCTCAGTTTCCTTATATTTAGAATGATAGGGTTGGATGATCCAAGTCTAGACTACATAGAAGAATCCAGGCCAGTATAATTTGAATATCTCTAAAAGTTCTCTTGTTACTTTGGTTGTCAAAACCTGGTTTTGGTCCAACTCAATGATATAGTAGACTCCCACTAACAGTCCAGATTTTATAAAGTTGGAGTAGCAATGGCCCCAGTTTCCTTCCCTATAAGTATCAACAGGAACAGGAATCCCCCACCAAGATTTATAGGAATGGTTTCATATTATAAGTGCTAGGTTTCTTGGGAGCTAATTCCAAGAATGACATTGTTCCTGTCTTTCCAAAAGCCAAGATAAATTTAAGTATTGGAGTTCATGTTGGATATACTCCAGCCATCAAAGTATCTGACTACCATTATCTATATTTAGCATAGCCAACAAAGTAGTGAAGAGACAGACCCTGGAGAGCCAGTGGAAAGAAGGTTAGTTCTGGGAGGTATACAACCTGAGTCCAAGTCTCAGCTCTCATACAGGCTGTGTATACAAGTCACTGTCCCTCTGTGAACCTCAGTTTTTTTATCTGTAAAATGAAAATGAGGTGGCTGAACTAACTCACTTCTAATTCCTCCATTTATTACCTGTGGTTTTAGTGGGTGGCTTGTTCTTCTATGAGTCATTTCAGACTTCCCTTCTTTTACACCCCCAATATCAAACCCAGAATTGGGAACAGGCAGGCAAGGTAGGCAGCCACCCCATGACATCAAAAATGGAGGAGTGGAGCAGAGGATGTAACAAGGGACACTTTCTAATAAGGTTTGAATAAATACACATTTTCAGTGTCAGAACATTATGTCCTCTATATCATGCAAGCAAGGATATACTGGTAAATGTTTAATACTTGGATCTTGTTTTAAAAAAAATAGTAACAACAGTCCCAAAAGGTCCACACATTCATATAAATACATATACAGATAACACACTTTTAAGTTCAATTGTATTATTAACATTTTCCCCCAGTTCCTTCTCAAGTTGGATAATCAATGGAATAATAAATCAAGCCCTGATTGTAGCATTTGAGTATTTCCAGGTTTAAATACTCACATTGAAAACTGAACAGTAAGCTCTTGGGAGCTGGCTTCAGTCCATCCCTACATGTAGATATTTCTTTTGTGATAAATCATGTATCCTAGTGACAGCAAAAAACTATTGGTGGACAGTAGCACAAATTCTTAAACTTGTTTCAAGTCAATGAACCTCTTAAGACCTCAGTTTCTTCATCTGTGAAATGACAGGGCTGGACTCGGTGAACTTTACTTAGGCAACACAGATGCTTGTTCCTTCACTGCCATATCTCACAGCAGACCTGTCTCCTTCCTGCCCATATCAACTCTAATCCATGTTTTTATTGCTTCACAACTAGACTATCTAAGCAGTCTCCCTGCTGCTCTCTCTATTGCTAGTTTCTCCCTCCAATCCATCCTGCCTGAAACTATTTCATTAAATGTGAGATCCTCTGCCTAGGCTTCCCCACTGCCTTCTCCCTTCTCTTCCCTGCTCCCTCCTACTTTCCCTTAATATATTCAGTTTTGTTTCTTATTACTCCTCCACATAGCAAACCTGCTGTCTCCTCTCTGTACACTATTTCCTTATCTCACCCCATTGTCTATGCACATTCATATTCTTTATTTTTTTTACTTAATAGTATTTATTTTCCAATTACATGTAAAATGGTTTTTAACATTTATCTTTATAAGATTTTGAGTACCAAATTTTTCTCCCTCCCTCTCTTCCTTCCCCTCCCGAAAACAGTAAGCAATCTGATATAGGTTATATATGTACAATTGTGTTAAACATTTTCATATTAGTCATGGTGTAAAAGAATCTTAGAACAAAAGGGAAAAACCACAAGAAAGAAAAAACAAAAATAATGGAAATAGTATTCTTTGATTTGCATTCAAACTTCATAGTTCTTTCTTTGGATGGTATATATATTCTTTCAAGTACAATTCCATCCCTCACTTACCTCCCCAACCCAGATCTCTATCTTCTTTCAAAACCTGGATCAAAATTGACTTTTTCCAATGGCACACATAATCAGAACTGGAAAGGACACCAGAGATCATGTACTTTAATCCAGACATTTCATAAATAAATTATAAGAAAAAATAACGATTGAGAGTAATCTCTATTATCACAACAACAGAACTCAAATCCATATTTTTGGCATTCTTTGCACTATATTTCACTGCCTTCTAGCATTACTCTGTTCGTTTTATCTGTGTTTCCTCAATACTTCACATCTCTACCTGAGAAATTAATCTTTGCCATTGTGGCAAGGTGGCTCCAAGCCAATGGCCACTAACAGTTCTGTCTCTCCTCAGCCTGGATTCTAGTGAAGTCTTGAGGCAGCCTGGGGCTGATTTGCATAGACCAGCAGGACAGTGTTCAGGAAAACAGAAAAACAAAGTTCCCCTTCACAACTCAAGATTCAGTAGAAGATGCTGAAGGAATGGAAGACACAGGAACCAAGAGCTGAGAAATGAGAAGATGCACTGGCTGGTTAATTCTCATTCAAGCAGGAGTAAAAACTGGAGACCTCTGCTTTCAAAGAAAGCAAGTCCTTCATTTTGGTAAAAGAGAGTACAAGACCAAAAGTATTAAGTAGCCAAGATTTATTCTGACTCAACAAAGACCGGAAAGTTTCAAATATCCCAGACTACCTCAGACCTAGAGCTAGAAAGTTTCAAATATACCAAGTCATTCCAATCCTGCCTATTTCTCTCTGAAAGAACTGTTAATACTGGTTATACTTTCAGAGTTGCCTTCTCATGGTTCAACTGCTTGAGAGAGAACACCAATTACTGAGGGAAGAGATCAATGAGAAGCAGGAAATGCCCCAAGAAAAATCAAGGGGGCAAATGAACATCTATACATATGAGTCCCATCTTGCAATATAGCTGCTCCATATTTTGTACTTCTAACTAAGACGTGTTGACCTCATCTTATTTTGTATGCATGTTAAGTTAATTATATGAAGAAATATATTTAGAAAAAGTGCATGTTTAATCTATATTGAATTACTCTCTGTCAAGAGGAGGGGGGAAAGAGGGAGAAAATTTCAGAACACACAATTTTGCAAGTGTGAATGAATATTTTCTTTGCATGCATTTTGAAAAACAAAAGGCTATTATTATTTAAAAATAAAGTTATAATGAAATTATATCATTAAGGACATTTAAATTATGAAAAGTCATATAAACATGATGTGGAAGTGGGGAAAGAAATAGAGACAGCAATACAAAGGAGAAATTCAGAGATAGACAGACAGACAATGACAAAGTCAGAGACAGAGACAGAGGCAGAAACAAACAGAGAGAGAGAGAGATTGATTCAGAGACAAACAGATACAGATAGATAGAAATGACAATTTAAATACCAGAAAGAGTCTGCCTGCTATTACATTCAAGGAGTGTGAAAAATCATATTCTTCTGTCAAGTTTTTTTCTAGAGTATTTTTTCTTTAGTCATATTTTCCTGACAGCTAAATTTTTATCAGTCTTTATTTTCTTTTAAAAGTCCTGGTTCTTTCTCTCTCTGAACAATAGCCTAGCTGGGCACGGTGAAAAGTGAAATAAAACTATAATAAATAAAAAATTAAAAATTAAAAATGAAATCTATATTTAATTGTTTCCATAGCAACCATCAACCATCTGCTCTCTGATACAGACGACCTTCTTTCAAAGATACCCTATCCAAGGATTCAATAATACTGCTGAGAAAACTAGAAAACAGACTGGTAAAAATTAGGTTTAGACCAACATCTCCTACTACATATCAAAATAAGCTCCAAATGGCTATATGACTTGGATGTAAAAAATAAATAAAGTAGAAGAGCAGAGAAGAAAATAATTTTTTTAATTATGAATTAGGGGAAAATTCATGACCAAATAAAAGATAGAAGTGTGCAAGATATAAATGATCAGTTTTTATTACATAAAATGTAAATGGTTTTGTACAAACAAAACCAACATAGCTACAAGTAGAGAGGAATCAGTTTTTTGGAAGAAAAATTTTTTCCAGCAAGTTTCTCTGGTAAAGATACAATTTCCAATATAGAAGGAATTGATTCAAATTTATACAAATAAGATCTGTTCAGCAATTGATAAATGGTCAAAGGATATGAACAATCAGTTCTGAAGGAACGGAATCCAAGCTAGCAAAAAACATATGAAAGGCGCTCCAATAATAATAATTTGAAAAATGCAAATTAAAGCTGTTCTGAAGTACTACCTCACACCCATTATATTGGCTAAGCTGAAAAAAAATGGAAAATAACAAATGTTGAAGGCCTGTAGGAAACAGGGGTGAAGATATGAATTAATCTAGCTATTCTGGAAAGCAATTAGAACCATTTCCAAAAGGTTACTAAACTGTACATCCCCTTTGAACTAGTGATACTACTCTCTGGGCTTATTCCTTAGAGAGATCAAAGAAAGAAGAAAAAAGACATATATATACATATATAATTTTAAAAGTATAGCAGTTCTTTTTATGGATGCAAACAATGGAAAACTAAATGCCTATCAACTGGGAAATGGCTGAAAAATCATTGTATATGAAAGTAATGGAATACTCTTATGCCAAAAGAAATTATAAGAGATGTTTTTGGAGAAAGTTTGCATAAATTGATATAGAATGAAGTTAACAAAACCAGGAGAACCATGTGTACAATAACACTAAGAACTCTAAAGAATGTAATGGCCAATTACTCACTACTCTGGAGGACTGATGATAAACAACAAGAGCTGATGGATTTCTGATGCAGAATGACACATATTTTTAGACAGTGTCAATGTAGGGATCTGTTCCAATTGGTGATATGAGTGTGTTACAAGGGTATTGTTTTGTTTTTCTTTCTCAGTGCAAGGGTGGATGGGGGAATGGGTGAAAAAGAAAAAAAGTTTATTAACTGAAAAAAAATTAAAAATAAACTCTAATTTCTTTTCTGCTACAACTGTATTTTATATGTGATTTAATATATTTCAAAGCTAATTTTATCATATATTTATTGTATAGTATTTGTGTATATATTGTATATATATATATATAGTCTACATTGTGTATATATATGTAATTGCTGACTTTATTCCTTTTTACTGAAACAAACTCCTACCACAAACTCTCCCTACATCCAATCTCTCCTTTCTCCAATCCATACTCCATATAGTACCAGAATCTGGCCACATTACTCCCTACCTCAAGAAGCCCAACTGGCTTCCCTCAAAATCATGTGAAGTTAACAAGCACTTATTAAGTACCTACTATGTGGTGGGCACTGTGTTAAGTCCTGGATGCAATCAATCAAACATAAACCCTTCTGGCATTTAACTCCTTGCATGATCTGGAATCAAGTGGCCTTTTTGTTTTCCTTTTCACATGATGTTTTATTTCCCGTTCTTATGCTTATACACAGCCTGTCCTCTAAGCTAGGAGTATATCCTCTTCTTATACTTTCCTCTAGACTCCTTCAAAAGTCACATCATATTCCAACTCTTAAATAAAACCTTTCCTGATCCCTTAACTGCTGTGCTCCTTACCCCAACTGCTCTCTATTTATCTAATGTTTATTTTGTGTATGTTTTTTGTACTTATTTACATATGTACATATTTCTCTCAATAGAATCTAAACTCCTTGGAAGCAGGAACTGCCAAGGCAGTATTGCTGATTTTGGACCCCCAGCATCAGACATAGTAACAGGTACACACTTAAAAATATTTATTAGTCACTTGATTAAAGAGAAGTTCCTGGGCACCACAATATGAACTGTTACTCTTCGAGTGTTTGTATAAGGGTCTTTTACGTACATCTGTGGAAACCCAGACATAAACTACATTCTACAATTCGGGAGGCAAAATGACTCAAAGAGAAAATAACTGAGGGGTATGGCTGTCCTCAAAATTGAACCCAGTCAATATATACCTGGAGCTGCCATTCAATATATTATATAACTCAGGGTTGGAGACAGGTACAACCAGAAAAGATTATAGCAAAACTATTACCTGTTAAATCTTCATGTAAGAAAACTTTTCCCAGTAATCAGGACCATGTAAATACGTGTTAGGATGCTTTGAGCCATTCAATTATTAGTTCTGTCCCTCTAGAAATCTTCAAATGAATGCTAGATGACAACTCATTGTGGAAAGGATTCCACTGAAGTCTCTTCACCTCTAAGATTCAGTATTGCTTTTATTTTCTCCTTCATATGTGTATGGAATATATCTTTGAAATAAATACAAGGTAATTTTCAGGGAGAGACACCAGCATCTGAAGTAGAGAAAAGCCTTCATCTAGAAGATGGAACTTATGTTTGAGGCTCAGCTTTCTCATTGCTAAAATCAAGGTATTAGACTAAATAATTTCTATAGTCCAGAGAAGCTCTAACATCATACAACTGTAATCTTTTAAAAGGTAGGAATAAAGTCTTGTTATCCCTTCCCCAATTCTCCATTTTCCCCATTGCCTAATAAAGTACTTAGCAGTAGAAATCACTCAATAAACTGACTAATTGACAAATGGGAACCTTCCAGATATTAATCAAAATTCAATTATTTAGCACCTATTGTGTAGAGGGGTGGGGGGGGAGGGGGGGGAGGAGAGAGAGAGAGAGAGAGAGAGAGAGAGAGAGAGAGAGAGAGAGAGAGAGAGAGAGAGAGAGAGAGAGAGAGAGAGAGAATCTAAGACCAGATTCCTTTCAGCAAGGATCTTGTAGTTCAGGTAAAAACATAATTCTTTGTGCCTTTATACAATATAACTATATTTTACTTGTACTTTAAGGAATTATGATTTTTGGGGGGATGAGTATTCCCTCTCCCAAGGCCAGTCATAACTAGCATAACTGAAAAATCAAAACAGAGCTTCTTTACCCTTTTATTATTATTATTGTTATTTTAAATTTTCATGGACCTCTTTGATAACCTGGAAAAACTTATAGACCCTTTTTCAGAATCATATGTTCAAGTACATAAAATAAAACACATAGAATTACTTGGGGAATAAAATAAAACAATTATCAAAATATATTTAAAAACAACAAACAGGACCACAGGCTAAAATTTTCTATGGATAAAAAATTTGACCAACTTGGTAATGAGCCTCTCTAAACTTGACTAGGACTGATGCTTAGATAACAAATATGCAATCTACCAGCACACCCATTTCTTTTCCCCCCCAAGGCAATTGGGGTTAAGTGACTTGCCCAGGGTCACACAGATAGGAAGAGTTAAGTGTCTGAGGCTAAATTTGAACACAGGTCCTCTTGACTTCAGGGCTTGTAATCTATCTACTGTTCCAACTACCTGTCCCTAGTGGGTCCATTCTTGAAAATTTTCTAACCTAGTAGGCATTGCTATGGCTTGGGTTTCACTAGGAGAGCCTTTAAGAATACATGGCCTTGGGGAAGGGGTGAGGAGAAGGAGGAGAAAATTTGGAACATAAGGTTTTGCAAGGGTCAGTGTTGAAAAATTATCTGTGCATATGTTTTGAAAATAAAAAGCTTTAATTAAAAAAAAAGACCAACTCCCCCCCAAAAAATTCCAACAAAATAAACACCACTGCCACCAACAACAAAAAATACATGGCCACTGCCACAATGATATATTACAGTAGGACTTAGTGGAAAGTGATCATACTAATTAGGATGAAAGTCATTTTAGGTACTTTGGTGCTGGAAAAAGAAGAAGAAGGTAGGGATATATTGTCCTACATACTGTGTTAGTATGTTTCATTATGCTTGTGTTCCAGATTCACGATGGCTGCTTTGTCATCCTGCTACTCCGGGTAAGTTTATTCTAGCCTTATGTTCCTCCATCACCACCACTCTGAGTTTGATTCAGCAACTTATATTCCATGATTCCAAGATGTCTCCTATCTTGTGGTGGCTGATATCATCAGATGTTTAAGTTTGGCATAAACAAGCACAAAACCCTTTTCTCTAACCATTAGATTAGAAAAAGCACTTCCCTTTATAGAAATTGAATAAAAACCTACGTACTTGTTGGCCAACTCAGACAAAATCTGTCACTTCTTATTTGAGCCGTCTTTGGAGATATCTGTTACTCCAGACACTTTTATTGTTCATTAATGAAGAGAGCCATCTTCACCCAGAGAGAGAACTATGAGAAATGAGGCTGGCCCACAACAAAGCATTTTTGTTTTCCTTTCTAGATCTGATTTTTCTTGTGCAGTAAGATAACTATATAAATATGTATACATATATTACATTTAAACATATACTTTAACATATTTAACATATTTTGGACTCCCTGCCATCTAGAGGACGAGGTGGAGGGAAGGAGGGGAAACAGAAGGCTTTGCAGGGGTCAATGTTGAAAAATTACCCACGCATATGAAAAAGTTATAATTTTTTAAAAAGCCTATTGGTAGCTGTGGAGGCCATCTCTTCAAACTCAGCCAAGATGCTATAGTGAGATGAACAAATGAACAGTCTGCTTCAACAACATAAGATCAGAGGACCCAAGAAAGGAGAACTTGAACTGTTGCTGCCAAGTTATCCAGGGGTTTGTCCCCAGGGAAAACCTAATGTTTTAGAGGTAAATCGGGTTTCTCAGACTTTCCTTTTAATTTACAAAGCTTCTTCCTTTCTGCACTTTTACTTCACCCAATCTTACCTCCCATTATTACCTAAAACATGTCTGTGCTCTAGACCGGCTGGTCTCTATGGCCCTATGAACTGTCCTATTTTCACTCCTTTCTTGGTTCCATTATTCAAGTCATCACCTTTCTTCCTCCCATTTGTCTAAATCTTTCCACCCAACCCATCTTTCAAGGCTTAGATGAGCTCTTCTGTTCCAAGAAGCTTTTCTTGATCAGTGCAACATACATTGACTGATGTTGAAATTTGAAGTCTAACGATATATAAATTTACACTTACATTATGGTTTTCATTCCCACATTAGACTCTAAATACATTGAGAAAAGGGATGGTCTTTCATTTTGCTTTATAACACAGTACCTGACATATAGCAGGTAGTTAATAAATGCATCTTGACTGACTGGCACTGATTTTTATTGTGTGATAATTAATCTCATTGCCCTGTCTATCTCTGTAAACTATGTCTTTCTTAAAGGCAGGGATCACATTTTATGCATCTCTGTATCTCCTACTTTGTCTAATAAAATACTGTTTGGATAATTAATTTATTGTTGTAGTAGTCATTTAGTAGAATGCAAGCTGACAGAGGAGAGGGGATATTTCACTTTTGTCTTTGTATCTCTAGTGCTTAGCACACATAAGGTGCTCAGTAATACTTTTTGAATTGAACTCTAATAATTGAAAACCACAATCAATCCAAAAGTTTCATTGTAAACAAAAGTTTAACTTTTCCCCTCCTAGGTGTTTTTTTGGGGGAAAAGGGACACACCCTGTTCCTTTGCTACTACTGATTTCTTTGACCAAGAATTAAATTGATCTATCCATTCAAGTACCAGTGAGCTTTAAAGCAGAGCCAGGACTAGGTACTGGTATCTGTGTAGCATTGGCATTTATGTGGTTCAGTGGATAAAGTTGCTGGACCTGGTCTTAGAAAGACATGACACTTATAAGCTGTGTGACTTTGGACAAGTCCCTTCATCTCCATTTGCCTCAGTTTCCTCATCTTCAAATTGGAGATTAATTAATTAATTAACCTTTCTCCCAAGGTTGTTGTGGGAACAAAATAATATTTGCAAAACACATTGCAAGCCTTAAACTATTATATGGATGCTAATATTGTAATCATTACTACTAATAATAATACTCCTCCCTCTATCCTTCCCCCCTGATTGAATCTTAGGTGACTGCCCATTTTGTTTCTTATTTCTGATGAAAATTGGGTATTGATCTTAGCTATTGGTAGATTCTCCCCATAGATTCCATCTACTCTAACTCCTCTCTACCCCCTGCCACTATCTCCCTGTTCATTTCTCAACGACTTTTATTTCCTTATTGATTTTTAACCCCCTGTTCCTTCTCCAGTGAGGGCAGCCACACAATCACCTTCAAAGACCACAGAAATGGGCATCTATCCGTGCTGGTGCACTTGCTGTGCTTGTGGATTGTCTTTGACAAATCACTCAATATTCCCGGATCCCAGTTTCCTCATCTGTAAGTTGGGAACAATAACTCTGCTTCCCTCCCTTCTTCCCAGGCATATTCTGTAACTGGAGTATATTTGATAGCAATCAACAAAATGATAAAGCAGCCTGCTCCCCGCTGGAGTTAGGCAGTGGAGTGAGACTATAAACTGTTCCTGATGCTTTTTGATGGCAACTCAATAGACTCTAGAAAGCAATTAGAGTCCCCTCAGCATTTCTCTCTGCAGCTCAGCCACTGTCTTCAAGCAGTGACTAACTTGTCAAGACCAAATGGGGCCCCCTCCTGACCAGATGGATTTGGCACAATGGGATGCTAAATCCTCAGAAATGGTTTTCCTAACAAAAGGGGGCAAAAGGAAAGAACCAAAAGGAAAGAGCCATAAATAGATGGCACTCTGCTTATAGCAGAGATAAAATGAGGCAGAGAGTGAGAAACACAGGGCTGCCTATATAAAGAGAGACAGGAAATATAGTGAGACAACATAAGAAATTATATATGATATATATGTAGCAAACAAATATAGAGAGACAAAGAAATAGAGACAGAGAGAGAGACAGAGAGACAGAGAGAAAGGAGAGAAAGGAGAGAGAGAGAGAGAGAGAGAGAGAGAGAGAGAGAGAGAGAGAGAGAGAGAGAGAGAGAGAGAGAAAGAGAGAGAGAGAGAGAGAGAGAGAGAGAGAGAGAGAGAGAGAGAGAGAGAGAGAGAGAGAGAGAGAGAGAGAGAAGGAGAGGAGACAGAGAAGAGGATCAAACAAAAGAAAATTACTCTAACAGCTCAGGATGCAAAGTTGTCTGTGAAGATGTAGCCCTCTGGGAAAGGCTAGCCCCTCTCTATCCACAGGGGGCATTTACCTTTAAATGACATCATGGGACTCTTGCCAAAAGAAACTTCCTTTTGATGTGATTTCCTCTTACCTTGATCAGAGAGATTAAGTATTTGATTTGGTTACAGGAAGGCAGTAAGTAACTGCTTCCCAGAGCCCAGAAAAGGACAGCAGCCTCTCTCTTACTTTGAAGCGGGAGGAGAAGGGAGACGGACAGACAAAGAGACTGACAGAGAGACCAAGACAAAGACACATAGAGAGATACAGAAAGAGAGATAAACACATAGAGATAGACACAGACACAGAGATACAGAGTCACAGAGACAGAGAGAGAGGACAGAGAGAGAGAGAGACACACACACACAAGAATAGAGACAGAAAGACAGAGACAGACATAGAGACACACACAGAGAGAGACAGAGAGAGAGGACAGAGAGAGAGACAGAGAGTTCTAGTTTAAGAGATTGCCTCATTTATTCTTTACGGAGAAGTGTGTATGTTGGATCAAGAAAAAGAAAATTTACTGATGGAACTTGTGGTTGAGTTGTACAGCCGAGGATTGGGGGTAGAGGGCAGGCCTTGCCTACTTTTGCCACCTTCTCATGTATTTGTGTCACCATGTATCTCCTGGGAAAGTCTTGCACCTGGGCTATGCTGCAGATCTGAGACCCAGAGAGCACTGAACAGCTGATTGACAATAACTGTGCACAAGCCTTAGAGAGTTGGGTCCCTGATAACATTCTCTACAATGAACACATGCCTGAGACTGAGGGATCCTGACATTCCCAATACTAAAAAAAAAATATAATTTTCTTTCCCCCAGAAAAAATGTTAATTTTAACATTGAATAAATAGTAGGGAGAAATCTTAGGGGCAAAAGGCTCCTTGCAGAACTAACAAGGAAAGATAAAGTCACCCGGGCTGTCACCTGGAGTTTAATCTAGTCCTGGGCATGGCCTCTGCTGGTTGACCAAAGATGGAATACTGTTTTGTTTTGTTTTTTTTTACTTTCAGAAAAAAACCAAACCTTCCAAACTAACAACCCCTGATGACAGCAATAAAGAATGGAAAAAACAATAAATCACATATCACTACCTCAAAATTCATAAGAGACTAAAATTCTCTTCTTGTACAAATAATCTCTAGACTCTACAGTCAAGGTTAGGCATGTACATGGGGTTCATGTATTTCTAAGCAATGCTAGCCCAAACTGGCATAACAGAGCTCAGAGAAGGAAGGAACACAGACTTTTGTGAGGGATCTGGGAGGAATTAGGGACTAATTTATGGGGAAGAGGACCAGCGGCTAACACCATATACATACATTTATAGAAGGATTTTGGTCTGGAAGGGACCTTGTAAAACATCTAATCCAGTCAGATATTCCAACCTGAGGTCCAATCTTGCCACAAGATTTCCTAAGAGATCTATTGATGAAATTCAGGGAGTTTGTGGACTTCAACAGGAAAAAAAATCCAGCTTTCTTTCATTATAATTGATTTCCTTTTGTAATTCTGTATATTTTGTTATATGCATTTAAAAACATTATTCTGCAGTATCCTTAAACTTCAGATTGTCAGAGAGAAACAGATCGACATTTTTCAGTTAAATTTTGATTCTCACGGAGAATACAGGTTCAACACCTGCAGTCAAGCCTTCTGACCTTATTCTGCTGGGGAAAGACCTTATTTCTCCCTTATGTCATACTTACCTCCAGGTTTCCCAGGTCCCACCCTGTTGAGATCTTTAATTCTTGTTTATGTCTACCTTCCAAAGCCAGACTCAAAGAATTTCTCTCCCTCTTGCAAAGGGAGCTGTTGGTCTCTGGGCCTTGGGGCCATTTGTTCCCCTGCCCAATGGAGCACCAACCATAGTGACCCACCTATGCACACCACGTCCATGAAGCCATACATCCCATAGCAGATCTGGAAGAGGAGGTCCTGGCGCTGCCATTTGGCCGAAGGACTGAAGGTGGACCAGATGAGCCAAGAGATGCTGGCAATGAGGAAAAGAGAACCCAGGATGGCTGCTGCAATCTGGACTTTCTCAATGACCGTCAGAGAAATGGCTTGCCACTGGGGAGGACAGAACAGGAGGTTAGCAAGATGCTTGGACAGCCTTCTCCAACCCCACCTCTTCCAAATCCACTGCCATCCAAACCAGAGTCTCCTGGATTATTGAAATCTTTGATGTAGTTGCAAGCTTCTGACAAGCCACAGAACATTTAATTCCCCCATATCAGTGGATAAAAATATCTGAAAGATTGGGGGGGAGTCTGTGTTGGTGGAAAAGTCCATAGTTTAAGGAAGATACAAGGGAACCAAACAGAATTATGGACAATGCACCATCAAAGAGAAGCTTTTGTCTGGACTACTCTGAGGGACTTGGCTGAACACCAATAGAAATTTTGACTCTCTGTTCAGGCAAGGATCCAAAAGATTTTGTGTTGGTACCAAGGCTGAAGTCACATAAATTAAAACAAGAAGGGGCTAAGAAGAGGAGACCAAAAGTCTTTGAGCTAGTTTTGAGTACCAGGAATGACCTATAAGACTTGACATCCTCTTCCTCTCACACACTAAATTTGGATGGTTCCAAAGACTATGTCCTAAGTCCTCTTTTTTTTTTTTTCTTTCTCTACATTCAATCCCTGGTGATCTCCTCCATTTCCATGAATTCATACAATATCTTGGTACAAATAACTTAACAATCTAGCCTTGAACTCTCTTCTCTAAACTCCAGCTACCAACTATCTGCCAAATATCTCTTTCCCTGTGAAGAATATTCCTTCATCACATGACATTCAACATGTCCCCAAACTAAACTCCTTTCAAGAATAATCTGGTATAGGTTGGATTGAAGTTCCCTCCAACTTTGAAATGTCATATGTTTGGGATTGATCTGTGTAATTTCTTGGTCTCTCTCTCTCTCTCTCTGCTCTGCCCCCCCATTCTCTTTTTCTCTATTTCTCATTCTCTCTGAGTCTCTGCTTCTGTCTCTCTCTCACACACACACACACATCTTTATTTTTATTTTTATTTTTTTCCCTGAGGCAATTGGGGTTAAGTGACTTGCCCAAGGTTACACCCAGGAAGTGTCTGACATCAGATTTGAACTCAGGCCCTCTTGACTTCAGGGCTGGTGCTCTATCCACTGCACCACCTAGCTGCCCCCACATACACATCTTTAGAAGAAATTTTAAGAGTAACAGTGCTAAAATCAATCAAGCATTGCACTTTACTGTTTCCATGAGTTATTTGATGGGAAGAAGGTTGCCTCCATAGGAAGCTCAAGCACATTTTCTTTCCAGAGGTAGTCCAAGGTCTCAGGGCAGTATCATAAGGCTAATTGTGTGTATCTCTGAGGTGAAAGAGTCTCATTGGAATGTTGGGGTGCTGCTGTCTAGCAGTCCTGAGTTTTCTGAAAGGAATTCAAATCACAAGGGTGCATTATGAGTAGGGAGGACTTTAGGATCCTATAAAAAGTGGGACTAGCTGGAGAGGGAGACTTGTTTGGATTTTTTTTTTTTTTGTGGGCTATTCTGAATCTTTTTATATCTTTACTTGTTTGCAGGATAGAATAAATGGTATATTCATTGTTAATTTGTGTGCTTGTATGGGATTTGGGAGATTTTTTGACCACATATATAGAAATCCAGATACAATCTATATCCACAGATTTTCCCTAAGTAATCTCTGAGAACAGCATGACCCAAAGAGTATGTTTGGGGTCCCTAAGAATGAACTCTGTTTTTACAAACCCAAAACCTGGGAACTCTGGACTGTCAAGTATATCCATCATTCTGTAAATTCATCTCACCTCGATCTGTCCTCCATAGTAAGAAGCCTGTGTATATCCTATGATACAACATGGATTAGGGGTCCATACCCTACTATGGTATAAGAAAAGGAGAGGGAGTTTCAGAGATTATCTTTTTCTGTCCTGGGACATACCAAAGATGTTGTCTACGCTCTAAATCTTAGTGCCCTTCTCTAACTAAAGGGAACCAGAATGAAGCAGGGGGACAGCTACTTAGTTTCAGAATGGATCTTTTCCTAATGCCTCATCATTGAACTGTCTGCATTCAGAGAAAGAGCTACATAAAGCTATCCAATTCTAGTGTGACTGGGAGTTGTATAACTCACACACAGAATTTCCTCACTTTCAGCAGACCATATGTGCTCACTCAGTGATTGGGTCCTTTGGAAATGTCATTTCATTGCCTCAGATGATTCCAGAGTGAGCGAGGGAGCACGCAAGAGTGAGCTAGAGAACTAGAGAGAAAGAGATTGAGAAAGTGAGCAAGAGAGAGAGCAAGAGAGTGAGAGAGACAGAGCAAGAGCAAGCAAGAGAGAGAGATAGAGAACGAGAGCAAGTGAGGGAGAGAGAGAGAGAGAAAGAGAGAGAGAGAGAGAGAGAGAGAGAGAGAGAGAGAGAGAGAGAGACAGAGACAGAGACAGAGAGACAGAGAGACAGAGAGACAGAGACAGAGGCATATAGAAAGAGAGAGAGAGAGAAAGAGAGAGAGAGACATAAAGAAAGAGAGAGACATAGAGAAAGAGAGAGAGACATAGAGAAAGAGAGAGAGACAGAGAAAGAGAGAGAGACATAGAGAAAGAGAGACATAAAGAAAGAGAGAGAGAGACATAGAGAAAGAGAGAGAGAGAGAGAGAGAGAGAGAGAGAGAGAGAGAGAGAGAGAGAGAGAGAGAGAGAGAGAGAGAGAGAGAGGGAATGAGTGAGAGAAAACAAGATGGCCATTTTTAAAAGTCCTGCTGAGGTTGTTTTGAGAGTGATGAAGCGGGGCTCACTGACCAATCACTCCAAGGAACTTTAAAAAGAAAGTGACTGGGGGCAGCTAGGTGGCGCAGTGGATAGAGCACCAGCCTTGAATTGAGGAGGACCGGAGTCCAAATCTGATCTCAGACACTTAACACTTCCTAGCTGTGTGACCCAGGGCAAGTCACTTAACCCCAGCCTCAGGGGGAAAAAAAATTATTTAAAAAAAAAAAAAAAGAAAGAAAGAAGGAAAGTGACTTCACTTTCTTAGACCCTCCAGCTATCATCTAACTCTTGATGTTTGAATGAAGGGTGTAGGGATGGTCTTTCTGTACCTTGGTTATTTCTATGTGACAGTTACAGTAGGCAGGACTCAACTACAAGAGTTGAACCCCGGTCTCTGATTGTCTTTTATTTGAATTTGTTTGTCTGGTCCCAGTTGAACAAGGTTTCATGATGGGAGGATACAAACTTGAATGTAACAGTCATTGGCAGGACCAGCTGTACTTTGGAAGACATTAGAGCAACTACTCTAGTTCAAAAGATATTTCACAGAACTGAGGTAAAGTATAAAATAGAAGGGATTCTGCAGTCTCAGAAAATGCCTTCGTTTCAATGGTTTCAAGTCTCAGCCTCCTAGCAGAGTTATTTAGTTTAGTTAACTTGTGTTCTTCCAATGAATGGTTGTGAGAACCTTTTGTGCTAAGAATTTTTTTGTGTGTCTGTAAGAAATAAATAACTGTCCCAATCCTATTTTACATTGCATATTGAGAACCTCTTTAATCCCCTTAAGGGGAATTAAACAAAACCCAAACTCTAAATAAAGCTCCCCCAGGTATACCAGGGAGATAGTGTAAGAAGCCAACAAATAAAGAAAAGAAGTCTAACCCTTCTCATTAGAGGTCAGCCTTCCCTAACACTGAATTGGCTCTAGAACAGAAGGGTCACCTTGATGGAGAGGGAGAAGATGCAGTGGCTCATTCCATCTGGACCCACAATAGTTATTAATAAGTGTTTACCAATTAACTGATTATTAGAGGAGGACAGTGGAAGTGTGAAAAGAAGGGAAAGAATGCTGGTTTTGGAGTGAGAGGACTTTAAAGGACCAGTTCTGGTCCTTGCTAATTTAATGACCTTGGATAAGCCATCTAACTTCTTTGGGGCTCAGTTTCGTTCTCGGTAGGAAGGAGTGTGGACTAGATGGTCTTACCCAGATCTAAATCTAGAATCTTCTCAATTCTCTACCATCCTACTCCCTCCATTGGGTGCCTTCCAGCTCTAACATACATCCCTCACCTTCCTTCTGGACCTTTTGTCTGAATCTCTCTTTTCCACGTATTGCATGATTTGTATTATATATATATATATATATATATATATATTTTTTTTTTTTTTTTTTTTTTGCATACACATCCTGTTTCCCTTACTAGACTGACAAATTTCCCAATGACTGGGCACCTTGTTCCACCCAGTAGGCCATATAGGGTATGAACCTGGATGCCCCTGTTGAGGTCCCACAGTGCTGTGCCAGCAGGACCGGGATTGGAACCCCTGGCTCTAATTTCCCTTCTCCTGCTTTGCAGCCTGTTTGCAGGAAGGCTCACTCCATCCCACCTCCCAGTCTGTGAGACAGAAACTGGCTCCCTGGAACTGAGCAGTGGTGCTCCCATCAAGGCTCCTGTCTGGCTCACTGCTGGGAGCCAACATTAGTAAGCAATGTGGCCCACAAGCTGTGCCCAACCCACAGAACTCTCCTGGGAGCCCAGCTCCTTCCTTCTGCTGGCATTCTCACTTCAGGGAGGGTGAAAATTACCCACCTTTGCACCAAGGCAAGCAAAGCAGGCACAGTCCAACTTCTAGGAACTCACAGCTGAAAACATGACAGGGACCCAGATGGAGGTGAGATTAATGACTCAGGTGCATCCAGCACTTTACAATTTGCAAAAACAGGTTCCTACAAAAGCCTGTAGGGGGAGGGACAATCCTCTTTATTTATTTAAAAAAAAAAAAAAAAAACAGACCTGGGATTTCATTGAAATAGGGAACTCCTACTGAGGAGGACCCTCTACCAAAGTACATAAGCTCAGCAACGTGGGGAGCTGCCTCCCTTGGTGCTGAGAGGTTCATACGGTTCTAGCATATGTTAAAGGCAGAATTTGAACTCAGGTTTTCCTGACTGTGAGACCTTCCCCCTATTTTATAGATAAGGGAACAGATCCATAGAAGTAATTCGGCTGGCATAGGTCATACAGTTGATATTTTGACAAATCTGAGACTTGATTCTAGGTCATCTAACTCCCAAATCAGGGCTCTCTATCCCTCAGAAATTAAATATTGCCAAATGGATTTTACAGAGGTACCTAGATATGATATTTTGAGTCCCTTAGGGAAAGGTTAGCCCAGACTGGTTCTGGAACTAACAATCTAAAAGTAGATAACTGCTACTTGGGAACTTGAAGGGGCACCCCGAATTGTGATCTGACCCTTCTTCCAGGTTTTTATCAATTAAATGGGATTAATGTGACTGTCTGAGCTTCAAGGGGACCTGGGTTAGTGCCCTGTGCTTTTGGGCACTGTCTTAGTGCTGCTACTAAATCCAAGATGTGCAAATAAATGATGGAGGGTAGGGTAGGGGGAGGTAGGGGTACAATGTACACAATTTTGATGGCTTGGTATCTGTAGTCATTTTATAACCTATATGCAATACACTAAACACATTTTCTTTGGGTCCCTTTCTAGAAAAGTTCCTTTTGTACCTCATCTGTAACATGCTCCCCTCAATTCTCTTAGATCCCCTAAAGTCCAACCCCAACACCATCCTGTTCCACTCCTGAAAAAAAGGAACAACATAAGGAAAAGTCCTAGGAGCTGGGAGGGACTTCAGTGTGTATCCAGGTTAAACCTTTCATTTTTTTAGAGAAGATAATTGCTGTTGTTTGTCCTCATTCTTGAAAAGAACCATGACATCAAGGAGGTGATGTTATGACATCCAAATGAATTGGATGTAAGTAAAGGAGGGCTGTGTGAGGTCACCTGTTCACTTTCCCTTCCGGAGCCATTTGTGTCCAGCAGCCAGACAGAGATCAGAACGACTGGAGATGGAAACCCAGGTCAAGGACGTGATTTACTAATAGGTCACTCATCCAAGATAGGATTTGAACTCAGGATCTTTGACTATAGAGCTAACTCCTGTTCCACTTAACCCAATACATCCTCTTGCCAGGATTCAGGAAGGCAATAGAAGGTGCTCTGGAGAATTATTGCTCCAGCTGCTCTGTGGCTGCAGCTGGGATTTATTCCTTCCAGGCCTGTTATCCCTGGCAACGGACTCTCAGGGCTCTTTAGAGCACAAACAGGTCATTCTCATTTTTCCCTTAAGAAAAAGAGGGAAATACACACCAATCATGCTAACTTCCCAACTCACTTATGCACTGGCTAATTAATTATGTGGCGCTTAATGGGCTAATTATGCATGTGTGGTGATATTTTCAGCAGCAAATCACTTTATTTATGTGGATGTCTCTCACCGAGAGCTGTCTTTGGATAGGGGGGATTTACGAGTGTTTATGTTCAGGGTCTGCCAGCTTATTTGGCTCTCATAGACGGGCAGAGCTTGGCAAATGGGATCCAGGTGGGGAGGGCTGGGCACCAAGGTCATGGCTCATCCCACTGGATCTTAAGAACAGGGTCTTACTCATAAAACACATAGACTACCTGAAGTCAGTTTCCTTCCTCTTTTCATCTCTGATTCTTGTCTTTTCCCTAGTTTATCTTTAAACCTTCCTTTTCCCTTCTCCTTTTCTTTGTCCTCTCGACTCCCTTCTATTCTCTCCTAATTCAAATTTCTCCTGTTTCTCCCTCTTTTCTGTTCTTTCTGTCGTCCCTCCCTTTCTTCCTCTTCTCTCTCTGCCCAACCCCAAATTTTTTCTTTCCTCTTCCCATTCCTCTTCTTTCTCTCAATCCTCTCCTTTATTTCTGTACCGCCTTATTCATCATTCCCTGTTATCTTTCTCTGACTCATGTCATCTCCATCTCTTTCCCCATGGCTATGTAAGGATTCCAGTCAACCCCTCCTCCTCCCATCTCTAATTCCACTCAACTACTGTTTATTAAACACCTACTGTGGGCAGAGAACTATTTTAGATACATTGAGGAGATGCAGTGGGACACCCTGTTCCTACCATGGAGAGGCTTTTAGGACAAATATTACACATATGCAAAAATTGTGATTCCTAACAATATATGTTATGTGCATGAGACATGCAAATAAAAAGCTGAACCGTCAAAAGGATAGAAAATTAATTTCTGGCTGGGGGAATCAAACAAGGCTTCATGGAGGGAATGGCATTCGAGTTAAATTTTAAAAGATGATTAGGAATTCAAAGGGGTGAGAGATGGGTGCAGAAGGCATCCCATGCATGGGAAACATTGTAAACACAGGTATGGAAGCAGAAAGTGGGAGGAAGTGTTTTGGAGACAAAAAAAGAAACATATGGAGAGTGATGTGATGAGAAAAAACTGGGCAAGTGACATCATATTTTGGAGGTTCTTGAAGGAGTTTGACATTTCCTTGGCAGGTGGTAGGGAGCCCCTGAAAAGTTTTGAGCAGAGAAGCAGAGACATTCGTGCACAGGAAAGATTGACTTTGACAGCAGTGTAAAAATGGATCAGACCGGGGAGAAAAGGAGAAGCAGAAAGTCCTGTTAGGAGAAAGGGCTTTGGATTGAAAACAAGCCAAAATCAATTCAGGGGGTGGGGACCCAGGTGATTTCTTCCCTCCCCAAACCCAACGATGTCCATATCCCTCTAAGGGGCCCTGGGATATGGGAAAGAGAAGTGACCCCTCTTCCTGAACCTTTACCTGCAGAGGATTCTTTGTGCTTATGGCAATGACGTGGTACTTGTAGTAACACAATTCACAGCTCCAGCAGCCCCTCTCACTGATCCACTTGATCAGGCAGGGCTGGTGTGTACACTTGACAGACCCATCGCAGCGACAGGGACTCAGCAGCTCCCCCTGCAGAGAAAGAGCAAGAGGTGCAATGAGAAACAATGATGAACAGAGCTGGAATCAAGGTAAGGGGCATTTATTAAGTGCCTACTGTATCTGGACCCTGTATTAAAGGCAGATTGTTGGTAGGTGGGTGTCACAGTAAGATCCGGCTTCAGGAAAGCCCACTTTGCATCCTTCCTCATTATACCTACTACCTGTGGGACCTAAGACACTTACAGTGACTCAAAACAGGGACAATAATAGCACTTACCTCACTCGGGGGTGTGTGTCATGAATACCAAATGATAAAATGTATGGAATATTTTTTGAAAACTTACAATATATATAAATTTATATCATACATTATATTTATATAATAGGGAATGCAAAAGAAGCTGGGGACATTTCTTCCCCCTAGAAATCTCTCATCTGAACTTGGAAAACAAGTTCTCCTTGAATGCAAGAGATAAGCAAGATAATTCCTGGACTTCTACTACTCACTTTTGATGTTCCTTTCCATATTTAAACTGTCTTTCACAAAGGAAACAACCAAGTCTGGTCCTTTAAGGATTAAAGTCTCTGGTCTTGAATCAAAGATACTAATTAAACGCAGGAGCTCACTAGAATTCCCTTGAGGCTGAGATCATTAAGACCATGCCAGTCTCCTAGGAATTCCAAAGGAAGGAAGAATCTAGTCTGACTTTGCTTACTCCTCTACAAGAGACTATTTCAAAAATCTTTTATACTTCAATTATTTTCAGGATATACCCTTTGAATCAGTTGGAAATTATTACGATAGGGGGATGGGGACTGGATCCTGTGATTTCACTCATATAGGGAATTCCCAGGTGAGAAAGCAGATCAGCATTTTTTCAATGACTTAAAGAGTTTCCTAGGACCATGAGAAGAAAAATTGGCTAGGATCACATAACCATTACTCAGCAGAGGGACAATTTAGAAGTCTTTCTGGCTAGAAGGGAAGTTTTCCAGTCATTATGCCATGTTCTCCTGATATCACAAAATCAAATACATGTCCATATATATTCCAGGGGCCTGGATTCATATCCTACCCGACACTTGTTACCTGTGTGTCACCTTACACAAGTCATTTTTAACTCTCCTAGGTCTCCATTTCCTTATCTGTTAAAAAGAGGGGGTTGGACTAGATGGTCTCTAAGAATGGCAGAAATTAGATATGGATCCACACTTAACACCATATACCAGATAAGATCAAAATGGGTCCATGATTTAGGCATAAAGAATGAGATCATAAATAGATGAGAGGAACAGAGGTCTACCTCTCAGACCTGTGGAGGAGGAAGGAATTTATGACCAGAGGAGAACTAGAGATCATTATTGATCACAAAATAGAAGATTTTGATTACATCAAACTAAAAAGTTTCTGTACAAACAATACTAATGCAAACAACATTAGAAGGGAAGTAACAGGACTTCCGGCCAAGATGGCGGCGTGGAGGCAGACAGCTGCTTGAGCTCCTCGTTTTCTCTCAGAACTTACTTCATTACAAGCCTCTGACTTAATGCTTGACCCAGAAAGAAATCCACAAATTATCACCAAGAGAAGACATCCTTGAAAGTCGCCAGAAAAGGTCTGTGTTTGTTCGGGGGAGGGTCAATCAGACTGGGCACAGACTGAGGGCAGACAGCCAGAGCAAGACAGGCAGCTCACACAGCTCAGACCTGAGGGGGAGGGGTGTGATCTCTGCCGTTTCTGTGAAAGGGCTTTTGCCCCAGTGTGGATGCTCTGTCTTGGCAGCAAGCCAGGAGCGGTGGAGAGGGTGTAAACACCGGAGGTGAAGATTAAAACCCCAGAAAGCCAGCATCTCTCAGACCCCGGCCACCCCCAACCCCCACCTGGACTGACTCGGTGCATTCTCGGAGCCTCAGAGCGCAGACTCAGTACAGTCATTGCTGTTCTGTTAGTGGCTCTCTGCTGCCCTGCCCCCAGTCTGTAGAGGAAGCCCATTAATAACATCCAGCCCTATCCCCCGCAAAACAGACCAATTGTTTCTCTTGTCAGTTTGTTTTCTTTGATTCCTACTCTGACAAAATGAACAAAAAATTCAAAAGGGCTCTAACCATTGACAGCTTCTGTGTGGAGAGGGAGCAGACTTCAAATGCTGAGGAGACTAAAAACAGAATGTCCCCAGATGTATCCCCTGGGAGGGATATAAGCTGCTCCTCAATACAAAAGAACCTCATAGAGGAAATCAAAAAGGCTCTCACAAGAGAGCTGGAAGAGAAATGGGAAAAGGAAAGGGAAGCTTGGCAAGAGAGCCTGGAGAAGTCATCCTATGCATTCAAAGACAGAATGGATAAAGAAATCAAATCATTGAGAAACAAGATTAGTGAGCTGGAAAAGGTAAACAACTCCAAGGAAAACAGGATTAGTGAGCTGGAAAAGGTAAACAACTCCAAGGAAAACAGGATTAGAGAGCTGGAAAAAGAAATCAGCTCTCTAAAAAATAAAATGGATAAAATGGAAAAAAATTCCATAGAAGATAAAAACTCAATTGGACAATTACAAAGAGATATAAAAAAAGTGAGTGAAGAAAATACATCATTAAAAATTAGACTGGAACAAGTAGAAATGAATGACTCAAGGAGAAACCAAGAGGGAGTCAAGCAAAACCAGAGAAATGAAACAATTGAAAAGACTGTCAAGTACCTTACCAGAAAGATAACAGACCTGGAAAACAGATCCAGGAGAGACAATTTGAGAATAATCGGACTCCCTGAAAAATGGGAGGAAAAAAAGAGCTTGGACACCATTTTCGAGGAAATTATCAAAGAGAACTGCCCAGACGTTTTGGAAACAGAGGGTAAAATAGACATTGAGAAAATTCATCGATCACCTACTGAAAGGGACCCTAAAATCAAAACGCCAAGAAATATAGTGGCCAAGTTCAAGAACCATCAGACAAAGGAAAAGATATTGGAAGCTGCTAGAAAAAAACAATTCAGATATGGAGGATCCACAATAAGGATAACACAGGATCTAGCAGCGTCCACATTAAAAGAACGCAGGGCCTGGAACATGATATTCCGAAAGGCTAAGGAACTTGGTATGCAGCCAAGAATAACTTACCCAGCAAGAATGAGCATCGTTTTCCAGGGAAGAAGATGGACATTTAACGAAATAAATGAATTCCATCTATTTTTGATGAAAAAACCAGACCTACATAAAAGGTTTGATCTTCAAATACAGAACTCAAGAGACTTCTAAAAAAGGTAAAAAGAAATCTTGAGAACTATACTTCTGTCAAAAAAATATGTAAAGAACATATGTACAATTTGTCTTAGAAACTAGAGGTGGAAAGGAGATTATATCATAAAAAAGTATAAAGTGGTGGTACTACATCTCATGAAGAGGCAAAGGTAACCTATTATAATCTGAGAGAAAGAAAGGAGGGAGATGAACATAGCGTGTATCAATAGACATATTCGATTTATGGTGAAACTTCTTCCACTTCATTGAAAAGTGAAAGGGAAGGAGTAAGCTAAGGGGAAGGGAATACAGTAATTTCGAGGAAAAGGGGTAAAATAAGGGGAGGATCTTTAAGGTGGGGGAGGGATCCTAAAAAGGGAGGGTGGTGAAAAGCAAGTGGTGTTTACCAGTTTAATACTGGATAGGAGGGTAAAAGGGAAGGAAAAGGGAAAAGCATAAGCAGGGGTTAATAGGATGGCAAGCAATATAGAATTAGTCCTTCTAACCATAAATGTGAATGGGGCAAACTGCCTCATAAAGAGGAAGCAGTTAGCAGACTGGATTAAAAGTCAGAATCCTACTATATGTTGTTTACAGGAAACACACCTGAAACAGGATGAGACATTCAAACTAAAAGTAAAAGGGTGGAGCAGAATCTATTATGCTTCAGGCAAAACCAAAAAAGCAGGAGTAGCCATCCTCATCTCAGATCAAGCAAAAACAAAAATTGATCTAATTAAAAGAGATAAGGAAGGGCATTATATCCTGCTAAAGGGAAGCATCAATAGTGAAGCAGTATCAATATTAAACATGTATGCACCAAGTGGTGCAGCATCTAAATTCTTAAAAGAGAAATTAAGAGAGCTGCAAGAGGAAATAGATAGCAAAACTATAATAGCGGGAGATCTCAACCTTGCACTATCAGAATTAGATAAATCAAACCACAAAATAAATAAGAAAGAAGTCAAAGAGGTAAATAGAATACTAGAAAAGTTTGATATGATAGATCTTTGGCGAAAGCTAAATGGAGACAGAAAGGAATATACTTTCTTCTCAGCAGTTCATGGAACCTATACAAAAATTGATCATATACTAGGGCATAAAAACCTCAAAATCAAATGCAGTAAGGCAGAAATAGTAAATGCATCCTTTTCAGACCATAATGCAATCAAAATAACATTTAATAAAAAGAAGGGAAGTAACAAATTGGGAAAATATTTTTACAGTTAAAGGTTCTGATAAAGGCCTCATTTCCAAAATATATAGAGAACTGACTCTAATTTATAAGAAATCAAGCCATTCTCCAATTGATAAATGGTCAAAGGATATGAACAGACAATTCTCAGATGATGAAATTGAAATTATATCCACTCATATGAAAGAGTGTTCCAAATCACTACTGATCAGAGAAATGCAAATTAAGACAACTCTGAGATACCACTATACACCTGTCAGATTGGCTAAGATGACAGGAACAAATAATGATGAATGTTGGAGGGGATGTGGGAAAACTGGGACACTGATACATTGTTGGTGGAGTTGTGAAAGAATCCAGCCATTCTGGAGAGCAATTTGGAACTATGCCCAAAAAGTTATCAAACTGTGCTTACCCTTTGATCCAGCATTGCTGCTATTGGGCTTATATCCCAAAGAAATACTGAGGAGGGGAAAGGGACCTGTATGTGCCAAAATGTTTGTGGCAGCCCTTTTCGTAGTGGCTAGAAACTGGAAGATGAATGGATGTCCATCAATTGGAGAATGGTTGGGTAAATTATGGTATATGAATGTTATGGAATATTATTGTTCTGTAAGAAATGACCAACAGGAGAAATACAGAGAGGCTTGGAGAGACTTACATCAACTGATGCTGAGTGAAATGAGGAGAACCAGAAGATCACTATACACTTCAACAATGATACTGTATGAAGATATATTGTGATGGAAGTGGATATCTTCAACATAAAGAAGATCCAACTCACTTCCAGCTGATCAATGATGGACAGAAACAACTACACCCAGAGAAGGAACACTGGGAAGTGAATGTAAAATATTAGCACTACTGTCTATCTCCCCAGGTTACTTATACCTTCAGAATTCAATACTTAATGTGCAACAAGAAAATTGGATTTACACACATATATTGTATCTAGGTTATACTGTAACACATGTAAAATGTATGGGATTGTCTGTCATCTAGGGGAGGGAGTAGAGGGAGGGAGGGGATAATTTGGAAAAATGAATACAAGGGATAATGTTATAAAAAAATTACTCATGCATATATACTGTCAAAAAATTATAATTATAAAATTAAAAAAAATAAAAAATAAAATAAAATAAAAACAAAAAATAAAAATGCACCCATCTTGAGTTAGCAAACCTCAAAAAAAGAAAAAAAAGAAAAAAAAAGAAAACTATCTTTGTATGTATTTTGAAAATAAAAAGATATTATCAAAAAAAAAAAAAAAAAAAAAAAAGATGGCCTCTAAGATTTTTTCCAGCTCACTATGTAACTCTAGATTGTGTTTTTAACATTATGCATTCATATAGGTCATGCCCTATATGGGAAATACCTCCCTCCTCTTAATTTGTTTTTTACCTCAGAAACTCACTCCTCCTCAAAGCTCTCCCTGATCATACCCAGTTAATATATTCTCTCTCTCCTCAAATTTCAGATCCCTTTATCAATTCTTTCTTTTATCCCAATCACACATAAGTTGTTTTGTATTTATCAGCACACATAATATCACCATCACTTCTCCACCGATCATATACTCCTTGAAGGCAGGGACAAATATCATTTTTATTCTCCTAATCCTAGCAGCTAGCACGGTGTTCTAGACAGAATAAATAATGAATGCTTGCAGAATGAATTTTCAGTGTCTCTGGCGGATCTGGGACTTTGACACAGAGCCCTTCCCTCCCAGACTAAGGCTCTCAATATTCTCTCCCCACTGTGCTACCGAGAGAATTGCTCTTCTCTGGTGCTTTGGAATAAAATGACAGACTCAGGTTTAACTGAGAGGTTTCGATGGAGTTCAACTAGAGATAGGAGGATGAGCAGGTTGTCTTTCTGAGAACTCCTTTCTGTAAGAGGAGTACTTGTTAATTCATCATAAATCTCTGCTATCAACCATAAAGGATAACTCTGAGGAGGTCTAAGATTGGTCTCTCTCAAAGGTGTAAGTTGTGCACTAGACCAAATACTGAATGGTTTCCTTCATTCATGGACTTCTTTCCCTTTATTTTGTCTGGCTTCCTTTTTCTTCCTTACTTTCTTTCAGCCTTCTGGAGTTACCAACTGCTAAAGTGGCAACAGGTTAAGTGGCAGATATGTTCTTCAGCTCATATAGGCTCAGATGTATCTTTCCACAGAAGCCAGAGAAGAGAGGAAATACATCTAAAATTAGTGAGAGAGATAGCCAGACATGACAGGTCCTGTTTGCTGCTCTAGAGGCTCAAACACATTTTTCCTCTCCAAACTCCAGTTCCCTTTAACATTGGGGGAATCAGTGAGCCAAAGACTGAGAAACTTAAGACCAAAGAAGAACCTTTCTGACATCCTTAATCAACCTTTTCTGACTAATTCTACCTCATTCGGTTTTTCCAGTCACCTGTCATGATTGACAGGATTCACTAGCAGACAGGTATAGGGAAGAAATGGAGGAGTTGGGATTTTAGTCATCTCTTCCTTCTGCTCAACCCTATTTCTCCCTTTTTTCAGAACACTGCTCCAAATCCTTACGAAGTCTTCTCAGGCTGACCTGGCCCTATTACTCTATCCATTTTCACAAACACTTGTCTTTTCACTCTTGCCAAATACATATGTGTAATTTCCTGAGGTTCAGTGAAATATGTTCAGAAGTGTGCTGGAGCCAGCTCAAACCAGCCAATTGTTCAATTTTCAATTTGACATCTCTAAAAGTGGCAATTGACAAAGTCTACAAATTAGGGCTTGATTTATTGTCTTATTATCTAGACCGAAGAGAGTGATGAAAAAGTTATTAATAAAAATTAAACTTGAAGGTAATTATTATTTAATTGGAGAAAGGAAGAAGTGATTATTAAACCTATATCAGCACATCTCCAGATATATACCATGTCCATGTATTTTATTTAATGGCTTATGTTCTCATATGTTTTTTATGAAAGTTTGCTAATTTTCAATCTGACTGGAACAAGTAAATAAGAAGGCTCTCACTTCCTGGGGAATGTAAAACAGGTATAAATCCCCTGTCCAGGTTGCTTTGAAGTATGGAAGAAAAAGATAACCTCTGATAGTCCCTTTTACCCTGAGATTCTATTCTTCATAAGAGAAAAGGTTGTCTCTCTCTCTCTCTTTGTCTTTTTCTCTTTTTTTCTCTCTGTCTCTATTTCTCTCTCTGTATCTATCTCCCTGTCTCTCTGTCTCTATCTGTCTCTCTCTCTCTCTCTGCCTGTCTCTCTCTCTGTCTCTGTCTCTCTGTCTCTGTCTCTTTCTGTGTGTCTCTATCTGTCTTTCTGTCTCTTTGTCTCTGTCTCTGTCTCTCTTTCTGTTTATATTTCTCTCTTGTCTCTCCGTCTTTCTCTCTGTCTATCTCTCTCCCTCCTTCCTTCCATTTCTCCTTCTCTTTTTCTCTCTCTCTGTCTTTCTGACTCTGTCTCTTTTTCTTTTTCTCTTGTTATGTGTGTCTATATTTCCCTCTCTGTCTCTCCCTCCCTCCTCCCCTCTCTCAATTGTATGTGGGGGCTCTGATTTCTGGTTTGAAGTCTTGCCCTATCCAATTTCCCCATACCATGACTCTTAACACACCATCACAGCTGGCCTGGGTTGTAATTTTGACTTCCACCCACACCTAAATTGTTTCTGAGTCTTCCCCTTGATTGAATAAGATTGAGTTGGTGCAGGCAGAAGAAAGTAAAGTTTGGGAAAAGAACTCCAGAATTAATTAGCAAAGTGGAGAAAAAAGAGTTTTTAGAAGATTTTTTTTAAAAGACTTTAAAAATCAAATAAGAAAGATCAAGGAAAATTAGGGGGGAAATAAGAGTATAAGAAAAAAAAAGAAATTTATGAAAAGAAAGTCAACCAACTGGAAATAGAAAATCAAAAACTAAATGAAGAAAATAATTCCTTAAAAAACAGAGTTTGATAAGGGGAAACTAATGATCTTCTAAGAACCAACAAATCATAAAAACAAAAACAAAACAATGAAAACTAGAAGAGAAAATGAAACATCTCATCAGAAAAACAACCCATCTGGAGAAAAGATCAAGGAAATATTATAATAAAAGTCAGACTAACTAAAAATTTCAATAAAAAAGAATCTTGATACAATGTTACAATGAATTATCAAGAAACAATGCCTTAAATTTTCAGAGAAAGAAGACAAAGTAGAAATGGGGAAAATCTGCCAATCTCCACCTGAGATTCCAGAAAAAAAAACTTACAGGAATTTGATAGCCAAGTTTCAAAGCTCTTAGGTTAAGGAGGAAATACTGGAAGCAACAAGAAGGAAAAAATGTAAATATCATGGAGTTAAAATAATTATTACACAAGTCCTATAAGCTACTATGTTGATGGAACAGATGTATTGAAATACTATATTCTACAAAGCAAAAGAGCTAGGGTTACAAATGAAGATAATTTACCTAGTAAAGTTAAGTATAATCCTGAATGGGGGGAAAATGGATATTTAATGAATTTGAAGACTTTCAGGGTTTTTGTGACAAAAACCAGAATTTAAAGAAAAATTCAACATATAATATCCAGAAGAAACATAATGTAAACATTAAAGACTAATTATAAAGAACTTAATAAGGTCAAATTGTTTATTTCATATATATGAAAATGATAGAATTCTTACAATTGCTAGCATTATTTGAAAGGAAGGTGTGGGCTGAGTTGTGTATGATTAGAACAATTAAAAAAAATAAAAGTGTGTAGGAGATATGGAAAGGAACAATTATCTCAGAAAATGAGGTAAAAAAGGAAAAATTGGTGCAGAATAAGCTAGCAGTGAGAAAGACAGGTAAACTACAACCTTTCTTTCATTAAGCATAGGCTAAAGAAGAAAGAATATGTATATCTGGAAGAAGATAAAAGCCTTCTAAGTCCAGAAAGAAACAAGAGGGTAAGGGAATAGGGTGGGGGGGGGAAGTAAAAGAGGGACTCTTGGAGGGATGGGGACTTTTGGAAGGATGGCTATGTTAAGGAATTTAAGGGCAAGATAATGGGTAGAAGGAAAGCAGGGAAATAAGGAGGGATAGGGTAAAGAGGATGAGAAGGATAGTGAGAAAAAAAGAGGAAGGAGAAAAATATACAGTAAGCAATTGTAGCTAAGAATATGAATGGAACAAATTTATCCACAAACCAAAAATGGACAGTAGATTAAAAATTTTGAATTCAACAACATGTTGCTTTCAGGAAACATAAAAATAAGTGATACACACAAAGATAAATACAGGGCAGGAATAGCATTTAGTATGTAAAAAAAAAAAAAAAAAAAGAGCAGGGATTATCTCAGACAGACAAAGTTAAAATAGATTTAATCAAAAGTGAAGAATAGAGAAATTACACTGTTGGTAATATCATATTGTCTTAGACTATTTAAAATACTTAGTATACAATCCATGAATATATATGCATATGTATATATACCCAAATAGATGCAGAAACTATATGAACATAAATATAAAAAACTCTTGTGTGCAAATAAACTCAGATCTAAATAATTGAAGTAATATTTATTGTTCATGAGTAGGTAAAGTCAACATAATTTTTATTTTTAATGTATTTATTTATTTAAAACAAATTCAAAATAAAAAATAACAAAATAGAAAAAGAAAGAGAAAAAAACACACATTGTCATATGCCTAGCAGAACATCAAATAGGATTCAAAATATGTAACAATAAATTTCCACTCCAAGAAAGCATATATAATAAAAGACATCATATTAATAACTTTCCATCTTTTTTGCTTCCTTTTAGATTTTCTTTTGTTCTCTGCTGTGTACTTTTTACTTTGTTCTTTTTCCTCCTTTCCTTTCTACTCCCCAATCTTCTTCAAGCAGGCTACATTTAAGCATGGATATGTTTACATATGTATGTGTGTGTGTATGTGTGTGTATATATATATATATATATATATATATATATATATATATATATATATATATATACACACACATACACACACACACACACACACCACATACACCTATATGCATATACCTACATTTACACATACACAAATATCTAAAATAATATTAAAATGGCGAACATATAGTGCTGATTTCTTTCTTAATTGGATCGGTTTTTAGTTTGACTTTGTCTGAGATCAGTGACTACTGCCCTAACTTTTTTAATAACTTCTACTTCTGATCATTGTGTTTATGTATATCTCCTATTTCCTACCCCTGCTAAGTAGAAGATCCACCCATGGATCCCTCCCTTATTTTCTCCCCTCACCCTTTCCCTTCCTCTTTATCCCATTAATATATACACTTTATCCCACTCCCTCTAATTTAAACATTTTTCTCTACCTTATCCATCTTCTCCAATGCTCTTCCCCCTTATTTCTTAATAGAATTTTGGAGGGTGGCATATACCCTTCTTGTTATACATATATGTATATGTCCCACTTTAACCCATTCCCTATGTGAGTAGGTTTTCACTACTATCAGTCCTTCTCCCCCATCGAATTCTTCTGTGTCTGTTCTTCTCCTCATACATATAGTATAATTATTATTTTTACCTTTTCCTAGACAATTTTGCTTTTTAGAGACACATAACTCAGCTCTACTCAAATCTTTCTTTTGGACTACCCAATTTCTAATATCAAATTAGACATATGGTTTATATTTTCACATATAAAACAATTTGTTATTGTGTATCTTGAAATGGGTCTTCGGTGTTGGCTCTTACATATTAAATTTTCTATTGAGTTCAGGTTTGTTTGAAACAAAACCCTGAAAATCTGACAGTTCATTGAATGTCCCTTTTTTCCATTCAATATTATATTTCATTTTGCTGGATATAATATTTTTGGTCACAAGTCTAATTCATTTGAATGTCTATGTATAATATCCCAGGACCTGCAATCTTTTATCATAGCCACTGATAAATCCTGTTATTCTAAATTTAGCTCTAGCATATTTAAATTGGTTTTGTTTGTTTATTTGTTTCTTTTTCTTTTCTTTTTTTGTTGTTTATAAAATTTTCTCTTTGATCTGGGTATTTTTAATTTTAGCAGTCGTGGGGCAGCTAGGTGGCGCAGTGGATAGAGCACCACTTGAATTCAGGAGGACCCGAGTTCAAATTTGATCTCAGATACAACACTTCCTAGCTGTGTGACTCTGGGCAAGTCACTTAACCCCAACCTAAGGGGAAAAAAAAAATTTAGCAGTAGTGTTCCTATAAGCTTTCTGTGGTGATCAGTGGGTTTTTTTCTCTACTTCTTTTCCCTCTTGTTCTATCACTTCAGGAGAATTTTCTTTAATTATTCTTGTATTATCATGTCAAGTTTCTTCTTTTACTCATAGGTTTCAGGTAATCCAAGTTCTCTTCTTGATCTGTTCTCCAGATCTGTTCTTTTTTTATGTTTCACATTCTCTTCCATTTTTTCATTTTTTATATTTTGTTTTCTTATTTCTTGGTCCAATATAATTTTAAATGATAATTTTACCTAATTAATCTATTTATTCAATATCACTCCCATTAAATTACTTTGAAAATATATTTTCCTGAGTTATTTTAAAAAATAACAACAAAGTTCATTTGAAAGAATAAAAGGTCAGAAACTTCAAAGAAACTGGGGGAAAAGATGTAAAGGAAGTTGATTCAGCAATATCAAACATAAAACTGCATTATAAGGTGAGGGGATTGTTGAAGTGTAAAAAGGATAATTTAGATTATTTAAGTTAAAATTTTCTTTTATAAATAAAACCATTGTAGTCAAGATTAGAAGAAATCAAGAAAACCGGGGGAGAGGGACTTTCATAGACAATCTCTCAGATAGTACGTGATTGAGTTGGAATATTGCTCTAGTGTAAGAAATGATAAACTAGTTGATTTAGAAAAACATGGAAAAACTTAGACTTATGAAGGGAGATGCTATCCACTTCAGAGAAACAGATGACAAGAGAAAATAAGCATAGCATGGCCTTATATACATGTGTATACTGTTTATATGTGTGTGTATGTCCAAGTTTAATTGTAGACTTTTTTGTAGTGGTGAGGGGAGGGAAGGAAAAAAAAAAAGTAAAAAGTGCACAGCAGAGAATAAAATAAAAGCAATAAGGAAGCAAAGAAAATCTAGGCAGCTTTGAAAATATTTATTATATAGGTTTTCTTGAAATGGAAATTTATTGTTTTATATTGAATCCTTTATTATGTCCTACTGTGTACATATCAAATTTTTTTCTTTCCTCATTTTGAATTTAAGTTTAAAATAAAAAAAAATTACAAAAAAAAAAATGAAAGCCCTTAAAAATATTTTAAAAAATAAATCTGAATTTCTATTCCAGAAAGCCATCCATATAACAAAGAATATTTTATAAGAAAAAAAGAGGAAAAATCAATCAGCAAAATCAATCTATACACTTAAAAATATGAATATACATATATATAATTTAATGGACAATTCATTGTCTCTTTTGATTCAGTCAAGCAGATAATTGCTCTCATACCAGTACACCACCTACACACACACACACACACACACACACACACACACACACACACACATCAATGTAGAATCTGCCTCCATCCCCAAGGCAAAATTTTTCAGCCTTTCTGCTCATGTCAGTTCACAGAAAACAATATAATATCAAAAGCATCCACCCATATATACAACAAAACACAACAAAATCCAAATCCAGAATGTTTTTTTTTTCATTTTCACAATAATTATTTTATTCTTATGTTTTTTTTTTCACTTACACTTTAACTAATATAAGACAAATGCCCCTATTCATTCTATTCTCTATATAATATAATATATAATTCTATATAATATAAGACAAATGCCCCTATTCATTCTATCTCTAGACTTACTCAACGGTAATAGAAAAAGGAACTTCACCTATAATAACAGAATTTATATAACAAACACAGCTACCTGGGAGATGCAAGGAAGTATGAGAGACACAGATCTAAATTTATAGATTTACCCATGGTATTGCTGTTGTGTTTTAATCAACATAGACTGTTCACTCAGTTCAGGCATGCATGACTTTTCGTGACCCCATTGGGGCTTTCTTGGCAAAGATTCTGGAGAGTTTGAGTCATTTCCTTCTCCAGCTCATTTTACAGATGAGGAAACTGAGACAAACAGGTTTAAATGACTTGCCCAGAGTCACACAACTAGAAAGTTTTTGAGGCAGATTTGAACTCAGGAAGAAAAGTGTATGTATAGCTATCTTCTATTTCCCTATCATCATCATCATCATCATCAAAATTATTTTTATAAGTGTAGAATCCAGCAGAAAACAATTTCAACCAACATAGTCCTGCCAGAATTCAGTTTTTACCACAAAGCAGACTGGATAAATTCCCAAGATGTCAAGTCCTTGAGCTGAGTTCTAAGAGAAACTTATTTCTGTGCTGTTACTTTGGCTCCCCCCAAGTGCCAAAGGGCATAAATTATCCCACAAGCCATTGGGAAAATGCCAGGTTGGCCTCTGGGGCAGGCTTTCCTTGGCACCTGCCCTTGAAAAAATAATTTCCAGCCATGGTTATATTACCACAGTATCTCTATTTCAAAGAGAATTCTGATATTCTCAAAATAAAATAAATTTTAGTATCATGTATCATGTAGTACCTATGAATGGAGTCATAGGTATTTTAAAAATAGGAAGAATAAATATTCTATCATAACTCCACTCCCTGCCCAGAAAAAAATTGGGAATCACAACTCTGTTCAATTGGACATTTATTAAGTACCTACTATGTCATAAGCAGGGCAGCTAGGTGATGCAATGGATAGAGCATCAGGCCTGGAGCCAGGAAAACTATCTTTTGAGTTTGAATCCAGATGTATGACCCTGAGTAAGTAATTTAACCCTGTTTGCCTCAGTTTCCTTTTTATAAAATCAACTGGAAAAGAAAATGGCAAACCACTCCAGTATTTTTTGTCAAGAAAACCCCAAATGGAGTCACAAAGAGTTGGAAATGAGTGAAATAGCTGAAAAATAAAATCTGTATGGTAAGATTCAAAATTCTAGGGATACAAAGAGAATAATGAATTATGCCTTGCCTTTGAGGAGTTTACATTCTATAAGAGAGTAGGGTAAAAATATGCCATGTAAATACAGGTAATTATAATTAGAAGGTAGAATGTAGTTTAGGGAAAATACAGAGAGTAACAACAGTTAATATTAATGTACTATTTTAAAATGCTTTGGACAATTGTTCCTTGAATTGTCCTGCTTAGAGACTGATTCCCCAGCTTTATTGCCAGGGATAGAAGTTCATTACATATGTTGTTTCATTTGATCCTCACAAGGTGCTATATAACTACAATTAATTATGCTATAGTTACAACTTAACATACTATATAACTTATACTATATAATATATACAACTAAGCTAAGATTAAATTAGATCAAGGTTTATTCATCTGATTTTATTACATATTCCATATTTTGATAACCATTTTTCAACATCACTGATTTTCTCTCCAATGTTAAATATTTTTTTCAATTTAAGAACAGTATTTTGAGGTGTCCAAAGGTCTTACCAGTGGGTCCATGACACAAACGAGGTTAAGAAGTCTTATATTTGATGATTCCTAAAGCCTCTTCTGGCTCTGGGAAATCGCTGCTTATAGACTTCCTGCCAAGAAGATCTGGAGAGAGAACCCAAGCCCAGTGGGGAGCTCTCTAGAGTTGGGACCTCCTGTATAATGTCTAATCTAAAGCCCTTTCAATTCAATAAATATTTATGAGATATCTGTTCTGCACAAGACTTCCTCTGCTGGGGGAGACAATATGTATAGAGATAAGCAAATGCAAATATAGCAGGGGGTAGATTGAAAAACATCCCTTCAAACATGTGCTGAGCTCCATGGGCACTTCTGGGAATTTATATGTTTAGCAAGTCCTTTAAGAATGGGAGTTTGGAGATGATTCAACAGTCTCTCAGTCTGTTAACTGCAACAGGAAGGAGGTGGACGGGTCAAAGTGGCCACTGAAGTTGGAGGAGCCACTCACTCTGTGGACTTTAAAGGTGAGGTAAGGTCTATTCTTGTTCTTTTCTGAATCCCTCTCTGGGATTTCCTGTGGTAGAAGGATTGGGCTCCACTCTCCTACTCCAATTAGTACTGATGGCTGCTCGCACATACATGGCAGAAGGACCATGTTTGACCTATGTAAACAAAGCCTGGACCACGGGTCTCTGAATACTTCTGTTTAGTATTTCTAACTTTGGGCATCAGGGATCAAACAATGATCCTAAGACAGATATTTCTAGCCTGGAAAACAAGAGCTTAACAAGCTAAAAAATTCTAGCTCTCAGTAAATGCCTGTGATATCTGAAGCTAAATGCTTTTTGAAAGAAAAGATGATTTGTACCAGCAGAGAGTAAGCCCAAATCATGGGCTGGTTTTCCATAAGGCATTAATTTTGAGGGAACAATTTGGACAGTAAAAGCTGAGGAAGTTTTCCCACTAAATGCCATGTTTTAAGTATCAACTGACTGGGAGAATATAATGGAAGTGATGGGTTACTTTACCACCTTTTAAGTCTTTCTTAAAGAATATTTATGAATATTTTGCATTTTAAGTATTTGGGGAGAAGGAAGAGAGGAAATAGCTGACCGATCCTGAATATCTTTCTTATCCCTTTTGGGAGACTGTAGGTTTGAGCCAAACTTAAAATTTTCAGTGAATTTTTTTCTGGCCCTGAGATGAAGAGTTTAAAGAATGAATAAAAAAAAAAAAAAAAAAAAAAAAAAAAAAAAACCTGATATCCTCTAGGATAGGACTCAGTTGATAGGACTCAGGTTGAATGAGTCCAGAGCTAAAAGTATCAGTAATTATGGAAATTATATGCAAAATAATTTGGAGAGGAAGAGAGCCCTGGAAACCACAGAGAGTAGGAAAGATCAGTCTGGGAGGAAGCACTTGAAGTATTATTTGAATCTAAAGATCTAGGGATCTAAAGAAAGAGGCAAAGCAATGGGTCAGCCTGCACTCTACCCTCTGGGCACAGTAAGATTTTGGAATCTTGGGGTTTATTGTTCACTACTTTCTTTAACCTTCTCCTTCAGACTGAATTAGCCTCATCTCTTCTGCCCTTCCACATGGATTCTACTTTTCAAGCTGCACAGTATAATGAGGTGATATTAAGCACCCTCTGGCTGCCAAATCAGGGAATCATTACATGTTTCAAGTTCCTGGGTGAGGGATGGGGAAATCTAGACAATTGTTCTTGGGAAGTCCTGCTTGGACATAAGTTGACTTCTTAGTATCTAATATTAGGAGAAGAGAAATGAGCAGGTTAATTTGTATCCCTAGCAGTGGAGCTGAATGATAGCTTAGGGGAAAAGTTTGGGGGTGAGGAGTCCCTGCCCATCAGCTAAAAGCTGACCACAGGTAGGGTGGCAACTGCAGCCTCCCCTCAGCTAATCAGGCACCAGCCGGGCCAGTAATTGCTACCAGCTCAGCCTGCTGGGAAGACCCAAGGCTGCCAGGTCCCTTGCTGGGAATAGAATCGGATTTTAATTGGCTGCAAAGGCATCGTAGCAGGTAGTCTGGGGGAGGCTCGGCAGTGAAGCAGGTGAGGGGAAGCTTCAAGGAGAAGTCTCCCAATAGCAGCCCATTTCCACCATCAGCACAGGCCGGTCTGACCCATCCAACCCTGCCCAGGGATTTGAGAGTTGGACCCGGAAAGGTGAGTCTGCTGCTTCCAGCTAGTCCAGTCCCAAGGAATTTCTTCACTCTCAGCGCATCAAGTTTACCCCAAATCAAGAGATCCTCCTGGGCGTCATCTCTGCACCTGCTTCAAGCCCTCCTCTTCTGTTGACTGTGGAAATAACATAGTGTAGTGACATGAGCATGGGAGACCTCAAGCCAGAAGATGTAGGTTCAAATTTCAGCTTCATTATCTCTTTGGGTCTCGGTTTCCTCATCTGTATAATGAGGAGACTAACCTCACATTTTTCTAAGCTCCTTCCAATTCCTTTTCCAATGTTTCATGGATCTATACAAATTCTGAATATTTAAAATCTAATGTATAAGGCCAGCCATCAAGATCAGCCCTAGGTAGACAGTCCCATTGACTAATCTTCCTAGTGGATACCACACTCTTGCATCAAACCAATTTAATAATTCAGAGATGCCGTGGGATGCAAGATGATGGGCTCATCTGTGGTTAGACCAAAGGTTTCATAGAATCCCATAAGACAAATGAAAATCTGATCATATCTGCTTTATAGAGTAGCCACTAACCCAGAGCTTGTGCCCCCAAACAATGCTTAGATACACGTGAGGTGTTTAATAAATGTTTGTTGATCAACTGGCGATTGGCTAATTTCAACGGGGAAACTATAGGATTCCCAGTTCCCCTGGAGAGGAGAGCTCTCAACAAGGGAGAACACATTCTCATATGCCCAACCTACACTACTACTACCTTCCTCTGACCCCACTCTAGGCTGGAGAAGGGGACATCCTCCCTGATGGAAACTTTCAACCAGCTTCTGGCAAAGCCAGATGGCTCTAGGACTAACAGCCAAGAACACCTGATTTCAAATCTGAACTTTGGTAAAAAGATCTCATCCATAAAATAAATATAATAATAGCACCCATCTTCCAGGGTTACTGTGAGGATCAAATGAAATAATATTTGTAAAGTGCTTAGTCTGGCACATAGTAAGTACTTAATAAATGCTTATTCCCTTCCCCCAAAAGAATGATAAAAATTCCAAACTTTTGTGGTTTTATTTCACTATTCTCCTATATATGAAAAGTCTTCTCATCCCCTTCTTTCACTATTGAATTTCCACCCGTCCTCTAAAAAATCTCCTCTAGAGATAATCCAAGTGTCCAATGTTGATCCCTCTATTGGTATCTCTTATCTGATACTTCATCTAGCAGATTAATTTATACCTTTCTAATGCCTTTATTAAGCAATATAATCTATTATACATATAATACACACATAAGAAAGGGTAAAATGAGCATGAAAGTTAGCATTTGTCTACTGAGAGGCAGGTGCTATTAATATTTGCATTGTATAAGTAAGAAAATGGAGGCAAGTCACATAACTCATGAAGGCCTGGGGAAGAGAAAGGTGATTTGAACCTAGCTCCACATCACTCTATAGAACTATAGATAGTTCAGTGCTATCAATGTTGTAATACTGCCTGATGCATATACCTGCCATACATACATTCAATCTATATTTCAGTCAAGAAGTAAACAAGAGGGGCAGCTAGGTGGCGCAGTGGATAGAGCACCAGCCTTGAATTCAGAAGGACCCAAGTTCAAATCTGATCTCAGACACTTAACACTTCCTAGCTGTGTAACCCCAACCTCAGGAAAAAAAAAAAAATACTAATTCTTTATCCCATAACCCATATCCAGAAGATCTGGGTTCCAGTCTTATTTCTGACCTTTAAAAGGTGTATAATCTTGGGCAATTCATTTAATATCTTTAAACCTCAGTTTTGTTATCTGTAAAATGAGATGATTGGATTCCATGGTCTTTTTGCTTTCTTCTAGATTTAAAGCCATAATTTTCCAATCCTTTAAGACCCTAAAGAAAATCCATGTAATTGGGGGAAGAATAAAATATTATTTTTAAAAAAATTCATAGAATATATCTACTAAGTCATAGACAGATTTGTAATGTAAGTTGGTGGAAAGAATCACCTATTCAAGAGGAAATTGTGTACTATATGTTATCGCCATTTAAGTTCTCAAGAAAGAAATCTATTTTGAACCTCCCCTTTATTCCTTGATTTCTAGCCTAGCATGTATTTACACACAGAATGATTGTTGTTTTTGTCTAGAAGACTAGGAAGGCAATACTCAGCCTCTCCCCTTCCCTTGAAGCCTGAAAGCCCAAAACTCCAGAAGAGCCAGATGGCATTTCTTCACCTCCAGCTCATCCCTCAAAAGCACAAGGCATGTTTCTCCTTATTGGGAACAGCCATCCTTCCCACTGGAGCCAAAGCCTCTGATCTAGCCCTTGGTGCCAGTGATGACTGCATCTAATCTCTCCCAACTGGACTTTTATCGCTTGGGTAATTAGGAGGACAGTAATTTAAAGAGATAGTTGGCTACATCAATTGGCTAATCACTTCACAAAGCTGATTCTCTCCATCTCCCTGAGTTTCTCACAGGGAGAAAAAAAAAAAGGCAAGTATGTGGGAGAAGGAGGAAGGAAGGAAGGAAGGAAGGAAGGAAGGAAGGAAGGAAGGAAGGAAGGAAGGAAGGAAGGAAGGAAGGAAGGAAGGAAGGAAGGAAGGAAGGAAGGAAGGAAGGAAGGAAGGAAGGAAGGAAAGGTGGAGGGAAGAAGGGAGGGAGAGAGGGAGGAAAGAAAGAAAGAAGGAAGGAAGGAAGAGAGAGAGGGAGGGAGAAAAGAAAGAAGGAAGCAAGGAAGGAAGGAAGGAAGGAAGAAGGAAGGAAGGAAGGAAGGAAGGAAGGAAGGAAGGAAGGAAGGAAGGAAGGAAGGAAGGAAGGAAGGAAGGAAGGAAGGAAGGAAGGAGGGAAAGGTGGAGGGAAGAAGGGAGGGAGAGAGGGAGGAAAGAAAGAAGGAAGGAAGGAAAGAAGGAAAGGAGGGAGGAAGATGTCTTTATAGCCAGGTTTTCCTGACTCCAAGGCTAACTCATTATTCTTTATTATCTATGCTTTAGACAATTGTCAACTGTGTGACCCTGGGAAAGTCATTCAATCTGTCTTACGTCAAGTTTTCTCATCTGTAAAAATAATAGTAGCTAACATAGATATGACACTTTGAAGTTTGCAAAATATTTTATATGTTAGCTATTTTGATATTTAATAACTCTGGGAGAATGGATAATAATGGCAACTGCCTCCTAAAGTTGTTATGAAGTTCAAATTAGCTCACATGTAAAGTGCTTTGAAAACTAAAGTACAAAGAGTACTTTAATAGGCTATTTACAGAAAATGTTAGCTATTATCATGATACAGTGATAGTCACTGTTGTACTCACTGTAGGCTCTTAATGCATAAGATTGCTCCTGAGCTAGATGGGACCTCAGAGATCTTCTAGGGTAGAGATTTTCAAAGTGTGCTCTGTAGACCTCTAGGAGTCCCTAATACCCTTTCAGAAGGAACACAAGTTGAAAACTATTTCTATGATAATACTGAGAAGCTATTTATATCAAAACTTCTTGGGGGGGGTCACATAACAATGCGAGAGTTGCAAATTTTTGATTTTTTTAATTAATAAAGCTTTTTATTTTCAAAACATATGCATAGATAATTTTCAACGTTCACCCTTGCAATACTTTGTGTCCCAAATTTTTCCCTTCCTTCCCCCCACTCCCTCCCCTAGAGGGCAAGTAATCCAATATATGTTAAACATATGCAAAAATTATGACTTGTTATCAGTAAATGTTTGATTTGTATACCTATTTTAAATACCTATATATCTAAAGTCATGTAAAAATTTCTTGGGCAAAAAGGGGTCAAGAATAGAAAAAGTTTAAGAAGCCCTGATTTATACAACCATATAAGCAAAAGTCCTTTGGAGTCCTCAGTAATTTTAAAAAGGGTATAAAGGGGTCCTGAGGCCAAAAAGATTGAGAACTGCTGAGTGCAATGTCCTTACTTTTCAAATGAGGCTCTAAAGTGATTTGCCTATGATCACATAAATAATATCAGAGTTAGTATTTGAACCCAATTCATCTGACCCCAAAGCCAGTACTTCAACTCCATACCATACTGCTTTGTCCTTATATTCATTTATTTAAAGTGACTTGACTTTTATGGCTTGGAACAAAATTCAAATCAATTTGGCAATTATGTAGAAATATATGTCTATATATACACATATATGTTTACATCTATATATGTGTATATATTTATATGTGTCTATATAGCAAGTGAATTGACCTTGTATCTAAAAAAACTTGAGTTGAGCAAACCTTAAAGTACTATATAAATGCTGAAGTTTATTATTATGATTATTATTCCTTATCTAACTGGGCAATCCCCAACCCCTCCACATCTACTTGGGATTCCCTGAGGAAGAAGGAGAAAAAATGAGTGTCAGAAATGTCCACTCTTTTTTTCCAACCATAAACAACTAAATTAGTCTTAAGCTTTATAAATCTATCTCCTTTGAGCTTAGTTAACTATGAGTTATTTTCCCAGAACATGATCACTCATCTGGGAGAGAAAATCAAGTTTTTGGACTACAGCGCCAAAAATTGGACCCTGGAGTAGAAGAAACTACAGCAATTCGATTCAGCAATAACAAACATTTCAAAGCTCCCACTATGTGCAAGACACTGAAGATACAGAGATGCAAAGGTTATAGCTCCTGCTTTCCCTCTCAAGAAAACTTGAAACCCTTTCTAAGGGCCAACTGTAACAACTCCACATTCCCCAGGATCCTTAAGAAAATTAAGCTTTTAAAAGTCATACTGAATACATTCTGAGCTTGTATTGGTCTGATCAGCCACCATCGGACAGCATAACTGGACTCTAACACAGTGATGTCATTTTGGTCCTCTTCAACAAAGGACCCCAACCAACTGAAGTCATAACGACAGAAGATTCAGACATGGTTGTTCTTACTACCAAAGTCCTTGGTATTGCCAAATGGTTCATTGCCAGAAGTTGATATCATTTTATCAATACAATATTAAAAGAGATATATTTCTACATCTCCAAGGTATCTTTCTACCTGACTTGTAACTGAAACTTCATATGTGCAAGAGGGAGAGAATAAGCATTTATATAACCTTTTATGTGCCAGATACTGTGCTAAAGCTCAGTGCCTTTACAAATATTAACTTGTTTACACATACTGTGTTCACTTTTTTTTCTTTTCCTTGTTTTTTTTTCCTTGTGATTTCCCCCTTTTATTCTGATTTTTCTCTCCCAAAATGATTCATAAAGAAATGTGTATTTTAAAAATTAATGGATGTGTAGAACCAGAAAAATAAAACAATAAAAGAAAAAATATCTTATTTGATTTTTACAATAACTATGCAAAGTAGACACTGGTATTATCCCCATTTTAAGTAAGCTAGAATGTCACACAGCTAGAATGTTTGATGGCAAATTTGAATGAGGGTTTTCTTTAATCCAAGCCCATCTTCTGTCTCAACATAGGAGTTTTCTTTTAGAAGTATGAGCTTCTTGAAAATAGCCTTTTTTTTCTATTTGCATGCTTAATACTTAGCACAATGTTTGATCTACAGATGGTACTTAATAAATGCTTTACCATTCATCTATTCATCCATGTGGTCTATAATCCATGTAATCAGATCCTGCATAATATTGCTCCAGTAAATGTCACTCCACAACAATATCTTTAATAAGTTACAACCAAACTCTACCTAAGTCATACAAAATGAGGCCTTAAAAGCGTTCCATGTGATGAAATCCCTGAGAAACCATGCCATTTTCTGATTAGCAAGAAATAAAAAATGCATTCAATTAGAAAACGATTGCTAGACAGGAATTGGGCAGTGCCAATAAATCAGCTAGGTGCAGAATGCTGGGCTTGGAGTAAGGAAGATTCATCTTTTGGGGTTTAACTCTGAGGCCAGAGTAGCCATGAGACCCTGGACAAGTCACTTAACCCTGTTTACCTCAGTTTTCTCATCTGTAAAAATGAGCTGGAGAAGGAAATGGCAAAACACTCCAATGTCTTTGCCAAGAAAACTCCAAATGGGGTCCCAAAGAGTTAGGCAAAATGACTGAACAACAACAAAAATGAATTATAATGAGTTGGGGATCATCTCCCACCTTCCCCTGACACCTCGCCTCAGATCTCTCTCTTCCTTTAAGTTTCACTCAGTGTAGAAAAGACTCCCAGGAGTGAGAGGAGGAATTGAGGCAGAAAAAGGCAGTAGTCATCTATCAAGTTTGCACTACGCCAGGTTTGCCACTGATCCTGTTCATCTCTGAAGTGGTCCCCAGAGTCCTAAGTAAACCCCCTGAATAATTCTTCAGCTCCCTGTTTTTCTCCCAGGATGACCTGAAACTATATCTCATTTAGAAACAAACCTTCCTCGGTGGTGGCATATAGACTCCTTACCCCATTTTTTAATATTTAATGTCACCAGGACTCCAAACCAGCCCACTGATCACTCATATATGATGTGGTTTCCCCTCTATAGTTCCTGTATGTGCCATTAGAATCCATGAAGGCTTTCAAGCCAGTGCAGTCAACTAAAAATAAAGGTACCATCTGCAGTGGGCCCCGATTCAGCCATTCTCCTGGCACAAAGGGTGACTGAGAACTTGGAGTTAAGTGTGAGCAGCAGAGAAATTGAGAGTCAACCACAGAGATGAAAAGGAAAACAGCTCAGTTCCCTTCTTTCCCCCATTCTTTTCTCTAGTTCCTGAAGGGTAGGGAAAGGAACAGAGTGGAAACCTGGGCTTAGTGTCTAGAGAGCTGATTTTAAAATTCCGCTCTCCCAGACTCAGTTTCAAAATTTGCCCATTCTGTCTCAGTTTCCCCTTCAGTTAAAATGGACAATAATTACACCCGGTAAGAATTCCTAAGTGTAATTTAATAGAAGAGTACATCAGGGTCGTTGTTGTTGACCATGAAGTCAGGGAAGTGATCCATGATCCAAAAGAATTGGATTTAAGTGAGGGAGGGCTGTGTAAGTTTCCTCACCTTCTCCTCCAGAGCCTTCTGGGTCTACTGACAAGACACAGATCAGAGTCACAAAATACATAGAATCCCAATTATTTCCAATCTCTCCCAGTCTCTTGTTCTGTTTTAGACCCATAATCCTCTTCTCATGTGATAGTCAAAATCATTACCACAAAAGTCTTGTCTTAATACTGCTTTGCTTGGGTCCTAGGTGAGTGATGGATGTCACCTGTTTCCATTCAGTGAATCAGAACTCTACATGAACCTAGTCTTGTGGCTTTAAAAGGTAAGCTACAAGCAATCATATGGGAAATAGCTATTTACTGGGCATGAAGCAGATTTCAAATAGGGATCCCCAATATTCCTTTGCTGAGGAGATAGCTTCAATTTCCTTTTAGTCTTGGATAGACACAGGGTGTAAGGTCTGAAGATGGAGCTGACACTGATAATCACTAACTTAGAGGGATTGATTGGTAGCCACACAAGTTGACAATGGTATCAGTCAGAGGCAGGGTAGAAGTCACCCAGGAAAAACTCTGAGATCTGTTAGAAGATGGAAATCAATCTGCTGAGGAGCCCTGGTAATCATAACATGTTTATAAACTTATTTGCATATATTGTCTCACTTAAACCTCACAGACTGAGGCAGGGGTGCTCTCATTATCCTCATTTTCCTGATGAGAAAACTGATGCACCTGGAGATGAGATAACATGTTCTAGGAAGTGTCTGATGCAGGATTTGAGTTCAAGCTGCCTAACTCCAAGCCCACAGTTCGACTGATATCACCACAATGTCCTTCTGGGTCCATGTGTATATATGTATGAGTCTATGCACAGATGTGAACATAATGGAGGTGTGGGGTGAAAATCTTAAAATGATACTACATTGTGTACTAATGGGCACTTAATGTTATCTGATAATGGCTCATAATGGGATCCAACTAATTTCCATAAACCTCTCCTCAACCTGCCTTTCTCCTTTGGTCCACTTTGGGACCTTGCTCTTTGAGCTCTGCTTCCCCTCTCCAAAGAATGGTTGAAAAACAGAGCATACAGGATAGAATGCTGGACCCAGTCAGGAGAGTCCTGAGTTTGAATCCTGACTCTTTCATTAACTGGCTATGTGGTCACAAGCAAGTTCCTTCCTATCCAAGACTCAGTTTTTTCATCTGATAAACTGTAAATTGCTTGAGAGTAGATGCTGGCCTTTTTTTTTTTTTTTTCCCCCTTTCTACTTGTATTCTCAATACTTTGGAGAGTACCAGCACATGGATGATTAGCAAGCATCTGTTGATTGGCTGATTGAGTTGCAAAATTAGGGTAATATTCATTCTAATTCCTCACAGAATGGTTGCAGATTTCAAAAAAGAAAAAATCTGTATATCAAAAGCTATGTAAATGTTAAATAGTAATGATATAATAGTTTGATAAAAATCACCATTCTTCACTATCCCCTTTCTTGAAATAAATGCTTGCTGATTGGTTCACTGATTGATTGATTGATTATTTAGACTAATCCTATTCTGTACTATACCTTATACCAACTAAGAGAGGATAAGGAAAGGGGTGTGGTTGGTGGTAAAAGGAGAGGAAGAGAGAGTAAGGAATAAATTAATTAACAGGATCATCCTAGGAGGCTTTGTATGACTTTTAGTTCTCAGATAAAGAAGTAGTTTTATTTCTCCTAACTCAAACCATGGATACACCTGGAGACATGAAAACCACTATAAATGTTTGTAGTAGTGTGGAAATTTAGATTTTGGCTCCCTGTTACCATGTCTCAACGTGGAAGGCAATATGGAGTTGCAGTTTGTCCCTGGGATGGGCCAATTACATGAAGTCAAGGTCAGGCAGTGCCTTCTGTGATTAGTGCCTTCTGTCTTCTCTTTCTCACAGTTTTAACTTCTGGCTGAGCCCTTCAGAAGAAAGATGTTCCCCAAACTCTAAAGAATAAACAAACCAATATCTCTCAGTGTGGACTGGCATCCTATATGCATTCATTAATGCACATGCATGATTCCCTTTCTCCCCAGTTTGTTCCTATATAACTTTCTCTGGAAGTTCTGCCTGCATCACACACATAGGAATGCATCTTTCTTTGTTCTAAACCCATCTCTTTAAAGGAAAGGAGAGGAATGAAGAGAAAGAAAAATATGGGAGGGGTAGAGAGAAGAGACGAGAGATGAAACAAAGTGAGGAGAGATAAGAGAAAGGAATAGGAGTAAAAAGGAAGGAAAGGTAGAAGAAGAGAGGAGAGACAAGAAATGAAGGTGAGGGAGGGGGGGAGAGGAAAGGAGGAGAACAAAAAAGACAGGAGTAAAAGTACTTTCTAGGGATTCTTTAAATAACTCATACTCTTTCCCACAATTTAAATAGCTTTTTCCTTTCCTCTGTAATTTATATATATATATATATATATATATAAACACATATAATGTATGTATATGTATTTATATATGCATGTATACACGCATATATATGTATTTATATTTCATAATCCTCTCTTACCTTTGTAAGACAAGCAGTTACAAATATTTTTCACTAAACCTCACCTCTATTGGACATCTTGATGCTTTCTCTGTCCCTTTCTTTGCTGGGGGTAGGTATGAGACTGATGTCTAAGTGTCCAGATGAATCCATCCTATCTTGGTAGTGCCCTTGGAGGTGGTGTGACAACACAGACTCACCCATATGGAAGCTCAAATTTCCATCTGAGAAAACCTGAATGGATTGTGCCATCTGGTCTCTGAATGAACAATCCCATCCCAGGGTGATGGCAAGTGGTTGGTTCCCTGGTGGTTGGTTCCCTGGGTTCCAGGCTGAGGGATGTTTATGAATCTGTTGTTTTATATAGTCAGGGAGAGTGTCTCTTCAGTGGAACCCATCCAGACAGTTTCCTTTTATACAACAAATTACGGAATGGGAGGAAAAGTAAAAGGGATAGAGGCAAGGAGTAAGATGGAGAGAGAGTTTCTGTTTTTAAACTCTTACCAGGTTCTAGTTCTATGGAAGGTAAGAGAAGGAGAGAGAAAGAAGTAGACAGAAGCAGATTCAAAGACATACAGAGAAAAAAAAAGTGAATAAAAGAGAAACCAAGGGAAAAGAGAGACACAGACAGAGACACAGACACACACACACACAGAAAGAGAGAGAGAGAGAGAGAGAGAGAGAGAGAGAGAGAGAGAGAGAGAGAGTTTCCTGAACTTTTAAGAACTTTTTAACCTTAGCAAAATGATTTTTCATCAAAGTGAAATCAAAACAAACACTGGAAAGGGAAAGAATAAGTAAAGAATGAAGAGGTCCTTACATTCCAGTAAAGCCGCTCGAGCCAGGCTATAAACTTTCTGCTTTATTAGCATCCTTTCATCTTCTACTACCAAAATCATAAAATGGAGAGAATGGTCACTGTATCATAGGCTCCTAGATCTAGGAGATTCTATGATTCTGGGTTTGCATTTTCCTTCTCCCAAGCCTAATGAGGTAGGAAACAGAAGAACGAGGGAGGAGTAGTCAAGGAAACTCACTGGAGATTCCATACACTAAATCAGCCTTTGTAGAACTGAGAATTGGTTGTATTGTGACATGATTTTAAATTAGCTACTCTGATTATATTATAACAAAGCAAGAACTAATCTGGAGTGAAAGGCTGGCCCAAGAGTCTTCTCAGGATTTCTTTACCCCAGTCTGTAAGATACCTTGCTCTAGGAAAGCCAGCATAGCAAACATAGCAAAATCAATCAGCTGAGAGTCACCAGAATCCAGGAACCAGAATTCTTTATAGCAGACAACTGAAATAGAATTGAGAATGGATCTCTCTCTCTCTCTCTCTCTCTCTCTCTCTCTCTCTCTCTCTCTCTCTCTCTCTCTCTCTCAGACTTTGGGGAGAAAGCTTGGGAACTCTCTCAGAGAAGCTCTCCTCTGAAAGACCCGCCCCAGGTAATCAAGATAAAGTCGATCTGTTATCTAGGTGGGGCTAGTTGAGTCCCGAGCTGCAGATTCTAACTCTATTGAATTGGAAATTTCCCCAGAGACTCTCATTCAATTCCAAGATTTTCTATTCTGATACCAGCTCAAATTGCATCCAGCTCCCTTTAAGAGCAACTCCCAGCTTCTAGCTATAAAATGAACCAACTTAGGGCTCAGTCCTTGCAGATGACCTAACATGCTATGCCATGGAACCTCTCTCTTTCCTTGGCATAAGCTGAAACCTTCTGCCTGATGAAATGATACTCTCTTTCAGCATTACCCTCTCTTTTATCTCTTTCTCAACTTTCCCTAACAAGACTTTATACCTCTCTGTCAGGATTTCTCTGCTAGAAACTTTACTTCTCTGTTGGGACCTTGCCACCAAGGAATTCAGTCTTTCTATTCATGCATAGCAAAAGCTGACTTCCCAATGCCAATAATACACTTCTTTTACCAGTCTAGCTTTTTGGATTCATAAATTTCTTTATGAAGGATCTCTGTGCCACCAGAAGGAGAGTTCCCATAACTCCCTGCCCTGTGCCAAATCCTAGGAGAATCTAAGGGAGCCAAACCTTTTCATTAGGTTCCCTGAACCCTGAACCTGCTACTAACCTCATCATTTGGCTCCCTGACCACCAGGAATCAAGGGGAACTGAACCTCATCAGATTGTATATAGGGCAGAATCAGATGTACAGACTGATCAGGGTGGCCCTCCCCTATCATCCTAATCAACAGTGAGGACTGGCTGGCTCTGAGACCCTAAGCAAGTCATAATCTCTCTTTCTTAATTCTTCATCTGAAAATAGGGATTAAAAATTGCACTCACCTAACAAAACTGGGGGGGATCAAATGAGAACCTATATAAAGCTTTTTGCAAACCTTAAAATGTTATATAAATCATATTATTATTGTTTTTACATTTTAAATACACAAAGTACAGTTTGTCCTTTGGTCTTTACTCACAATTATAGAAAATAGGTAATGCAATTTTACAAATGAACTGAGGTTCAGAGAGGTTGTGTGATTCATACAAAATCATGCAGCTGGAAAATATAGGACTCAGGATACCAGCTCTCTTTTACTATAGCAAAAAAAAAAATCCAATAATAATAATAATGTTGCTATCACTAGATTATAGGATCAATCCTCCCCCATACTTGACATTTAAATCCCCTTCAAAAAGTGGTTCTTATTTTATTATACATCATTCCACTTCACACTCTCTATATTCTAACAAAACTCACTTAGCTACCCAACTCAGCACTCACTCTCCTGCCTCTCTAACTTTGCATAGTCTGTTCACATTGGAATTCACTTGATTTTATAATCTCTGCCTTTATTTCTGAGATCAGTTGCTACTTCTGACTGAAAAACATTTTCTTATGTTATTAGTGCTTTCTTCTTCCTCCTTAAATATATACTTATCTGTTTACATATTGTAAACAAAAGTTCTCTGAGGGCAGACACAAAGCAAAAAAGAAGACTCCTGTGGGCTAGACAAAGAAACAAATGTTAACAGGTTATTAAAAGAGGAGCCATTGAGAATTAGGCAGGCACTTAATGTAAACCCAGTGAAGAGAAAAATATAATAATGAAATTAATAAACATTACTACCACACCATGATTTCCAAGCATATCCTTATAGCAAATATATCCAAGTTATCTATATTTGGTTGAGATTTTTTTAAAAGTCCTATATGCCAGAAATCCAAAAATAGACTCGCCAATAAAACCAACATTTTATGAATCCCTAGTTGCAAATCATATTTAACAGTAAAATCAGAAACAGCCCACTACCTAAAATGGTAACTAACTTGATTACAATGAGTTTTGACCCTTTTACCAGCACAGACTCATTTATCTTCTCTGACATATTCCTGGGATATTTCCGTTGAGTGGGATGACAATATTAATAAGCTCCATTGATTTACTAAGTTCATTATTAATCATTATTAATTGCTCAAATACACCCCACATTGAAAATTAATTTTAAATATCTCCGATGATCACAATGACAGATTGTGTAATGGTTAATTCTTGAGCAACTATTTCAGTACCATGGTCAGTGCACTTCCTGAAGCATGGGTCACCTGTCTAGCTAATTCAAAGAACTGAGAGGGATGGCTGTGGCACTGGATCATCTGTAAGTAGGTAGATTCTGCTATAAAAGGCTATATAAAGGGAAGAAGTTGAATTAGATAATCAACAAGTTCTTTGCAGCTACAAATCTAGACACTTTCAAAGAATTTAGGCTCAGAGATATGTAGAATTAACTGAGTGAAGACACTATCATGGGAATAGAGCCTTAAACTATACCTTAATTGTGACTTGAGACATTATAATAACAAGTAGAGCTATAGCTAAAAATGTTGCAGGTGTTTATCCTGCTTCCCATCACCTCTTAATTAGCATTTAAGTATTTCTTTTAAAAGCAATTTATTCTTTTGTTTCTGGGTTAGATTTCTGTGATGAGAAGGTAAACCCAGACTCCTCCAAACAATGGGAGAAAAGGCCAGGTGTGGGAGCTTCTGTGTTTAGGCTATTTAATCTGGCATTTTCCAATTTTTACTTTTGCACCCTTTTTACTGACAAACACATTGTCCGATGGGAGATGCCCTTCCTCTGGAAATTGTAATAACTTCCTTTTTGCTTTTTCCTTACTCTAAGAATCTCTGATTATTTTTGCGGTAGCTACTATCCCACACAGAGAGATTAACTGAGTTGCCTAGGATCACCAGGTAATAAGAGTGAGGCAAAATTAAAAGCCATTCCTTTCTTCACAGCACCATACTGTGTTCTGCAGTCACTTCCATCTCTAAATCTATGATCTTATGATCCTATTATATTATTCTGGAGGAGAAATATTGGAAGATTCACAATACTGACTCAAACTTTTGAAATATGGTGAGAGAACTGCCTATATATAAATACTAAGAATCAGAATAGCTCTCTAATCTGCAAATAAAAATGGAAAAGCTTCTCTCTGTTTTCTAGAGTTAGATGCAATGACTGTGAGATCTATTGTCCCTAGGATACTAGGAAATATGGAGAAAAATTGAATAGACAGAGAACAGTTTTTCCAGGTCCATTTGCAAAGTTAGTCTACATGCTACCCCACAATTGAAAAAGTATTTGCTTTTTCTATTTTAGGGGTTTATGCAAAGTCCTCAGAGACTGAGGCAAGGACTCACTATTTGACAAAAAGTGGTAGAAAACAATCTGGCAGAAATTAGATATAGTCCAACATCTCAGACATATACTGTAATGACAGAGAAACTGAGGCGAGATATGGATTACAGAGTTTTTAATATTTTATTTGGATTTCTGAGAGGGAGAGATTTTCTGGGACCAAAGGATCCATTTTGATCCCAAGGCTAATGTCTCAAAGCATTCAGCATCAGCATCGAATGTGAGATTCCAATGAATTTTTATATGTGGCTCCAAGATTGGAGAGAGAAAGGGTGAATTCTGAACACTGGTAAACATGCAAGTCAATCCAGTTATCCAGAGTGCAGAGTGAGGACCATAAATTCTGATAAACTGGGAGTAAAGGGGGTAGTTACTAGAGACAGAAAGTCTGGAACTTAGAGATAGAGGATGCCAATTAGGTATCTGAGATGGGACATCTGGAGTTTTGTCTTATGTAATGCCAGAGTGGTCAAGTCTCCACAGCCCTAATTATCTCAGTCCTAATGAACAGGAAAGGGAGGTTGCAACCAGGGGGATTGAGGCAGAAGAATTTAGGAAAACTGAGGCAGGACAATTAGGGAAACTGAGGCACAACAATAAAAAATGCCTGTGGCACAACAATACTAAGATAAACTTCAAAGGGTTACATGACTTAAACATAAAGGATAACATGATAAATAAATTAGAAGTTCAAGGAAGAAATTACTTTTTGGATCTATGGATGGGGAAGAGTTTATGACCAAACAAGTACAGAATCAAAGATAAAATGGAAAAACAAGACCAATACAATTGAAATACAAATTAAAATTGGAAAAACAAAGATAACTGGAAAAAAGTCTCAGCATTCAAGTTTTCTGATAAAAGTTTCTCACCCAAGGCATATGAGGAACCAATTCAAATTTATAAAAATAAGATCTATTCCAGAACATTCCCTATTCCCTATCAGATAAATTCCCTGTTTATTCCCTAACAGATAAATGGGCAAAGAATATGAACAGACAGTTTTTAAAGGAAAAGGTCCAAAATGTAGCCATATTTTTAAAAATGCTCCAAATTGCTAGTAATTGGATAATTTAAAATTCCAACAACCTGTGAAGTTCTACCTCACACCCATGAAAAGAAAACGATAATTGTTGGAAGGGCTGCGGGAAAGAAGGCACACTAATGTGCTGTTGGTGATGTAAATTGTCCAGCCATTCTCGGAAATTTGGAATTATACCTTCCAAAGGCGTACAGTCAGTAAGCATTATGTAAAGGCTTCACTATATGTAGAGAAGAGAGGAAGGAGAACAAGTAGAGTCTTAACATAACAATCCCTAGGGCCTCACTCCCTTGTGGGAGAGAGGGACTGAGGGGAGCCTATTATTTATAATGCAATTTGCAATGCACCAGGCAGCTTCGGGCTCGGGGATGCCGGGGCAATAGCCCTTTTGGCCATGTTCTGCCTTTACATGTGGCACTTAGTAGAAAAGGGAACAATTAATTCTCTAAATGTGACAAAGAACCTATTCCCTAGGAAATATTGAGAGGTGGAAGAGGAAGTTCAGTTCAATATTTATTCCCTATTCTTCAGGATTTTTTTTTTTTCCTTATTCGGTGGAATTGAGCTCAGGAAGAGATTGAATTGTACTAAGTATGACTGGATGTCTTGGGCTGAAGCTGGAAGCTGGGAGAAGCCCTGGAACTGTGTTCGAATTTTGCCTCTTTCACTTACTACTTGGAGTAAGTTAATTTCCCCACTCCTTCAATTTCTTGCTTCAGAGCAGGATTGTACTGTAGCTTTTCAAGACCATTTGAGCTCTGGCTCGATGAGCCCGTTCTCCATTGAAAGGGAATATTTTCCTTGGATTCGTTTCTAGCCTCAATTCCAAGCCCAGCCAGTCAGGCTAGGCAAACATGTCCCACGCTGACTGTTTCCCCGCTTCTGTGGAAACAAAGACCTCGCCTAGTGCTGATTGGTCCACGGCCTAAAGGCAAAGTGAGCTGCAGACTGCCAAGGGCGTCTGGAGCGACATTTAAGTGATTTTAGCATCATAGACTGCAAGAAAAAGGTCACTTGCCTTGCCATATTTCAGCTGTTTCCAGGAGAGAAGCCTTCCTACCTGGGAACAGTTTTAGGGAAGAAAAAGGGAAATCAACTAACTAGAGAAGGCAAACTGGGGAAGAGGAATAAATAATTGCCGAGGGAGATGAGCAAGCTCCTTTTCTCTCTCCTCTCACCCCTCCCCACCTTTATTAAAAAATTCTGAGGGGCAGTAGATAGAGCACCAGCCCTGTCAGGGGCTGAATAAGTCAGGAAGACCTGAATTCAAATGTGACCTCAGATACTTAACACTCCCTAGCTATGTGATCCTGGGCAAGTCACTTAACCCCAATTGCCTCAGGAAAAAAAAAATTCTTATGTGAGACATGTCTGCAAGTAGAGACTCAATATGATGCTGAATGACTTCGATGGAGCCCTGCCTTCCACGAGTTAACCAATAAGCATTTATTAAGTGCTTATAGTGTGCCCTCAGGATAAAATGGAAAGTTAAAAAAAATTTTAAGAACACAGTACTTGCTCTCAAGATTCTATTGGGAGAGACTAGATGGAGTTAACTAGGTAGACACAAAATATAGAGGAGGCAATCTAAAGACTTAGTTCAGATGTAGCCAAAAACAAAGTGGATGCACATGGGACAGAAAAAGCAAAATGTAATTAACTAATCAATCACTCAACAAGCACATATTAAGCACCTACCATGTGCCAGACTGAAAAGCTGGATTCTATGCATCCCTTCCCAACCTAAGGAGTCTATAATTTTAAGACTTCCTCTTCAGAGAAAGAAAAAAGAGGAGGAACCAAAAAAACGTGTGTTTTAGCAATTTACTTTGCTTCAGTTTTCTTATCTATAAATTTCATTAATCATCCTGCCTTTCTTCCTCTCAGGAGATGAGCAGTGAGATAAAGGATACATATGCTTTGGGCCATTGGAAAAAAAAAAAAAAAAAGATGGTTCAGTTATGTTGACTGTTATTGTAAGGAAGAAATGGTATATTTCATACACAGTACCTCCTTCCTAGAGTGGATTCAGTCAGGAAGGGTAAGGAAACACATATACCCATGGTAGCAGGAGCCCTGGTGAAGGATTTCCTGTGGTAGAGAGAAGGACTGAAGAGATGGAAGGAAGGTTCAGGAATTCTTCCTGGGTTTCAATTATCTAAATCTCTCTATCCCTTATTAGCAAGTGAGAGTTGATACTGCTTTGCTATCTCCATCCTCAGTGTTTCTTATGGTAATGGAAATATTTTAAAATTTCTGTAGTCTTTCTAGTGGGTATCTTTGAGTGCATGTTCCTGTCTCTGTCAGGAAAGAGTGCCTGGGGCTTTGGACTTTGAAACACCAAATCCACACAGCCTTTTTTGGCTTAGTTCCTATGGATACTAAATCCTCACACTCCTATGAGGACTTGGTCTGGATATTGATGTACAGTGTCAGCATCCTTTCCCTTATGGGGGAGGCTCTTTAGACTTTTTCGAAGGAATATAATGATGGAAAGAGAAAAATGCTAGAATTCTATGGCAGAAATATCAAGAACTAAAAGTAGAAGGCTATAGGCTAGAGAAAATGGCTATCCAGCTGCAGAATGCAATGATTCCAGGTCTGACTAAATGCCATTAAAACATCTGGATGAAAAATTGGCCAATCATTGGGATGTTTGGTACTGAGTAGAAATAATCTATGATAAAGGTGAATAACAATAATACATAAAGAAAAAAGAAGAGAAGAAACAAACAAAGGAAGGAAAGAAGAGAAGGAAATGAAAGAGAGATTATAATGAAGAAAGAAAAAAAGGATATTACATAAAGAAGGAAGGACATAAAGAAGAAAGAAAATTAAATAAGGAAGGGAAAGGGAAGGAAGAAGGAAGGAAAATGGAGGAAAGAAGGAAGAAAAGAAGGATTTAAGGAAAAATAGAAAAGGGCAAAAGAGGCAAAAATATATAAGGAAGGGAATGAAAAAAAGAAAAGGAAAACAAGCAGGCAGAAAGGAAGGATAGGAAGGAGGGAGATAAGGGGGAAAGAAGGAAAGAGAAAAGAAAGAAAAAGGGAAGGAATGAAGGAAAGAGAAAGGAAGGAAGAAAGGATATAAGGAAGAAAATAAAAAAGGGGAAAAGGAGGAAAAATGTAAGGAAAGGAATAATAAAAAAAGAAAGAAGGAAGGAAAGAAAACAGAAAGGAAGGGAAAGAGGAAGGAAGGAGGGAAGGAATGAGGGAGGGAAGGAAGGAAGGAAGGAAGGAAGGAAGGAAGGAAGGAAGGAAGGAAGGAAGGAAGGAAGGAAGGAAGGAAGGAAGGAAGGAAGGAAGGACAAAAAGGAACCTCAGAGCTAAAAAGACTGGATCCCCAGTAGAACTCTGCTACTAGCTGGTTACAAATAACTTGAACTTCTCTGGGCTTCTGCTTCCTTCTCTTGGAAAGAGTTGGCCTAGATGACCTTTATCATTCCTTCCTGTTCAAAAGAGACTTTAATTCACACCCCCATTTATACAGCTACACAACATAGTTTGGGCTGGTTTTAGAAGGAAGCTTCAGCAATGACAGCATATGATTCATCAAAGCCCCCTACTTCTATGAGATGATATCAAGTCATTTGTAGAAATCAGTCTGATCTCCAGGCTTTTGATCTCATAGCACTGAAAGCTAGACTGGACATCTGAGTTACTTGCCTCTCTGCTCAGATCATCCCCAAAGAAATTAGATTGTTAGAGAGTTACAAGTCATACTTCATTTCCATTAAGCATAAAACTAGAACAAATGACCTAAGTAAGAGTGCATGAGGAAGATTTAGCTTAGGGCATTAGAAGAAACTTCTTTATGAAGGTTGTTCAGCAATCCAATGTACCTAAAGACTGTCATATGTATTTCTATTAAAAATCTAGTGAACCCCTGCCTGGGCAGTTTAGAGATCTTCCCTGGAGGCAGGAGAATAGATGAATTGACTTCTCCAGGTCCCTTCTGTCCTCTTTCCTTGCCTCAAGTATCTGGAGTTTGATTTCTCTATCCCCATCTCTGAGATTTCCTATTTTCACATCAGGCAATGTCTTTGAAGCTCCCTGTGACTTTAAGAGCACTGAATTCTGCCAAAGCTCAGATGGCTGCAGGCAGCTACAAGACCAGTGACAGGCAGCCTCCTCTGACCCATAAAAAACACTCCAGGTCTGGAAACCATTGAACTTTCCAGCAAAAATCAGCAAGAGATCAAGAACTCCACCTCATCATGCTTTTTCATATCTATCATTCAAACATGACTGAAATTTCCCTTCCCTTCTGGGCTGAGCTGAGAGATAGTGGAGGTTTTTTTCTGAACACCATTCAGCTACCTATATATACATTTATGTCTCCTGTGTTTAATGTAAATATGTTGTTCTCCTACATGTTTATTTGTATCAGAGTTGTTGGACACCATTCATTCATTCACTAGAGACTTATTAAGCTTATGCTGTGTCTAGAAAAATGCAATAGACACTAATGAAAAATACTGTTTCACATTACTCTTCTGCTCAATAACGTTTTAAGCATCCCCATTGTCTACAAAAGGAAGTCTAACCTCCATGACTAGTAGGACTTCTGCCACCTGGCTCCTCCCTACCTCTTCAATCTATCTCCTATTATTTTCCCCCTCACTTCAGTCAAACTGGTTCTACACATTGTTTCCCCAAAATACCAGATCCATTCCCATCTCTGTGGCTTTTTCTCATTATTCCCTCTATGAAATTGCACTCCACTCTTTTAGTGAATCTAAATCTTTCAAAGTCCAGTTAATTCATTCAGTCCTCAATGATCATTTTCTTCTTTGAATTCGTATAGCCATTACTATCTCTTTGTTGCCTATCATTTGCCACCTTATATTGTTAGTTTTTTTTTAAATTTATTAATGTCTCCCTATCTATGTTGTTAATTCCTTAGGGACAACATCAATTCAATTTAATTCAACAGTCATTTGTTGGGTGTTTACTATAATCTTAGGAAGAGTGGCACAAAGGAAAAACAAAAGTGAAACATTTCCTGACCCAAATATTTATACAAATCAGTAAATACAGTCTATAAACAAATTCAATAAAGCGTTGGTGGATTTTTTGTTTGTTTGCTTGTTTTTTACCTCATTGCTAAACATAAACACTTGCATAGATGTAACAAATATATTTGTTGATGATGATGATGAAATGTCCAACCCATAACTTCTAGGGCTGCCCAATTTAGGGAAAAGGATGATTCCTATTACCTTCACCTGGTCTATCACCCTGCAAACCTGAGGAAATTTAGCTGAAAACAGATCCCATGGGTTGCCTTCTCCTGGGTGAATGCAATGCACAGGAGCCCTGAACATTCTTAGTCACATTGACAATGATACTAAAAATGGAAAAGCCAGAGATGTGACAGAGACATCCAGTTCTCAGGAATCTCTGAGCCCCTCTGATGATACCATATGCCTCTAGACCTGGAAGAGATCCAGATGCTCATTTCAGTTACTCCCTTGCATTCATAGAAACCCTTGATCTGTACTGTTCTCAAGAGCCTTAACAACGGATTGTTGTGCCCCATGTAGCACAAATGAAATTCCATCAGATACGTAATAGAACTTGGAAAGGCCTGGGAAAGGGAGGAGTGGTCCAAGGAGCTAATCTGGAGGTGGGCAACAGGGAGTAGGGGAGAGAAGGAAGCAAAAGATAGGATCTGATTTTAATTAGCTAACTAGCACAAAGCAGACTCCTAATTTAATTAATTATCCATAAGTGAACTCTAAACCAGCACCTGGAATGTTGCCCCACCCTACTTACAACTTTGCCTGTTTCTTAAAAATCTCCAAGGGAAGAGTTTCCATGAACATCCCTGGGTTCTTTGTTGGTATGCTCATTGGTTCTTAGAACCAGAAAGCTTTGCCTGATGTTCATGCCTTTCCACTGTCTGATTTCTTCCTCTTCTCCCCCACTCCTCATCATGCCCATGTCTAGCATGTTCTCAGTCTTCATCTTCACCTTGTCTTATAAAACTGCTCAAATCCCATCTTCTGCCCCCAGCCCTCACCCATTCTCCTAGCACCTTCTTTCTACTATTACTTCCAATTTATCTTGGCTTGATGCTTTTTTGTGTGCATAGCCCTCGGTGTTGTCTCTCCCATTATGTGAGCTCTTTATGGCCAAGGCCTGTTCTTGCCTTTCTTTGAATATACCCAGCACTTAGCAGTGTCTGGCTTATATTGAGAGTTGAGTAAATGCTTGTTGACTGACTGCTGCCCCTTTGTTCTCCGACCACTCTCTATGGTGATGACCACAACCTTCAGTTTTACCCTTCTTTGTTAGACATTGTCTTAGCCTTGTCTCTGGTATTGCTATGAACTGTTGGTACCTCCAAACTCTGAAAAAGTCTGCCTCTACTGAGAAAACTCTCAGACCTTCAGACATAGCCCAACAAGTCATAAACCTTAGTATCTCAGAATGAAATATATAGAAGAGAGGAAAGAGGGAGGGGAAATTTAAAGGACTTCCTAGCCCTGTGTCTGTAATTTGCTGGGTTTTAAAAAAATATTTTGATAACTGCATTTTGGTACCAGAGGTTTCCTTTTTGATTGTATGCATTTAAAAACATTATTCTGAGAAGGGATTGATAGGTTTGACCAGATTATCAAAAGGGTTCATGACACAAATAAGGTTAAGAACCCCCTATGTAACTTAATTTCTTGAGACCTGAGCCTCTACTCATTTATGGAACTTTGTTCATCTGCATTTAATTTATGCATGTTCATTACTGCAAAGAGACCAGACTCAAAGAAGATGTTAAATATAGAGTTGCGATTAGAATTCCAGCCAGGGTAACCCCTAAAAATAGGTCCCTAGATGGCTTCCACCCTTGTTTGAGGCTCTTTCCTTGGCCAATACCTGATGAAACAATAGGCTTGCCTTAAAAGATGTGCTACACTCTCTTACCCACAGAAATAAGAAGAGTTAACACCTCTATAAGCTTTAAGGTTTGCAAAATGCTTTATTCTTACAGATAGAGAAACTGAGGCTGAGAAATGATAAGTGTCAGAAGTGGAACTCATACTCAGAGCTTCCTCACACTAAATCCAGGTCCTTTACTGATCTGGCATTCAGTGACTTCATGAAGCTGTATCTAATTTGATCATCTCCTTGTCTTCTTTCTCCTCTTCCTCCTCTTCCCCCTTACTTGTTCTCTTCCTCTTCTTCACCTCTTCTTTCTCCTCCTCCCCTAGTCTTTATTCTTGGATTCCACAACTTTTTTGAAATTGCCCAAGCTCTTTGCTGATTCAGTTTCTCCAATTCTCTGTCTAAGGAGCTGTCCATGGTGTACCTAGTACTTTCTCACCAACATCACCACTAGCTTTTTTCTACAGTGGATAACATTTCCTTCATACTCTGGGATGGGGTTTTCTCCCAAATCATGGGAAGGAACTTTAGCCACTTGGTCTGAGAGTGGCTACTATGTACACTGAAGTGCCAGAAGAATTTCTCTAAGGCCCTTAATCTTTCTGATTCTGATGTCATTGTCATTTTCCTTGCATAGGTATATGTTCTCTTTCTATTTCTCTTCTTTTGTGATCAATGTTGTTAAAGACTCATCTCCTCCACGAAACCAATCCAACAACCCTCAGCATCCTCCAGACCTAATAAACAGACATAGTTACATAGTTCTATTTTTTAATTGTGTTTGCTCTTAGCCCATTCTCAATTATTAGAAGAATAATTCTTGGGGACAATAAATGTTTCTCCTTTTTCTGTAAATCTTCATTAGATCTAGGATTGATCTTTGCTCCTTAGGCACTCATTATATTGATGAACACTCTATGCCCCAATTTCCCCATCTGAGCAATGGGTCCAGGAATCTAGATCTTCTACTTCTAACACTGCACTGAGGATGGACATGTTATGTTGGACTTTCTTAAACCTCATTTTTTCTCCACTGTAAAATGAAGTTGTTCATTCAAGTACTAACATTCTACAAGTTTATGATGATAAGATAGGAGATATGATCATGGTTTTTATCTTTTTTTAACTAACATTTAGCATATGCCTGGCATATAATATTAATGTTATTTATGTCAAGAGCCTCTTTTCTTTCCTGGTAAAATCTATTGAACTCTCCAGAATAATATTTCTTAAATGCAAAAATACAATCACAATACAATAGAATCACAAATAAAAAGGATTACAAAATAAACTAGAAGCAGCTAAGTGGCTCAGTGAATAGAGTACCAGCCTTGAATTCAGGAGGACCCGAGTTCAAATCTGATCTCAGACACTTAACACTTCCTAGCTGTGTGATCCTAGGCAAGTCACTTAACCCCAGCCTCAAAAAAATAAAATACAATAAAATAAAACAAAACAAAATAAACTAATAGATTGAAATATAGTTATCAAAAAATGTTTAAACAAACAAACAAAAAAAGCTCACAGTCCCTGGGTTATGAATCCCTGTAGAAGAAATGGATGGGACCAGTGAAATCCAAACACCCTCTTCATCAGAGCTCCCTTGTCCTCTAGCCCCACATCTATCCTTATCTTCTAAAAATAGGGAGCAGTAATAATCCCCCTTCGGAAAATACAACTTCCCTCCCAGCAGTAGGGAACTTCATTGTCACACTCAGGCTCCCCTGTTATTTGCATGTTGCTAGGAATTCAGGTTGTTCTGACTCTAATTAGCAGATGCTGAGCAGTTTTGCACTTTTCCTAGTAAATATGTCATAACACAAAAATCCATTCACTCTTTTTCTCCCCATTAACCACAATCTTCTCTATATAGCACATATTCCACTCTCTTCCTCAACCTCCTTTTAGCTGTTAAACTGAGATGGGTTTTTCCTCTAGTGGAAAAAAGCAATTTGAGCCTGACTTTATCACTGGCATGTAATAGTTTTGCAATGTATTCCAAATTCTCAGACTGCTCTCCTGAAATTATTCTCACAGTTGGAAAGGACCTCAAAGGTCATCTAGTACAACCTTTAGAAGTTAGAAATTCCACTCTCTAACCACAAGCTCCTCTCTGTCTTTCTCTGTCTCTGTCTCTCTTTTTTCTTTTTTTCCTCTCTCTTCCTGTATATGTATATGTTTCTCCCATGTCATGAAATTTGATCCTTTGACCCATGTGTATTCTAGTTCATTGCTCCAACTCTGCCTTCACTTATAAAGAATAGGATGGAAAATATTTACCTCCAGCTTTCTGGAGAGAACTGTATAAATAACACATTTTAAAATTTAATATGTATTTAAAAAATATTCTCTTCAATACTTTCTTAAATCTAGACAATCAGTAAAGCAATAAAGCCAACCCATATTTTTAACATTTGCCAGTGTCCGAGGTATAACTGCTAACACTGAAAATTTAACAATCAATTTTGGAGAATAACTATGAGCCACCCTCAGTGCACCCCATTTCTACATTTTGATTTTACAAACTATTACATGTTATCTTCCCTTTGAACTGTGAGCTCCTTGAAAGCATGGGCATTTTTAAAAAACTTTTTTATATCCCTAGCACTTAGCACAGTGTTTGACAGATAGTAGGTGTTTAATAAATGCTTGTCAACTTCACTTGACCTACTTCTGTGGTTTTGATCTATGGCAGCCATTTTAATGTTTTACTTGTCACTCTAAAATCCTTGGTCTCCTGAAATTCCACTACTCTTAACATATGCATCTTCCTCATTAGGAAGCCTATTCTCCATCCAACCCACTTCCTTAGCTGCTACTCCCAGTCTACTGAGAGCACTGGAGAAAATGAGAGAATTAAGCTGATTTCACTCAACTGGAAATAGTTGGCACATCACTCAACTAAGCCATCACTACTGTTTAATTCTCCTTCTCCCCTATACAATCAGGTGCCAAGTCCTAATGATTCTACCCAGCCACATTTCTAGCAACCATGCGCTCACCTTTTCCCACTGTCACCTTAGCAGAGGTCACAGCTTCACATAAAACCTAATATTTGTAAAGGGCCTCAGAGAACTTTGAGACCAATTTGTACCTGACTGAGAATCCCCACTACAACATTTCTAACGATCAGCCATTCAGCAGCTTCCGGATAAAGACTTTGAGTGAAGGAGAACCTACTACATTCCACCCCTCTATGGTAAAGCTGCCACGTACATTAAACTATTTATCACTCCTAATATTGGCCTCTGGGATCAAGCCCAAGAAATCTAATTTCTCTCTTATATATATTTCTTTGTATAGTGACAGTATACCTCTAAGCTATATCTTCTTCAACTAATCCTCATATAATCTCAAAACCCTTTACCAACCTTGTTGCCTCCTGTTAGATGTTCTCTATGTCCTTCCTAAAATTTAGTCTCCAAAACTGAACATAAATACTGCAGTTGAAATCTGTCCTGATAATTAAACTGAACACAAATACTGCAGTTAGAAATCTGACCTGAGCAAAATACAGTAGAATCACCACCTATCTAAAGGCAAGCAGTACAGAAAGGTGAACCTGGCATCAGGAAGTACTGTGTTCAAGTACAGCCTCAGACACCTATTAACTGCATAATCTTGAAGAAATCACTTTACCTCTGTTTATTTCAATTTCTTCATCTATAAAATAAGAATAATATTAGCACATTGTCAGGATAAAATGAAATAATAAAAATGAGATAAGTGAGAAGTGTAAACACTTCTACACTGCCTGACACATAGTATGCACTTAATAAATGCTAGTGATTATTATTATTATCATTAAATTTGGCCTCAGATTCTTACTAGCTGTGTGATCCTTGGAAAATCCCTTAATATTTCTCTTTCTCCCTCCCTCCCTCTTTCCCTGCCTTGCTCTTCTTTCCTCTCTTTCTTCTCTTTTCTTTTCTCTTCTCTTCCTTTCTGTTTGTCTAGGTTTCTCTTTCTCTCTGTCTCTCTGTCTCTGTCTCTCAGTATTCTCATCTGTAAAATGGGGATAATAATAGTGTCTACTTCCCAGGATTGTTGTGAGGATCATGTAAAACTTGTAAATCATTTTGAAAATCTTAAAGTGATAGGTAAATTGCTGCAGTATTACCTCTACACTTGTCTGCTTAAAAACTCATTGAATTTGATATTTGATAAAAGTTCACCATGAAAAGTGAGTTGGGTCCAGAAGAGAGGAGCCCAGATGTTTGGCTTGTTTCTCCGTAGCTGGAAGCCCCATTTGCTCCTTTGGGAAATTGAGTGGGGAGGGATGGTTAGGCTGCAGACTGGATATGTATTCCTTATAATAAAAATGGTTTAGTGCTTGTCATTTTTCCCACTGATTGTACCTTTTGAAGCCAATAATGAAGAGTAGAAGGTACCACTGTATCTCATATGATATAATTTATCATGATATGATACAAATATCATAATTAAAATAATATAACTGTTAATTTATATCTATTACAATAATATAATTGGCTAATTGTGAAGTACTGTGCATTATTAGTATGAGTCAGAATACAAGTAGAAGTCAGGAAGCCTAAACTACTCTCCTCCCTGTCATAACAGCCACCAGGACTCCAGTAAACAAGAAAGTTGTGCTGCAGATTTGGAGCAGATTTGTCCTCAGGGTGGACTGATCTGGGACCCAGCTGTAGACCCTTTGGGGAAGGAAAAGATAAAGCTGATCTTAGGACTTTTCCATCCCCCAACCTCCTTACTGACACTTTTAACCTTTTTGACCATGGCTTTTATCTATTTTTATCTTTTTGAGCAGCTTGAGGCTGGATGGATATTTTAATATATTTTGTCAAATGAATTGTTTGTTTCAACCCCAGGGCTCTGAGTGATCCATGGTACCAGATGTGGAATAGAGACCCATACATTCATCTTGCTTTTCTTCCAGAAGCCTCATAGCACATTAGCTTTTGTTTGTTCCCCCCTGATTGTCATTTCACAATGTTGATTGATATTGAACTTGCAAACCATTAAAAGCCCCAAATATTTTTTTCCTTAGATGAACTGCTGTCAATCCACGCCTGTCCCTTCTTATACTTTAGAGGTGATTTCATGAACTTAAGACTTAACTTTCATCCCTGTTAGATTCCATCCTAGATCTGAATAGGCATTCTAGTCTGTCAATATCAGATCAGAAAGACTCATCTTCCTGAGTTTAAATTTGTCCTCAGATACGTACTAGCTGAGCCACCTCAGAAAAGTCACTTAACTCTGCTTGCCTCAGTTTCCTCAACTGTAAAATGAGAAGGAAATGGCAAATCACTCCAGTATTTTTACTCAAATGAGTTCATGAAGAGTTGGATGTGACTGAAACAACCAAACAATAATATTTCAAATTCTTTTGCTTAGCAGTCAAGGTCCACAATCTGTCACCAATCTAACCTAGATCCTGTAATTTCCCTTCACGTATTCTTCACTCTAACTAAATTGGTTAGTTCCATATCCTTTGAGCATGCCCTTTAATTTCCTGAACAAATAAATACCTTTGCTCATTATTTTCAATTGCATGCAATTCTCTTCTTCCTTTTCTCTGCTTATTGAATTTCTATGTATCCATTAAATATAAACTCATAAGTGACTTTCTCCACAAAGCCTCCCTCAATCTCACTCTCAGAAATGACTTTAACCCCTATGGAACATTCATGTAGCATTTTGTTTTGTTCCTCTCTGACCCTCTTAATTATGTAACATTATAAACTATAGTTATTTATATTTGGGTCTAATCCCTCCACTTGGCTATCAGTACTGTGAAGAATTAAAAAAGACATTTATTACATACCTACAATGTGCCAGGCACTATGCTAAGTGTTTTACAAATTTTATCTCATTTAATCCTCACAATCCTGAGAAATAGGTAGTATTATTTCTCATTTTACAATTGGGGAAACTAAGGCAAAGAAAATTAAGTGATTTGACCAATGTGTCACAGCTAGGACTGTATCTAAGACTGGATTTGAAACTATAACTTCCTTAACACAACACTTTGCACCCAGCAGGTACATAATAAATATTTTTAAAATATTCCTGAATGGATTGTACAATACCTTTTATATTATCTCCAACATGGGGTCACTCAGCTTCTATTTGATCACTTCCAAGGATAAGGAACTCACTATCTTATGAGGTAGTTTATTCCACTTTGTCAAAAATATTTTTCCTAATAAAAAGCTACAATCTGCCTTACTGTAACTACAGCCATTTCTCCTGCTTCTGCTTTCTGAGAACAGACAAATCTTATCCTTCTCTTAAATGATGACCTTTCAAATACCCAGAGACAGATATTGATTCTTTATGCAGAGTTTGGAGGGAAGAGACCTAGTTTCAAATCCTAGTCCCGACATCAATAATCCATTTTGTAACCATGGGTACATCCTCATCAGTCAAATCAGGATGTTGATACTTACACTGCCAACTTCATAGCATTGTTGGTAGGAGAAGGTTTTATAAACCTGAAAGCACTATATAACTAAGTTATGTCTCTCCTTAAAGTGCTCTCTTTCCAAGTTAAACACTCCCATTCCTTTAACTGATCCTTTCAAGGCATGATTTTGGATCCCTTTTTTTCTGAATGCAACTCAGTCAAAAAGCTTTTATTAAGTGCCAAGCACTGTGCTGGGAATTACTTGTCCCAGTAAGTGTTGAAAATTCCCATTCAAGCAGAAAATTTAATCCTTGTTCTCAAGGAACTTATATTCTAACAAAGACAATATTTTACCTGGAAGGAAGCTAAGGGTAGAAAACAGAGGGACAGAAATGAAGGTACTTAGCATTCGAGGGGGTGAATATTATAGAAAAAATCTGTGAGGAGAGTAAGAAGTACAGCTTGTCAATAGTCAAGTCTAAAATAAAATACTTTGTCTAGAACTGAAAATAATATTCTAGATGTAATTTGACCAAGATAGAGGACAATGATATTCTTACCTTTCTCATTTTGAACACTAATTTTCTAAAATGTACTATACTTCTATCAATCCCATTAAACTTACTTTTCTTCCTTCCTTTCTTGTTCCTTTTTCTTTCTTCTCTCCATCTCCATCTGTCTCTGTCTCCCTCTCTCTCTCTTTCCCCCTTTTTTTTCTTTTTCTGTTCATTTCACTCAATTTGGAAGTATAGCAACCACTCCTAGGAAGTTATAATCTGTTTCATTTCCATTTCATTTTCCATACCTGGGCTGACTTACTTCCTCCTGAGGCAGCCTGAGAGTTCATCATATTACCTCAGGATTATTGTAAATCTTCAATTGGCTTAAATCCAACCTGATCTACTTACTCAGAAGTCCTGAATTCAACTAATCCATGAATGTCAGCCTCTCCCACAGGCATATGCCTCCATGCCTGTGATATGGTATAGCTTCTAGGAGAGACAACAATAATTTTAATGCCCCCTGACCTTGAGAGGCTTCTATTCTAACAATCTAACAGTGGTTCAAAGTCCTCTGGCTTTGGAATCTGACCCTGAGGTCCCCTACACCGAACATAAGAGTACTGTTGTTCTAACAATCTATCAATTGTAAAATTTTCTGGCCTCGGGAGAGTCACACAAATCAAACTCCTGAGACCATTTCTCAGTTCATTGTTTACTGTCAGATAGAGAATCTATTGGTCAGTGATAACCAAATCCCAGAGACTACTCCTTGCTTTTACTCCTAGGCCATAAAATTAACACATCTATAACACGAAGAACTAGATAAATGTGTCTCTTTGCTTCCGTTTCTTTGCTAAATTCTCTTGGGATTTAGACCGCTTCAATTGGTGTTACAATTACAGTAAACTTTGCCCCTTGACTTGGAAATGGGTTCAAACCTTTTGAGATACCTGGGGACACTGGTCTGTGACCCCCAACCTTTTGACTCAAACCAAATCTCAACACCTGCTTCCCATTAGTTTTTCTGGTCTGTGTCACACCACTGAAGCTCAATAAATTTACAATCCACTACAACCTCATAGGTGGATTTATTTGCCAGCTAGCTATCTCGCTGACTCTTGCTTTGTCCCGATTTCCCCATCTTTTACTTGGGTAGTTGATTTTTTAAACCCATGTAGGACTTTACATTTAACCCTATCAAATCCCATATCATTAGAGTCAGCCTATCTTTCTAATCTGCTGAGATTTTTTTACATCCAAACTATGTCATCCAAGAGGCTAGCTGTCCCAGCTTTGTGTCATCCAAAGATTTGGTATATATGCCATTTATGTCTTCAAATAAGTCACTGATTGAAATGCCCAGACTCTTATTCATTCAACAAACATTTAATAAGCTTCTACTCTCTGACATTCTGAGATACACAATTCAACAAGTACAACAGGCATTGTATCACCAACATGTTATGTTGGATTTTTAAAAAAATCAATCTGATATCATCCAACCCCCAGGTGATTTCCAGATGACATTGATAGCTTCAATCCTCAACTGAGAGACAAATGGCAGATCCACCCTGGAGCTTGTGCTCCCCAAAAGAGGAGTTATTGAGTTTAATTGCTGCGGTCTCTCCAGTCCTCCTGCTGGGATGATTGAAACAATCCCCTAAATCAAGCTGAGTCTGGCTCAACGCCCCGCTGAGCTGCTCCTTCTCGGGGCCCCTCCTCTTTCCCCCAGAGACTCCCAGAATGGAGAGCCATAATGTTTGCCTACAGCAAACCTGGGTAGGTCCTCCCTGGAACTCTCTCCCACCCCTTCCTTCCTTCCTAATCCCATCTTTTCCTAGCCCCACTGCTGAGGAATCCCGGGAGGAAGAATCTCAATTGAATTAAAAAGAAAAGGAGGAAGTCTGTCTGTCTGCTGCTTGACTGCCTTTCATTCTGCAATTTTATATGGCTTATGGTTAGATTCTCTCTTTTAGATTCCAGGCTGTTGGGTCAGCATTTATATCTGGACTGGTGTGAGTGGCCTAGGGCTTGGACTACGGGAAGTGGGGTTGATGGTGGGCAGAGAGGTCTTCCAGCTTGACTTGCCTTCAATAAGACTGAGGAGCCCTAGGTCGGGAGGATGTTTAGGCTAGGCTTCAGCAGGGAGACCTGGAAAGAGTCCAAGGCTCATGTGGTGATGAAAGCCTGTCTGACAGGCTGGACAGCCACTTTCCCAAACCTATTAGCCATGCTGCTCTTAGTCCAGACCCGGCTTTGTTAGAAGAAGGCCCAGAGGCCAGAATCACAAGAGAGAGCTCTCTCACTGGTTTCTCAGGTCATTGGTTCGGAGGAGAAAAGAGAGGTCTGGAGCAAGATTGGCAGTTACCTAGGCCAACCCCCTCCTCTAAAAGGAGAACTGGAGATATAAGGTCACACAGATAATAAGTGACAGAGCTAAGATTAGTACTCTGGTCTTCCAGCTTGAAATCCAAATGTTTCCATTTACAACAGGTCCATCCAATTGAGATAAAACTCCCCTCCCCCTGCAATGCCCCAGATACATAACCCTTGACTCCCCAACCTAGCTCCTGTCAATCATGAATTTTGTCAATCAGCTTTTCCTACTATCGCCCTATAGAAGAGTTAAGAAGTATTAGATTTTCCCAGCAGAGAGGCATCTTAGGGATTCTTCCATTTAACCCCCTCATTTCACATTTTACAGAACAGGAAAATGGCCCAATGTCATATGGTCCAAGGTCCAGGCAAAATCAGTATTGGAAATCATGTTTCCTAACCCGTTCTCTCCAAATTCCTGCTTCTTTCCAAAGAATCCTTCCGGATTAAAATCAAGGTTTTCTTAACCTCAGCTCATTTAATGCCTCCTACTCTTCATAATTCTGCCTCCAACTGATGTAATATGATTTTGTGGTCCCCTGATTTTAGCGGGGTGGGGGGGCTTCTGTTCTGGCAATCTGATTCCAAAGTCCTCTGGCTTTGCCCCCCCCAACCTAGGAATGCTATTGTTCTGACTATCTGCCTGATTCCTAAAACCACTCCTCAATTCATTGCTGCCTGATAATCTGGTCAGTAATAATCTGGTCAATGAGGACCAAATTCCTTCTTACCTATGAGTCACAGAATTAGCATAGCAATGATTGAAGCTGAATTAATGTCTCTCCTTGCTTCTATTTGTTTCTCTGCTGAATTCCCTTACAATTTAGTCCACTTGTAGTGTTGTAACAATTGCAATAAACTTTGCCCCTTGGCTAAGGAGATGGTTCAAGCCTGCAATTTCTCTTGAGACCCCTCCTGACACTGGTCTGTGACCTCAAACTTTTGCAGTTCTCTTTCCCAACTCCAACACAACCACATGGCTTTTCATTGCACAACCTTCTGCTATCAGGCTGATTGAATTTTTGCCTATGAAAAGCAGCCAGAAACAGTTGAAGAACACTAGCTTTGGAGTCAAGGGAGCCTCATTTCCAATCCCATTTCTGTTCGTGACTAACTCTGTGATGTTGGTCACTTCCTCTTTTAAATCTTTCTTTCCTCAACTATGAAAATAAAGAACAAGACTGACTCAGAGGTCCCTTCTAGCTATCAATCTATCATCCAGGAGAGTGTCTAGTGCTGAAAGGACAGTGACCCAGAAAGATAGTTTGTTGGAACCCTAAATAAAGAGCTTCAGAAGGGCCCTAAGCATCCAAAAGTGTTCCTGATCTTGCTTCTGTCATTCATTTACACCATTTCACAGTTCTTTGGAGCTGTGGGATCCCTGCTGGTCCTGTTATTTCCTTCCTGTGGATGCTGTTCTATTTGTTTCTATTGTTTAAGAAATAAAGTGGCTTTGATTACACCCACTGTCTCTCATGAATGAGCACATTTGGCCTACTCAAAATGCACCAGATCCTATCCGCAGCCCTCAGTCCCTGACCCAGGGAGGGGTTGGAACTCCTACTGCCACCAGGGGCACTATTAGCTGACATCAGTAATTCAATAAAAGCTGGCTCAGGGTCCCAGGGTACAAAAGGTAATAAACACAGCCCCTCCTTGCCGAGAGCTCAAAGGTGAGTAGAGAGAAAGGAGGGAAGGGTGGGACTAAAAAAGCCCTTGCAAGAAGCAGCAACTCAAAACTGTTTACAGAGCTGAGGAAGTGGAGAAGGAAACATTTATAAGCAACTTCTAATGTTGGGCACTATGCTAAATGCTTTACAAATACTATCTCGTTTGATTCTCACAACAACTCTAGGAGGTGCGTGCCATTACTATCCCCATTTTTACAGAAAAGGAAATTGAAGCAGAATTGGAGATTTGTCCACATCACATAGCTTGGAAGTATGTTTAAAAGGATTTGAACTCATCTTTCTTTCTCTAGATTCAGAGCTCTATAAAAGCTAGCCCTGGAGTCTATGGGTTCTATTAGTGCCTCAGACACTTGGTTATCTTGAGCAAATTCCTTAACTTCTCTTGGTCTCAGCTTCATTATCTGTAAAATGAGGAGATTCATTAACTACTAAGTCCCTTCCAGCTCTAATATTTTAGTATTGCAAAATGGTAGTAATTTTGTTGTCTTTCAGTTATTTCTGTATTATCCAACTCACAGAGACCTCAGCCGATATTATGCTTCAGTTTCCCTGACTCAGTTATCCTGAATTAATAGGATTGATATATTTAGGACTGGGAGCTCTGGCCACTCTAGCATTCCAAAAAGTCATACAACTCCAGATCATTTATCTCAAATGCTTGGTTATCTTCTGGCTCAGACTTTCTGTGTCTTAACTTCCTCACTCTCAATTTACCAGAATTTATGATCCTTCCTCCTTACCCCTAACCTGTCAGAACTAAAGTTATGGTGCTTCCTAGAGTTTTGGATCACCAGTGTTCTGCCCCTCTCCTTGCCTTTGTTTCCCTTATAGCTGAAGCCCTATAAGAGTCTCTGGAATCCTGGATGCTTTGAGACAAGAGTCCCAGCCAGCTAGCTGGCTAGTATGGCCGCCAGTCCAAACTCTGCACTATTAAAATATTAAAAACCCTCTAATCTCTGTCTTGCCTCAGTTTCTCCAGCATATATAGTTCATCTGCTACAACCTATACCTAAGAACATATCTGGCAGATGATCATCCAGCCTTTGATTGAAACTCCCTCCTACTCTCATTGTTAGAAAATTTTTAATCTTATTTTCTTACATCACAACCCCAAATTTTCCTGTTTACAGCTTCTGCCCTTTGGTCTTGGTTCTCAAGGCAGCTGGGTGATGCAGGGTTAGTACTGAACGTAGATACAGAAAGACCTGAGTTCAAATCCTGGATTAAAACTTTCTACCTAGTCACTTAAATTTTGTCTCAGTTTTGTCCACTGTAAAATGGGATAATAATAGATCCCACCTTGCAGAGTTATTGTAAGCAAATAAAACAATATTTGTAAAGCTCTTAGCATAGTGCTTGACATATCATAGGTGTTTAATAATTGTGGGTTTCCTTTCTTCTTTCTTCTTAGCTCTTCCTTCAAGAATCAAACATAAAATGACAATTCAAATATTTGAAAATATTCAGATAATACTGGAATACCCCTTCAGTTTCTTGAGGCATTATCTTCCTGTAGAAACCTCAACCTGTTCTCCTCAGAACCATTATTTTAGAAAAGATCCCATTAATGCTTAACCTCACTCACTCTTGGATTCTGTTTAGATGCCTTCTCCTTGTCTAGCTCCCTATCTCATCCTTTTCCACTTCCCTTTATGTACTATCTTTCCCCCACCAGAAGCTCTTAAGGAAAGACATTATCTGGTTGACTTGTATCTGTATTTTAAGAGTTAGCATGTCTGCCCCATAGTAAATGGTAACTCAATGGTATAGTCTGTCTCTATCTATCTATCTATCTATCTATCTATCTATCTATCTATCTATCTATCTATCATGATTCTTCCATCCAGTATTTTTTCTTCTAGCTAAACATCTCCATTTCCTTCATCCTATCTTCCTATGAAGACTCAAGGGACTCAAGATCATTCATCATTCCTGTTGCCCACTGCAGTTGCTTTCCTGCTTATGACTGTTTTTCTTAAATGGGTGGGCCGAATATAATGACCCTGAATACAATGGTGTGCTCTGAACAAAAAAGAGTACATTGGGATAATCACCTCCTTATTCTTGGAAGCAAAGTTTCTCAATGAAGCCCCCAAGATGGAATTAGCATTTCTGGCTGTCTCATCACACTGCTGACTCATACAGCTTATTCAGGAACAGGAATAGTGCAGCAGCTATAGATGGGGGAGGGCTGATATGGGAATACTGATGGTAGTGTGATGCAGTCAGTAAGAAGATACACCTCTAGCCCATTGGTGAATCTGGCCAAGAGATGCTGAGGTGATACTCTAGGCAGGGGAAATAGTGAATGCAAAGACCCAGAGATGGAGTAAATCAGTACAGTCGGACTACAAAGGTGAATCAGAGCTTGGGGAAAAGGAGAAGTGATCACTGTCACCCTAGCCTACAAGGCAGGGAGAGTTGACCAAATAGCAGCAGTGGCCACTTACGACCCAGGAGACGAAGATTGAGTGGGAGGATTTCCATGACATCCTGGATATCTTAACATCTCTCCAATAAAGAAGGACTGAAATGATCATAGTCCTCCTTCCTCTGCCCTCACATACCCTTCAAACATTCTCACAATGTTCCTATTTCTCTCTCTTTGCCACTTCAGCTTAACTATAATAGGAGACATCCAGGTTGTTCCCACCCCTGATGAAAGATAAAGCAGAGAATATCAACAGTAATGAAGGCCAATCATTTAGCAAAGGACAGAAAGGCTTTCCAGAAAACATTCACTTCCACTTAGAAAGGGTTAGAATGGAAACCATTTACCTTAGTCTAACTTGGCCCTTAAACGGAACAGAAAATAGCCATAATGGATAAGGGTTTATAATGCAGCTTCAACCTAGAAGTTGGGTTATTTCCTCAAATAACTCACAAATAAGTGAGTTATTTCCCACTCGTCTTATTGAGAGTGAACGAAAAAAGCCAAAGAATGAATACTTATCAGCAGATAGGGAGCTCTGAAATGTGAAAGGAACAGAGAGGAAAGAGTTTACTTTCTGCAAGTAGGATCTTCAAGAGAAAATCCCCATTTTGGATCAAGCAATCAATAAGTGTTTATTGACAATCTAGTATGTGTAAAGTGTTAGAAACGTAGGTGTGCAAAAGTTAATCTGAAAGTCCTTCCTCAAATGTTCAGTGTCATTCATACCTCAGAAATAGGCAGGCTTGATTTATTGTTCTGTTGATGGTCTAGACTTTAAAAAGTGCTGGTAATGCAAATTAAACTTCAGAAGTATGAGAGGGAGGGAGGGGAAAATTTGGAAAAGTGAATACAAGGGATAATGTAAAAAAAAAATTACCCATGCATATGTACTGTCAAAAAAAATTATAATTATAAAATTAATTTAAAAAAAAAAAAAAAGAACTATGAATGCATACACTTTCCCAGTATTGTTCTATAAACACTGCAGGAGCCCAGCAGGAATTCTGGAGAAGGCTCCAAGAATGAAGTCATCACCACACAAGCAGCCTGGTGACTGGGGGCTAAATAATAATATTTGACCTTTTAAGGGTTTCAGAGTGCTTTGTATATTTTATCTCATTTGAGTCTCACAACATAAAGGGGAATGTGTAGGAACACATGTTCATTTTTTTTCAGTCATATCTAACTGTTTTGTGACCCTTTTTGGCATTTTCTTGGCAGAAATATTGGAGTGGCATGTCATTTCCTACTCCAGATCATTTTACAGATGAGGAAACTGAGGCAAGAAATAAAAAATAAAGATTTTTTTTCCCATCCAAGTTCATGAATCATCTGAAATCTATCCACAAAATTCTAGAGGTTCATGGATTTCAGATTAAGAAGCCTTAGCTTAGAAGGTGACTTGCCTATGGTCATATATGAAGTATCTAAGGCCAGATTTGAATTCATGAAGATGAGCCTTCCTGTCTCCTAGTTATCCATCTACTCTGCCATCTACCTGTCCTACTTACATGTACATTAACCTGGAAAGATTAATTGGGGCCAGATTACAGGACTATTTGGAAGCCAAGGCGATAGGTGAATAAAAGAGTTCAAGAAACACAGGATTCAAATCCTTGGGACCTTAGTATGAATTTCAGTTTACTACTTGTGTGATTTAAGCATAAGCCATTTAATATTTCTGGGTTTCAGTTGCTTATCTATAAAATGAGAGCCTGGTATTGATGAGGAAACCCCAAAACTCTTAAAACCTCCTTGGACTCTGCCTTGGGGACTCTGCCCCACCCCAAGCACAAACAGTTTTCTCCTTATCTAAAAACCCATTGAATTCTATTCAAATTCTAACCCTGGCTGAAGCTCAAGCAGGAAGCCAACCTGGGACTCCACCCATGGGCCCCTTCAGATGGTCCAAAGCCCCCCTTATTAAAAGGGCTAAACTGGAGTCTACTCTTTGCAGAGATCCCAAACATGGCATCCTTATGCCGGCCATGTCAAGGATTCTTGCCCACTAGACCAGTGATTCCAGTGCCTTTTATCTCTGCCCTCAACTTTATTAACTAAACTTTACTTCCAAACCCCACAATAAACCTCTTTTATCAATCTAGGTTTTCAGGTCTGTAAATTCCTTTACAGAGGACTCTTGCACCGCTATTAGACCTCCTTTAACTCTATATCCTTGCGCTGAATCCAAAGGGGTTGCAGGGGAGCTCTATTTGACTCCCTGTACCACTAGACCTCAATTAAATCTAATTTCATTTAGGTACTCCTTATCTAGTTCTCATCATTATGGTGTAAAGGGAATTGCATTTGGAGTCTGGTTGATGTGGATTCAGATGCTGCTTCAGATACTTATTGTGTGAACATAGATGAAGCTCAGCCATTCAGACACCAAGTTTCCTCACCTGTAAATAATGAGGACAACACTTGCCCTACCTATCTTATGGGTTTTGGGGAGGAGAGTGCTTTGCAAATTCAACATTTCATATCTATTTGAGTTTTGAGTCAATATTTCAGAAAGTCATCAAGAATAAGACAAGAAAAGAGTCTAGAACAATGATTCTTAAGCTTTTTGGTGTCATGGACCCTTTGGTGAAGTCTATGAACCCTTTCTCAGAATCATGTTTTTAAGTGTATAAAATAAAATACATAGAATCACAAAAGAAATTAGAACTTAGTAAAAGTAAATATTCTTTCCCATCCAAGTTCATGAATCATCTGAAATCTATCCACAGAACTCTCAGGTCCACGGATTTCAGATTAAGATGACTTGGCTTAGAAGATGGTTGATGAATCAGAAAACATTTGTAGTAAAGAGAACAAAAGCAGATGGAAAAGAACTGGTCAGAGCGGAAGTGGGTAGTGAAGACATAGACACAGTGACTGTGAACTACTCTTTCTAGAAATTTGTTAATGAAGGGAAGGAAAAAGATGGGTGAATAGCAAGGGTTTTTCTACACTTGAGAAAACCCCATCATGGCTATAGGCAGAAACCCAAGATATTTGAAAGACAAGGGCATGACTGCTAGAGCAGAAGAGAGGGGAGAATTTGAAGTCACAGAGGTAGAAAATGGCAAGGAAAATGGTTTCTTCATTTGCTGAAATCAGGAAACAAAAAGAGATTGAGGTTTTATTGCTAGAAAGAATCTTAAAGATCATCTGGTCCAACCCCTTTATTTTATAGCTAGGGAAACTGAAATCCAAAATGACACAGCTAGGAAGAACTCTAAGATTTGAATCCATGTCTCCTGACTCAGTGAATAGAGTTCCAGGCCTAGAGTCCTGAATTCAAATCTGACCTCAGACATTTCCTAAGTCACCCGAGGCAAGTCACTTAATCCTGTTTGCCTCAATTTCCTCAACTGTAAAGGAAATGGGAAACCACTCTAGTTAGTATCTTTGCCAAGAAAATCCCAAATGGGATCATGAAGGGTTGGACACAACTGAAATGAGTAAATAACACCAGCAACTGTAATGCTGGAAAAACTGAGGCAACATAGAGATTAGAGAGTTTTTAATATTTTATTTGGGTTTCTGAGAGGGTGAGATAGTCTAGAGGCAGAACAGAATCCATTCTGCCTCCAGGGCTGAATTGGACTTTCCTCTCAAAGAATCCAGCATCAAATGTGAGATTCCAATGACTTATATATGGCTCCAAGTGATCAGGGGGAGACAAAGGCAAGGGGTAGAGTCCAAACATTGGTAAATGGCCGGAATTTCCAGGCTGGAACCATCAATTTGGTTCTGACAGGTTGGAGGTAGGACCATAAATTCTGATAAACTGGGAGATAGAAAGTCTGGAACTTAGAGATATGTAAGCATATCTTTTAGGAATTTATTTGCAATTTATGGCTCAGGGCTCCCAACCCTAATTATCTCAGTTCTAATGGTTAGGAAGGGGGGTTGCAACCAGGGGGGTTGAGGCAGAACAATTCAAGGAAGTGAGGCAGAACAATTTAGGGAAACTGAAGCAGGACAGTTTAAAGAAACTGAGGCAGAACAATAAAAGAAACTGTGGCACAACACAACTCCAGCCTCCAACTCCCAGCTCTTGTCAGCCTATATCAGTGGCTGAATGTACAAAAAAATGTTGAGATAAGGAAAGGAATAAAAGAGAAATAATAAAGATGCTATAGTCTTAATCATTTCAGTTTGACTGAGACAAAACCCACTTTTAGTGATTAAAGCTAGGTAAGAATTGAGGCAAAAAATGGTCTTTTTTACTAGTCAAAAAAAATAAATAAATCCAAATGAATAAGGGAAAAGACAGAGTTTCTGGCCTAAGCAGAAATAAACAGCTATTTATATTCATTCTGAGTCAATTAGGGTCAAACAATGATCAAGAGGGGTTTGGGCAGGAACCTGTCGCTGGCCAATAAATGAGAGCCAGAATCATTTGGGTTTAAGGCAAAGTCCTTAACAAAAAATTCTAGCTAGTAAACCCTAGATATTTTGGAGGTTTCAGCAGAGCAACCAGGCTAAGAATATTAGATGATTTTAGTAAAGAATATTCAAGAACATCTGTGAACAAAGGTATGATAGGGTGTGAATGGGCAGTCATTATCAGTTATCAAGTACTTAGTACATCTGAGATGCGGTGCTAAAACTCAGATAAACAAAGAAAGACAAAAAAGAGACTTTGCCTGCAAGGATTTCACATTCTAATGGAGGACATGTATAAATTCTGTAATGAGGTACATACAAGATAGAGATATAAGGTAATCTCAGACAGCTGGAAGAACCCATAAAGCCCTTTATAGAAGGTGAGATTTGAGTTGAGTTTTGAATGAAGTTAAAATTGGAAGCTAAGAGATAGAGGTAATTAAAAAAAAAAAAATCCAAGATTAGGAGCCAGCCAGTACAAAAACATGGAGATGAGGGGTGTCATTACAATTGGCAAATGCTGGGAATGAAGAATTCACAATGGCCTTTCTCTTGGACAAAAGATAGATTTATTTATAAGAAGATTTATCTATAAGATAGATTTATTTATGATAAGGTGACAGGCAAAATGACAAGATACGATAGACTCAGGAGTGGTAAATATGAAATAGATTTGGAAAAACATATAATTAGCAAGGAAAGGGGTTTTAATAATTAACAATGGAAAAGACAAGTTTCCTAGAGGAACTCACAATTAACTAGGAGAAAGGAAATACACTATGAGGTGGGAGTATACCATTAAATGGCAGGCCAAATTCATAGAGGAGTTTGCACCCTAAAAAAGTTAGCTATAACAAGAAGAAAGACACCATGAGGCATGAGGGAAGGGGAATGGGAAGAAAGACCCTGAGAGGTAGAATGTCATGGCAGGCTAACCCAAAAGGGACTCAGCAAAGGCGGCATGAATCATGGCAGATCTATAAGAGAAATTTAACCTTAGGGGGCTGACATCTGATTGGATACAGTAAGGTGAGGTTACCCAAGATCTCTTCAGGAGTTGGATCTGTAAGGCTGAGCTGATTCCTATCTGAGCCCTTCTCTGCTTGCCTCAGCAAGTAATCTTATCAGGATTTCAGGCTTTCTCTGCCAACCCCATCAAGTGACTTCATTATAAAGAATAGAAGACTTTAAAAAAGGAGAAAGGGACAAGGTTTTGGAGGGTTTTAAATTCCAAAGAGATTATTCTGTATTTTGTTCCTTTGATGGGATGAAAATAAGACCCTGGCAAAAAGACTTCAAGATCCTTAGTAGCTAGGTGGAACATAGGGAGGAGAATTGACAGAAGAAGGCTCTTGTTGAATTTAAATGGACACCAGGCCTGAATTCAGGAGGACCCGAGTTCAAATCTGCTCTCAGACACTTAACACTTCCTAGCTGTGTGACCCTGGGCAAGTCACTTAACCCCAGCCTCAGGAAAAAGAAAAAAAAAAGAATTTAAATGGAGCTTTGTTGTGGTACCCTAGATGAATTCCTCCTCAATTTGCTTGCATTGACAAAATTATGACCCCACAGTTATTGTATTCAATCAGAAGACCAAGCTATAAAAGATAATCCACAAAGTTATTTTTCTTCTGTAAAAGAATGTACAGGTAGCCAGCCTTCTTCTTTACTAACTTTTTTTTAGGAACTTAGCCTGATTAGTAAGCAGTCACAATGACTGATTCATTAGGAATTTTGCTGCCTTATGGCATTTCCCTCCTTGCAATAGCATCTTTCCTCTTATTAATGGAAAGTTAGCCTCATCTTTCCCTTTGTTAATCACTAAATTCCCCTTTGGAATTTAACCTGATGCATAATAAAATCTTTGGCTTTTGATTTGGAGGTGGTCTAAGCTTACAAATTCTCCTGACAGGGGCAGCTAGGTGGCGCAGTGGAGAGAGCACCAGCCTTGAATTCAGGAGGATGTGAGTTCAAATCTAGTCTCAGAAACTTAACACTTCCTAGCTGTGTGACCCTGGGCAAGTCACTTAACCCCAGCCTCAAAAAAAAAAATTAAAAAAAAAATTCTACTGACACATCTCTAGACACCAGCCCCAAATCCCAATATATTTTGGGGTCAATTCCTGCACTCAACACTGGGAACCACTGGAATTTTTTGAACTGGGGGTTTAGGGGAGGGTAGTGGTGGTGATGGAGTGATATACTCAGACTTATGATTTATAATTTGTTTTAATATTTCTTGTCTCAGGGAGTTATTTTCTGTTTTGCCTACTACAATTTCCAGGGAGTTCAATTCTTGGGTAAAAATTATCAAGGAGGGCTACCAAGGACCTGGGGTCTTTTTGCTAGCATCTTATTCACCCCATCCACAGTCAGAAAGGAAGAGTTTTTGTCCTGACTCTGCTCCAAACTTGGGTGGGTGATTTGCCCATCGTCTGCAAAATTAAGCATTTGTACTAGAGAGCTTCTAATGACCTTTACAACTCTGACTTTTCATGAGATAATATAAAATGAATAAAAAGTAACAGATTCTCAAAGAAATAAATGTCATCTTTCCTTTAATTTTTTAAATTTAATTTAATTTAATTTTTCTGAAGTATGGGAATATGAATATAAAACTGCAATTGATGTCAACCTCCTTTTTTCCTGACATTGATTAGTTTTGCTGAATCTTTTTTTTTTTTTTTTTCATCCTTTCCTATAAAAGATGGCTTTTGTAGGGGACGAGTGCTATGTTGGAAAATGTATGTGATCTAAAGATAAAAAACTATTTAAAGAAAACTGTCTTGGAGCAGTGAAAATTTGTGTTTTTGTTATATGAATGCTTTTGTATGTATCATATGTATCATGTGTATGCGGACTGGAGTAGATGGCCGCCAAGGTCCCTTGCAACTCTTAATATCTGTGATTCCACATCTGTGCAGTCTCTCCCATTAGACTCCTTTGCATGGGGACTATGCCGTTTCTTTCTTTTACTTTTTTTCTCCACAGATATAACATAAGTCTCTGAGTTTGTTGGGTGCTCAGTGAATGATGTCATTCATATTGAATGATCCAAGAACATAATCACCAAATGCTTGTATGCTCTGTAATTTAAAAAAGGACACTGTGTCTTTTCTCTGGTCTTTCCAAAAAGAGCTCCTCCATTCCTTTTTATAGCCTTCTAATTCTGCTACCAATAAATCTATGTGACAACCCAGCCCAGCCCATCTGAACCCATCAATCATCCCTTATCATCAGGGCTGAATTTCTTCCTTCTTTCCATTATGCCAATAAGAGATATGCCTTTCAGCTTAACCCTCCCCTGGCCTCCCACCTAATGAGAAGAATGAACCAAAGAGTCCCTAGGAAATTACTTATTTTTGAAACAGGCTAGCTAATCCACTCAGCCCTCTTCCCTAGGGTTAATATCTAGCACTGACTGGGAGTCAAGAGATCAAGGTGACACAAGGAGATCAAGTTCTGACACTTAATAGTTATGTGACCCATGACTACTGTATCTTTGTCTCCTCATTAGGAATACGGACATAATGATACTTTTACTACCCATATCATGAGATTGCTGTGGGAAAAGTGCTTTGAAAACTGTAAAATCTTAAATACTATCATCTAAGTGTGAATTATTATTGATTTGAATATATACAAGGCACATACTAAAGGCTAATGGGGATGCAAAAATATATCAGACATGGTGCCTGTCTTCAAGAACATTACAACCTTAATGGAATCTGTTAGGCTATTATTATTTGCATGAGGGTGCTAAGCTCCGCAAGGATAGGAACAAAAGACATTCAACTTCTCCTGATCCCAGCCACCCTTCTCCCTATATGTTGACTCTCCACCACCCCCCATATATACTACTTCTCCAAAGTGCCTAAGACAGCTCTATGAAGATATTACTGATATAAACTTTTATTTACTTCCATAAGTATATTGTTTAAAAATGATAAATGTTTAAAATAACTGGCCCTCCATTAAAAAATGCATAACTTTTAAGTTTATTTTTCATTACTGGTATCAAATATCATCCATGGTCTGTTACCCCAAATATTTGGGAATTAACACAACTATATACTACTTAGAGTCAACCCCAATAAGTGACCAAAGTTTAACAATAAATTGAATTAAAAAGAATTGCACATTATAAATGGCCACATGAAAATGGCACATTGCATGTATTTACATTGCTAAATGTAAAAAAACCTAAAAATTTAAGTGACTTTAAATTTCAATAACCTCAAATTTCATTTCAAGTTGCAAATTGGCCAAGATGACTAACTACCAATTAAACATCTTGAAATGGATGTCATATTGGCATCCCAAACTCAACATATCAAAGCAGAAACTCATATCTTTATGTCCAAGCCCATCCTTTTTCCAGATTTCTCTGATACTGGTGAGACCATCCTTCTTGTCAATCAGGTCCCTACCATGAAATCTTCCTTCTAATTCATCTATGTATCCAATCAGTTGTCAAATCTTGTCCTTTTTACCTTCACAGAATTTCTCATAGGTAGCCCTTTCTTTCTACTCACTGAGATGCAACTCTGATTCAAGCTCTTATCCCAAGGACTATTGTAGTAGCTTTTTAATTGGTCTTCCTCTCTCAAACTTCTCCTTATTCCTGTCCATTCCCCATAGAATTGCCAAAATCATGCTCCTGAAGCACAGATCTGACCAAGTCACTATCCTCCCCTTCTTATTAAACTCCTATGATTCTCCATTATCTGTAGAATCAAATATAAACTTTGTTTTTTAGAATTCTTTTCAATGTTGTCTCATCCTTCCTTTCTAGATTCTTACACATTATTCTTCTGCACAAACTCTACTATCTAGCCAAACTGGTCTTCTTGTTGAGCCTCAACAGGTCTTTGCTCAAGTTTGTCTTCCATGCTTGGAATATATTCCCTCTACACTATCATTACTACTAGAAATCCCTGGCCTCAAAACTCAGCTCATGTAATACCATGCATATGAAACCTTTCCTATTTACCAACTGCTAGTGCCTTCTATCTTATTACTCAAGGTTACCTTGTATTTGTTCAATATTTATCTTTATATGTGGATATTGCCTTATCCACTAGAATACAAACTCTTGAAGGGGAAGAACGGTATCATATTTATATTTGTACCCTCAAAACTTAGCACAATGATTGACATATAGTAAGTGTTTCAAAAAAGCTGATTGATTAGTTATTAGAGTGTGGGAAGATAAGCACACTGATGAATTTCTGTTAGAATGTGAAGTGGTCCAAATTTTCTGTGTATCAATTTGGAAATGTGAAATGAAAGTAAATAAATTGCTCACTTGTCCTTTGACCAAGCAATTGTACTATTAGATGCATACTTCAGGGAAGTCAAGGACGAAAATAAAGGTCCAAGAGATACCAAAACTTTTATGCAGCACTTTGTAATAATGGACTGAAAACAAATTGGTGTCTATCAATTTAGAAATGATTCTAAAGAACCCAGTGTATAATCATAGTGGAATATATTATTGTAAAGTAAGACATAATAAGCATAAAGAATTCAAACATATGAAGCTGCATATGAATGAATACCAAGCAAAAGGAACTGCACCAAGGGAACAATATACACCATGACTACAACAATATAAATAGAAAGATCATCTGGACTCTGAGTCATTGAAAAACCAGTGAAGGTCCTAGAGAACAAACAGTGAAATATACTTTTCTCCTCACGCAAGAGAAGGGATCATAGTCAGATATGATCACTCTACTGGATATTTTTGCTTAATTGTTTTAATTTATTGCAAGAGGAGGTTCTATCAAGAATAGGGGAAGGTTAAAATAATTATGATGCAAAGACAAAAGATATCAACAAAATGTATTTTTTAAAAGAAGGGAAAAGGTTGACATTAATAAAGACTCTCTTTGCTTGACCTTGCAAAAAGGGTGGAGAAATGACTCACATCACACAGGGGAGATTAATCTATCCCTAATTACTGAGAATCTCCCACTGATCTACACTGTGTTAATGGGCAGGCCCTACAGTTCTCTCAATGGGATGTCCATATCCTCCGTTAAAAAAGGGCAAAGTCCCAGGCAGAGGCTTACCTCATTGGTTAACTGGAAATTTCCCTCACTGATCTCTTCATACAGAAAGGGAAACTGAGTCCCAAAATGCACTAAAGGCTGTCTCTTTCACAGATAACATGTAGCAGAGTCAGAGGTTGAACATATCTTCTTTGAACAACGTGATTCTTTGAACGATACCTCAATTCCAAGTGGAGAAAAACCACAGAATCAACCCTGTGAGTTGGTATGTTCTAAGTTGCTTTTCCAATGACCTTTGAAACTCCTAGATACAAGCTCTTTTCCTTTCTCAATCCCTAGGCACAGAAAATGGAGTCTCTGAAAACTACTACTACAGTTGACTGAAAAGGGATGGACATATACACCTAACAACATGAGATCTCTCTGTTTGGAGTAAGGGGAGTAATACACTCTGTTTTTAGGGAAAAGATGAAAATCCACAAGAAAAATTTTATAAAAAGATTTTTATGATCCCCATTAAAAGCTAGCGTTTCTCTTTATTAATTATCTCCAATGTATTCTATGTATACCTTGTTTGTATATAGTTGTTTCCATGTTGCTTCTTGAGAACAAGGAATTATCTTTTGCCTTTCTTTGTATCTTGAGCCCTTAGCATACTGTCTAACATATAACACGTGCTTAATAAATATTAGCTAACTGAAATCTCTAGAAGCATATTTCTAAAAGACATACAGATTTCCAGGAAGGTACAGGCACACAATATATCAAAGAGAATACATATTGACTAAGAACTGTATTTTTTCAGGGAAACTTCCTCTAAAGGACATCTAAGGAAAACTGGAAGTATATAAAATAAATTAGTATGCACTGCATGTTTTCAAAGGAAATTGACCTGAAGACTACTATAGAGAGAATTGGATCTGGACAGACATTAACTAGAAAATAGGGCACCAAGTAGAGAGTAAGACGAGGGGGGTACCAGTGTGCGCTTGTGGGTAGTGTTTAATGTTATTTAGGTCCCTGCGAGGACTAACAGAGTTAGACTCAGAGAACATCCCAGTTCTCTCCCTCCATGAGCCACGAGGCTAGTGGTGAAATAAAAGCAACAGTGAATCTTCATATCACAAAGAATTTAAGTTACCCTGTATTCGGAAGGCCCCAGGAGTGGGACAGAGCTAACACAGTTCAATCATCGACAATTTCTCTATCTCTAGGACTATGGAACAAAAACGAATGGTTGGAACAATGACCCCAAAGCTCTGCATGGTGCTTAAACATCACAAAAAGATTTAGTAGCAATACTAAAAGAGAAAAAGGAGCTCTCTACTGAGTCTTCAATTTACAGATTCAATTACCCAAGATGTCCCATCCCTGAAGCATCTTAGTTACTTGAGATTTTGCCATAGTATCAGTGTGGTTATAGTTTAGGGGTGGGAGAGTGGGGAATGAATGCCAAGTGTGATTTAACATAAGAGCATGCTCTACCAAACTGAATTCTCAATTAACCAGAATTTTTTTCCAGTCCTATACCTTCATAATAAATTTCACTTATTAGCTGGAATAACACTCAGGAAGATGGAAATAGTGAGGGGAAATGGAGAATCCATCTTCTATCCTCAGTTCATCTCCAGTATCTCCTAATAGGTTAATAATCATTTTCTAAAATGAAAAAGATTGGAAAAGTTTAATCATTTAGTGTACTGGATTTGTGGGTACTTGTGGGTGATGTTTAATGTTTTTAGGTCCTTGCAAAAATTAACAGAGATTCTGGGAGAGAAGCACAGAAAAGGAGGCAGAGGGGATCTGAAGAGCCCATTTGAAAAGCAAAGAGGAGAGAGACAAAGTATAAGAGGAGACAAACAAAGACAGAGAGAAAGAGACAGAAACAGAGACAGAGACAGAAACAGAGAGAGAAAGACTCAGAGAGGAAAGGAGCTGCGGGGAGAGGGGGAATGAGGGAGCTCACTAGATTTGGAACTAAAAGAGAACTTCCAGATCAACTGTTCCAACCTATTCATTTTTACAGATTAGAATTCTAAGGCAAGAGAGTTTACATGCTTATCAATATTTACAGAATGCACTGCAGGGAAAGGATCCAAATCCAGATCTCCTCTGACCCCAAATTCTGTGGACTTTTGACCATACTATTTTGCCACCTTTTCTCACCTGTGAACCAGGAAGAAAATAAGACAACATTGGGCCTTTAACTTTACATAATTCTCAAGGATGAAAGAAGCTGTAAGAAACCATCTAATCCAATCTGCTACTTCAATGAAGGGTTGAACTACATAGTGGTGGGATTCAATAATTTAGTAGCCCATCATCTTTCAAGGACTGGCTCTGGGCCAAATTATTTAAAAGAAGTGGAGTTAGATGTAAAGTACTTTCATCCTACCCTTTTTTATCCCTAAAATTGACCTTGTGTTCTATCTCTACTCTATCCTCTTCTGAAAAACCTTTTCTCAGAAATAGATCTTAGAGCAGTCCTTTATTTGTGAGTGTAAGTTTGGCATTGTGCTCTCCCATGACAATTATGGAATAAAGAGCTAAAGGAATTTTAGGAGCCAGGAAACCAGGCCTTTCTCTTTCTCTTTCTTTAAAATCTTTTCCAATCTGGTCCCTTCCTACATTTCACTCTTTTTACACCTCACTCCACTCCAAGTAGTGTAGGATCCATGGACACAGGCCTCCTTACTATTCCTTTTACACTGTATTCCACTTCTGAACTCTTGCATATTTTTTCCCCTCAGTCCCTCATGCCTGAAATTCTCTCTCCCATCCTCCACTCCTATCCCAATCCCATTCTATTACTTCCCTGGTCTTTTTAAAGTTTCAGTTAAAGTCTCCCCTTCTGTAAAAAAACCTTTCCTGCTCCTCCTTAATCTCAGTACCTTCCCTCTGAGAATATATTTAATTTATCCTGTCTATATCTATTTTCAGTGCTTACAGTGTCCATTGAGATTTTATTTTTAACAATATTTTATTTTCCCCCCAATTATGTGTTCAGATAATTTTTAGCATTCATTATTACAGGATTCTGAGTTTCATATTTTTCTGCCTCCATTCCTTTTCTCCCCTTTTCCTAAAGTGGTAGGCAATTTGATATAGGCTATATGTGTTCCATCATATAAAGTATTTCCATATTAGTTGTGAAAGAAGAAACAGATAAAAAAGAATCTAACACAGAGAACAAGAATAAAGTTTCCAAAAAAATATATATATATGTTTCCATATGCATTCAGAGCCCATCCATGTCTTGTCTGCATCTTTACTATTATACTGTTTGCCTCTTGAGAGAGGGAATATTTTTTTTTTGACTTTGTATCCTCAGTACTTCCAAAAATGCTTGACACATAGTAGATGCTTAATTAATAAATGTTTGTTAATTTGCAAGACTCTAAGCATTATAAGTTTTTATAATTTGTTCAGGTTAGTTATGTCTGGCTTTTTGTGATAGCATTTGGGGTTTTCTTGACAAAGATACTGAGTGCTTCATCACTTTTTTTCTCCAGCTCATTTTATATATGAGGAAACTGGGGCAAACAGGGTTGAGTGACTTGCCCAGGGTCATACAATTAGTGTCTGATTCCTGATTCCAGACCTGGAACTCTATCCACTGAGCCACTTTGCTGCCCACCTTGCAGCTCTGCATCCTATTTGAAATCCTGTGATTTGTATCATAGAATCCTCGGATTCATAAGCTCCTAGGAATGGAAAACATTTTCTTAAGGTTATCTACCTCAACGATTTCATTTTATAAATGAGACCCATTTACTCAAGGTCACACTTAGCAGTTCATGATAACAAATCCAGGAGTGGAGTTCCAATCCTCTAAACCCCAAATCCAGTGCTATCTTTAAAGTCCTTTGTAATGTGTGATGCTAAATTCTCTCTTAGTCTTTCTTCAAAAGGCTCTCTCAGCTAGGAAACCATCTAGAAAGTAATGTATGGAATCAGAGCAATGTAAGTTGTTTTTCAATGAAAACCCCTCCACTATAGTTTCAGAGAAATCTAGGAATACCTATATGAATTCATGCAGACTGACAAACAGAAACACAAGGACAAATGATACAGTAGCAGCAATATTATAAAAACAAACTTGTCTACACAATAACAAAGACATCCCCTCCCTCTCCATGCATCCAACACAATATGGATGAGACGGTTGTTTGGAGTGCCATTGTGGCTCACAGAGCAACAGAACTTTGCTTGGACTGGGCACATTCAATGTGTGACCTAGCTAGACTCTGTATCTCTTTGGAGACCAGCTCTCACACTGAATTCAAGACCATAAAATACTGATATATACGTTCAATGTCTTATTTCTAGAAGTCTGGCTAAGAAAAAAAATAAGGAATAGAGTGTAGCAAAGATATCAGATGTTGAGTTTTCTGATTATTAAGTCAGTTGGTCAATGAGCATTTATTAAATGTTTACTATGTACCAGGTACTGTGCTAAATAATCCCCAAACTTGCTTACCTATATGACACTTTGTGTCTCTCTAGGGTTACTCTATCTCAAAGCACTTAACTGGTAATTACTGTTCACCTGGTAAGGGGAACAAGACACATCATTATCCTCTTTGGATATATAGGAAAATTAGATAAAAGATACAAAAGAGAAAGAGAATAAATGGACCAATATTTATTAAGCACTTATGAGCCAGACACTTCTGTTAGCCATTAAGAGAATAATGGAGAAAGAAAAGGAAAAGCTCAGCTTCCTTCCATGTGGGATGAAGCTTCATGATCTCTGAGGTCTTTTGTGTGATAGTAAGTTAAAATTATTTGATTTGAACTAACCCAAGCTACTTATAAGCTGTGTGATCCCAGACTCATTAACTAATCTTTCTAAGTCTTAGTTTCCTCATGCCTAAAATGAAGAGTTGACCAGGATATTTCTTACCTCTTCTCCAGCCTTGAATACTATGATTCTGACATATATACATGAGGATCGAGTCATTTAAAGAGACATAAAAGAAAAGACAGAGGTTGAAAACTGAAGGGGAGATTAAAAGGCTTTATTGCTGAGTTGTTTCCACTTTTCATTCAGAGGTTTCATTTCAAATATTTTGAAGTGGTTTAACATTTTTTTCCCCCCAGATCACTTTGCAGATGAGGAAACTGAGGCAAACAAGGTATGAGACTTGCCCAGGATTACAGTTAGTAAGTGACTGATAATGGATTTGAACTCAGGAAGATGAGTCTTTTTGACTCCATTCACTGAACCACCCACCCGCCTTATTTAAAGGTTAATTATGAGTTATGGTCAAATCAAGAAATGGACTCAAGGGAAACCCTAGAATCTTCTATGATTCACAAGTCTTTCTCTAAACCTAAATTGATAGTATCCCCAATTCCTAAAACAATTTGTTTCTTTATCAATCAATTAGCAAACATTAATTAAGTGCCTACTCTAATGCAGATATTGTCTCATCTTGAAGTTACCAATATTCAATCTTTCTTCTCCAAAAGTACTTCCCTACTGGATGGGAGGAGCAACATTTACAACAGCTTGATCACTACTCCCACAAATTTAAGGATAACATTGAATCCTAGACTGTGAGACCTGGAAGTTTTCTTGAGGATTATCTGGCCCAATTCTTCTTTTTTATAGATGAAGAAACAGATTCAGAAAGAAGGAAGCATATTAACCAATCACATATAAAATTAGTGATAGACCTGGGAGGGATAGCCAGGTCTCTGGATTTTCATTGCTATGGTCCTTCCATGTCACTACAGGATTTCTCTGTATCTTTCTATACCAAATTTGGGGCTGTCAATCACCTTACTTGAATGTGTATCTACTTATTTGATCTATGCTCAACTTCTTCAGATCTTTTTTCTCCTGGCCAGGCAATGCACTAAGTGTCCACTCAAAAGACATAAAATATTGCTGGGATCAAAAACCCCCTCAATTTCCCAAACACAAGATAGGATAAGGATATCTAGAGTATTTAGGAAACACCAAAGGTTTTAGTGTACTAGATGTTCAAAGTTAGTCCAAAGATATGGTATTATAATAAAAAAGAATAAAAGCAAATAAGATTACGTTAAGTGACATATAGCTTCTAGGAATAAGGATGTCATAGCCCTTCTGTACCATGCCCTGGTCAGACCACACTTGGAGTACTGTGTTTAGTCTTAATTGTCACATTCTTTGTACCATGTTAATGTGCTATTGGTTCCAGAAGAGAACAAGAGAATGATGAAGAGGCATTTGAGGATCAAATAAAAAACTGGTAGCTCAGACCAAAAAAGAGAAGACTTAGAACTGCCAGAATTAGGAATTAAGCCTTTTCTGCTTCATCCCAGAGGGTAGAACAATAAGAGATGAGAGAAGGAAGACTGAGACTTAATATTAGGAAAAATTTCCTAACAAGTTTTCAATTGTTTTTCTATTGTGTATGACTCTTCATGACCCCATTTAAAGTTTTCTTAGCCAAGATACTAGGGTGGAACATCAGTTCCTTTTCCAGCTCAATTTACAGATAAGGAAACTGAGACAAAGAGAGTTAAGTACCTTGCCCAGGGTTACACAACTATTAAATGTCCAAGGCCAGATTTGAACTCCGAAAGAGGGGTCTTCCCGACTCCATTCATGGAGGCAGCTAAATGCCTTTCCTAACAATTGGAGCTATCCAAAAATGGGATGGGCTGTTTCAAGAGTTAGTGAGTTTCCTGTCTCTACAAATCTTCCACTTAATGCTGAAGGGAATTCTTGTTTAGATACTGATTTATTACATGGCCTTGGGAAACCTTCTACTTGGTAGATCCTTTGATTTTGGGGAGAGAGTATCCTGCCTAAATATAAACAGAATCCTTACCTGCATGCATATACCACATATGCACATATGCATGCACATATTTGTATATAGTTACCATCTTCAAAAGACTGATAAAGCTAAGGACCTAAAAAGTCAGGAACACCTTAAATTCAAATATGACCCTAAAGATTGTTTGATCCTGGGCAAAGCATTTAACCTCTGCCTCCGTTTTCTCACCTGGGGAATACTTGGGAATAATAGTACCTATCTCAAATTTTGTTGTTAGGGTAAAGGAAGATAATATTTGTAAAGTGCTTTGCAAAACTTAAAGCACTATTTAAATGCTAGGTATTATTATTATCAATAATTATAATAATAATTTATTGTAACAGAAAAAAAACATAAAAATTCAGACTTATCATTGAAAACAGTGAGCGAAGTGTTGTATTAAAGTAATATACTTTTTTCCAGCCTGTCATCCATCTGATGAAGTAAAAGACTGTGTAAGGAACACCGTGTGTTCTCCCTTGAGACATGGTTTTAATTTAAATTTGGAGGACAACGGAAGAGGATAACTCTTTACCCAAAAGAATAGATTTTTGGTAGACTTTTAGAGACTTGAAAATGTTGGGTCCCTTTCCCAGCATCCTCTAAATCACAATCTGTGCAAATAGATGAAATGGTAAGTGAGGAGAGTCCAGACAACAGATTTCATTGATGTCAGGAACTCCCATAAAGAAATCAATCATGAAGTGCGCCATCTACACCCAGAGACAGGACTGTGGGAACTAAGTGGGGATCACAGCATAGCATTTTCACTCCTTTTGTTGTAATTTGCTTGCATTTTCTTTTCTTTCTCACTTTTTTCTTTTTGATTTGATTTTTCTTGTACAGCAAGATAAGTGTATAAATACATATGCATATATTGGATTTAACACATATTTTTACCATGTTTAACATATATTGGATTACTTGCCATCTAGGGAAAGACATGGGGGAAGGGAAGGGGCAGAAAAATTGGAACACAAGATTTTGCAAGGGTTAAGGTTAAAAAATTATCCATGTATATATATTGAAAATTAAAAAAGCTTTAATAAAAAATAAAAAAATTAATCATACTAATGGAGGTTGAGGTCCCTTTAAGATTCCTCTCTGACTGCCCATGGCTGACCTTGATTCACAAATCCTGGTCAAAGGCACCCTTTGAATATCCGGGCCCAGCCCCACCATCAGCTCAGCTTCCCCCAACCCTCACGTGATCTGAGCTAATTGAAAAGCCCGCCAAGAACCACAATCTTTTGGGTATGAAAGGGCCAAACCGGAGCCCTCTCTTGGCAGGAGCCTTTCCCCCCAACACAGGGTATCCTTCCAGCCATGTAAGGGTTCCTGCCCGCCCAGCAGCCACCTCTGGCCCTGGCGTCTAACTGAACTTTACTTCCAAATTACTACAATAAACCTTTCATTTATCGATCTAGGTTTTTGGGCCTGTAAATTCATTTACAGGGGACACTGCGCCTCATGGGATCTTTGCGCCAAGAAACAGGGTTTCTTACTATCTATGCGCCGACAAATGGGGTTCCCCCTTTCCTTTCCCTCATTAATACTGCTACACATCTGTAACTGTTCCACACAGTTATGTGTAATGTTAGAAAGCTGCCTAGGACAGTCTTGCTCAGGTCCACTGAAGCCAGTACAATATGCATCAAAGGAAGGACTTCAACAATTTAACTACTACTCAGGTTGCTTCTCAGTTGATATTTACATAGTACTTTAAAATTTTCAAAGCATTTTGCATTATCCCATTTGATTTCTGTCACAACCCAGGAAAATAGGTACTATAGATATAATTATGGTGATTTCCACTTTAAAAATGAAGACACTATCAGGTAAAATTACTTCCTCAAGTCTATACTAGACCACAGCACTGCCTATTTGCTTCAATTCTACTCAACAAACACTTATCAGACCCCAAATAGGGGCAAATTGTTGTATTCACAAGAGAAGAATAACATAGTCTCTGCCCTCAAGGGGCTTAAAATCTGATAGAGAAAATAAACAGTTCCACAAACAAGTACAATATTTCTAGAATGAAACAGGGGCAAAGGACAGCAAGTTGGTGATATAGTCAGTATGAGAACCTAGACATATCTCCTTAATTCATTCCAGAACTCTTTCTACCTCAATTCAAGTCTACCCCAATGCAGATTAGACTAGTTTTTCCTTGAAAAATATCAAGAAATTCCTTGAGATGTGTTTGATTGAGGAAAATATGGACATTCCTTCCTCTTTACCCAAATACAAAGCAGCCCTGAAGATCTAGGGGGCTTCAATACTTAGCAGGTGGATTGCAATGAGAACTTCATTCAATTGAATTAAATCAACAGGTTCTCAACACTCATCCTTGGCAAATATCCTACTTTTTCTATAGCTAAGCAAATCTGCTTTTATCAACTGCTAAATAACCAATAAGTATCCCATTTTATTTCAATATCAAACCTAAAAAAATGACTGGCATGATTCAGGCCCAGCCCAGAAAATCAAGATGGTACATTACTCTTCCCTGCAGTCAAAAACAACTAGCTGGTTCATTATTCTGTTCATATTTTCACTGTCACAGCTAATTATCTATTTTAAAGAAGAGAGTTGGGTTTTTTGTTTTTTTTTTTAAAAACGTGATTTAGTGCCTCTGATGGTCATAAGTAATTAAGAATGTATTTGAACTTCCAGAAGTGTGAGAGGTCACATGGTTGAGTGGAAAAGATCACTGGTTATGGAGCCAGAAGAAATGTGTGAAAATTCTCCCTTTGGCATTTTTGGGACAAGTCTCAATGATGGTATGTCCTTAGGCATATTTGGATTTTATGTACTTTATAATTCATTCCAGGGACCCAGGGTCAACTAAGACTTTTATGAGCTCAGATCATGAGGGATAAGATTTCCATGAGGCAATCAAGGGATGTGATTAAAATAATAAATAAGAGTAATACAAAAAGAATGAAAACTTAGGAGTTTGCTAACTGGTTTTCATTATGGTATAAACTCCAGTGTCTCTTTGTGGAATGGAAATGACTGGGTTCTCAAAGATTATTATTATCAGAGTACAACTTTTCCCTATCATGGAAAGAAGGTTACAGACTTGGAAACGGATGATATTTGCTTCCTGAAGACCAGATGAGATAAGTACAGAAAGACTCATCACCTGTAGGCTGGCCACTGGATAATGACTTACACAACAAAAATTTTCTATCAATTCATGAAACAAATAAAAAAATTAAATGATCTTTGATTATGTGTGGCTCTCTTCCAATTCTACTCAGATAACATAATTCCCCAGCTGAGACTTCAATTCAGCTGTAATTAATCATCTCTTCTAGTACTATAAACAATACGACATTATAGAAATAAAAATAAAAGTAACAGCAGTGGAGCAATAAAAAAGGAAGCAGAATGCTGATAGAATGAACGATACTTTTTAGATTTTATACAAAAATTAATTTAGTTGTTATGTTAAATCTGAGACTTGTCTATTATGAGCTGATCAATGGCTTATTTGTTATGGAAGAATTTGAACATAGCTAGTTTGATCTACAAATTATTTTACCATATATGAAACCAAAAGACAAAAAGAAGTTGCATCTAAAATTGGCTGGTAGATCTCCTTGGAAAAGTAAAGAAATCTATTAGAGGAATTAATTTTATTAAGCATCCAAAAATAACTACAAGCATCATTCTAGTGGAATTGGCCATCTTATGTTGTAATGCTAATGACAAAAATTTTCAAAAGGACTACTATGAAGATAATTTCAGTTAATATGCTAACAGATCTTTCAAATAAAAAGGGGGTAGATAAACTTTATGAAGAATTTATTAAAACTCTTTAAATGAAAGTATCTGACAAAGATTAGAATAACCAGTGTGAAGGGATTGGGAAAGATAGGAATACCTAAATCGGGCCAAACATTCTAGAGAGCAATTTAGAATTATATGAAGAATAACTAAAACATCCAAGTTATTTGATCCAGATATTATAGACATATATCAAGGAAATCAAAGACAAAAAGGAAGGTCCCACATGTACCAAAATATTTACAACAGCACTTCTATTTTTAGCAGCAAAAAATTAGAAACAAAATTATGTTCATCAATTAGGAGATGTCCAAACAGTTTGTGGCACAAAAATGTAATTTAATGATACTCTGTTGTGAGAATTGATGAGTATGATAACTATGCCAAAATGAGATAACATGTAATGTGCTTTGCAAATTTTAAATCACCATATAAATGATAGCTATTTTACTATTAATACACAGAAGCATGTGAAAATTATATGAAGTGATTCAAAATTAAAACTAGAATTTAAGTGCAAGTTAAATAAGCAGAATTAGGAAAACAACATACACAGTAGGGATAACAATGTAACAACAAAACATTTGAACTGAATGCTAAAAAATTGTAAATGCCAAGTTTGTATTCAAAGTAGAAACACGAGAAGGCATTTTTCTCCTTCTTTGCAGAAAAAGTACCCTAGACTGACCAGTACATGTAATTTCAGACTTTTTATGTTATGGTGATTAGTTTTTTGCTGATTTTTATTTCTTTTTATTCTTTGTAATAATAAATGACTACAGTTAGAAGAGAAAATGATACTAGGAAATGTTAAATAATATACAAATATATTTTAATAAGATTAATTCATAATTAACTAAATCAATATAAATTTTATTACTTGGTGATTAAAATACAAAGGTAGAAATAAGGGGTGTGGTCAAAGAAAGCAATTTAAAATTTAAAAATGAGAGAAATCAAAGGTTTGTAGAATATCTTCTTGCCTATATAAGGTGAAATGTTTTTCTTCAAAAAGAGAGGTTAAAAAATAAAAAAATTTTTAAAAAGAGAGAAGTTGGAGATGTTGCATATGTCAAACACTGAATAACATCACAAAAAAACTGAAATTTATTAATGTTAGACAAAAATGGTTACAAATGTGGAAGTCATTTATGAATTAGCTTTTTGAATATTGTCAGTCATTTGACTTATTAGAGCAAAACTCAAAATCAATACCACATTAGATTAGTAATGAGAAAAAAATTATGGCATGCAATTAAAGGAATCTCAAGCTGATCTATAAATAAGTTATTAATTCCTAATTCAGGGTAGGGGCAAATGGGAGAGACAAAGAATAGACACTGACCCAGTCTATTACTGATAGATTATCTATATCACAGCATCACGGATTTAGAGCTTAAAAGGGCCTTAGTGGTCTTTTAGTGAATCAGAATCAACTGAGGCCAAAGGGGTTAAAGTGACTTGCCCATGGTTATAGTAGCTAGTAAATATCAAATCTATGTCTTCTTGACTCCAAGTCCAGTACTCTAGCTACTATACCATGATACCTCTTTTTGGGACCATGAGTCCTAAAATCAAGAACTTAAAAGAGCCCAGAAATTGCCTCAATTAATAAATGTTTTATTGTCTTTACCAAATGAAAATGCATGGCAACCAGAATCAATGCCAATTTATAGGAGCTGGCACAATGGATCGAGCACTGAGCCTAAAATCAAGAAGACTTGAGTTTAAATTTGACTTTGAATATTTACTAACTATAATGCTAAGCAAGTCACTTAACTTCTTTTTGCCTCAGCTTATCAACTGTAAAATGGGTATAATAATACCATCTATCTCTCAGGGTTGTTGTTAAATTGTTTTTTTTTTAATTAATTTTTTATAATTATAACATTTTTTTTGACAGTACATATGCATAGGTAAGTTTTTTTTTTTTTTTTTTTTACAACATTATCCCTTGTACTCCCTTCTGTTCCGAGTTTTTCCCCTCCTTCCCTCCATCCCCTCCCCCAGACGGCTGGCATTCCCATACATATTAAATATCTTATAGTGTATCTTAGGAAGGTTGTTGTTTAGGATCAAATGAGATAACATTTGTAAAGTGTTCAGCACAGTGCCTGGATCATAGTAGTTGCTATATAAATGCTAATTATTGTTGTTGATAGCACATAAATCAATTTGTAAAATTATGAAGGAGGAATAAAGCATAATTTCATAAATAAAGCAGGAGAGGAAACAGCAACTTTATAGAAAACTTAGTGACAGATCCAATTTATTCAGCTAGATCAAATCAAAAAAACATTTAAGGATGAAACTAGAAGAACCACAAAGAGAGGGAAAATGGAAAGTATCTTTGAATATTTCCATAAGATTTTTTTTCACATAAATAACTGTAGAGACATAATCTTTTGACTCTAATATCACAGTCCCTGATCTGTTTCATGAGGAAATAGAAATATTACTTTATTTAAAAAAAAGATGAGAGTAGTTGAGGGACTGGGCCAGATACACATTTAGGGTGAAGAGGAAGTGGTAGAAGTGACACAATCCTGATAGCATTAAAGGAACATCTTAAGATATCTGAAAGAGGATAGAATACAAAATACTTGAAAAAAGTCATTGCAGAAAAAAAGCTGATAGAGAATATCGATAAGTTTGGCTTTCAATATCTATAAAAATCTTTATGAGAATATTATCATATGTATACACATATGCATATACAGTGACTATTGTATATATAATATACATTCATATATATTTTTGTTGTTCAGTCCTTTTTGTCATGGCCAACTCTTGAGGTTCTCTTGGCAAATAGTTTGCCATTTCCTTCTCTAGCTCATTTTACATATGAGTAAAGTGAGACAAACAGGATTAAGTGATTTGTCCAGAATTACACAACTAGTAAATGTCCAAAGTCAGATTTAAATTTAGGCAGATGAATCTTACTGACTCCTGACGAGGCATTCTATCCACTTCATGACCTAGTGCACACTCTCTCTTTCTGTCTCTGTCTCTATCTCTCTCTGTCTTTGTCTCTGTCTCTGTCTGTCTCTCTGTCTGTCTGTCTCTCTCTGTCTCTCTGTGCCTCTGTCTCTCTTTTTGAAATAAGAAAGTTTTATAAATATTAACAGTCATCCAATCAGTTAACTATAGTAGACCACATCCATATAGTCATATAACTGAGCAAAAGTGCAGAGAAAACAAGATTCCACTGTGCTTAGCATTTATAGAGATTAAAAAACTAAGTAAAATAAAATACCAATTGAAAGCCTTTCCTCCAACTGCCATGAAAGATGCCAAATACAGAATCCAAACTAAAGAAGGAATCCTTTTAGATGGTAAAGTCCACAGGATGCTCCTGTTTGTGACTGACATTTTAACAATATTCTTCTGGGAAAACTGTCTAATTTCAAGTAACGGAATATTCAACATTTTGTGAAGCGTTAAATATGTATGTCACCCTAAAGACAATGGAGAGGGCCTTGGTGCATTATTAGTAAGTTGCAACACATTTAACATCAGAGAAATGTCCAGGGAAAGTGTCATCTGAGAGATGAATGACAGAAAAGATTGGTGGACCACTCATGATGTGAGACTGATGGGTGATCAATAAATAGCCCATGTTCTCAATTGGTGTCCATGCCATGTGAATAATTGCAAAAGAAATCCTTTGCCATATTAGCTGGGACACTCTATGGAAGACTTGTAGGAGAATGTGGACAAGAATTACAGACACTAAGAAGGCATTCATGGCTTGTGATATGTGCCATTGGAGAAAATGCTTATATTGATGAAATTACAGATTTATCCAAATACTAAAGAAGACAATTATTCATAACTCACATCAAGCAATGTAGCAAAGTGGGAAAAGGGCTGCACTTGTAGTCAGGAAAGATTTAGGTTTCCAATCCCATGCCTATATCTACTGATCGGGTAGTTTCATAACCTATACAATGGAGATAATAGTTAACATAGTCTCTCAAGTCTGCTATAAAAAAGCAAGAATATAATGTGCATAATGTGTTTTATAAAAATTTTTCCAGATAAATGTACACTATTATAATTTCAATAGAATATAAATCTATTGAGGACAGAGATGCTTTCTTTTCTGTTTCTGTAGACCCAGTGCCATTTAAAGATGAACATAAAACCTATCAGATTTGTGAGAATGAACTAAAGAAAATATGAAAAGAAAATAGCAAGGCTTTTGCAAATTTATTTTTTCAGAGTGGGCCACATTTTAGGGTCATACAACTAACTGAAAAATGTAGAAAATATAAGATATCACTCTATTTATCATTTATAATTTTTTAAATGATAGAAGACAGAACCTGTAAATTCTCCAACAAATTGTCTCTAATGTTTATGTCAAGCTCACATAAGTTTCTTTGAGAGATGCAACCATAGAGCTGATTTTGTTCAAAGACTCTCTGTTTATCAATATCAAGTGAGGTATAAGACAGGAAGACATGCTTGCCTGAAGACATTTGCCAGTGTCATGGCCATGTCATGCACAATCAAATGGAAAAAGGATTCGCTGGTGAAGATGAAGTCCTCCAAATAATACTGTTTATGGATGGAATTGTGCTAATTGCATCAAGTTCCAGAATACTCTAGAGAGACTTCTCTTTGAAATCTAGGACCACTCTCAAGAGGTTGACATAAGAAAAAAAAAAAACAGGATAAAAAATGCCCATTGTTATTATTTTAAGATGCTGCTGCATAAATGGCCCATTAAGTCTGCCCATCCATCTGTTCATGTATCTTGTCCTGGTCCTTCTGGACAATGAACTGACTAGATCACACTTAGGAAACTGATCTTAAGCTTCTTCCTAATACAAAAGCCCATCTTTTATATACTAATATTCTTCCACTGATGCCGTATGAATGAAAGGGCATATAATAGGAATAGGGACTGAATTAATGATTGATTTAGTGAACCTGAATAAGGAAATTCCCTCCACCAATTCATCTTCTCTGAAACCTAGAATCTATGACTTTGATATAGAGAGATTGTGACTTTTCTGGTGTCACACAACCAGTATGTGTCAGAAGCAGGACATTAGTGCTGGTCTTTGTTGCTCCAAGGCCATTCTCTAAGCCTTGGTTGCCTGTATTGTTTCCATTTTATATATTGAGGAAACAAAGATATATTCAGGAAAGTTGTGACTTCCTCAAAGTCAGAAAGCTAATACATTTCAGAGTTATTTTTCTAACTCAGATTTTCTTATTTCAAGATCAATATGCTTTTCCCACTCTCCCATGCTCCTTTTCCTCTTCAGATTTTTACACGTTTTCTCTAGCTCTCCACATTTGTCATTAATGGAAATCCAAGGGCACTGGTCATCTAATATTATGTACTTTCTTTCTAGTTTAGCATCAATGCTTTCTCCATCATCATCATCATCATCATTATCATCATCATCATCATCATCAATATTGACTCAGAGTGTGTGATTGGAATTCAGTGTAGTAACCTCTCTCTTCTATTTTTTTTTAAATCCTTGGATGGATTTATGCTCCATGGACTCATTATCTTCCCCCAGAATGCTGAGGGAATTAATAAGAGAAATTGAACTCAAAGACCTTCAAGAACCCTTCCAACTAAAATTTCTGAGATTCTATGAGCAGAAGAGTCTCACTAATAAAAAAACAAATAGAGGTAATATCCATACAAAGCAGAAAGAAAAAGAAAAACACAGTTGAAAACTAAAATAAAGCCTTTTTTAAGGCTGATAACAGTGAACAAAAACATAAAAAAGAAAGCTTAGAGAGATTAAAAGAATATGATTTATTAAAAACAACAACTTTCATTTGTGTGCCATGGAATAGTTTTACAATGTATTTACTCCACAATAATCCTGTGAGGGAAAGGGGGGATTTGGGGGGGATTATGATTTTATTGGTGAAAGAAGTTCCAGATGGAGAAACTCTACTAACACAATTGTGTACTTTCTCTGCAACTTTTACCATCTTACCAAAGATAATAAGAACTTCAGTAATTAGCTCAGTGCCACAGAGTTAATTTGATCAAAGGTGGTACTTGAAGCTATGACTTCCTGTCTCAAGAAACCAGCTCTCTGACCATTATTTTCCAATGCCTTTTGAAATTACTATCACAAGTAATATTATCATTATTTTACAGATGAAAAAACCAGGGCTTCAAAGTTCCACAACTAGAACCAGGATCTGATTAGAGATCTTCCCTATGTTCCAAACTCTTTAATTTTTTTCCATTGCATGAGAGAATTATTTTTTTCTAATCATAGACAGTTTTCACCCTGAAGACTACTAAACCAATAAAACTTTTAAATCAGAGCCTCAGAGCTAGGAAGGAGCAACTAGCTATTTATCCCAATACACCAATATCCAGGAGGGGGCATGATTCTTCTTTGACCATCTCCATCCTGCAGAGTATAATTATCCCCATCTCCTCACTGAACCCCAAGATAGTCAACCCCCAGAGCTCTATCACTGGTGCTACTCTCCCACTGTTTGGCTCCTAAAATTCTGCTAGGTAAACCCAAAGGATTGTTCTGAATGATAGTGTCTGGGATTTAGGGGTGCTTCTTCCATCCTTTTATAATTCTATATTCATGTGTCCATTTTGGACTGTAAGTCCTTGAGATTTTCCTGTCTCTACTTTTTCAATATTTCTGTCTAGCTGCTGCCACATACTCATACATGTTTAATAAAGGGCCTTTTGATTGATGATCATGATGACTACTGAGGATAAGGAACATATTTCAAATGAAGAAATGAGCAAATAGCCCAATGATGAAAGGCTAGAGGTACATTTGAGATGGAGAATGTGGAGGAGTATGCCAGCTGAACAGAAGCAATTTACATGAAGATGAACCCCTAACTGTGGACTCCAAAATGGTCACATTGTTGTCTTGATACTTCATGAATCCATAAACTCGAATCTATGCATATTCCTTCTACTGTAGCATATTTGTCATCTCATGCTGTGCAATTCTTGTCTATGAATTGGTGACTACATAGTCTTCCTCAAAATCTTTTAATATTCTGTGGGTTTTGATCTTTTAATACATATTTTATATAGGCAATATGATACTTATATTTTGTAGTTTTGAAATGCTAGCAAGAATGAAGAAGAAGAAGAAGAAGAAGAAGAAGAAGAAGAAGAAGAAGAAGAAGAAGAAGAAGAAGAAGAAGAAGAAGAAGAAGAAGAAGAAGAAGAAGAAGAAGAAGAAGAAGAAGAAGAAGAAGAAGAAGAAGAAGAGGAGGAGGAGGAGGAGAAGGAGGAGGAAGAGGAGGAGGAGGAGGAGGAGGAGGAGGAGGAGGAGGAGGAGGAGGAGGAGGAGGAGGAGGAGGAGGAAGGGTGACTGGTGATGGTAGTATGAGGAAAAAGGAAACAGTTACTGAGTGTTTGAAGGACTCCTGATAAAGAAGTAGGAGATTTAAATCACTTCTAGTCTTAGGTCTGTGGGATTCTATTAAATGGTAAGAGTATCTGGTAGAGGGAAGTAACGGCTAAAAACCAGTCTTTCTCTCTTTAAACCAAATGCCCACCAAAAGTTATTTACATTCATTGAATCCACTTCCCTACTTTTTACTTTTTTGTAATTTGACTTCTGATCCTTCTCACCACTCGATTGAAATTGCTCTTTCCTAAGTTAGTGATTATCTCATTGCTTCTTGACCACTGTGCAGCTCCAGACACTACTGAGCATCCCCTTCTCACTGTCTATTCTCTCTTCCCTCAGCTTTCATGATACTGCTCCCTGCTAACTCCTCTTAACTATTTGACTACTAGCTTCTCAATCTCTTTTACTGGATTATAATCCATCTCATTCTCCCCAGACAAGATTGTCCTCCCCTCCTCCCTCTTCCCCCTCTTTCCCCCCCCCCTCCTGCCAGCCAAAGCTCTGTACTGAGTCCTATTATTTTATGTTTTCTTTCTAGACTCTCAGCAATCATCACCCATGGGTTCAATTATCATCTCTATGGTTCCAAAATTTTTCATTTCCAATCAGAATCTCTCTCCTGAGTTCTAGTCACACCTTATCAACTAATTTCTGGGCATAACTACCTGGCTATCCCAAAGGAATCTTAAATATAACACTTCTAAAATAATGAATTTTCTTCCTTTCTCTCCCAAGACAATCAGCTCATTCCTTTCTATGGCAGACACCAACCATTCTTCTAATCAACCAGATTCAGAACTCTCAAAGTTGTCCTCAACTCTTATCTGACCCTTTAAGGTCCCTTCCAGTTCTAAATGAATAATCTGAAGGCCCCCGTGCTGCCAGGTCTTATAGATTCTAGCTTCATAATAACTCTTGAATGCAAACTTTTTTATCTCCTGCGTCACACCCAATCACCACCCTAGTTTAGGGCCTCAGTTCCTTTCCCTTGGGCTTTAGCGATAACCTCCTAACTAGTCTCCCCTTTTCTAGTTTCTCCCCTTTTGAATTCAAGTTCCACATAACTATCAAAATTATCTTTCTAAAGCATAGGACTAATCTTGCTCCTCCCCTTCTGAGACCCCTGATCAAGAAGCTTTGATTTTTTGTTGTTGTTGTTATTTGTATTTAAAATACAAATTAGACAATTAAAGCTGTAGATGGTCTGGCTTCAACCTACATTTCAAACAAACATGAGTAATACAAAACTCAAGATTTTTGTTCAGGCCTGCATTAAAGCCCCTTTCCACCTAAATCTATCTATCTCTCAGAATCCTTAGCTATCTCAGCAGTCATTTCTTTGGAAGGACTTTTCTCTTCTTTCCTAACTAATTTTTTTCTCTCTTCACTTAACTGTATATACTTTGTCATTTCTTTTCCTTCCACCACATCTCCAATAGAAGGCAAGTTCCCTGAGGTCTTTCATTAATATATCCCAATGTGTGGGCTTAGAACTAATAGGTACTTAACAAATGCTTGTTGAATTGAACTGAATTCTTTTCCCATTTGTCCCCAGCTCTATACACCTTTCCTATCTACATTATAGCTCTATATTCTGCACATAAAACAGATTGTTAACCTCCACTTTCTATATTTTCAAATATGACCACATATTTGAGCTAATAAAGCATACTACACTAAAATTTTTGGAACAACCTCTACATATACATAGTGGCCAGTCAAGAACTATGGGAAAAGAAATCAAGCATGATAACCCACTCTTCTTCATTATAACAAGAATAGGTCCATTCATAGAAAAATGGACACAAACTGGGATAAATGACCATAATTATTTCCAGGATGAGACATCATTAATCATTACAGAATCAGGAATTCATGGAGTTGGAATGGTCCCTGGAGATAATTTTATCTATACCTCCTTTACTCCTCTTTGAAATGTGGTCATATTTTAATGAAATCTGTTTTCATGTAAAAGTTATGGTTTTTAAAAATCTCATTGTTTTATGATCATATTGTGTAAATGCATTTATGAAGTTCTGCACATATGAAAAAAAGAGAGCCAAAACTATTGTTTTGAGTTATATTGGGTGTTTGGAGAGATAGAGGAAGGGAAATCATCACTATTTACAAAAGCTCATTGAATGCCTCCTCTGTGCTGAGACATTAGAATGATCTCTGAAGGTTTTTCGGAAGAAACTTTATAGGAATGACAAAATGATATTCAAACTATGCCTCTGGTAAAAATCACATGCCTTTCATGTATTTATAAAACAGCAGAACAAGAAGGGATCTTAGATGTCATAAAAATACAATCTTTTGATTTTACAAAAGGGGAAAGTGAGGCTCAGTAAGATTTAAATCACTTTAAAGTAATTTAAGGGAGGAGAGTAAAAAAAAAAAAAGAAAGAAAGAAATTTTAGAAGTTATTTATCTCAGTCCTCCAATCTTAAAAATTGGGAAACAGAGACCAAGAGAAGAGAAATGGGTCACTCAAGGTCCTATAGTTAATTAGTGAAAATTTGGCAGAATTGGGGGGAGGTCTCTTGGCTGTCTTGTATTCTATTCATTGTAACACACCACCTCTACCTAATTCTGCACAATCTTTCCCAGGGCTTTTTTTTCCCCCCAAGGTAGTGATTTCTTAATAGTTTCATTTTTCATCACCAAAATTGTACTGTATTCAATTTTGAATATTCAGTCATCAGCCAGCCCATCCAATTGTGCACACCCTTCTTATTTTCCTCTTAAGAGGGCTATAGATATTATGTGAACACACACTACAATATCTATATTATAGATGGGGGTGGTATAACTACAGCTATAGAGTATGTGATTGCCAGAATCTTTTTTTTTTTTTCTTTCTTTCTGGGCTCACTTCCAACTTGGCCTCCTTCCTCTCTTATGTGAAATCGCTCTGTCATTCCTATACTCATCAGAGTATCTTTCCCTTGCCTTTGCCCATCCCCATCCAAACTCCTCTTCCACAATTATGGTTCTCTATTGTACCAACTAAGAAAGATAGCAAGAGAGATCTAAG